>NC_139685.1:36189608-36789608 GCF_964106915.1 Podarcis gaigeae
GGGAGATAGTGAAAGATACAAGAAATTGAATGCAGATTTCCAAAAAATAGCAAGGAGAGACAAGAGGGCCTTCTTAAACGAGCAATGCAAAGAAATAGAGGAAACCAACATAATGGGAAAAGCCAGAGATCTGTTCAAGAAAATTGGAGATATGAAAGGAACATTTCGTACAAAGATTACCATAATAAAGGACAAAAGTGGTAAGGACCTAACAGAAGCAGAAGACATCAAGAAGAGGTGGCAAGAATACACAGAAGAATTATACCAGAAAGATATGAATGTCTCGTACACCCCAGGCAGTGTGGTTGCTGACCTTGAGCCAGACATCCTGAAGAGTGAAGTCAAATGGGCCTTAGAAAGCACTGCAAATAACAAGGCCAGTGGAAGTGATAATATTCCAGCTGAACTATTTAAAAATTTAAAAGACGATGCTGTTAAGGTGCTACACTCAATATGCCAGCAAGTTTGGAAAACTCAGCAGTGGTCAGAGGATTGGAGAAGATCAGTCTACATCCCAATCCCAAAGAAGGGCAGTGCCAAAGAATGCTCCAACTACCGCACAATTGCACTCATTTCACATGCTAGCAAAGTTATGCTTAAAATTCTACAAGGCAGGCTTAAGCAGTATGTGGACCAAGAACTCCCAGAAGTGCAAGCTGGATTTCGAAGGGGCAGAGGAACCAGAGACCAAATTGCAAACATGCGCTGGATTATGGAGAAAGCTAGAGCGTTCCAGAAAAACATCTATTTCTGCTTCATTGACTATGCAAAAGCCTTTGACTGTGTTGACCACAGCAAACTATGGCAAGTTCTTAAAGAAATGGGAGTGCCTGATCACTTCATCTGTCTCCTGAGAAATCTCTATGTGGGACAAGAAGCTATAGTTAAAACTGGATATGAAATAACTGATTGGTTCAAAATTGGGAAAGGACGACAAGGCTGTATATTGTCTCCCTGCTTATTTAACATATGTAGAATTCATCATGCGAAAGGCTGGGTTGGATGAATCCCAAACCAAAATTAAGATTGCCAGAAGAAATATCAACAACCTCAGATATGCAGATGACACAACCTTGATGGCAGAAAGTGAGGAGTAATTAAAGAACATTTTAATGAGGTTGAAAGAGGAGAGCACAAAATATGGTCTGAAGCTCAACATCAAAAAAATTAAGATCATGGACACTGGTCCCATCACCTCCTGGCAAATAGAAGGGGAAGAAATGGAGGTAGTGAGAGATTTTACTTTCTTGGGTTCCATGATCACTGCAGACGGTGACAGCAGTCATGAAATTAAAAGACTCCTGCTTCTTGGGAGAAAAGCAATGACAAACCTTGAGAACATCTTAAAAAGCAGACACATCACCTTGCCAACAAAGGTCCGTATAGTTAAAGCTATGGTTTTCCCAGTAGTGGTGTATGGAAGTGAGAGCTGGACCATCAAGAAGGCTGATCGCCGAAGACTTGATGCTTTTGAATTATGGTGCTGGAGGAGACTCTTGGAGTCCCATGGACTGTAAGAAGATCAAACCTATCCATTCTTAAGGAAATCAGCCCTGAGTGCTCACTGGAAGGACAGATCCTGAAGCTGAGGCTCCAATACTTTGGCCACCTCATGAGAAGAGAAGACTCCCTGAAAAAGACCCTGATGTTGGCAAAGATGGAGGGCACAAGGAGAAGGGGATGACAGAGGACGAGATGGTTGGCCAGTGTTCTCGAAGCTACCAGCATGAGTTTGACCAGACTGCAGGAGGCAGTGGAAGACAGGAGTGCCTAGTGTGCTCTGGTTCATGGGATCACGAAGAGTCAGACATGACTAAACAACTAAACAACAACAAGACTGCTAAAACCACCCATTAATTAGTACCAGAAACTCATCAAATTTCAAGGGGGACAGCATTTATAATTGGGACATCACCATAGAATATGCCCTTTTCCTAATTGCCACATAATGTATTTTCTTTGGATACAGAACAGTTAAGAGACCTCCAGCTGCTGTTCTTAGCTCACAGGTGGAATGGTATGGGAAGAGGCACTCCTTCAAATATATAGATCCCAAGTTCTTATGTAAATCACTACTACCACCTTGAATTTGGCTCAGTAACAGATTGGCAGCCAATGCAATTATTTTGGAATTGGTGTAATATGATACCAGGGAGCTGAACTACTCAGCATTCTTGCTGCTACATTCTGCACTAGCTGCAGCTTCCAAACCAGCTTCAAGGGTAGTCTCAGACAGACCATATAACTATTCCTTGTTCAGGAATAACCACAGCAGGCAAACCAACCAAAGCTGTAAAAGACACACTTTGCCACTGAGTCTACTTGGGCCTCCAGCAACAGTGTTGGATCAGTGAGCAACCTAGCCTCAAACCTGTTATTTCAAAGGGATTGCAACTCCATCCAGCACAATCAATTCCCAGACCTAGGAACCACCAACCTACAGAAACTCTGCCTTGTAATAATTCAGCATTAAATTGTTGGCCTTTATCCAGCCCATCCAGGGCCTGTGCACCCTTGGCTAATGCCTTCTAAAATTTGCATAGTTATTTTTCTCATTGACATCTGATGGGAGGGTGCTCCACAGAGCAGGTGGGACTACTGAGAAGGCCCTCTGCCTAATTCCCTGTAGCCTTGCAGTGAGGGAACCACTAGAAGGCCCTTGGAGCTGGACCACAGCATCTGGGCTGAATGATGGAGTGGAGACGCTCCTTCCGGTACAAATTTGTTGTATTTCTTTTATGTCCGCCCTGATGTGTCTCTGCTGTTTTACTTTGTATTGTAATTTTACCGTTGTTACACACAGTGTGTATAAACTTCAGGTTGGATTGCAGCCATAGGACATGACCCAGCAGCTTCAATGTCTGAACCAAAACCCCACTGATGCCGGGACTTCCCTTTGTCATCTATGAGAGGGAAATGCTTGGCACCCACAATGGGAAATATCTGTGCTTTGCATGGAACATTCCCTTCTCAGAGGAAAGGAAGTCTCTTAGCATGCAGAACTTGGTCAGCTGCCACAGTTTATAGTTGATTAAGAATTGAAAAATGTCATTACTACTGTTCAGAAGAGGCCCAGCCTTCTGAGAGGTTTGGGCACATAAATAACATTAAAATAAATTAGAGTTTTGCAAGAGAACAATCATATTATCCAACTAGATAAGAAGCACCTGACAGTACTTCAGGATCAGAATTTGGGAATCCTAGACCGCTATAGCTAAAGAAAAAGAATATTGAGGTTCTCGCCTTTCCTTAAAGACTATGTACATACATTAGAGAACTACACCAATATGAAATGATCGAGTAGATCTTAAGCATTCATTATTCATTGTATGCTGCACAAAAGCATGCTTAAATCTCCTGCATTTTTCTCTCCTGGAGGTAGAAAAACGGTTGCAGCAGGGGTGTTGCTAGGTTACAAGTCCCAGATCTTTTTGTGAGAGTCGTAAATGTTTTTGGCTGATGATTTCGGGGGAAATGGAACTGGGTGACTGGATAGAATATTCTTTTGGGTAAGCAAATTAACAAATCATTTTATATGACTTTACCTAGAATTGATTTCAGAGTATTGAATGAGTATTAATGAAGGGAAATTGAATTTATTTGGAGAAAAGTATGTTTAGATATTTGGAGTAAATTAATAGAAAAGGAACTAATTTGAGGGGTGATCTGGGGTGGCATGTAAACCAACTGTATAATTTATCTGGGGTGATTTGTAAATTAGTTGACTTGCCTTCTGTGACCTATAAATTCCATTTGCAACTATACATAGAAATAAACCTATGAAGTTTCTATGCAGGCTGGTGCCCCAAATATCTTAGGTTCCTAGCCAATACCCCAAAATTCCAGAACGACAATTAGAGCAGAAAAGCAGTTAAGTAGGGCAAGGATTCAGCAGAACCCACCCACTGTCTTTCCTCTGCTCAAACTCACAGCTTCTCAAAGTAGCTTTTGGTAAAAAAATAATGATGAAGATGATGATTTAAAAACCTGTTGCAGGAAGATACATGCAGCCAATTTAACCACTCATTTGATCAAGTTTAAATTATTACAACACTTTGAAGCTCATATAGTTTCAAAGGAATAAACTTTAGTCAATTTGATTACAAGAGCAACTCACCTTCGTAAGTGGCTGAAAAACCTTTTCCTACCCAGGTACTGCTGCCACGGAACTCTATCCACATCCTGCTGTCACTGGAGGTAAGGACATCTGGGAGTTTGTCACCACAGAATCTGCCTAAAAGAACAATAAGAAAACACATTTTAAGGCCTCCTTCTCCAGGCCAAATCCTGCAATTTAACATAATTAATGTCAGGGCCAAACTACACTTGATGAAGGCAGATTCCGTGGACAGACGTTCTGCCCCAATTATGTGTAAAGTACAGTTGGAGTTGGGGTACAATTTAAAACCCTGGCTGCTGCTTCCCCTCCTCCCCACAACCTCTCCCCACCTGTTTCACCCCAGTTTATTTCTAGTATCATAGCCCAAATGCGGGGAAAGGGAGTAGGGGGCAGAGGAGCCCTGCACTTGGGGAAGAAGTCACAGCACAGAAGGTGGAGAACCACCACGGATTGATTCTATTTGATTAAATGTATTTCTATGCCGGTTTTAATCAAATGATCTCAAAGCTGCTTATAAACATTAAATAACAATAATATAATAAAAGGTTAATAGAACACCGCAAATACAGCATAAATCACCTAAAATAATAAACAGATCACCAATAAAACAACTACAAAACTCTGCCAATGAAACAGCAACTGAAAAATAAAAAAGCCTCACAATTACAGCAAAAGTCATATTATATGATTACCAAATCAATACGGCATTTATAATCCATAAAACAATATTAACAGCATGTAAAAAATAGCAACTAAAGAAAATAAACTAAGCACTGTTAAGCTCTTACACACATTTTCAATGCCCCCAGGACTCATAATCTTTCATTCTGTTCAGTTCATTAAAATACACATAATGCCCATTGCTAAACCAGCTCAGCCTTTGTGGCTGATGAGCAGGGTAAAATTATTTAATTAAATAAATAAACAAACACGGGGTGGGTGGGTGGGTGTGCACATGCGTTATGTATAGTTTGGCTTCCTGGTTTCAGTAACGGCTGTGCCAGGGTTAGCCCCTTTGATGCACAGATAGGATTTACAGTCTAAATAATAGACATATATATTATGGTCATTAAGTATTAACAAAAAGTTGCCCTTATTTTTGAACGTCTTCTGTAAACTGGAACACTAGCTAGAAAACAGTAGCAATAACAAACATTTATTCCAGTCTACAACATGCTTTGAGAATGCAATTGTTATTTGGGTTTGGTACAGAAGCTCTTTCCTTACTAGGAAGAATTTTTTTGTTTAAGTCTACTATGTTAGTCACCTTTTCCTTCCTTTTTAAAAATTTTCTGCTTCTTCCTTCTTCCTTTCCTGATACTTTTGTCCCTCCTCCAGCTTCCACTTGTCTTACTCCTCTTTTTAATTTTTGTAGTGACAGCAGAGAAAACTCCTTATTATATGGGCACACAGATCACACCCTACTATGGAAACTCCTGAATAATGTCGGACGTGTGTGTGTTACCATGGGTCATGGGGTGTCAGATATCCTAAGGCAACAACTGATTTCTTAAATGTCCTGTGGGAATTCTAAAATTTATGTATTTAAATCTTGTGTACACCACTTACTGTCACAAATGACCTCAAAGCAGTTTACACATATCAATCAAAACAGTAAAAACAAAATCAGGGCAAAGCAGAATGTCCAGAAGAGACATCTGAAAATATTGACATAACATCTTTGTGAAGTAGAAATAATGCAGGTGAATAAGCAGGTGGGAGAGCAGCAAACACTTGCATATAGACCTATTACATATATTATCACCTAGATCTGCTTAAACTTAAAGCTTTCCACTAGGAAATTAAACCTTGCAACTATTTATAAGTGACTTCCGGCTGCAAGAAGCAAACAATTAAAACACAGCAGGGGCATCTGTGTTGCCTGATGAAGAAGGAGTTTCAAAAGCTGGTTGTTCACTACCATGCATGCTTAGACAGTGCTCTTCCACTCTGGATTTTTCACTGTTCACTGTTTCAGAGCCAGTGTGGTGTAGTGGTTAAGAGCGGTAGACTCATAATCTAGTGAACCAGGTTTGCGTCTCTGCTCCTCCACATGCAGCTGCTGGGTTACCTTGGGCTAGTCACACTTCTCTGAAGTCTCTCAGCTCCACTCACCTCACAGAGTGTTTGTTGTGGGGGAGGAAGGGAAAGGAGAATGTTAGCCGCTTGGAGACTCCTTCGGGTAGTGATAAAGTGGGATATCAAATCCAAACCCTTCTTCACGTTTCACAGAATTGCTTGCTGTAGTGCATGTTTACTGGGTGTACCCAAAGTGCACCATGTAATGTGCAAGAGAGATACAACCCTTTCTTCTACCTCAAACTCACCAGCATATACACATGACAGGGCTCCCTAGAGCAGGTAATAATTGAGGGCGGAAGTTATGTTTCTCTCACACTTTGCAACGACGAAAGGCACACAGCTCTCTCATGGCTTGTGCTACAAACATCTCCCAACTAATAAGCTAATTCCAGATCATTTTTTTATTTAGCTACTGCTTCTATGTCCCAGTTATTCAGAATTGATCACAACAGAGGTTTCATACCAAGCAGAGGTGATTTTTTCCAGTAGCCATCTCTTACTTCAATATAGTCATACCAGCAGAGGCTGCTCTTATAGAGGTCCATTGTAGTGAAGTTTAAAACAATCTGAAAAGTGCAAAAGAGAGGAGTACAGTATGTCAGACACGTGGTTTGGTTTCTGCTCTGAACCAGAATAAAGATATTCCTATGCTGACCATAAATGTCAGAAATGTTAACATCTGAATAGTGTCACTATTTCCTGTGATTTTCGATGTAACTAAGATAACCCTCTATCTAATAAGCATTTAAGGGCTTAGCTCCTTAGGGCCTAGATTCTGAAACTGTGGGGAGGACACTCTGTCCTGACTTGGAATAGCAAACACAAATATTTAGACAGGGAGTGCCTTCCTTGCCCCATCAAGCAAGAGCTCACTATCCCCTAACAGAGAATTTTTAGTGATCCACATTAATTTCCAAGGGTTCCCTGTGTAAATGGTTTATTGGGGTGACAATAGCCAGAGCGGTCCTCTCATAATGTCATTGTTGGGTTGGTGCCTGAATCAACAAATCCTTGCCTGCATCAGCATGCTAAATGAAACTGTGCTCAATGGTGCAGATAGGGTTGGGGTTCAGGGTTCAAATCCAGCCCCTACCCAGCCCAAAGCCTCCCCAAATGATCAGCAGGGAGAGGAAGGAAGTTGGTGATGGGGCACCTGGGCCATTTATTGAAGCACCCGACACGATGACAGTAAATTTATAATGAGGATCCTGAATTTTAAAACTTTTGCTAAACATTGGAATACAAGCTTTAAGCATGACTGTGTACCAGATCTGTGAAGGTGGAGAGCAGGGAACTATAGATA
Source organism: Podarcis gaigeae (assembly GCF_964106915.1). NCBI lineage: Eukaryota > Metazoa > Chordata > Lepidosauria > Squamata > Lacertidae > Podarcis > Podarcis gaigeae. The sequence goes on from NC_139685.1 coordinate 36,197,114, forward strand.
TCATGTGGATCTATTCCACCTTCAATTTTAGTGACTAGAGAGGTGCAGAATATACCATCTCATTAGTTGCAATCTGATCCATGGGCTTAAACTTAAACTTTATGAAATTAGAGGAGAAGCCTTTGTTATGGAAGAAATAGGGTCAGATGGAGTATGTGATCTGAAATGCAGGATATAGCAGTCTGCGAGACAGCCTTATCCTGCACTGTCCCTACAGTGACATCTCTGCAGAGGAAGGAACTGTTAATTTCTTGACTAAAACCCACCCCCACCCCCCGCAGTAATGAGAAGCTGGATCTTTCATCTTGTTAGTCATGATGAACATAACAGATTGCATCCATTAATAACACATATTTTTAGACAGTGACACCAGAACTGCTAAAATAGCAGTTGGCACAAGAACATTTCACTTTACCACAGAATTCACATACTATGTACTCATTTATAGAGGTACATCCCTACTATGTCCTGACAGCATATGCCGGGCCACTTCAATAGGCAGACGTAACAGCAGCTGCTACTTACTTACCACCTTTAACCAATGAAAAAAAATGAATTTACATTGAGCATCTGGTGTAAGAATTACACAGCAATCAGCACAGAAGACAACCTTTGAAATGCCTTGTGTGGTAAAAAGAAGAAGCAGCTATTTTGCATATGTTCAAATTTTGATAAATAATATGTCAATGATTGGCAAATATGTTTTGTGATGCCAGATGAACTGCATGTAATGAATCCAGTCTGAATCATTTCAAGCAGGTGGGGGAGGCTTGAAACATTAGGAAGCAATAGAAGCTTCCCATTACAAATTAGAGGAGAATTTTAAATAGCAAACACTTCTGAAAACACATGACATTAACCGAACGAATGATTCAGGAACTGCTGCTTCAACTGACCACAGCCTAAAGCAGCACAGTCAAATAAGCTTTGCCAGTAATTTGGCTAGAGCAGTTTTGCTTTAACACTGGACAGATCAGATTTTGAGCATTTTCTGTAAAAGAACCATTTGCTACTGTGCAGTAAATCCAATTTCATACTGCAACTGTATACTCTCCTTCGGCAGCTACTTTGCCAGCTGTACGTGTTTTCTGTATCTGTGTAAGAATCTATCCTTTCCTCAAGTTGTAATGGGGAAATATAACACTGCTATGTGGACAAGGAGCCTAAAATATCATTAACTGGTTTCTTACTGCACTTCAGATATACACACAGAACTCAATTGAGTAGCATTGTATCGAACTTTTGCAAACATTTTGATTTTAGACTGGAAACCCTTGCAACAATGGAAATAAGCTTATATACATTTGAAATGGTCACAAAATATGCATTATGGGTTTGTAACGGTTACCTAAACAAAACTGTAGGGAAGAAAAGTTACACTGAGAGCCAGTTACTACATTATTGCTCTCTTGCTGAGGGAGTTTGAGGGAATCAAGTTCCCTGCTTCATTCAGCTTCTCTGCAAAATCCTTATCCTCCTTTTAACATTCCCTTGACTCCCTTGTCATCCAAGGGATGACAAGACAAGTTTCCTGCTACAGAGACGTTTCTGTTGGTCATGTTTTTAGCAATGTGTTCCTCAAGCCCAACAGTTTAGGTGCCTGTGGCTACAACTGTGTCAGTGGGCATCTTTTCCTAATCTCCCACCTCCCTAATTTTGTTCATGAGTAGACCATTGATATTCATGTGCTTTATTCCCAAGACCTTTTCTCTAGGCCTAGAATCCAAATGTTGAAGGAAATAAGTGGGCTGAAATCCAGTTCAGCCCGTTTATTAAGCTGAAATAAGTAGGATTTAAGTAGTCAGCTATGAGCAGGATTGTCAGCCTCTGCCACAATCCAACAGCAAGTTAAGCATGTTCAAGCCCATTGGAATCAATAGATTTTAGCATGCTGAGCATTTTGTTGGGCTGCTGACATGACACCTTCACTAAAAACTGATATACTTGGGAAATGTTTGTTTAATCCTCTCGTGAACATAAAGCCGTAGAAATTCTGAGTCATAGTTATTTTTATTGTAAGCAGGAAATATGCAATGATGGCTTATGTGCCAGGCCTCAGTCTTTGAGTGTAGAACTAATTATTTCAGAACCTATATTCTGGTGTTCCTAAATCAGCAATACTGACTTCGCTTCCTTTAAATGTAAGCACCAATACATAGTAGCCTAAATTACTTCAACTGAAGGAAACACATTATAGCATTCATATTTGTTATATTTCACGACTTATTTCAAACTACAGCAAGCCTGCAACTAATGCAAGGCTTACATTCCAGGGATCACACCTAAAGTCAAAACTGCGTACAGTATTGTCAAACACACTGGGTGCAATGGTGGGTAGGATATTCTTATTTCCTGGACACCCATCCCCTTTCCACACACACCCTTTTTTAAAAAAAATATGAAGCACGTAAAGCTGAATACGTATAAGTTAAATGCATTTAAGTTGCAGGCTTATTGTACTATGCTGCTCTGAGATTGTAAAAGTCAGACAAATTCAGCGAAACACTATTTGTGACATTTATGACATAAGTCAAGCTGGCAAAGTAATGTGGTCACTCCAAAAAGAGAAATAAATGAAGATGTAGTATAATGGGCACAATATACTGAAATCTTCAGTTACAAATGTTCTGTTTTTCTTATGGCAACATTACATTAATTGTGGTCTACGAAAAAACATTTAACTTCCATTTGCAACTCAGCAGACACAGAAGAAGAACTGGAGACAAGGCAGATCAACAGTTCAAGAGGACAGGATGGCAGCAAGTCTCCAGAGATAAACAATCAATGAACATTTGTCAGCACAACTGAGAAATTAATGGTAACGTAAGCAAATTCAGTAGTAGCACTGCTGTCTCATGCAGAATAATGAATCACACATTTTCACTGCTGGAACAGGAAAGCCCACAATACATTATGGAAAGGGAAAATGAAACATAATATATATTCAGAACCATTTTAGCAAAACCGTACTTAGAAAAACTGAGAAAATTTAAAGTAAAGCAAATTATTTATATAAAAATGACAGTGAAAACAGCTATGCCGTTTGGCAATTACTATACTTTCAAAGAGAAGAACACAACCTTCGAAAAATTAACTCGCAGTATTTTGCATCTCCATGAGAGCTCGGATCTCAAAATTTGAAAGCTGTGGCTAGTGCAGAATGCAAAATATTTGTTTTATGGTTTAGTAGTGTTAAGCATGTCATACAGTCATGCTTTTCAAAGGCTGCTGGGCATTTTGTTGGCTGTTTTGCATCTTTAGGACCAACCACGAATTTTTTAAAAAATAAAAGAGTTTTGTGATTAATAAGAAATATCCTAAAAGCAAACATACCATATGCAGGCAGGCTATTTTATTCTGTTTAACAAATTACAGAATATACTGTATATTGATGACTTCAAGAGTGGGTTGCTGCAATGCAACTCTAGGTGGGGATTCTGTTGCACTTGCGAAGCTGCACTTAGTGCAGGATGCCGCAGCATAGTTGATGGCAGACACACTACCCTGCCAGCATACACTTCAGCTCAGAGATCTGTACTGGCTACTGATTTCTTATCAAGTCTTGGGACTAGTTTACTTGCAGGATTGCCTTATGACCCTGCTCCATGCCCTCAAGTACTTTTTTTACTTGGAATGTGTCCTTGAACAGAAATAAATCTTTGCGCTTGCCTGGACAGAGTGAACATGTGAGGGAAACCTCTGGCTTTTCCTGGTAAAATGTAGCCAACTATACAAAGGTAAGAATTGCATCCCCTGCTCCATGCACCTTTGCCTCCATCCACCTTCTGCCCCAGTGGCAGAACGAGCCGATTGGGTGCCTGGGGCAGCGTGGGTCCCTGTGCCCGGGGGCGGGGTGTGCAGGGGCAGGACACGCTGTGGGACCTCTGAGGAGTCTGCCTGTCTCCTCCCACTCAGCCGCCCTACAGCTGAGGAGGCAGCTGGGGAGGCAGCGGGCAGACCGTTTGGGGCAGCGCGGAACCTGCAGGCACCCAAGCCACCACATCATTCCCAGGATAGATCCGTGACTCGGGCGTGCTGCAGGCCCTAATACAGTGAGTGCCACCTGGCATTTTGTCACCACCTCAGTGGTGACACCCGGGTGAGACCGCCCCCACCGCAAACCCTTCCTCCGCCCCTGTCTAGCCCCACCCACTGCCATCATGCACTCTCTCCACCACCACCACAGGATAACTGTGAGGGAGTGCAGCTCTCAATCTGAAAAAGATTCCCTGCCCCTGTTAGACTGAATAGAAGGAACAGCCAGAATATGCTCATGGTTATCTCTCATCCCATGAGATGTTAAAACCGCCACCCCAGGAACCAATTTGGATGGGCTTTCCCAGTATGAAAGCCCGGAAGATTAGGACCAGGCACTCAGATGGGGCTTCAGACAAAAATGGATCTGAACTGCTAACTAAAGCCAAAGTTGAATAAATTGACTAATGTACAGTTCAAAGGCTTTGTCTCATTAACCACTCTTAAAACCACACACTCGTTGCAGAGGAGTTTTAAACCAAAGCATTTTCACTTTGTGGTTGTATCTGTGTAGAACTGGGCTGAGTTGGGCTGCGAGAGAGTGGATTTGCAGCATTTTCGTTGCCTTTGGTTTCCTGGTTTTATCTTTTATTTTTAAATTGTTTTCATCCCTTCTTCATGGAAAGCTGCCCAGAGAGCAACATGTTACGGGGCATTAGACAAATGTCATGAATGAGTGACTAAATAAAGATGAAGCTTAAAAATAAAATAAAAACCCCCACAAGATCAGGAGAAACATGAACAAACTAACAAAAATATTTGGCTTGAACAAAGCTCCAACCCTTGGGAATAATTGCAAAGTACCTTCTCTCCAGGCGTCACTGAAATTCTCCATATGCAGTGTGTATACGAAGGGTAGCCATTTGGAAACCCGGGAGAGGAGAAGTTGCCTGTAGACTCTTGTAGTGTTTCTCCACACGCTGAAAGAAATTAGATATTATAGCAGCTGAGGGTTGCCTGACAAAGTGCAAAGAAATTGTGTTTCTTCTTTACTGTGAATAATTAACAGCAGAGGCGGGAGATGCTTTATACAAACCAACATTTTTGAAACAATCTGACAAGGACATTTTGTCCATTCCAAAATATTATTTCCATGTCCTTTCCCCTTACTTTAAATAATAATAATAATAATAATAATACAGCATGCCTTTAAATGTCACTGCTGACCATCAGGCAAGTAAATAGTAAAAACAACCTTATGTTTCCACACAACAGAAAAATAAGTGGAACAATTGTCATGATGCTGAACGCTAACCAGAATTGTTCATGTATTTTATATGTTAGATGAGGATATATTCACATTAAACTAAAAATTATTTTTAAAATATGTGCATAAATTTCTTGTAACAATACTGATAATAAAGCATAGCAAATATAACAACCAATGACATTTATTTTATTGCTATACCTTATTCTTTTACTCTATTTCCTACTTAGCTGTCTATCGTACTGTTTCAGGGCAGAACGGGGTTCTGACTAATTTTTCCCTTCCCAGTGAATTTCAGTAGAAACTGAAGTATTTATCTGCTATTAAATTTCCTTCACTTTTCACTCCAGCTTATCTGCCATTTATCCTTATAACTTTAAATCAACAACTTGTTTCTCCTGTTGATTTGGTAGCATGGGCTGTAGGACAGCTCTTTGAAGTTCGTTACCTTGCCATTAGTAAGAGTAAGATCAGATTTTGCTAAAATACTCTGTCACATCCATTTTGAGGACATTAAAATGCCACCTGCTACTCACTGAGGACTACAAGCATCATCATTTATCCATATTTTGTTATATGATGCAGCAATCTGTGATGGCTGAATTGGTGGTGGTAACAACAACAACATTTGTGCACTACCTAGTGTCCCACATTGTACATCTGGTACACTGTTTAGAACTTACTGTATTTTTCTGTGTATAACAGGCCCCCGTGTATAAGATGCCCACTATTTGGGGGGACTCTCTGGGGGAGATTGCCCAGAGTTGTTGAGCTTTTTTGGAGGGGGGAAATCACTCACACGTCTGGCTAACACTGCCAATATCACATGTAGCAGAAGCAGAAAATCGTCTGGCCAGTTGCCGCAACAACAGCCAGTCAACTGCAGCCCTCGCTGCAGCCACCAATCACCCAAAAAAAATCACCCAAAAAAAACACAGATGACAATCTCCTACTCGAAGCTGCGACCAATCACCCATCCCTCCCCACTCAGAACTACCCATGTATAAAACAACCCCATTTTTTTAGTTCTCCCTTCCTTAAAAGCACACATTCATAAATTCAGGGTTCTGCACTGGAAAAATCTCTGACTAATGCAAGAACACTTAACAAAACTGTGAGTTTAGACCTGCAGACGAGAGAAAGCTGCGTACAAACTTGCTACTGTTTGGTGTAAAGTTATTCAATTTCCCCTGTAATGTCACCTCAGGACAATTCTGACCATAAAAAACCCAAGATGTAATGTTTGCTGAAGATGCCAAAATGGACTTTGAAGTTATGAAAAATTCTAAGACTTCTGTCTGGTATATTAATATTAAATCTGACCACAAAGGGCTGGGTATCTGTGTGAATAAACCTCCTCACCCCACCTCCTGGTAAGATATGTGTTTACTCAGCCTCGGTTTTTGAACTATGCTCGCAGTATATCTGACTGGTAAACTATTTTAGCAGGCAAAAAAAAATGGTTGTCTTTGTTTATGAGGACTGTAGATACCTCTATTCACTTAAGAATGTTCTATAAGATCAGTCAGATGATTTCAAAATTAGATGGTTGCTGGCTAATGTAGACAACTCCATTCCTATAGATAGTTTTATATGCACTAAGAGCAAAAAAGTTACAGGCTACTTTTTTGACCCAAAGCATAGTTGACTGTCAAGGAGATTTTTTTTAAAAAAAATAATAATTTGGGGAACTTAACTATTTCAAATTTTGACAACTTGCATATCTGATGTTTAACTTACTCTTGGATTGCCTCATTTGTTTTTGTGAGTTATGCTGTAATCGCCATTGGCTACAAACAGAAATCTGTCTGTCTGAACATCAGATCAACAGTAAATGACAGTGTAAGAGCTGCCAGCTGGCAAGATTACAAGTGTAATCAAAAGTCAAATTAAATATAAATGATTTGCAGAATCTTTAAACATATGGGAGGGGGGAAACCCACAAAATTTTGTTTAAAGACAGACAATAATGTTCAATAATGCTAAATCTTATTTAAGGTTGAATGAGGCAGTACATGAAAACACGGGACTTAAAGTATATGTTGAGGAATAAAGACAAGCCCTGGCTTAGCCTAAAACCTCTCTGCCTCTCCACAAAGCACACATCACATGACATTTAATCAAAGTATAGCTACATATTAAATAATGTATTCAGTACCACATCAAATGACCACACCAGTTTATTTTTAACACCGCAATTGTTGGTAACTCCACTAAACTGCAGAGATTAATATTTTGGGGGAGGAATACTGTGTAGTACTATTAAGATTGTTCCATCAGCAAAAGCACTTATGCTTGCCAAAGGGAACGATCTCTCTCCTCTGCCCTCACAGGGGACAGATCTGGGGTTCTCCCAGCCCCCCAGAGCTGATGGAGCACAGGAAGGGAAAGAAAAGTTTCAGGGCCTGAGATTTTCTGTCAAAGCACTGGGAAACTTCCCAACCCAGGCGTCCATTAACATATGGAAATATTTTTCTTATAGGCTTTACTAGCTATCCCTTTGCCTACATTTCCTTCATTTCTTTAGCTTAAAGCCATGTCAAAAAAAAGGGCATTCACCCCAGTTATTCCAAGTGTTCAGTGCAAATGTCCTATTGGCATTCATTGGATTAATTCAAGAAGACCTGCACCACCCCACAAGCCCTGTCATTTGTAGCTAACTGATCTAAAACATAGCCTGCTCAGAAAAGACCATGATGCCATTTGTCACATATTAAATGCTACCCTTGGCAAATTTCTTACTCTGCTTTTGGTTAGGCAACACTTTGGTTGTCCTAGTTGAAAGGTGAAATTCATTACAGTGGGTCTGTAGTTCCTAATGTTATTAGTTAAAATTCCAACACATGAGAATTTGAAGGATTTCAGTTCATTTGGTACTGGCAAATTTTGCAACATACACATTATTTGTAAGCTTATAAAATGGCTTGCTGTTAACAAACTTTAATTATATGTTACAACCTGTTAATAATAGGTTTCATTATGCTGAAGTTAGTCCTTAGAAAATGTGAATAAGGCACTGTAGCCCCTTTGGTATTTTTTAATTTACATTTCTTTTTAAATATATTGAAGGGGGTTACAGTGCCTTATTTATTCACAATTCCTAACGACTAACTTCAGCATTTTTCATGCCACAAAAACCTTATTACTTACTTACTTACATACAGACACAGACATACAGAGAGAGAGAGAGAGAGAGAGAGATTAAGAGATTTTATGAAGTTTAACACAGCTTTATATTGCCTGTATTGCCTGGTTAGATGCCAGTTCTTCTACCATGAGTTGTTTCTTTGGCATGCTTATATCACACATATGCCTTGTGAATTGTTTATAATAATTATCAGAACTACTGAGTGGTGCCAAAAAAAAAAAAATGCTCCTGAAGGGGAAAAAATACATAGCTGAAGCTGGGGGATGCCTATCTTCTTTCCCCCCTCTCTAATTGGTTCCTCTGAAACAGACAAGAACTAGCAGGTGTGAGAGATTAGCACCACACAAGACATGCTCTGTGTTGCAGAGGCAAGGGCTGTGGGCAGGAAAGAGAAGTTATACATGGACATGTGTGAATGGTGACCAATCACATTTTTAGGAGGGAAGATTGTGAGAAGATGCAGTTAAGGCTTCATGGATCTAGGACAGGCATAGGCAAACTTGGCCCTCCAGATGTTTGGGGGCTACAATTCCCATCATTCCTAGCTAACAGGACCTGTGGTCAGGGATGATGGGCGTTGTAGTCCCAAAACATCTGGATGGCCGAGTTTGCCTATGCCTGATCTAGGAACTAGTTAACTGATCTGCAAGAGAGGGAGAGTGGCCAAAGAAATAAAGTTTCGGACCAAGTGACCAAGGTACTATCAAGACTCTCTGCAGCAAGAGGTCCAGACCTAGCATGATGGTTATTGTATAAAGAATTCCTGTACAAAGAGCTGTTCGGTGCAATTGTTTTGCAGGGCATCTGGATTCCGCTGCTGAGATATGTTAAACAAACCCATCATTCATCTAAACATAGCTCCAGGCTTAAAGTACAATATCTTAAATAAGAACTGAGAGAATGAATCATGTTTTTCCCCACTTCCTTATCCAGCAAGTGAACAGCTACAGTAGGCAAGCACAGAAATGCCATATGAGTCAGTAAATTCAGATTCAGGCCATTCATACCTTAGTGCCTAATGTCCCAGAGCTACCACACTTTAAAATGCTTACGATCTCAGCTTTCAAATATGCATTAACTGCCTGAATGAAAACCGATTAGAAACAGATTATTCAAAACTATCCGTTAGTGCTCATGAATTCTGCAGGAAAGCATGCTTTATTGGGCATATGTTTTATGGTGCGGTACCTGGACATCTGTACAGCTTTCTTGCTTGTGCAATATCTCCTTTACTTAATCTTGTGCGCTGACCAATGGCTGGTCGGATTCCATTATCATCACGGGAAGGAAGGATGGTGTCCAGAAACATGCCCCTAAAAAACAAAATAAAAAAAAACAAGAAACCCAATCAGGTTTCATATCAAACTAAGCTATCAAAATCTAACTTTTGCTTATGTATATTGCAATGTTCTTGGCCAAATTAGATCTAAAATAATATAATAAATAAATAGCAGGCATAATGGAAAACTCGAGAGTGGCTTGTTTGATTAAATTGGTTTGTTGTTGACAACCATGCAACAACAGTTTGGGAAACTGTTCTGCTCAAGTCCCTGTTCCTTAGCAAACTGTCAACAATTCCAAACATCAATTGAGGTACTACTTTAGCTAACGGGGCCTCCCGCTGCCGCCATGTCGCTGCCAATTGATATCGTGCAATGAAATTAAATTAATATCAAGAGCAACATATCCCACACTAAACTGTTAGTTTTCGTATAATTAGTACAATATAATTAGTACAATGAAATCTGCTTCAAATGCTGCTTTTGCTTTTGAGGAACCATAATCATTTTCTTGTTCCCAATCATTTCCACAACTTGAATATATGCAAGGTAGATTATGCTTATAGACTGCTTCGATCAGGTGCTGTTCACCATGCTAGCATACTTTATTCTAAGCATTTATTTGTCAATGCAATCTTTGAAAAGGGTCATAGGTCTATCAGAAAACTCTTACTTTTATAACCATAGTCAACGGTAGATGCAATCTTTTGAACTGTGGTGGAATTTATTATGGGGGGGAAATCAATAAATAAAAAGCCTGCCTGTCTATGTGGGGGGGGGGGGGACCACATTCAAAAGACATGCATAAAAGAACAAAGTCAGATTGATTCATCCTGTTACCAAGCACCATGAGTGCTTTCTGAAGGTTTCATTTTCCACCACAGTAATCTAAAAATCTCAAATTAGTGTCACTCACAATTAAGAAAAGATCTAATCTCTACGAGTAACAGAATTTCTAATATATAATGGCTGGGAACATTCCGCATTGTTCCTGTTACTGGCAAAATGTTTTATATAGTAGCCTGGAATAACCCTTTTTCACCTTGGCACCTTTACCCCTTGTGTTCTGAGAAGGTTTATTCTATTTTGCTCCCTCCTAGTGACAAAATAGGACTTGTTCCTGTTGAAGGTAATGGCTATGATCTAGCAACCTAGCCCAGGAAGTTCCCCATTGTCTACTATGAACAAGAAAACTCTGAGAGCAAGGGAGCAGTTTTTTTTCTTTTTCTTTTAAAGTGGGGATTACTGTAAGACAAGTGTAAGAAAAGTCTATCAATGATCATTATGAGAACATACTTATAAAATAATCAGACATATCTAAGAGAACCATTTTCACAACTATTAGCTTGAAGAGCTACAACATGATAAACCTCTTTGGTCAATTGCCTGAATCAAAACTACTACATCTATAAAATATATACACAAAGAAGAATGGAATTAAAAGTCAAAAGGTATAACCTGAGACTCCAACCTTGAGAAGGTGTTCCTGGCATAGTGCATAATGCTATCAAAATCATATGGCTCCCCCAGAGAATTCACTTCTCCAGGCTCCATCTTCAAAAAGTTGTACTCCTGACCTATAATTCATAAGCAAGATCTCATGTAAGCCTTTCCTAAAAAGAAAGAGAAAAACAGAAGAAAACAGAAGTCCCAGCCCTTCTACTTACATACAGTACTGCTGTGCATTCACCTCTGACAATGCATGAGTGAATATATCCACTTTGGAGATATTTAGACCTCCTCAGAATTCGAGACAACCCAAAGTGGTCTGAGATGGAATGGGCTGATCTTGAGACTTTGGAACCACCTCAGGACTTTTGTAGGATGTTTTATTTTTCTGGCCCAGTACAATGCATTCTAGTATCTCCTGAAGCACATCCAGCCTCTCTATAACTGGACATATTAGGCAGAGAGAAAGGGAGGCAGGAGAGGAGGGGCACATCAAGTTTTACCCTCTATCCTAACTTTTCCTCTATCCATTTGTTTGGAGCACTGAATGGTGTTTCTGGGCAACCTTGACCAATTCCTGCCACAACATTGGGATCCAAAGGTGAGTTTTCACATTTTACAACTATTGCAGAGTACTGGTGGTATAGTGTTTTTTAAGGTTTTGATGCTATGCCCCTCAGGAACAAATATTACATTTATATGTCAGACTCTCAGGTATCAGCTGTTCATAACCTGGCAAGTTCGCCTTAGCCATTCCTCATTCAGTCAAAGAAACTCAATACTGATGAAGCCAAACGTTTCTGCACAACTATCAACAGCTTTTTGATTCATTCTTAATGCAATCATTCTTAAATATCAATTTTTCCTCATGAATCAAATTATTCTTTTAACAGTCCTATGAAACCCCATCTTACTGTGCTATGTGCTATGCTGAATAGGAAGAAAGCCAAATGGAGACAAATATTCTGGGACTACTTTCTGTCCTTATCTGACTCATTCATTATATATTCTTAATGTCATGTTTGCTACTCTGACTGTTGCTGTGGGAACATAAAAATCAAGGTTTTTTTATGCTGTTAACATAATGTGGAACTGATTTTGTAACCCATTCCTACACTCATTATTATTTATTATCTACAGCATATTTTTAATTTTCAAAGGGCTTTATCATCTTTATTGGAGCCTTGTACTACCATGTATGAACATAATTTCAACCATCACATAGTTTCTCCTCACAACCAACCCTTTTCTCTCTATGCACCCAGGACATTCAAATAGTTTCTTACAGGGTTTAAAGATGTGGTTCACTCACTCAAGTGTTAGAGACAAATAAATCATCTGCAAAGATGCCTAGGGGCACATACCTTCAATATAACCAATTAACAACAACAACAACAGCTTTTTCAAACAAGAGTAAACTGCCAAGCAGGCAGCTTGAGGCTATGGAGACTGCATAAGCTATCAATTGCTTTTACTAAGTATTCACTGTATTAACACAAAGTACCTTGCATAATAGGGACGCAGGTGGCGCTGTTGGGATGCGGGTGGCACTGTGGGTTAAACCACAGAGCCTAGGACATGCCGATCAGAAGGTCGACAGTTCAAATCCCCACAACAGGGTGAGCTCCTGTTGCTCGGTCCCTGCTCCTGCCAACCTAGCAGTTCGAAAGCACATCAAAGTGCAACTAGATAAATAGGTACTGCTCCGACAAGAAGGTAAATGGCATTTCCGTGTGCTGCTCTGATTTTCACCAGAAGTGGCTTACTCATGCTGGCCACATGACCCAGAAAAACTGTCTGCGGACAAATGTCAGCTCCCTCAGCCAGTAAAGCGATATGAGCGCTGCAACCCTAGAGTTGTCCACGATTGGACTTAACTGCCAGGGGTCCTTTACCTTTACCTTGCATAATGCAAATGTCTCATATAAAGACCCACTCTGATCAGCACAGCTGAATTTTGCTGTTTTAGCACTATCCAGTTAAACCAATGTGCAAGAACCTCAAGAGCTGCAAGCAAATAAAAGCAAATAAAATGAAGCAGCATTTTAAAATATAAGACACCACACTAAAATATAAGAAAGCACACTAAAATGGTCTCACCTGGCTGAATGTTTTCTCTGATGATGGTTACATGATCATCTCTGTCTGGTCTTGTGTGTTCATGCCAAAATCCTATCACATGTCCCAGCTCATGAACAACAATTCCAAATTTATCACAGTTCTTGCCAATAGAAATTGCCTGAGGGCCATTACCCCTTCGGCCTACATAAGAACAGCACCTGTAATTTAGAAGAAGAACACGGATGAAAACTTATGTAAATATTGCTCATTGCCAAAAAGGTACTGCAATTTGCATTTTAATCTTCTGAAAATCATTAGTTTTTCTGTGGTTTGTCAAGAAGATTAAACTTTGGCTCTCTCTCTTTTTTTATATAAAAAAATAAACGTTTAATTGTACAATTTTCTTCTTGGAGATAGGGGTGGAGGTATAAGAAGCATTTGTCTTTACAGCATGAACGCTTAAAATCATATGGTCCTTGAGGAGGTCAGCCAAAATTAATTCAATCACCAGCAAAAGTAAAAGACTCACAAAGGAAAGCATTTCTGAGGAAAAATTGGTGCAACGTCACTTCCCCCTCAAATTCTTTATCAGTTTAATGTGGGGCTGCAGATACATTTAAATATTTTTAACACCTAGTGATTTGAAAGTCATTAAATATGCTTTCAAGTTGTGGAGTATTCCAAACTGTGATATAAAACATATTTATAAAAAGAAAGCCATTAATTATTATTTTTTCTAGTCAGTTCTAACACAAACCAGACATGATGACAAGAGATTCTGGTGTCACTTAAAAGCTTTAATAGTAGCTACCATTGATGGTAGCCTGAATAATTTTTTTGTCTCTGTGGCACTCTGGGAGAGGGGCTAATCATTTCTTCCGGTGCCAATTCACCAACTTAAATTCCTCTTGAATTTCCAGGTATCATATATGATGTTTAGATGCACCTTTTGCCAAATATCTTTTTTTAAAGCATAAAGGCCTGGGAATTCTGGATGGTAGTAGATTTAGCCAATTTCCTCCCCTTTACTTATATTTTGTACACCACTTGATAAAACCTCTAAGCAATTTAGGAGCACAGAGACATGACTAACGAGACTGAAACAATTATTTACCACAGAGGATATAAGCAGGGTTGTATCCAGTTAAGTCCAACTCAGAGTAAACCCACTGAATCCAATGGACTTGTGACTTATGACTCACTAGTTCATTGATTTCAGTGGATCTGCTACGAATGTGACTCAGCAGAATACAACTTTTAAAGCAATGGACTTCATCTGGCAATTTGGAACACACTAATGGGTGATGAGCTACAACAGCAACAATACAAATAAATATTACAAAATTAAGAAATGTGTCCCCAAATACATGTTGAGGTTGAAGGTTGGGAAGTCCTAATCCCCTGATCTTTGCTGCTGGAGGGGTTTAGGATATGGCAGAAGTGGTCATCTGCCAACATCTGCTGGTTGTGGGTGCTCCGGAGGCCCCCACGGAAAGTGTTGCCATCATGAAACTACAGACCATTGTGTTCCCACCAGTGGCATAAACCACAGGGCCTTGAACTGGTGGAAGGCAGAACAAAGCTGCCCATGGATCTACTAGATCCAAAACTGATCCCTCCTGCTGAGAGTGATGCAATTCAGAACCCTCATCTGAAGGAGAAGGAGGAGGAGGAGGAGGAGGAGGAGGAGGAGAAGGGACCACATCATCTGTTATGGCCACTGCAAGCACAGGGCTTGCTCAAGTTTGGACTCAGTTAAAAAGAATAGCAGTCCCATGGAATAACTTTGGGCCCCAGGAAGTCAATGCCCATACCACATTCTCTGAACTCTGCATTGTACAGGACAATGTTACAGTGGTTGAGCTGCTGGTCTGTAGCCTCCTAGTTCACACTCCCCGATTTTCTTTGCTTCTGAACTCCTCCGCAATAAAATCACAACACTTAAGTATCTACACACGTATTGTTCCCTTAAATTCTTCCCTCAAGGATTCTCCTGACTGGGAATCATATTGATGTGGCAATGCTCACAGAAATGATGAATGACAACCTTCTATATTGGCTTGGAGCAAACTAATCCTAAACATCACAGAAATAAAACTTCGAACATGAGCAAAGATGTGATAGCCGGATTATGTGGCAAAAAGATTCCATTAGAATCACACTTTGGATAAAATGTTCTGAAAGAGGATACTAGTTCACATGATTATTGAAAGATGCCTAGGAAATGCCCTTGCCTGAGCTCACCTCCACCACACTACAAACTGCTATAGAATATAATCTTGTCTAAAATATGATGATTCAGTCAATTTAAAGTCCTCTTGGTGTCAATGGACCTTTTTTAAAATATACAGTTTGACTCACAGCTTAATTTGAATGAATTAAATACATATATTATGTGTTTATATAATTTATTATGCAAGCAGGATCCTTTATGTATAAACTGAATATTTTTAGCCCAGAGTAGGCATAGGTCTGCATAAAAACAAGCTTTATGAAAACCCACTTTGCAAAACAATACTCTTTTAAAGCTAATGGGTTAGTGAAATAGAGCGCTCTGTTTAAGACAGGGGATTTAAATCCTCTGAAGATAGTAACTTATGATCAGCTTCTGACCCATTTCAGCAATCCACTGCTTTTTAAGGTCATGTACGTCATGTTGGAGTGGGGGGGGGTGTAAAGTATTTTAGTGATAGGCACCACATCTTAGGAAAATTATTTTTCCTTTTTCCTTTTTTTTCCTTTTTGAAAAACAAAAGTTAATCATTCTAAGTCTGTGCTACATATAATCTCTTCTTCCCATCTGTTCAGCCCCAATATCCCCACCTGCTCCCCCACAAGTGTCTTGCTGCTCTCTGTAGATCACCAATGAATACATTTGTTAGCTTCTAATAGCCCTGCAGATCCTAATTCATAAAAAGCTAGTTAATCTGCAACCTTGGCGTTATTAGCACCATGCTCTAACCAACTGAGCTGTCCAGGCAGAGAAAACAAGTACGGGTAGGGCTGGGAAAGACTCGTTGCCTGAAACCACAGAGAGCCGCTTCTAGCTAGTGTAGCCAACGCTGAGCTGGATAGATCAATGGTCTAACTCAGTATAAGGCAGCTTGCTATGTACATATGCAGTTACATTACTGAAAAAGAACTAAATATTAGAATACAGTGGTACCTCAGGTTAAGAACTTAATTCGGTCCGTTCTTAACCTGAAACTGTTCTTAACCTGAGGTACCACTTTAGCTAACGGGGCCTCCCGCTGCCGCCATGTCGCTGCCGCATGATTTCTGTTCTCATCCTGAGGTAAAGTTCTTAACCCGAAGTTCTATTTCTGGGTTAGCGGAGTCTGTAACCTGAAGCGCCTGTAACCCGAGGCACCACTGTATTTTCAAAATCAGCTGTCCACAGCAGTTTCTTAACGCTCATCACACTTAGTGCATTTTAGGAGTTTCATGCTGATAATTAGTTGTACTTCAAAAGAAAGCAGCCATCATCAGCAACAGAGTCTTAAAATAACCGCCTTACTATAGACTACAACAGGGTCATTGGGACTCACTGCTTGGAGTGGCCTGCCAAGAACATATCTGATTCATCCAATTAAGTGCCTAGACTACCACTAAGGCAACAGTACTGAGTCAAAGGGTTAGGAATACAAAAGAGTGATGCTCAAAAAGAACACTGTGGTCTGTGTCACTATTGCCGCCACTTCTGCTAGGTGTGTTTGGCACAAAGCCCAGCAATCCTCTGCAAACCATGCCAAAAGCCTGACTTTCCAGATCTTGATTTCTTTAATCTTTATTGCACCAGACAGTAGTTAAAGGCACTAACTATTTATGAATCTCTAACTCCATTTAATCATTCTAGCTGATCAATAATGGCAAGTGCAATACCTGACAGTCTGAGAGAGCGCGAAATATTCTAAAGAAGACATTAAACTTGCTGTTTGAGTAATATATTTTTTTCATGCTCCTGAGAGTTAAAAGCCTAAAGATGGGCTTTAAGCTGATTAGAGGAATTTGGAAACAGAACCAGGTCAAGTGCTTAGTGTTTATTTAGGCAGCTGGACTGTAAAAGGTGTGATAGTCTAAAGCATCTTATACAATGACAGCAGAAGGCTAACATTATATGAACTGAACACCCCCTTGCATGAGCATGATAACTCGAAATACCTTCCATCTCTAGTTGCAAGATAATTCACAATGCAAAAGTCAGTTTATGAGATCATCTAACTAGTTATGTCATTAATGAGTCTGCAGTTTGCCTTTAAGCCAGAAAGCAGAACTATTACTCTGCATATGAAAATTAAGAACTAACTTTGTTTTGACTAAGTAAGTCTTAAGATTGTTTGTGAAATACAGACTTTGCTGTCAAAATCACTGTATAATCAGATCATGGATGAGGGAGATTTTATTCTGGGCTGACCTGGCATTCAACAGCAGCAGTTGCAGACTGGAGGGGCTGGCACATGGCACATGGTACATGGCACAGTCACTAACAGCCTGTGCCGGCTGCCCCCTACCTGGCCTCACCCTCCTCCCACACCATACCTCCTCCTACCCAGAACCACTGTAACTGGGCCTCCCACTGCTCTCCCCCACTCCTTTCCTCCCAGGCACATCCCACAAAATGCCCTTGCGTAGCTCTACTTAATGAATGAAAGGGTTAAGGCCATAGAGTACACAGTTCTGTCAGACTTAATTAAGTCACATCCCCTCACCTTGGGATGAAAGTTTACCAAAAACCTTGTTTCCTCTCTTTTCCACCATGTGAATCCAACCAGAAAGGACGTCTGAGATAATCGCTCTAAGCCCAGACCGTGTGGCTTTAGCAAGTCATCATTGTGTTTCTATATAAATAATTTAGAAACATTTTACCACTTTTTGAAACTAAGTTTTGCTGCCTGTGTTTTCTTGTTACTGTATGGGAAAGTACATGAATCTGACCTTTGGAGGGTTTGTAAATATTAACTGATGACACTGCAACCCAAATCTCCTAATAACGGCTCTCAAGAGTTTCATATAGATGTTGAAAAGCACTGGAGACAAAATAGTGCCCTGAGGCATCACACAACATAATTGCCAGGTGGGAGGCACATGGGGTTATATCTAATATTAGTCACAACTAGTTGACATCACCTTGCCAACAAAGGTCCGTATAGTTAAAGCCATGGTTTTCCCAGTAGTGATGTATGGAAGTGAGAGATGGACCATCAAGAAGGCTGATCGCCGAAGAATTGATGCTTTTGAATTAGGTGCTGGAGGAGACTCTTGAGAGTCCCATGGGCTGCAAGAAGATCAAACGTATCCATTCTGAAGGAAATCAGCCCTGAGTGCTCACTGGAAGGAAAGATCCTGAAGCTGAGGCTCCAATACTTTGGCCACCTCATGAGAAGAGAAGACTCCCTGGAAAAGACCCTGATGTTAGGAAAGATTGAGGGCACAAGGAGAAGGGGACAACAGAGGACGAGATGGCTGGACAGTGTTCTCGAAGCTACAAACATGAGCCTGACCCAACTGCGGGAGGCAATAGAAGACAGGAGTGCCTGGCGTGCTCTGGTCCATGGGGTCACAAAGAGTCGGACACAACTAAATGACTAAACAACAACAACAAGTCACAACTAGAGGAGACTTATTGAAATTAATGACATGACTAATTTAGGTCAATGAATTTCATTGGGTCTACTCTGAGTAAAACTAAACCGGCTACGATTCATAGTCACCCAGTGCAACTCACTGAACCTGGCCACACAAGTAGCAGTAGAGCCACTATAAAAAAGTGCCCCCTCCCAACACAAAAAGATAGTCCAGATGATACTGTGGTCAATGGCATTGAAAGTCACTGAGAGATTGAGAAGAAACAACAGGATCACAGTTCCCCTGTTCCTCTGTCAAAGAGGTTACTCTAAGTAATTATCATTGGTAGGCAGAGACTATTAATGAAACACAGACACCCCATGGTTTCAACTTCTAAATCAAAATTATTCAAAGGTGGCACTAGAATTCCTATTTACCTTGGAGAGGACTCAGAGAGTGCACCATATCTTAGATTCCACTGAACAAGGGACCTGGATACTAAGAACTATGCAACTAGTTGTGCAAAGCAAAGAGCTTTTTCAAACAGCCAGCCCTGCATGTTGCATGGCAAACCTCCTGAAAGCAAAGAGGGGTTCAAAGTCATTGTGATATGGCACAAGGTTTGCCATTCAAATGGGAGAGAAAAACTAAAATCCCACTGGGTATGCCCACCAGATAGGGTTGCAAGGGACTAGCTCTTTATATCCTTGCAGCGAGCAGGATATCTAATACACATGTGGTATACATTGCAGGGTAGTTCCCTAATAACAACTATGAGTACCACAGTCTTGAACTAGTTTTGACACAAATGCTCATTACAACACAGGGTGCCACCACACATCCATTCTTTTGTAACCAGCATCATATGCTGCAATATGTGTAATACAAGGGGACGTGGGTGGAGCTGTGCTCTAAACCACAGAACCTAGGGCTTGCCAATTGGAAGGTCAGCAGTTTGAATCCCCATGGCAGGGTGAGCTCCTGTTGCTCAGTCCCAGCTCCTGCCCACCTAGCAGTTCAAAAGCACGTCAATAGGTAGCGCTCTGCTGGGAAGGTAAACTCCGTGCGCTGCTTTGGTTCGCCAGAAGCGGCTTAGTCATGCTGGCCACATGACCCAGAAGCTGTCTGCGGACAAACGCCGACTCCCTTGGCCTATAGAGTGAGATGAGAACACAACCCCAGAGTCATCAGCGACTGGACCTAATGGTCAGGGGTACCTTTACCTTTATGTGTAATACAACTGCTGACTTTGACAAGGTTTAAAGATTTCCTACAAAAACATGTAGGAGAGCTAAGTGTAGACCACATGGGGGATGACAAAGTTTCATTTTCAACAGAATTAACTTCAAAGTGTATGTATGCTTACAATACTGATAAATGTGCCTCAGATTCACTAACTGATTTCCCTGCCCCCTATAAAGGCATATTTAATTACGGAAAGCTGATTATATACATCAAATGGATACTGTGAGCCTTATTCAGAGCTTTGTGTGTTCACCAGCTGGTGTCTATAAAACTTTCAAATAACGTAGAAACTTCAATTTCTTCAAATTCTGAGGTAGCTTTGTACATACAATAGGATACATGTAGAAAACTGTCTCAAATGTTGCAATGAATGGCAAAGTCATTCTACACATGGAAGCTCCACATACATGTGGAGCATTTGCATACTTGGAAAACCTCAGACATGGGTCTTGAGTTTACGTTATACTTTTTATATTTGGCTTCAGATAAATAGTAATAAAACTCTTCTCATGTACCACATGCATGTACGATGCACATTTGCAAAGAAGGCGATGCTGCAAATTGATATTCAATACACAAAGAGGGGATCATTGTAAATATCTTTTAAATTTAAAATACACACATGCACGTACACATACTTTTTGATAGGACTTGGCTTTCCCCTAAGTCATCTCACTTGCTTGAGTCAACTGAAGCAATTTGCTCTACGCGTAACTTTCTGCAGTGCACCATCTCAACTGGTGCACTGTGATCAAGGCAGAGAGTGTAGATCTGTGTGCCTTGCAGCAACAATCTTCTCATCCGTTCCAGTTGTGTGCTTCTAAGCATACCACATGAGTACATTAAGCATACTTTCACCAACTTACCCACAAGGCCTGTATGTAAACACAATGTAACTTTCTTCGTCACTTCGCTCAATGAATGTAACGCAGGTATATTTTTCCCAATGCCGCATTGCCTGCTTGAACATTGCTCGTTGACTGCCTGGAATCAATGTTTGCAATGAAATACACAAATGATTTTTAGAGAGAAAAAATGTATCCTGTTTCACGCCAACAGCATTCAAGTAAATTTGATGGTTTTGGGGAAAAACACTTGCACTTGAAACAAGCAAGAGTCTTTCAAGTGCAAACTAATACTGAATGCAGGTTTTGGGAAATAAGCAATGAAAACAGTGACTGGCAAATAGAATAAACTTTGCACAGCAAGGGCAACATTTTCCAAAATGTACCCCAATACGCACACAAATTCTACAAGGTGAATTCATAACATTATGCTTTTTCATTACTTCTAAGTTATATCCAACAGTGGCTTTGTGCTAGCAGAAGTGATTTTCTTGTCATCCTATCCTATTCAAAAGCTACATTTGACAGCTGGGGGATCCTCCAGAACAGCACTGGATATGGCATAGAGGGCTGCAACTGGTAGGAGGGATTGATAAAAATGGGTGTGTTAAGTTACACGAGTGGCAGTGCTTCCTTTAGCACAAAGCCACCAGTAGATACAATCCTGTGTTCAGAAGGAAATGGGTGAAATGTCAGATTGACTCTTCACCCCAGTTTTGAACATCCTGTGACCTAGAAATGCAAAGGTACAGTCCATCACCCACATCTTGTCAAACGTTTGATAACATATTGTCTATGGAAGCCCCTAAGTTGTGGAAATCACTCTCCACAAAGGTATTATTATTATTATTATTATTATTATTATTATTATTATTAGAATTAGAATTAGAATTAGAATTAGAATTTATATACCGCCATATACCTGAAAGTCTCAAGGTGGTTCACAGAACAAAATCAAAATATAAAACTACAAAACATCTGGCTCCTTCACTATAGAGTTCTTGGAGAATGCTGATGGTAGAGTTCTTGATGTATATTTTATGACCTATCCAATTTTTTTAAAATTTTAAATAACTTTAATCTGTTTTAATGTGTTTTAATTTGTGGTAAATTATAGCAACGCCCTGCCCACCCCACCCCATTTTACAGTGCAAGGCAAGCAGCAGAAGAGGTTTATTGAGCCACTGTTGGAACATCACACCTGAAATGGCTTAGGTTAGTGAGTCCCAACTGGTGCAGGTGTGCTGCATGTCGAGAAGCCATGACGTTTGGTTTCTTTATTGTTGTACTGGGACTTCAGTATTAGTCCGTTGGGTCAGGGGAAGAGAACTTGGGGTTCTCCAGATGGTGGCTGAAGTACAACTCCCATTATCCAAGCCCATGTTAGCTAAGTCTCATGGGAGGTGGAAACCAGCAACATCTGGAAGTTTAAAAGCTCCTGCATTAGATGCTACTGATACAAAAACAGTCTACCATTGTGTTGTCTTCTTTGTGCATGCAAGAGACAAAAATTTACATTGATAGAAATGTCAGACTGACAGGCTAAAAGCAATGTGAAAAAACAGCACTGAACTAAGCTATAGGCAGCAGAATGAAATATCTGCAGGATGCCTTGAATGCAGAGACATTACTGACTGGTCACTCCTGCATGTGTTTTCACATTTCTTCAGCTGCCTCTACAATGTGCATGCATTCCAAAAACAGGAATGAGCAGAGTGTAACTTCAGAGAGTGCAGACTCACACAACTGTTTCATCTGTTGGTTTGTGCAATAGGCATGCCATGTGCAGACCTCTCTTCCTAATAGTGTGCACGCATAGCTTATGTGGGGAAAAACGGCTGACCCGACAAAAGCATAACACAAACTGCAACAGAATTTCTTGCACACATGGACCTGATCATTGCTTTGGCATTCTGGCATCAAAAACCACCTATACCAACAGAACGGAGACTGGGCTACAGAACACACAGTGCTCAGAGCTCTCTAATCTATGCAGGTTTGCCAAACACATCTGCATGATTCCAGGACAAATTTCATTACAATATTGCAGGAGATAATGAGCAGTAGATGAGAGAGGAGTGTATGATGAGCTGACACAGTGACTGGACTTTTCATTTGCTTGGCAACTAATAGGAGTCTCTCTCCCTTTTCTGAGCCCCTTTTTTTTTTTTTGCCAAATCTGATGTGCATTGCCTTTGGCATACACTAATTTTGGAGTAAGACTGGTCCCAATCACTCGTTCTAAACAATTAGCTCCCATTCCATATCATTTAAATTAGAAATCTCTGACCGAGAAAGACTATTCATTTTAATTGGGAAGCAGAGATAGATAATCAGGTATATCTGTGTTCCAGTATACTTTTTTGGCAAGAAAATTGCCCTTATTCCTCTCTCTCCCTATCTCCTTCCACCATCACATGCTCTTATCCACTTGGAGGGCAAATGCATGTTGATGCAGGTTTCTGGGAGCATATCCCTTGCTGGATAAGAACCTGTGTGTTGTTTTATCATGTCACACATGCTTTTAAATATATTAGAAAGCTCTCCTGATATTTAACTGTGATGTATCGCTATTTCTTTTAGCCAACCATGTGAAATGTACATTGAATCTGTTTCAGTGGAAAAGAGGCATCTTGGAGTCATTGAGCACAGGAACTGCAACATTTTCGTATAAGCTAAACTGTATGTGTATTTAAGTTGACCTGAATCTCAAGGTATTATGATAAAAGGAAAAGTTGAGTTAGTTTGCTACCACGCACTGCCCCTTAGTCACTTGAGTGCTACTTGATTCACAGCATTTTCAAGTTACATTTAATTTTTAGGAATTAAAGCATTTGTAAAGAAAGCTTTAAAGGAGCTACAATTGTATAAAGACACTTGTACTATAAATTATGCATTTATTTCAGAGTTTGTAATTGTAATATATAGCCAGGACACCTAGAAAACAAGAAAGAGAGAATCCATTTCAAGACCTCTGTTTCATTTTTTAAAAATTCTACTAATTCTAAGGGTCAATTCCTTCAAGGATAAAAGTGTATCTTTTGTCTTTCTTACCAGTGAAATTTCCTCCTATAACATATGGAATGACACCCCCAGGCCATATCCGTTCTGTGCGTGAAGTAGCTGCTCGTGGAAACCGTTTCTTCTCATAGCTCCCTGAGAATGTTAGACCTGCTCTTCCCTTTGTTATATTATTTTGCTGGAAACCTGCAATGATATTTATAATAGAAAATGGAACAAAATGCTTAAAATTTCATTAATGAAAATATCTTCTTCAAAGATAGAAGGATTCCCCCCCCCCCAATACAGTATATATATACCCAGACTTGCAATGCAATGGACAAACATGAATTAACAAATGCTTAAAATGAATTGAACTAACAGCTCAATACTATGGAGCTGTTTATCATGCACCGATGCCAAATCCATGCAATCATGCAGCTCATGTCTTCGTTGCCATGTTTGCACCTGCTTGAAAAATCCCTGGAAAACAGGCATGCTGGTGCCATAGTACCAGACTTGGAACTGGGTTGAAGTCCTGAGACAGCAGAACAGCTTCCTTGAACTGGCACACAGGATCCTGTTGCCAGTCCTATGAAACTTTGCCTTAAGGCAGTGGTTAGTCAGATACAGTTGTATAACTGAATCTTTATTTATAAGGATTCACACATGTTATTAAAAAGCACTTAAACATTAAAAAAGAGGCAGGCAAATTAAGACTACCAGGGCTGCATGATGTTACACAGCCAAGTCACTTTTCCAAACCCTGGGTGCCACTTCTCTGTTGCAGGGGACAATTTGCAAGAGAGATGGCAGTAGGCAGAAAGAGGATCCTAACTCTTCTCCTGTTGACACCTCATTCCTTCTGCAACTACTTCCCTCCATGTCAGGGGCTGGACTGAGGAGGAATGGTGGGGAATCAGAACAGGAGGACAGTATAGATTTAGATCAGTGGTTTGCAGAAGGGCATAGTTCAGAGGCTGCAGAGAGCAGAAGCTGGGAAATATTGGAAGAGGAACAGCAAGGAGGAGGAGGAAGAGGGGAGAGACAGCTGACAGACTCAATGTCCTTGGAAAGCATTCCTGACCCCCTCTTCTCCCAGGACCAGATGGGCGTTGAGAGTAGTAAAACAGAGAGCTCAGTGGCAGAAGGCTCAGATTATAACGTAGATTAGGGGAGACGAATGGGGGGTGGGACTTTACTTGGAGCAACACCATCATTGCATAGAGACTATGCCCCTTTCTCTCTCTCTGTGAATACTGAATAAATTACATGGTAAGGACTTTTCTTTGGGGAGGGATAGTATTCTCTGAGCCTTGACACCCCACCACTTTTTCCCTCAACAGTGGATGCAAATTTATCTCAGCCACTAACGTATCAGTGACCATAGCACCAACCTATATTATTGCATTTCCCAATGAATGAACAGTAAGTCATATACTGAGAGGCACCAAGCGGTAATTGTAATTTTGATTTGCCTTCCATATTTAGATTCCAAAAATTAAATATAAAACAGGATCTGTCAAACTTGAACTTTGGGATAAATTTAGTCACTTTTCAGAGTTTCCCATTTCTCATAAACTAGGCTTAAGCAGTTCAGCCCAATCATTTTTATTTTTTTTAGGGTCTCTTTTACTCACAGCATATATAGAATTCCCTAATCCACCAGAGCTTGTCCATTGATCTCAATAGAGAAACCCCGTCTGTACGCAGTTTGTGCACCTCCACTGATCTCAGGGAAGCTGGTACATGCAAGAGCTAGCAAATCAAAGTGTCCACACCTCTGTGGATTGTGATGGAGACAAATCTTACAGTACTCAGTGGCATTGTAAAATCTGGACATCTACCCACTGGAATAGTACAATACCTGAGCCAAATCTTCTTATGCTGTCTATAAGCTGAAACAGGGCATCGCTTTTTTTTGACACTGCACGCTCTCCAAAACCACCTTTTAAAAGAAGAAAATTCAATAAGAAACTGCACGCATACATTGAGCACATGAGTTTACAAAAAACTGAGGTGGGGGGAAAGAATTTTTCTGAATGTGAGGAGATGCTAAAGAAATGTGTCTTTAACATTCTTTTGACCATTAACATTCTATTGAGAATGAAACAAAAACAAATTTGTTGTCATAAGGTTTTGTTTTGTTTTTAGCATGCATTCCAAAATGCCAGCCAGCATAACTTTGGCATTTCAACAATTTACAACAGTTACATCATCTAATTACAATTTGCCAATTCCCCCCAGGGCCTTGACAAGTCTCAGTACTATGAATGGCAAACTTTATTATTATTTCAGAGATAGGCAATTCTACAGACTTGGATAAAGCACAGGTATCCAAGAGTACTGAGGAGACAGATAAAACATACGATTTAAAAAATACAAGATAGTTGAATTCACATTGTATGCAATTCACAATAGAGTGTGTACCTCCAGGTGTGATGTCAAACTATGATACACTTAAAGTTATTGACATACGTGTGGTTTTTACTAAGACTGGAAGGCATACAAGGATGCTAAGTTATCAGGTACTCCAGTAACTCTAGTACTAATAGCTGAGGAACTGATGGATAGAGTCCTAAAAATGAATTACAGGAACAGCCAGATCCTTTATCTCAATATTCACCATGCCACAAAAATCAGATCTCTTCTGATAGCATTTGTTTGACTTCTTTTGCCTTTGAACGGTCTGTCTGCAATTGTCTTCAAGTGTTAAATGTGTCACCAGCAACTTCATTGTATAGAGGGCTTTTGGGTGACTTCATAAAATCCCCATTATTGATATTTGTAAAAAAATATCTAATACTAAAGAACCATTATTCCTGCTTGTTACAGAAGCACTGGAATGATTTTTTTTTTTTAAGACTTAAAGCGGTACAATGAAACATAGGTTAGCCATTTCAGCAATTCTCTGAATTCTTTTGACATACAGTTTCCATGCAATCTTCCCAAATGGCAATCTTCAAAGACATATTACAAAGTACACAGTGCCATAAAAGGCAAGCTAGTTGCATGGTTGCTCAATAATCTGTGTAATTATTTGCTTTACACTGTCGCATAGCTGCAGCGGCCCTCAAGAAAAATTTCTCAAATTTTTGCTTAGATTTTAAGGGAATGAGACAATACTTTAAGACATTCCTTCTGAATGAGATATTTTATAGCACCAGAGTGCACTAGACAGCACACCAACATTTACTGCCCATTGATGTAATACTTTATTTATGAAAAAACAAACACAACAAAAGAAAGTGAATAACTACAGAGAAGAGATACCGGTAAGTATGCTTAGCAGTGGAATTCCATACAGGTCTACTCAGATATAAGTGCCATAGAGTTCAATGGGGCTTGCTCCCAAGTAAGTTGTACCGCTGCCTTAAAAACAACAATTTTCATTTGTTGTTCATTGTTCAAATTTATTAATAGTCCCATACCTTCAGATTCCAAAAATGAATTTTGGCTTCTATAAGAAATGTTAGATTAATGTACAGATAAACTGCACTATTGTTCATATTTAAAAATATATAATAGTTCTACTTCAAGAGTTAGAATGAAAAACTCCCTGATTCTAAATATTTCCACTTTTTTACAATGTGGCATAGTAATGCAGCTATAGAAGGTAACATTTCCTGAAATAACATAACTTTGCCTAAAGAATAATATTCTGCTTTTTCTGGCAGTGAGCATGCATGTTTCCCAAGAAAGAAATGAAGAATATTAATCTGAGAGGTGTTGTATATTGTTATATATATATATATATATATATATATATATATATATATATATAATGGTTTTTCAGATGTTTGTGAATCCAAAGCAAGAATGCAGGTTAAACAAAATAATCACTTATGTTCAAGTCTGAGAAGTGATTCACCTTGCTGTGTTTATCTGTCAGCAAAATTAGGCTGTGAAACAGTTCAAAGCTAATTAAAACTACTTGTTGTGGTGAGGGTGGGTGGAATTAACTGAATCTATTAACATTTAAATCCAGATCTTTAAAAAGATCAAAAGATTCCACTACTTAGAACAAACAGGTGATTTTAGGAAAAGATAAGCAAAAAAAATGACGAGAAAGTGTAAAAATAGTACATTCATTATTATTTTTAATTGACCAGAAGGCAGAACTCTAAAAATTACTTTTGTAAAAAAAAAAATGCCCATGGACTGGGGAAAGGGATTGATTCTGGTAATTCTAGCTATGCTTTGAACAGCAGGTTGCAGATATTCTGAGGAGATAATATTTCTCTCCCATACTATAGAAAGCTAAACTTTCTGATCTCTGAATATCACGGTGCTGTTAAAGAAGGAAGAGCAGGTCAGGCCATTTAATCCTGGTCATTTGGCAATTCATTTGGCCAGAGGAGAAGAAAATGAAGTGCTTTCACTTCCAGGTGAATCGCAACTGAAACAAGCAGAATAGTTACGTGATCTTATACCACAACTGGTCTTACTGGGGGATCGAGGTGGGCTCTCTTTAGATATGAAAGTGCACTACTTCACATACTTCGTTTGGCCCGGACACTGAGGTCCAGCGCCGAGGGCCTTCTGGCGGTTCCCTCACTGTGAGAAGCAAAGCTACAGGGAACCAGGGAGAGGGCCTTCTCGGTAGTGGCACCCCCGCTGTGGAACGCCCTCCCACCAGATATCAAGGAAATAAACAACTATATGAAATTTAGAAGACCTCTGAAGGCAGCCCTGTTTAGGGAAGTTTTTTAATGACTGATGTTTTAATGTATTTTTAATCTCCTGTTGGAAGCTGCCCAGAGTGGCTGGGAAAACCCAGCCAGATGAGCAGGATATAAGTAATAAATTATATTATTATTAGTAGTAGTATTAGTATTAGTATTAGTATTATTTTGAATAGTCTTACATCCTCTTTATATGATTATATGTACTACTGCACTTACTTCAAAATACAGATCATAGATAATAGATTTATAGATCTGGAAGTGACTCTGAGGGAAATCTAGTCTGACCTCCTCCAATGCAGGAATATGCAGAAGACCTGCTGCATTTTGGGTCTCACTTCTAAATGGGACCCAAAGTCCTGCCCCGAGTCAACAGTTACATGGTTGTTAGTATAAATAGACATCACAGCAGCAGTTGGAAGTGTTTCCCAGAGAAGTAAACAGATGTATTTTCTTTGAATTAGACTCCACTGCTAACAATGTAAACATGTTAGCACAGATTAGTGCTTTATAATTGTTTGCATGCTGTACGCAGATTTCATGTTAATAAATCAGGGATATAATTATGGAAGTTCTAAAGAATTTGTCTCGGGGCATTTTTTTCTATTAAAAACTCATTCTGGCATTACTTAACTGATGAAACAAATCTCTATCTATTATGAATTGCACAAAAACACCTTCAGATCTTAAGGCGAAGACTGTGCTTTGTTGCACTGCTCCTACGCAGTTCTCTTTGGATGAAAGGTAACTTGTTTCAAGGCTGTATGGCAGGGAAGAACATTGTGTACATGACAGTTGTGATGCAGAACTGTCCAGCCAGCCACGGTGTAAAGGAAAAAGCTTGCAAAGGAGGGAAGAAACCTGAGGCTGAATTGGTTTTAATGGGAAATTACGGCGCTGCTTTTCAGGCATGGGACAAATTTCGGGGGTGAACAGCAAACTTACCCCCAATGCCAAATCCCAGGCGTTTGATGGCTGAAAGGCCTGTCCCTGGCAACTCAGATGTTATTATTTGAGAGCAGATGATTGCTCTTAAAAGGTTATTTTTAAATGTTTCAATTGCATTGTTTTAGTTTTAATGTGTTTGCTGCCCTGGGCTCCTTTGAAGGAAGGGAGGGATAGCATATAAGCTGGCAAGTGAGTAAGTAAGTAAAATCTGCTCTTATTGGCTGACATTTCCCCCCAGAATGTCCCTATCATTCAAAGGCATGGGATATGGTGGCATCCATGCTTTGGTCAACACTACATTCAGGGGATGGGAGACAGCAACTTGCAGCTGGTGGTATCTGCTGACACAGATGTGAAAGGAAAAAATCTCGCCCATTATTCAAGGAGAGGCACAGGATATCAAGGACTGGGATGTTTGGGGGGTAGAATCATCCCCAGAAAATGTACAAAAGATTTCTTCTTACCAGCAGTTCCCGCAGGAAAAGAGCCCCAAGAGCAAGCAGTCTTTGCTTGTACAAGGTGGTAACTCTGTCTTACTCCTCCCAGTCTGAGAATGCTTGACAGTGCAAGAAGACCCATTTTGGCCTCCATGCCATCTCTAAGAGCAGCAGGAGGGTCACCTCCTCCACTGCAGCCAGCACCTGAATAATAGGGTGTGCAGCCTCTTTAATAGCCATTCTTTAGAGGGGCAAAGGAATAACTACCAACAGGTGCAGCATGACTACTTAAGACTGCAATTTCCTTCCAAATCCTGTCTGGAGTGCCGCCCTGGCTTGGGTGTGCTATATCTGGCCAGAAAGCACACAGCTCCACAGGGAGCTATCCGTGGTCCTGCTCATCTGTTGAGCTTCTCTGGTCCTCCCCTGCTCTAGGTTATGATCTGCAGGACACCACCGCAGAAATAAGCTCCCAGTTTTGCCAATCCATTTTCATTTCTTTCATTTAATTCAAGTCAATAGTTTGAACATTTAAAATTTGGGCTCCACCTTAGTTATAAACAGGTAAGTAGAATGGAACTGTAGTTGAGATTATTTTCCTTCGCTGTTTCTATCCAAGGAAATTTATCCATATGCAGAGGTTATTAAAAAGGTAAAGGGACCCCTGACCATTAGGTCCAATTGTGACCGACTCTGGGGTTGCGGTGTTCATCTCGCTTTATTGGCCGAGGGAGCCAGCGTACAGCTTCCTGGTCATGTGGCCAGCATGACTAAGCCGCTTCTGGCGAACCAGAGCAGTGCACAGAAACGCCGTTTACCTTCCCGCAGGAGCAGTACCTATTTATCTACTTGCCCTTTAATGTGCTTTCGAACTGCTAGGTTGGCAGGAGCAGGGACCGAGCAACGGGAGCTCACCCCATCGCGGGGATTCGAACCACCAACCTTCTGATCGGCAAGTCCTAGGCTCTGTGGTGCTTAAAAGGCTGTCAGGCTGATTCAAGTAGGTATGCTGCATCCAACAGCTTCTCCAAAGCAGAAACACAGAAATATATTCTCCTGCCCATGTCTGAAGTATGGACAAAAAGCCAGGGATTGCATAGTGCATATATCCCCGTCAACCATCAGGTATGGGGTTGGCTTGAAATAGAATTGGTTTCTGTTTCACACACACCAAACAGATTTCGTTGGCAGGTCATGGGAAAGTGGAATGAGGATATGAATTTCATCCAAGCTGCTCTCTGCTTCCTTCTGCATAGATCTGGGGTGCAGCATAGATCAGATCATCTCCGTTACAGTCGACACTCACTAATAAGGATGGCCTGCAGTTTCCTCATCATCACACTGTACTTCCCAGGCTTGTTAACGTAAGCTGGGTACCATGCATTAACAAACTGTTCTCAGCATTTCTTCCCATGGAAAGCCCCGTAGGTATCTATAACATTTTCCCTGGTCCTTATGCACATGGTAGGCATGGTATATAAGGTCATTTTTGTCTCCACTCAATCCCCAGACAACACACTCTGAAGGAGAATGTTTTGTATGAAATTTGGTGAGTCCAGCCAACTTGGTTACCTTATTGCTCACCCCTAACTTCCAGTCATTTATGAAGAAATTAAAAAGATCAGGTCCTGATATTGAACCTTGGAGAACTCTACTTTTTACACCACTGCATTGGGAGAAATGCTGATTTATTCCTAGTCTTTGTCCCTAGGGAGCACAGAATTAACAAAACAACGAGGCCCATGGTCAGGTAAAGGTTGAACCATTTACATCAAATGTTCGGTGATGGAAAGTCACTTGGAGCCAGCTAATCTGAATGAATTGTTACAGCAACATCACTGTCAAAGTGCTGGTTATTTTCTTTAAAGACTGGATTTTTTTGGGGGGGGAGGATACCTAAAGGATCATTCCTACCTTCATTAGCTTCCCCATACCCTCAAGTCACAGGAGGAAGGTCACTACCAAAAATTCAGTTAGCAGGTATGGAACAGGATAGCCTTCTCCATAGCACTTAGATTCTGCAAGTTCCTGCTGCAAGAGATCAACCTGCCCCACCTCTGATGACATTTCCATGATGGGTAAACAGTATTTTATAGCAACAAGCTTATGTGCTTGTCTTACTTTATCACTGTGATCTCTCAAACTGATTATTTCTCAATCTCTCATTTTGAATTGTGCTTTACATTACTGTACTGTGATTATAGTTGTGTTTATTGTAGGCAATTGCTATATGTAACATGAAGGTGGGGCATAAATGTTTTGAATAAATATCTTTATTCATATGGGATTTTTTGCTCCATAAGAAAACAAATCTATTGCAAGTGCTCATGACAAAACACTGGTTACATTCTAATAAACCGAAATATTTAGCAGCTTACCTGTATTATGTCCAAGTCTTTCATTTGAATGTTGCGTAAGATCAATTGTTCTGTCAATATGAAACATTTTTAAGTCTTCATCATCTAAGGCAATATCTCCCCAAAAGACAGCTTTAAATACAAAAAGAGAGCTTACTTTAAATATATTAAGAGCAGAATTGCACAAACATTGACTAAACACTATGGCCATATTCCAGCACAGAATTAAGTATACTGTAGCCCATTTAAATCAATTGTCTTATGTGAATTTAGTTCTGTTTTGGATTGTATGACCTATAAATAAATATCTGGGAAACATATATAAACAGTATATAAACAGTATTACATGCACACAGACACACACACGCACACACGTGTTTGTGTGTGTTACTGAAAAGTTTTTTTAATATTAAACATAAGTAACAGGTTGAAGAGGTTGTGACAGAGGGGGAAAGGAAGTATTTTAATTAATTACTTTAATCACAAAGCTGACATTTTCAAAAAAGATTTTGGCTGCTTTGTTTTTGTTTGTTTTCTCCACTTAGGGAGAAACTGTTTCTTTTTAAAGAAACCCATTAAGAGTATCTGATTCACCTCTCATGCCTAATAAGTAAGAAGAAGAGAATTCTTTAACGGAAGACTTTTTGAGAAGCTATGGTGAAATTCAGAGTCAACCAGCAGGCAAAATAGGCTGGAGCTGAACGAAGTATTGCTGTACATTTCCTCACACACTCAGTAAATTTTATAGCTGACACAATTATACTGTTTTCTTGTCACTCCATCCTTTTTGAAAAATTTCTTGCAAAATCCAACCTTTCTTAATTTCATTCCCAATGTTGCTTTCTAACTGTAACTACTAGTATAATGCATTTTACCTCTTGAGCAAAGTAATTCAAGAACACCTCCCAAAGAGTGTGCCCTTCAGACTCAACTTTCTCACATCTTAAAAACTCAATAGAACGGTGCCACAAACAACATTTTGGCCCTGGGAGGACTTTTGAAGTTTAAGAAACTATAGTGGATATCTCAAAATACACTTTTCATAGAAACTAGTGGTGCTTAGAACAACCAACCACAGGCAAAACATCTGCACCCAAAAAAACAAATAAAGCACAGAAAAAGCTGGCAGTACCCCCACAAAGAAGAAACCTTCTCAAGCAGACCACGAAAACACCAGTAAAAAAAAAAAAGTAATGGGAGGGACTGGGAGCCTTGACTAGCATCAGAGAAATGTCTGGGGATGCAATGATGCCCACAGGTACCATATTGGGAACTTAGCAACAGACCAAGGACTCAGTTATACAGCTGCAAATATAACATTTTAAATGTGTTTTAAGTACATTATACAAAAGTGACACTAGATGGCGATGGTGAGCTAATGAGAAATTCCATATATATTTTTAAACGTGTTTTTTTTAATAAAAAAAAGAATTATCACAGGGTTATTTATACATATCTAGATTCAGCCAAACAGTACCCCAACTTGTAAGAAACATTTCGTAACTTAATGTCCTCATCAAGCATACTGAAAAAGCTTTTAACTTTCTAAAACTCAAACTTTACTTACCCCATTGCAAAATCAATTCTGACTGTGCAATAAAAAATGCAGAAAACAATAGAATATATAAATTTTTATTACTTGATGAGTAAGATCGATAAAGAGAAGGACTGTAGGCAAATTAAAACTTTTAGACATTCGTATTACATAAAGCAGAATGCCTATAGTTTTAATTTACCTACAATCCTGCTGTTTATCAATCTCTCTCATCAAGTAATTATAATAAGAGCTGGCTGTACTGGGTTAGACTTCCTTTCATTTGCTGATAATTATGTTTGCTCTTGTTTAGGAATGTCAGCAACATTTGCCCATCATCCCTTATTTCACAGAGGAAGGCAACTAAGAACAAATAATGCTCAATATGTCTCCAGCCTCACTTACTTTCTTGAAATGAGATACAGTTCGGCATCCCAGTTTGATTGACATATTCCACCAAGTATAAAAACTTGATATTCTAAAATAGCTAAAAGCACAGAAAGGGCAAGAAGCCAGATAATACTGACTTGGAGGTGAAAGCAAATCTACAGTAATTTAACTATTTTCATTTGTAGTGAGTACGTTTGAAATTAAGAGATCAAGCACGTGCCCAGTCTTGTCCGCTCCCCAGGGAGAGCGAATTGCTTTTCTTTATTTTCTTTATTCTTTTGGGAAAGTGCCAGAATACCTACACTGCAGGGGTACGGAGATATAAAGAAATAAATTCATATTTCTCCTAACATTTTCACAGTTAGGAAGGGAGTCCTTTTAAGCTTTCTCTGTTTTATCTTTCTTGCATGCACACATACATTCCAGCTATGTGGTCAATGCCATACACACATTGTGACCCCTTGTAGATATTTCAATAAGAACATTTCTCCATACTGCACAGGAGGTTAAAAGTTCAGTTTGGTAGTTAAGGAGAAAACGTAACCTAAAGACAAGGAGCTTCATTAGCGTGTAACCCCAAAATTTTGGAGAGGATCCAAAATTTCAGGGTTACATGTTAATGAGCCAAGGGTTCCTCACAGAGGCCTAAGTCCAAGTGATCACTAAGATACTCTGCTGAGCACAGACTTTCCTCAAAACACCTAGTGCCATCATCTGTTTGACTTATGGAGAGCAGCAGGAATCCCTTTGTACAACATTAATCAAGTGCATCTACACTTTAGACATGGAGTGAGCCATATTTACTGAAGAATCCACCCAGAACACCAACAGTTCAACCA
The DNA here is from genome assembly GCF_964106915.1 of Podarcis gaigeae. NCBI lineage: Eukaryota > Metazoa > Chordata > Lepidosauria > Squamata > Lacertidae > Podarcis > Podarcis gaigeae. Next base: position 36,232,139 of record NC_139685.1, read on the forward strand.
CAAACTCATCTTTTATTAAGGGACAACGCATCTTCAACCGGTAGTCTTTATATACAGTGGATGCTCGGGTTGCGAACGTGATCCGTGCGGGAGGCACGTTCGCAACCCGCAGTGTTTGCAACCCATGACCCATGCGTCTGCACATACGCGGATTGCGATTTGGCGCTTCTGCACATGTGCAAAGTGTGATTTAGCACTTCTGAGCATGCGCAAGTGCCGAAACCTGGAAGTAACCGTTCCGGTACTTCCAGGTTCAACACGGTGCACAACCCGAAATCGCACAACCCGAAGCATGACTATATAGAGGGTTCTTATCTTTCCCCTTTTCTGATCTAACATAACTGTCTATTTAAAGTTCCGTAGCAGCCAGTGCTTTCTTTCTTTAAAAAATGTTTAGAGGTTCTCTCATTTTGACTCAACAATATCACCATTTTATAGTTCAAATTGGGGAAAATAAATACAGTAAATGGACAAAAATACAAAGATTCAAAAGTACAAATGCTTGGGGGTATGTGTACCCCTGCGTACCTCCAGGAAAAAAGCACTGATAACAGCTATTCTGTTTTAAATATAAAGTTCAATATCACCCTCACCTCATTTCCCCCTCAGACTTTCTGTCCCTCTCTGTGGGCCTCCTCTAACTGTGATTCCACAACCAACCCTCTCTACCAGACACACACTCTTGAAGGCTTTGCCCAAATTCTAGCTTAAAACAAAGCTCTCGTTATTATTTTTTCCAATTCAGATTCAGTTCCTCAGCTTAAAGGGCTGTTAGGGAAGGCAGCCAGGGTGAGGGTGGGGATGAGGGCAGCAGTGGGGAGAGTGGAAAAATTCACAAGATGGTGGTGATTGAGTTAAGAAGAAAGTGGGGCTGGGTTGCCAGGTTTGCTTGTCTCCCTTTGCCTTCCCTCTTATAGAGCAGGCTGTAGCTTGTGGTTTTGTAAATGGAAATGCCATTTGCCAGAATGAGAGGCTGAAGGGCAATTTGGCCTCATTTATGAAAACTATTTAAGAAGAAGTATGGAGGAAGGAGCATAGCGTAACTGGAAGCCTCTATATAGCAGGTCTAATTAATAAATGAATGGTCTTTCAGGCCTTTCTTGAACATAAGTCATATAACAGGTTTAACATGCCAAAGGGTGAACAGTAAAGCAAGGAGTTCATAAACCCTCCAAGTGTCCCTATTTTCCAGGGACATCCCTGATTTAGAGAAGCGGTCCCAGTTTCTGATTTAATCCTGGAATGTTCCACTTTTCCTTAGGATGTCCCTATTTACATTGGAGAAATGTTGGAGGGTATGGAGTTATTTGGCTCCTGAGCTGTGTGAAGGCAATCCTCTATAGGGAGGATTTTTTTTAATGTTTAATGTTTTATTATGTTTTTATATATAATAAAAAGCTGCCCAGGGTGGCTGGGGCAACCCAGTAAGATGTGTGGGGTATAAATATAGTAAAGTTATCTGTATGGAATGAGACATCTCTATTTTCAACGGAGAAATGTTAAAGGGTATGAGTTCATTAAATGAAGCTGGAAGACTAATCTTGTGCCAGTATTAAGGTAGAATAGTCTTTTCTGATAGAAAAATGGCATAGTGTAAACAGACGATAAATAAGATGAGAAGTCACTGAGATGAGAAGTGCCCTAGAAGTCAAAATAATTATAGGACTTTTGCACCAAAATTGTAAATGCTTACATATCTACTAACTACAGATAAGTGCTTGGAAGTTTAACTTAGGCCAGGAAATTTATAATTTCATAATAAAGGTCTTCTAGGACAGTGTTCAGTAAGCTGAGCTCTGTATATTGGCAAAGGCTATTAATACAGCTTATAATAAACTGAAGTTGAATCCATGCTATCTTTAGTTCAGAAAATTATAAGATTCACCACCTCATAAGTAATCTTTCTTTCAAAAGAGCAATTCATGGTAAAATCCATTAACACAGATCTTCAGTATTTTTGTGATACAAAGTACTGCCATTCTCAAATACTAGCTTTTAGCCATGCATACTATTCAAACCCAGTTAACCTTTAAAGAAAGAAAAATGCAGATGCCTGGCAACATATAATTGCTAACTTAAACATTCAGACATCACCAGAGTTGTTACATATCAGAAGTTGGTCTGAAAATAAATGGCCTTTTTAATTATTATTTTTATAATTATGGGAAATTGCCAACACCTTTTGTGTATGTTGGATCATGTCAAGTTCACAATTTAGTTTAGGAAATGCTGATAAAATCATAATTTGTGGAAAAAATAAAACTTTGACCTACCTCATATTATATTACCTCAGGAGTTTCTGAGTGGATACAATATTTAAGATACACACAGCTCCTCTTCTACAACAACTGAGGAAGCTCAGGTCTCCCAAAAGGTAACTGCTGCATTAAAGGACCACCTTCAACAGGGTTCACTGACATGCTTCTGTTTGAAAGAGCATTTTAAAACTGCCAAGAACCTGGAAAGCTAACACAGATGTCCATGAATAAGACAGGTGTGCAAACTAGGGCCCCACTCAACCCAATGCAACCTAGCCGGGGACTCAACTAACATCCTCTTTCTGTTGCCTGCCTGATATAACGGAGCAGAAGGTTTCGTTGAACAAGATGATTGGCAAACATTAAGTATTTTTCCTCATCATTTTGGAGTAGCCCAGAGTTGCAAAGTTAGTTCTTGACGACCTGGCACACGTGATCTCAAATTGCATCTGTCAAAGACAACAACATTGTGCCTGGTATAACCCGTCAAAAGTCACATCAAGCACCGATGTGGTAATATAAGCTGGAAACACTGTCCCATTCAGCACCACATTCATACCAATACACAATCTATGCTCTCCCTGCTTTAACGCTGTGACATTTTCCAAAACTATGAGCAATAGTAGCCATTCCAGTGTGGCTTCCTTGACTACTGTATTGCTCTAGGAAAGGCAATACAGTAATCTTTATAAATCAGTGGTGAGGGAAGAGATGCTTTAACCTGGAGTACTGTGTCCAGTTCTGGGCACCGCAGTTCAAGAAGGACACTGACAAACTGGAACGTGTCCAGAGGAGGGCAACCAAAATGGTCAAAGGCCTGGAAACAATGCCTTATGAGGAACGGCTAAGGGAGCTGGGCATGTTTAGCCTGGAGAAGAGGAGGTTAAGGGGTGATATGATAGCCACGTTCAAATATATAAAAGGATGTCACATAGAGGAGGGAGAAAGGTTGTTTTCTGCTGCTCCAGGGAAGCGGACATGGAGCAATGGATCCAAACTACAAGAAAGAAGATTCCACCTAAACATTAGGAAGAACTTCCTGACAGTAAGAGCTGTTTGACAGTGGAATTTGCTGCCAAGGAGTGTGGTGGAGTCTCCTTCTTTGGAGGTCTTTAAGCAGAGGCTTGACAACCATATGTCAGGAGTGCTCTGATGGTGTTTCCTGCTTGGCAGGGGGTTGAACTCGATGGCCCTTGTGGTCTCTTCCAACTCTATGATTCTATGATTCTAACCATGGGATCCTGCCCCCCCCAATAACTCTTCTTGTCAATAAGAGGGAGAGACCCTTCCTTCCTGGGATCCTTTGGAAGGGAGAGCAGGTATAAAATCAAACCAATACCCAATGTAAAAGGGGTGGGAAAAGATCTAACAGTGTTTGGCTACCCTGGGGTAAAATCCAACACCCATTTACCCAAATGGAAGTTCCTAATTCTGTTAATCACCAGAATTCCATGTACACTTGCTACCAGTGAGCTGGTAACCTTACTAGGTGACCTCTGGCCAAAGATATAGGCAGAAAGGTTTCACCGGTTTATGATTGCTCCTTGCACACAGAAACAAACAAAGCAAAACAAAAACCCCTTTCATGGCTTTAACAAGCTGTGAGCAAAAGAATGAACAAAAGCCGCAGCAGAAATAAACCATTGTGTTTAAGTTGCCACCTACGTGAAACAGCTGCTAGAACTAGGAAACAGACATAGCAGATGCTTCGTACTTAAGCGTTCATTCACGTTGCAGGCATTTTATACAATTTCAGTAAAAAGCAACAACAAACCCCTAACTTGAATAAATCAACCAAGTTGGCTGTGAAGCCAATAGCTACTATGTCTAAAAGTACTTCCTGTTTTCATTTATTAATAGCGTGTGTTTCTATAACACAGTTAATGTATCACCTGTAAATCTACAAATGTACTTAAATGTCTGACATCAAGACATTATATAACATTAGAAAGGAAAGGGCTCCCCTTTACATCAATGGGAAAGGGCTCCCCTTTACATCAATGGGAGATTGTCCCCACATGCTAATTTCAGTACATTAGAGGGCAGATTCTCATCAGGCTTGTTGCTAGAGACAGAAGGGTAAGGTTAAACCTCCCCTCCTTATGTGCCGGAATAAAATTAAAATAATAATGTGGTACTAAGAAGTACAATTATTAATTAACTACCAGCCTGGCCCACAGATGAGCAAATCAGATTTGATATGGGAGGATAACTTACGCATTCATTAAGGGAAGAAGATTTGTTAAAATCTGATTTTAATATATTTTTCCTTTTAAGCAAATGTTTCTGTATTCCCCATTAAAGTGAGCTCATTGTCACATAGGTGGCTGCCCTTTGTTCACTGAGCACTGGGTTTTCTAATCTGTTTTGTAACATAGAATACTATGCAAGGACATGACATTCAGTCTGAAGTGAGATACTTTAACGCCATTAATCTGAGATTTAAAGGATATATGAGACAAAAAGAGTACATTATACTAAATTCTTGACAGACATCCTTTTTTGGAGAACATCAGAATGGGGATTTAATGGACTGCAGCTGTGAGCCTTGGGGATTCTTCATTTCCTATTCTTACCCCCCTCCTATGATAATTGAGGCAGATTTTCTTTCTATATGTTATAGGTGAATTTCACCAATAAAAGCAGTAACCTAAAATTTAATAAGCTGCACTCTGGTTTCTGTTCAGTTTGCATTAATCTTTCACCTTTTACTAGAGATTTCCACACAGAGGGAAATTTATGGTCATAAAATAATCAAGTGTTGATAAACATGTATAAAATAAAGCAGCAAAGATGAGCAACAGAAGCAGATAAAAACTAGCAGAAGCAGATAAAAACTAGCAGAAACACTAAAAATGTATTCACTTAAGCACTGAAAGGAGAGCACAGTTGCTTCTTAGCAAGCCTTACAGTGAGAGTGTTCAAGAGATGAAATATGACAGAAAAAACCCATCCTTGGACACCACTTGCTTCCTGAGATAGCAGAGGGATCTGCAGAAAGGCAGTGGAATTTGCTGGAATGCTTACAGCACTTACAAAGCTATTCACAGTTTCGTTTATGAGAATGTAAGTACATCAACCATTTGACTGCAGGATATCACTTCATAAGCTATAAAAATTATCCTTAAAACATAAGGTTACAAAAGCAGTGTTAGATACAACAAACAATGAAAGAGAGAAAAACTTTATTAACCATGAAGTCTATTTTGGCAACTATAAGTAGGATGGCTGGGCCTGCATTTTTTAGGTCAGTATGGGGTTTGACTGTTGTCAAACTGTCTCTGATCATTAGTGGTACACACACACCCTGCTTCTGTATTTCATCTTTATAGCAGCCACTGCTGAAAAACCTGTCTTCCAAAGATATATACCGTATTTTTCTGTGTATTGGACAAGGTTTTTTGACTCAAAATTTACGTCAAAAAACTGGGATACACGGATAGTGGTATGGGGGGGGGAGCGGTGCACCATCAGCCAGCTCATTGGTGGGAGTGCAACCACGGCAGGTGCTCCCTGGGTTGTTTCCTGTGCGCGGTGGCATCGGAGCGTAATGGCTGGCAGGAGCGCAAATTCCCCCGATGCACACGGGAAACAATCTAGGAAGTGTTTCCTGCCCCCCAGCTGTGTGTGGGGAGAGGCTCAACAACTTTGGGCCCTCTCCCCTCATTTTCCTAAAATTGATTCCCCTAAAATAGGGGGAGGGGTATTATACACGGGGGCATCCTATAGATGGAAAAATACGGTACTACCAAATGACAGCAGCACAGATACTGCTTCATCACCAGGCTCGAGATACTCAATGGTAACATGAATCTAGCATTCAAATAACCTCACTTCCAAAAAATTATCACAAGATAGTTCCAATCCGTAGTTCTTTTTTCACAAAGACAATTTTGCAGCATCAGTGGAAAGTGTGCTTTGCACGTACTCCCGTTTCTTCAGCTGATAAATTTTCCATGCGGCAAATTCAAATGGCTTGTGATTGTTTGCTTAATGTTAGTTTTAATCTCTCTTTATCTTCAAGTGAAACAAGAAATTCTATCAAGCATGTAAAAGAATCCATTGTCCTCTGCCAAACCCAAACTGCCCAGAACTCAATTTTTCTCATGAAAGTTGTGGCATGTACAATGATCTTTTTGTCTCAACCTTGTAGGCTTAAGTTCAAGTCATTCAGATTACAAAACATGTCAGTGTGGTATGCTAACTTTGCTAGCCAATTGTCTTGGCTAAATTATTTGCAAGTCAGGACTTCTTGATCAAAAGAAACACATGTACTTGTGTAACTCAAAGAGTCTCTGCAGCACAAGGCACCTTGACAGCCAGCAAACATCTGTGTGAAGTTGTAAGCGTACATGTTCAGAATCAATCTCCAAATATAAGATTTCAGACACACGTGCACTGAGCAAATTGGTGTTGAGAAAGTTTACAATTTTCATGGCATTGGTAAATACTTCATGAAGTACCAGTACTTCATCTAGCCCAACCAAAGGCAGCTCCTGTGCATTGGAGGTGAGCTGAAATAGTCACTAAAACAACTGCCTGTATGAGCAGCTTGGGGCAAACCATCACTGGATCTGCCTCAGAGAGGAGTTCCCAAGATTCAGCCTTCCTGGTGTTTGGTTACAAATGTCAACATGGCATTATAATAAGACAACAAAACAAAAAGGTGTAAGAGGTATTCATCATTAAGAATTGTTGTTGTTGTTGTTTGGTTGTTTAGTCGTGTCCGACTCTTTGTGACCTCATGGACCAGAGCAGGCCAGGCACTCCCGTCTTCCACTGCCTCCCACAGTTTGGTCAAACTCATGTTTGTAGCTTTGAGAACACTGTCCAACCATCTCATCCTCTGTCGTCCCCTTCTCCTTGTGCCCTCAATCTTTCCCAACATCAGGGTCTTTTCCAGGGAATCTTCTCTTCTCATGAGGTGGCCAAAGTATTGGAGCCTCAGCTTCAGGATCTGTCCTTCCAGTGAGCGCTCAGGGCTGATTTCCTTAAGAATAGATAGGTTTGATCTTCTTGTAGTCCATGGGACTCTCATTAAGGGTTACAATCAATTATTACTTTGGGATTGCTTATAAAGCCCACAACCAATTTGCACAGGCTTCACAACCCACTTGTGGCTCATGACCCACAGGTTGGAAGATGTTGTTTGAGCTCCACCCACTGGGCCATCTACACAAGCTAGATGTTATATGGGAGATGCATATGTAGATATACATTTTTCCTGGTGGTTTTCTTTTTTAAACCCACAGAAGATATTACATTAGCCCTTAGCACTTCTCTATTTCTGTATGGCTGTCTTGATCTCATTTTAACTTTATCATTAAAAAAAATGCTCTCTATTGCTACCTGTTATCAAAAGAGAAGGGAGCTTAAAAATATTTTGTAATACTCCATGTATGTCAGCTGATTAAAAAAAAGTTTGGGAGGAGGTTCACCAGGTTCATACAAGCCTAGAGGTACTGATTTTCTGCTTGCCCTGGGAAAAATGAGATGTACATCAGAAATATGAGAAATGCCCCCTAGAATTATGTAATTGTTTATTGTGAAATATAACTGAATAGTCTATTGATTTTTCTTTGCCTCATTGTTATTAATTCCATCACAGAAGCACAAAAATATAATTTTCTCCTGATAACTGAATTACTTTCCATTTGTAAATTGACATTTGCCTCTTATGTGTTTTTAGAACAACATATCATATTAACAGGGCAGGGACTTTGTTAAAATTATCTTATTGATTTTTCCTTTCATACAACTCCCAACTGTAAATGCCAAGCAGGTACAAACATGAAACATGAATTGTTGTTCATAATAACTGAAACTCCCAAACTATGTTGCCTATTTTTATCAAACCTGTTTCTAGTTTCTCAGGTAGCCCAAACTATAATACAGTTAACATACAGATAGGTAGCCGTGTTGGTCTGCCATAGTATCTGAAGAAGTGTGCATGCACACGAAAGCTCATACCAAGAACTAACTTAGTTGGTCTTTAAGGTGCTACTGGAAGGAAATTTTTTTTGTTTTGACAGTTAACATAGATAACCACAGAGATGGCCAGCCGTACAAATTGCCATCAAGTTGCAAAAAGAATTCAATAGGTACAATGGACTGGTGACCTTTGCTCAGTAGCTGCATAGACTTCTGAACCAAAATTGTGATAAATACCAAGTGTCCTAAGCAACATCCTTTTTAGTGAGCAGGTTGCAACCATAGGCACCTTTTGCACTTTCACCCTTGCTGTAAAACATATAATTTTAATATACACTATAGGCCAAGTATCTTACAAGGTTAGCTAAAGCAGCACATGTACAGTCAACCAACCTAATTCTAAGTGCATGTTCACATTATCACCTTAGAGCACAGTACATCTGAGTTTTTAGTGTGTTTCGCAACTTTGTGTGCCCACCCCCAGCTGTTCACATCAGCACAGCTACATTAGTGGCAGCTTAGGTTCTGTTTGTGTACACACCAAGGACATTGAAGGGGTTGGGGATGTATTTACCCCATGAAAAGATGTTCACACTTTGCCTAGAGACAAATTAGGAACAGCTTAAGGACTCCAAGGGGGTGTGAAGTTGTTTTGAGAAACACACATCAGACAGTAGTATCAAAGTACAGGATACGTATGCATTTTAGATAACACGCTGCTGTGTGAACATGGATGAAAAACCCAGCTTTGGAAACACAGTGCACAGTAAATGGGAGGTTGAGCGCTGCCAAAACTTACACGTATTAGTAACAGCACACATGAAAAACAGCACACACGAATATAGCAAGGAAATTGCCAAATTCCACCACAGGGTTAGAATCATGCTGGAATAGAGACAATTTACTACCAGTAATCAAGCAGTATGGTCCTATGCAGGCTGACTAGGAGGAAGTACCAGTAAGTCTCATTTGATTGTGCTTAAATTTACTCCAATATAGTTTCTATATCTTTATTTTACATGGTAAAGCATTTTATATCAGCTTTTGGCCCTAACAAGTGCCCCCAAAGCAATTTACAAGAAAATAAAATACCCCCCCCCCCAAAAAAAATCAGTTTGAACAGTAACAAAATTGAAATATTAAAACCTCTGTGACGGTATTGGTATCTTCCATGCTGCTGAGATCACTTGTTGAAAAGTCTGCCATGCTTGCATAGCTCTAGTGAGAGTTTGTTAAACAGAGCCCTACTGCTGTCCTATACAAGGAAGAAACTCAGCTGTTTCTTACTAACTTTTCTATTTTTATAATAATTTTTATTAATTTTCAACACAAATATACAATAATTTCTTATCCAAATTTTCACAAATTATTTCTTTTTGGACTTCCTTCAGCTTCTCTGCCAATCATCCGTATTTAATTCTCAGTTACGCATTCCCTTTATTTTATATTCCTTACTTTTCAACAAAAATCCAAACGTCCTGCTGCAGGTTTGGATACAGTGAACCAGGGAGACCCTCCAGTAAAACACAAAAACAAGGATGGGGTATCGTAGCTGGGATTATTCCACAATGGATGTACTCTGTGAGAATCGACTGCTCCAAACTCAAATGGAACTTGTCTTTAAGTGGGGCTCATTTAGTAGAGTTTCATCCCTAGATCTAAGAGGTTGGGGGAGCCTTGAAATTATTAATTAAGAATTCTAATAAATTAAGCAGCTATTAAGAGTTCTCCAATGGGTTGTATCTGGCTAATTCTACACTCGGGATACTTCCATTGAAATCAATGCCCATTCAGTTCAGTTGGTCTGCTATAACCAATATTAGCATATGATGCCTTGTGCTACTTTTTACCAGATGCTTTTCATATCCTCCTCCTCCTTATTATGGTCTGAACATGATGCCACCTTATTCCGTCTTCCTTCCTGCAGCCCATTCCACATAGAATGCTGCAGTGCCTAAAGAATTTATAAGTGTATAAATAATATAACAGAAAACACTTTTGCTAATGTAACATAAGATCTTTGTATTGGAGGCACTGCTTTTCTGCACCTCTAAAAAAAGAACAATCAGAAACAGTATATATAGATGTGAAATCTTTCAAAGACTTCCAAAAAGGGAAAGGGGAAATTCTGCTCTGCTGAAGGAGGACAGTGGCAATTCAGAAAAATGCATGTATTAAATCTGGCTGAAAATATATATAAAAAAAAAACCCCGAAACAAAACCTAAAATTCATGTATTTTATTTCTCTATGAATTGCTCACTGGCAAATAATTCTCATATAGAGCTTTATTTGTTTGGATTTGTATGGAAAGTTACTGGAGCTTTTATGAAGCCAGTAATTTGCTGTGTATTTGCCTCCCACAAGGTTTCCAGACCACCTAGTTCATAAAAAGCTATTTTTTTACTGGCAATGATAGCCTCCAGGTTGAAAACTCTCTCGAGTTCTGGCCCTGGGCGGGAGAGAAAAGATGGGATAGGGAAGTTTGGGAGAGACATTATGTTTCCAATGTGTTAAAAAGATCATAAGATGTGCATCATAGCCACGCAGGAAAAACAAAGAACAACAGATTGCAGTTAACATTTCCAAGGACATCAATGTGGTCCACAGAAGCTGCTAAACAACGGTGTCTTTTACCCCACCAGAATTTATCCACACATCCCTGTAGGTCGGGGGGGGGGGGGTCAGCAAACCTTTTCAGCAGGGGGCCAGTCCACTGTGCCTCAAACCTTGTGGGGGCCTGGACTATATTTTGAAGGGGGGGAATGAACAAATTCCTATGCCCCACAAATAACCCAGAGATGCATTTTAAATAAAAGCACACATTCTACTCATGTAAAAATACCAGGCAGGCCCCACAAATAACCCAGAGATGCATTTTAAATAAAAGGACACATGCACTCATGTAAAAACACGCTGATTCCCAGACCGTCCACGGGCCAGATTTAGAAGGCGATTGAGCCGGATCTGGCCCCCGGGCCTTAGTTTGCCTACCCATGCTATAGGTTAACATGAAGTAATCGATAAATTCATTCCATCTTGTTTCCTTATTCATCTAGGGAAGGGTGGAGCTTTATATTTAAATATTTATTTCTGAAATATTTTCTCTAAAAATAAAATTTCTATAAACAGCACTGGCATGAAGTATTCAACTATATACCTCCATGTGTCTGAACTCTCATTACTCCCATCCACCTTCCAAGAACACTCACTTTTCAAGGTTCCTTTCGACCTCTTAAGTTGCACTATAGATGCTATATAGCAGCTGTCCTTGCCTGCACAGCTCACTGTGCCGCACAATTTTCACACACTCACTGAAGTTCCTCTCAGATTTTCGACTTCACGACTGTGAAATATATGATGCATTATTGTGAGGAGAAAGTGTTTCTTTTTGGTAAATTATTGAAGAAGTGAAAAAGAAGACATTTTTAAAAACATACCAGCAGTAGACTTAAACCACCTTACAAGAATAACAGATGTAGGCCACAACCTCTGTCAACAGGAGTTGGCGATGAGGAAGAGATTCTGTCTTTGCCTCTGCTTTTTCTTTAACCACATAAAACAAAATATAACTTGCTTTTCAGTACACAGATATGTTCCTTGGAAAAGGGGGATCTTCCTATCATGGCACAGTTCAATGTATTAACAAAAAATGTGAATACATAATCCATCAACAAATTCTTTCGATCGAGCCAGTTACACCGAACAGGAGTAGCCCAAGAGTAGTGTTGATTTTAAAAATGTACAATAATTGATAAACAATAATTCTTTAGAATAGTGTTGTCAAGTGGATACAGATCTTTTTATATGACCGTTAACTCTATGAAGGTCTATCTTAACTGATGACAGTGTTCAGTTATGGTTCTAGATGAATGTATTGCAATTTTTTGTCTGCTTCAGGTTTAGGGTTTTTAAAAAATGTTCACTTAATATTATTTTAAGGGAAGTGTTCAGTAACAATATAATTAAGAAAAACAGATTAGTCTGGATTGTACCTGTGTGGATGGACAGCATCACCTTAATTCATTAAGTTAAAAGTGCTACCTTGTGAAAAGGGCATGTGTATTGTTCCAAAGTGTTTGCTGAAGGTATTTAACTGATAGCAGTGTTTCATGTCATGTTACCATCAGTAAACAGCATGTGTGTTAATTCAAGTAGCCGAAAGCCAAATTTACAGAAAGACAGATTCAGTTAATGCTAAAACTCCTTGGGTAAATGCTGAAAGGAAGTGAATTCTATCTTGGCAACTTGGTAACAAGAATTTAACTTATCAGTGCTAATCAGGCAACATTATACTTAAGAGATAAACTGAGCAGCATTTCTAAGAGAATTGAAGGACTGAAAGGCTTTCCAAATTGCTTGCTACTGCTCACATTCCTGGCAGATCTAAGAATTATGCTGCCTAGAAAACTAATAATATATTAAGAAGTATGTGTCAAATGATGTTTAAATGCATGTATAAATGTAAGAAATTAATAAAAGGGTTCTACTGATTTGGGATGCCAGATTCTCGGCGTTTTTTCAGTAATGTAGAATAAATTAAGCAGTGCCTAAATGTTAAAGTGGCATGTCAGATGTACAGAGTTGACCTGGAGAATATGTAGATTCATAGAACTTTGGGCTGTCTTTAACAATGGTGCTATATTGTAAAAAATGTAGCAGTAAATTCTGATCAAATGTGTGGGAACAAAAACTGCTATTATTTGAAGGCTGGGGAAACTGAAAGAATTAATAAGGAACATCACATAGGAAGATGGAACTGGGAGGAATAACTTTGGGAACAGCATGGTCTTGGGAGTGCTCATGGAGTAGAGGATGCAAGAAGGCAAATAAGAGGAAGGGAGCAAGAGATATAGTATTGGCTGCGACCCAGGGAAGCGTGCATTAATAGTGTGCTTCCCTCATCTTGCTCCTCCATTCAACAGCTCCTTTATACTATTTCACAGGCTGCTCCAGGAACGGAAAAAGCAGCTTGCAATGTGGCACAGAGCAGGAGGGAATGTTCCTCAGGAAAAAGAGAAAGGTTTCCTGTAAATGTGCAAGTTCCTGTGAGCGTTTCTGACCCTTCTCCAGTCTGGAAGAGAACTGTAGAAGAAAGCCTAAGGCAAGGAAGAGGAGCTGGAAGCTGATATAGACAAGCTAAATGAGCAGGGCAATAATTCTTCCACTCACCCCTGGCCACCCCATCATGTACAGGAAAAGGAAAGTGGAAATTCAAACACTAAGGAATATTATTCCATGAATACACCTGAATGTTAATTTCCACAAGTTTGTTTTCCATCAGCACGATAATGTCATGGCAGGTTTATTTCACATTTTAAAAAATTTCCCATGATCTCAAGGGAGCTATTTGCAAACTCCTGCTATACGTGAACACTCTTTTACAAAGACAGGGTATCTGGAAAGAAAACTGGCAAGAAAACGTTAAAGCTTCCTCCTCCCTAAACAGGATGCTTATTAAGGTGAAAAGATTGCATCCAATAAATAAAGATGTAGGACCAAACAAAATCCATTGCTAAACTGGGGATGAGTCTACAATTTAGCTTCCTGTAGCCTTTTGCTTCACACCCAACACAGGGAAAAGTTCATCCTTCTTGCTAAGATTGCCTTCCTGAAGATACAGGAAACATAATGTGTCTGTTGCAGCAAGATTCCCATACCCATAATTTTTCAAATTAAAATTTATTTTGCTATAGATTAGCTGGTTCAAATAGCCATCTCCCTGCCAGTGCTTATCACAACTTTTGAAATACATAACTTTATTATTTTTACAGGACATTTAGTTATCAGAACCTGTATCTTTTAAGAGCTTTATGGGAATATATATAATTCCCTTTTAAAGCCATATTAACCAATGGTCATCTCTGTACCCTATGCCAATGAATTATATGCTATATATGATGCGTGGGAATCTATCCTGCTCTGTTTATAAAGCATGAGGGGCTAAGAAGTTTCAATTACATTGATCATAAGATGCCTAGGAAAAAAAATTACTTTGAAAGGCAGCGTGTATGTTTTTAAATATAATAAAAATACAGAATAAGTTTCCTTATTACATCCATTCCACGATTTTAAAGAGTTGTGAACAGAAAACTTTGCATTCCCTGCAACACCTGTAAGTCTAATGCTGAATAAATAACTATCTCAAAAGGAAAACCATACTAAACAAGGTCTGAGCTGTGAAGAGTTTCTTTACAAAGCAAAATCAGGTGAAAAATATTACCTGGTTTTCATCCTTCGGAAAACACATCGTGTCTTATCTAATCTGTTCACCTGTTTTAGCAGTCTTCCTACTGGCTCTGTCAAAAGTAGTTTTCCCATAAAGTTAATGGAGCTTTTCAAGAATGGCATCTTTGGTATGTCTGCATTAGCAGAGACTGTTTTTTAGGGTCATCTGGTATTATCATAATCAATTAAGATGACCAGGAGCACACAGCAATGCTCACTGATATATTTAATGCATCACGGCACAAAAATGCAACTCCCCAAAGTCTTGATTTGCCTCAACGGGGGTGGGGGGTGGGAATGCAACCAGAGAGAAATCCTTATGGCATTGTCAAAGGAAGAGAATAAGGAAAGCACATAGCTCCGATTGCCTCTGCCCTGTTAGAAGTGGGGGACGGGTGGGTTGAGCATGGTTTTTGGTAAAGTTATGAAACCTTCAAAAAGAAAGGAAGCTGTGATAAGACATCTGCGATCTGTGCCAAAGCACGTTTACTCAGAAGCCAGTCCCGTTGAAATGAATGCTCCTGTAGTGTAAGTTTGCATATCAAGCTAAATTTAAGAATAATGTATTCAGTTCTGGGAACCAGAGCTTACGAAGATGCAAAGGATTCAGACCAGAGCTACAAATAACAGTGATGAATGAGATAAATCTTCTGGAAAGGATAGGGTAACTGAAAACCCTTTTTTGTAAAGAAAAATGATGGAGAAATAGGGTGTACAAAAATAATAATACTCTTACCCTCTAAACCACTGAAACCCATGTGACAGAATGCTTTTAAACTTCCTAGTTATAAGTGTATGCTGGCCATAATGCTTTGAGGATTCGAGGAGGCATCACATTTGCTGAAGGTTTCCAAAACTTTGTCAGCCAAGCTTTTCTGTAGGATATCCCGTCTTAAGGCAGCGCATTGCTTTATTTGGCTCCCTTCCATCACTACGATTTATTGAAGCTCAAAAACTGCTGATCCCAATGATTAACTGGTACAATCTAATCTTTTGGCTTTTGTTTTGAAAGTTTATCCACCCTAACCTTTTTTTTTTTACTAAAAGATGTCTAAACAAGTCTATCTAAATGAAAGCTAAGGTTGTACAAACTGCCCTTGGTACATCTCTTTCTTAAAAATAAATAAAATGGCCATCAGTCTAGTGTTTTCTTGCTACAGCAGCAATAAATCATGATGTTCCGATACGTCTTCTGGTGTAGTTTGTCCACCACTGGTCCCCACTGCGCACTCAGCAATCACCTGTGGCTCCTAGAAGCTGTCAGCATGTGACAGTAGCCATGCCATGGGGAGCAGCTTCAACTGGACGGCGAAACCAGCTGTGGGTAGGCAATGGAGTCAGCCCAGGACCCTCATACACACTGCTCAGGCTTGTACACTTTGCTTACCAAAAAAAGCATTTTGACTTTAATCCGAGAAGCGCACTCCATTGTCTCTTGAGACAGATGGATGCCAACAATACCCCTTAAATATTGTAAAATGATACAAGATTAAAGTGCACATTAGGCAACTTTATTTTATCCTCGTAATCTTCCTCCAAACATACTTTTTAAAAACATCTCCTCTTTCTGCTCTTTTAGCAGTCGGATTCACACCACTCCTACATTACAGAAAGGCCTTCAAAGCTAGACATTCTTTAGACGAGCATTATGCCAATTTTTCTCTGATACGAGGAATGAAGGGGAATATGATGGGGAAACAGTTTAAAGAATTATGAATCACTACCTGTCTTATGGCAGCAACATTTGTTGATATATGGATGATGTATAGTAATATTTTTATATGAAAAATGGCACATTTCAATACTCTATAAAGGGATGTCCAACCAGTAGATCATTATCTACCGGTAGATCCCTGGCTGATCCTGGTAGATCGCAGGGCCTGGGCAAAGGCCTCTTATACACCAGCTGGGATTGACAAAGCATCTCACCCTCACCTGAATCTCATAACTCTCCCGACAGGTGATTTGGTCTGCAGCCACAGTGTGGAACCAAAGGATGATATTGCCCACCAGATATCAGGCACTCTACTATTCAAATTAGCCCCAGTGGTTTTGTTACGATCCCCTTCTCAATTAAGTACTCAATTTTAATCTAGAATTTAAATTCTCAAAACCTTCTTTTTTGTTAAGTCGAGCAAGTAAACTACTGCTCTCACTTCATTACAAACAGTATTTCTACCTGAAACACACTTGAGCAAACCTGCTCGTCTTCCTTTCACAGACATTTTGTTGCCATTTGCAATTGTAGCTGCCTCTGATTAGTTATCATTTAACTCTTGGGGACAATAATTAGCATCACGCGTCATATGCATGGAAGTTGGCAAACCAATTAACCAACTAGAAGAGGGGTAGGCAACCTAAGGCCCAGGGACCGAATGCGGCCCAATCACCTTCTCAATCACGGGCGGTCCGGAAATCAGCATGTTTTTACATGAGTAGTATGTGTGCTTTTATTTAAAATGTATCTCTGGGTTATTTGTGGGGCCTGCCTGGCGTTTTTATATGAGTAGAATGTGTGCTTTTATTTAAAATGCATCTCTGGGTTATTTGTGGGACATAGGAAATCATTCTTTTTTCTTTTTCAAAATATAGTCCGGCCCCCCACAAGTGGACTGGCCCCCTACTGAAAAAGTTTGCTTACCCCTGACTCAGGGTATAACCATTCTTCAACATCAGGACCAGCTAAACCCCAGGGACTTACTTCTATAGGTACTAAAACAAAAGGATGCTGATACTAATAAATTCTAAAGGTTTCTTCAGCTCTTCGTATGGCCAATATCTAAAGACCTGACTCTAGAAAAATAACACCGGAAACTAAGAATCTGACACTTTCCCCACATTTTCACAGATTCTTCTATTTTATTAGATATTTTTAACACTAAGAGATATTATTTTGGAGGGGGGAGCCCAACACTGAGGATATGTCTGATTTTCCCCTGCATGTGCTAGTTTATTGTTTCTGCACGTGACTCCGTTTTTTTAAAAAATTGTAAGTAGGAAGCATGAATGAGTGTGTGTGTATGTGGGGTGTTTGTTTGTGAGGGAGACTTCCAGCTAAGTGGCAGGATGCAGGCTACCAGGAAGAGATAACTAAGGCAATAGTGAGCACTTCTAATATGTAAGCAAGTTTGGCAGGACTCAATACTGTACTGCAGTCGGGAAATTAGATAACAAAAGGTTGGCAATGTGTATTTTGCTCTTGAAGAGAACAGATTATATCAGATAAGTGAACAGCCAAATACTCACATCATGCCTTTCCTAACAATAACATAAACAGGAACACCTAGCAGTGATAAAAAATGGTAATATTATGGTTGGAAGAAAACGTTACTTTGAACATTTGTCCACTAAAATTGCTTTTTTGTTTGTTTGTTTGTTTGTTTGTTTATGCATACTTATAAAACTAGCATTCCCCTTTACAAAAAAAAAACCTTCCTGAATAATGTACAGATGAACTTAACACAGTTGCTTACACAATGCCTGAGTGTTTAAGGACATGATCTATTCTTCTTCTCCTATTCACCTGAAAACTGACAAAGCATTCCAAATGGCAAAGTTGTGGGTAAAATTGTCTTCTGGTAAGAAAATCCCACACTTCTTGGTTGAAAGCTGAAAGGAAAGAAAGTGAGATATTTTTTAAACCTGGAGTAGACTTTAGGTTTTGGGGCATGTATTTTTCTGCACTTCTCTGTTAAAATCTATGAGGCTTTTTGTGGTTGTGCCTAGTTTTAGCTTTTGTGTTTGTTAGCTAAAAAGTGCAAATTTGTTAACCATAGTGCTGATTAATTATACCATCCCACATATACCTGTCACCATGTCAACCAAAGAGGATAAACACAATATATTTCATGGCTCATCCGCTGTTTCCAATACTATTCAATGTGACTTTAAATGTGATTTTCTCAGGGGTCTAGACTCAAGGCTACAGGTATCCTGAATTTGGCTTGACAGTCTTTGTGACACTGGCAAAATAAGACCTAATTCAGCATACATTACTGTGAAAGCTTCCTCATTATTCAATCTTCAATCTAGGTAAGGATGATTAGTCAGGCATAGGCAAACTCTGGCCCTCCAGATGTTTGGGACTACAATGCCCATCATCCCTAGCTAACAGGACCAGTGGTCAGGGATAGTTGGAATTGTAGTCCGAAACATCTGGAGGGCCGGAGTTTGCTTATGCCTGGATTAGGTTCATTCAACCTGAAGGGTCATGCTAGCCTGAGAAGGAATTAAATCATTTATCTTTTCCACATGGATCTTCCATACCCAGAAAGCAGTAAGAACAGACCATTAGTTACATTGATCCAAAGTTCTGATTCCATTCATAATCCCTGAATTGTGTTGCAAGACATCACCAGACTGAAACTGCCTTTTTCTTATCAACGCATAATACATAATTGCATAAAATGCATTTTCAGGGACACGGTATTATCACTCGTAAGGCAGAAAGTCTTCTGTTTGATAAAGTCCAATCACTCCCACCCCAAGTAATTGATTTGTTGAAGATGCATGCTTAAGTCAAACTACCATTTGGTGTCTGTAGCTTGTTTTTTATTCAACAATGTGGAAGGATTAAATGTTAGTTGTTATTATTATTACATTTAGCGCCTCCAAATTTGTGGGGACATGTGAAACTCCCTGATTTGATACATGGAAATGTTGCAGAGTTGCAAAGGTTTTTATGCTGCATAATTCATGCCTGGATGGTGTACAACATTTGCAAAAATGTATCAGATTTCATGTTGCTAAAACTATACATAAATACAAGGGAATGTTTAACAAATTAAATTGAAATAAGATTTTAAATTGAAATTAAGGGGGTGGGATTAAGTGCAGGTGCAATGGCACTCTGATGGTATATGGTCCTGAATACCATTAAGTACACATGTCAGACTACAACTCCAGTCCTCCTCGCACGCTTTCTTTACTGAATTCCACACAGTATTCAACAGCTGGCACCGCAACATTCTTCTGTTTGTACAAGACCTGAAAATCTCTCATCTAAAGTGGCTCTTCAAAATTTATAAAAGGCTTTATATTAGCGTAAGTGGACAAAGAACATGAAAGTAATAAAATCTGAATTGACAATAAGGATTAGCAATTGCTCTGCATTTGCAAAATTCCTTCTATCTGCTACCTATCAATGCATGTGCCGGCCTTAACCATCATTTCTGGCTGAATGGGTTTTGTAGTTCCAGTCTTTTCAGACTGTATATTTAGTTTCTTTAACAGCTAATTGATTTAAATACTTGACTAACAGCCCAATCCTTAACTGTGCCAGCACATAACCACTCTAGTATGGGAATTTATTAAATAGATGGAATAAGTTCAGAGGGGACATCTGTTCTATGGCATTTTGTTAGGGTTGCCAGCTCTTGGAGGGAAAATGCTAATACAGTGGAACAGTCAGAGTCTAGCTTGAAACAAGAGGGCCATTTATTTAATTAATTAACACTTAATTAACAAAACCACCCTTCGTCACTAAGTAACCACAGGGTGGTTTCCCACATAGTAACTAAAACCAAAATAAAATAGAAATTAAATTAAATATAAAATTAAATAAACCATATGATTCCCATGAAATAAAGTTCAGCATAAGACCATTTCAAGTAAACAGCAGGCCCTAAAAGCCACAACAGAATAGCTTAGATTCCTACAAAGACCTGAGGAAAAAGGTATTAGAGGCTTGATCAGGTGTTAGAGGCTTGATCACGTTGCACCCATCCACATCTTAAGGGGCCTACAGGAGGAGTGGATTCCACAGCAATGGGATGAATGTGTAACTAAGCATGCCACCTAGCCAACAAGCCAGTTCTTCAAGGCCCCCAGTCGCGCTGACTGGAATTCTAGGATAAAAAGGCAACTATTTCAGCTTTCAAAAGATCAGCACGGTGTACAACTCCATAAACACCTTCTAAAAATCCAGACGGAGAGTCAGTGTGGTGTACTTTGGCTCAAACCGGGGAGACCAGGATTTGAACGCCTGCATAGCCAGGAAGCTCACTGGGTGACATTGGGGAAGTCACCGTTTTTCAGTCTATTTCACAGGGTTGTTGTAAGGCTAAAATTACCTTGAGGAAAGATGTCATGGCCTTCCCTGAGGACTTGATGAGAATGACAAGATGGGGAAAGAATCACAGAGTTGTAAAATTATAGAGTTAGAAGGTCCAACCCTCTGTACTGCATGAATCTCAATTAAAGCATCCATGACAGATGGCCATCCAACCTCTGCTTAAAAACCTCCAATGATGAAGAGCCCACAACCTCCCAAGGGAGTCCCTTTCACTATTGAGCAGCTCTTATTGTCAGAAAGTTCTTCCTGATGTTTAGTCAGAATCATATATCTTGGAACTTGAATCCACTGGTTTGGATTCCAAAACAGGAGAAAACAAGCTTGCTCCATACTTCTAAGTGACAGCCCTTTAGATATCTGAAAATGGCTTTCATATCTCCTCCCAGTCTTCCCTTTTCCAGGCCAAACATACCCAACTCCCTCAACCATTCTTCATAAGGATTGGTTTGCAGACCACTGATCATCTTGGTCACCTTCCTCTGCACACATTCCAGCTTGTCAATATTTTACTGATAATTTTTCCAGGAATAAAAAAATTAGAGTACTTCAGTGTGTGGTAAATAATTTTTCATTTAATATATGTTACTTCTAAAACAACATGCCTCAATTAGGTGTAAAAACAGGAACTGAAACACCTAATCCTATTATATCTTTTATTTAGAACAATAAGGTTGCACTTAGCTAATCCTATCAGTCAAAACTTCTAGTGTTATATAAACATTTATTTGTTAATCTGTTTCATAAAATTTATATATATACTGCTTAATTTTCAGGGGGGGAAACTTCAAATCAGTTTACAAAAAGGATAAAACAATACAGTTATCATTTAAAAAAATCTAATATGCACAATTTAAAGCATACAGAAAGTTAAAACAAATTAAAACTTCTGCAAACTTTCCAAACATCTGGTCAGGCTTGTCTAAATAAGGTGCCAAAACATGAAGTAACCATACTACAGACTCATTTTTTGGTCTGGAGAAAAGTGAAATCTACTTTAAGCACCATCTTGAAAGATAAGGAAGTTTAAAATTATTAATTAAGTAAATGTTACTACGGCCATGTTCCACCACAACACCTGCCTTTAAAACACACACTAACAGTATTGTGGGAAAACTAATTTAGCAGAATTTTAAACCACACAGAAAAAGAATGAGTAACAAGAAACTGCAAATAAAACTAGTCCATAGCATGCCTTAATTTGAACCAGGGCTCATGCCAGAAACTGTTCATAGTGCAAAGTCCGAATCCTAAGGCATGAAAAGTAACGCTAAAGAATATTGTCTTACCCTCAACACTAACTGATACTTCATCTATTAGCCAACTTCAAATGCAGGACAAAGAGCCCTAATGCATGAATGATCCATGAAACTTGAAACACAGATTTTCACATTATTATAAATCATCATCATTATTATTAATAATAATTAATAATTACATTTTCCTCTAAGGGGTGCCATTATCTCTCTCTTCTGCCTCCCCCCCCAAAAAAATTTTTTGAGGTAGGCCATCTAGGGAGCTTCATGGCTGAATGAGAATTTGAATCCAAGTCTCCTGTGTCTAACACTCGGACCACTCGGTCTAACACTTGGACCACTACACCACAATAAATCTCAATTTTAGGGGTACACAGATATCACCCAACCAAATCACATAGTCTTAAATCCCACTGATTTCAGTCGAAGAGCTTTAAGCAAATTCTTAGTTTTCCAGTTAAAAGCAATCAGGATTAAAAGTTGCTTAATTGTAACTGGAACCTGCCCATCATGTTTAGATAGTACTTCTAAAAAATGTACAGTGGTACCTCGGGTTACATATGCTTCAGGTTACATAAGCTTCAGGTTACAGACTCTGCTAACCCAGAAATAGTACCTAGGGTTAAGAACTTTGCTTCAGGATGAGAACAGAAATTGTGCTCTGGCGGCGCAGCAGCAGCAGGAGGCCCCATTAGCTAAAGTGGTGCTTCAGGTTAAGAACAGTTTCAGGTTAAGTACAGACCTCCGAAACCAATTAAGTACTTAACCCGAGGTACCATTGTAATGTACGAAGCAGCCTGAGCAACAGAGAGCTGGGATGAGGGTAGACGACTGTGACATTCAGACAGCTTCCGGAACCTTTCATTTTAGAAACTATATACTAGGGTTGAAAGTATGTCTGCTCAAAAGTAATTATTGTTTTCGATAGCCCTTACTCCCCAGTATGCGTGTATGTATAGGATTTCAGCCTCAGGCATCATTCGTTAAACACACTTGCTAGGAAGAAAGCTCAGTTGAACACAGCAGGATTTACTTCTGGGTAAGCATGCGTAGGATTGCAGTGTAAGACTCGGAAGAACCATTCTGTGATCCTTCGCACTACAGAGCCAACGAGACAGGGATTTAAAACAGGAAGAGATGCACTTTAATTGCAGGAACTCAAACCAAATCAAAGAAACAGAACCCCTTTCTCAGGCACACTAAAGTGGAACCAAAGTGTTTCGAATTAGCAAAGTGGGCAGTGTGTTTCATAGCAGGGCAATAAGAAACATATTTTGAAGCAATCCTGTTGCCGAACTAATGGTAATTAGGTGCATTTCCCAAGTGGTGGCTGTAGACTCTTATAAGTGGTTTATTATCCCTTTGATATGTGTGATTAAGTCCAATTAACGTCAACAGGGACTTAGGCACATACATTAAGGATAAAACAGCCCCGTAAAGATAACTGTCAATGGGGCCCCTATTGCCAAGACAATTAGCAGACAAGTGCTTCAAACAGAGGCCACAGCTGTGGGAGAGAACAGAGTTGAGAAACATGTCATAGACATTTGTCAGGGAAAACTGACAAGAGCAAAGCTCGCCATGTCAGTGGGATTTAATCTCACATATCAAAGAGAGGCCACGAGAGAGGATGTTCCATACAGCTCAAAGTATATAGTTAACAGAAAATGTCACAGCTAGCTGTGGACATTTTAAAAACAGTTGCGGTGGCATGGCAGGCCCATCGATATACAGGATATCAGAAACGTTATTTATGAGGATGAAGAGCTTGAAATCTGTAATAAAACGACCACTTCAAGGAGTTAATTGCTATAAGTACACTGCCTTTTTTTTTTTTTTTTACAATGAGAACCTGTTTATATTACTGGTTGCTTCCAGATGACCTGTTTAGAGAGCATTCATCCTCATTTGTTTGCACAAATTTTGTGAAGTTCGCAGGCACCAGCTACTTAGCAGCCATTCATTTTGATTTGTTTGTGGGGAGGTTATACAACTTGAGTCAAGGTATTGCAAACTTCCCAGTGCATTTTCCTGTCATTGGGGAAATGTAGGTTTGTTACCTTCCAGCAAAAAATGGGCAGAACAGTCTTGTGGGTGAACAAATGTGACATGGAGTGGAACTGGACTGATTCACCCATAACTAAAATGTATAAAACATTGTACACTGAAGATTTGAAATACAGAAATATAAGGAGATTATACAGTGGTACCTCAGGTTAAGTACTTAATTCGTTCCGGAGGTCCGTACTTAACCTGAAACTGTTCTTAACCTGAAGCACCACTTTAGCTAATGGGGCCTCTTGCTGCTGCCGCGCCACCGGAGCATTTCTGTTCACATCCTGAAGCAAAGTTCTTAACCTGAAGCACTATTTCTGGGTTAGCGGAGTCTGTAACCTGAAGCGTATGTAACCTGAGGTACCACTGTATATTGTTGTATTTTAACTTTTTAATAGCTTTTTAGTTTAAAGCATGCACACACCATACACATTTCTAGATGTATGGTTGAAATAAAAATATAAAATATAAACATTTTCATGAGAAAGCATGGCTTTAATATCCCTCTCTTAAGGAGGCCTACGGTAAGAAAAACTGGAAATTGTTTTCGTCAAATCATAACATGCCAGATAGGATCATAGTTACAATACATTTCCAGTGATAGATGACAGAAACAAGGACAAAAAAGTATGTAGTTCAATGGAAATATATTGAACAGCTCTAAGAACAATAAAAAATATTTCAGGTGTAAAATGTTTGCTGGGGGGGGCACTCTGCCTTTTCATGTGGGTTAATCTTTGGTGCAAACATACACCAAATCAGAAAGGAAAAAGAGGCAGCTCAGGAAAAGAAACATTTAAGAATTATCAATCTCTAGCCAAATGGAACACATTTTATTATATGTGAATAAACGGAACAAGCTGCCCCCAAAAATCATCTCACATCCATAAACATACTGAACTGCTTTGTTTTACCTTGTCACAGCTCCCTTTTATGCTAGACAAAATGCATTCTGTCCAACTGTCTAAATTTACACTTGCTCTGTAATAATATTGGAATTTTAACTTGTATGACATTCTTCGATCTATAATCTGAACTGGCACTTAACTATCCTAATCCTGGTGAAAACACAGTAGGTTTGCCTTGCTTACTGTGTGTTGGATCACATCTATCAGGCACTCTTACTGGGAGCAAATCTGGCATTG
This sequence comes from Podarcis gaigeae, assembly GCF_964106915.1. Lineage (NCBI taxonomy): Eukaryota > Metazoa > Chordata > Lepidosauria > Squamata > Lacertidae > Podarcis > Podarcis gaigeae. The sequence continues at coordinate 36,257,080 of NC_139685.1, forward strand.
TATTGCCACTAGAGATGTATAGGTGTGGTTCTCTTTCAGCAGTTATCCTAGGTCTTCCACCCTTTAAAAAGAATATTTTGGGGGAATTCTGCAATAGGACATTAGCCATCATGCCAAAATCTGCTTCTCAATAAACATCCTTTTTCATTTTCTGTCTTAATCCCCATCTTGGTGACTGAACGTCATATGATTACGCAACCCATTTGTGGGGTTGTGTAATCAGTCGTGTAATGTATATACAAGAAAAAATAATTAAAACCACAACCCTCATGAGTTGAGGACAAAGCTGCAGATGACAAGGGAGATAGCAAGGTCATGACATACTCTGTCCAGTCATCAGCTGCAACATTCCTTGTGTGCGAATTGCACCCACCCATGTTTTGAAGGACAGTCAACCAACGCAGGGAATATGCTACTCCTCAAAGATTTTCTGACGTTAATAGTGCAGGAAATACACATCAGACATGCATTACGTGTGATTCAAATCAACAGGGACTCATTAAAAACCCAACCATGCTATTAGGCACTTCCAGTAGGAGTAATAAGGGTACAATCACACTCCCCTTTAAGGCACCTATTTAACATACACCTTTTCTTCATATTCAATACACCATATTACTTCCAGCAATTGTGTGTAAGGGAAATTCAACAATGCTGAATATGATGTACTGCAGCTATGTGGTGATCAGCATTTCTGCACCAAGACTAAGCACACTTACCAGGAGGTAGGTCCAACTGAATTCAGTAAACCTCCCTAGGATTGATCAAGATAGCTATGAATCTGTTGTTGAAGCACTCCAATTGTCTTTCACTCAATAACATAATTGCCTGCATTGCAAGTCAATAACATAATTGATTGTGATTTTGTGTGTTTGTTAACTACTGCAGATGGACCCTATCTGATTTTTTAAAAAGGAAAGCAATATGCAAACTATTATTTGCTTTCCACCATTCCTCCACTCTTAAAACTATCCTGAAATTCCACACTGTGATTTATTGTACCTGAAAAAGTCACAGATTTCTCTGCGCTTGGACTACTTTCAGTCTCTGAAAGCCCAGCCCTGGTTTTTGGCAGGCCTCCCTGCAATGTTGTCCTCTCCTGTTATGTCATTGGGTAGCTACCTCCACTGTATCTGGTGCATTCAGTCTATCATGGCAAAGAGTAGGCTTGTCAAAAGCTTTACCAGTTCAAGCACATAATATATTACATTTACGTGCTTATTGATGCTCTTAAGGGACAATGAACGTGCTCAGCAGCATTCTAAGTGAAAGGAATACCACAAACTCTGGGATGAAGGGAAAGACGGAGCAGGGATTGCATAAGGGCTTGAAGGTGGGCCATTTGGAGGGTTTTCAAAGGAGAAGGAAATTAGATTCTATTGTGCTCCCAATGATGTCAGCAGCCACATAACAGGGTTTTCAAATTTCAGAACTGTGCTCCAGCAACCTATTTACCAATTTTTTGAAAATAACTTGTTTCCAAATCAAACTGGGGAGAATTCATGCATCACTGCTGCTCTAATGGCTTGCTTGGCTTCCTATGAGCATCCTCTCAATCCACATGGAGAGTTTTCACAACAGTACCCATCACCAGGAACGTCCAACCATGCTGCAGAACTCTCCACAAGATCAGATCATGAATGTTATCTGCATATGACGTATGTGGAGAAAGGGACATGTAGATCAACTTTTCAGCTGTGGTCTCAACCGCTGAGCCTCTTGGGCTTGCCAATCGGAAGGTTGGTGGTTCAAATCCCTGCGATGGGGTGAGCTCCCGTTGCTATGTCCCAGCTCCTGCCAACCTAGCAGTTCAAAAGCACGCCAGTGCAAGTAGATGAACAGGTACCGCTGTGGCGGGAAGGTAAACGGTGTTTCCATGCACTCTGGCACTCGTGACGGTGTTCCGTTGCACCAGAAGCAGTTTAGTCATGCTGGCCACATGACCTGGAAAGTTGTCTGTGAACAAACGCTGGCTCCCTTGGCCTGAGAGCAATTATTGTGCATCTCTCATTTGTTAAGAATGAACAGAATTTTCAGCATTTGTGTACAGATTTTGAAAGCATACATGGAAAGACAGGTATCCCTCAGCTAGCAAGCTGAGTTGTCTGTTCAGATTTTTAAAAATATAAAAACAAAACTTCACAAACCCCCCAAAGTAATTTTACATCCAGGACACCTTCCCAGAGTGGTGCTTTAGAAAGCCATGTTCATTAATTTAGTTGTGAAGGCTACATAGTTAACATTTCTGTCCTTCCCTGACCATCACCACTACTCTACATTCCTAATATGCTCAAGAAAAATAAATACTCTGAGCATGTGCAGCTTCACATCATAGTACCATCACAAATACAGGAATAAAACAGAGTTTGCTTCTGCTGCCCAGATTCTAAAAACATTTACTTGAGAATAATCATCATTTTCTTGCAGAAAAGGTTATGTTTTTGAAGTAGAAATAATAAAATTATCACCCACAATCATGTACACGCATGGCCAGCCATGTTTTAAAAACAGAAATAAAAGATGCCACAGTGACTAGCAGCAGCCTACAACTTTCTGAGTAGTCATTTGGGGCCCCTTAAACTGTCGCGTGCTGGATGTCAGCACCCAGGCTATACCACTGAATCCAAAATCTGAAAATGAAAGCTCAAGTGCAAGACTTTTCTTTGTATGTTTCTTTAAACAAAACAAATAAAGGGTTATCTTTGGGTATGTAGTCTAAGTTCAATGCTGTCTCCATTTCCATTGCTGTTTTCCCACAAATTAGAAAAGCTTCTTGGCTTTTCCTTTTACAATATTTCGAAGGGAAAACACAATTCATTAAAGTCTAGGTCTCAGTCATTGGCTCGTTAACAGGTGCCTTCCGGCTTCTGGATGGAAATGATGGTGCTGTATTTTCCTTGTATTTTCCTTAGAAGAAAGAGTTCACTCAGTCCTTGCAACCACTATAAACACTTCACATATGATTCTCACTCTGAATGGGTTGCTCTTTTATTTGTATGTTAAGTTTCACTAACATTTTAAAAATGTTTCTTTTTCATTAATAAAATATGTTTATGTTTTGCAAGTGAGTTCTTTCCAAACTGCTTCCACCACGTTAAAGTCTTCCTTATGTCTTAGAAATGGTATCTAGGTGTAGAAACCCTATTGGCATGTTGTTAGAAGCAGAAAGTGAATGTCTTTGGGTACAATAAATGTCTTTCTCTGGCCTATTGTGCTCCACAAGAGCTATTCAGAAAGGGCAAGCCATTTATAGCGCTAACCAACTTGTTAACAGTGACTCAGCTTTTTACAGTAGAAACTTTTTCTTGCCTTCCACTGCCTCTTTAAGATTTTGGTACATGCAATAGAAGTTAAAGATGGCCCTTTAAAATTATATGTTCAGTGCAGGAATGAGAAATTTCAATTATGGCAAAAAAAGGCTTTACATTCTTCTGCTTTCCATATCCAGAGTCCTGATGACTGACTAATTAGTCTGACAGCAAAGAAAGCCCACCAACTGCCATCAAATGACCAAGAATTTATCTGAAGGGTGACATCACCCTGTTGTGTCATTAAGTATGAATGTTGGTTGCTAAATGGCGTGAGAAATATATTCTGCTAACCTCCTGTTTACTGTGCTACAGAATAAGGCCAAGCACAAAATCCAAAAATGGTAACCACCTCAGAACAGATTTACAACATAACCAAGCAGAACACATCATATGCTAATACATCAATCAGCAGCTCTTTTCTTTTCAAATGTCACCTGTTATTCTGGAAATCTTTTGCCTACAGTATAACATTTTCAACCCTAGGGTTTGGGGGGTTTTTATCTTCAGAAGCTGGCAGGTGTGATAGTATCATCCAGTCATACAGCTCTTTTGCATCTATTTCATCGCTTAAAGCTGCAATTCTGTATCCACTGAACTCACTTCTGAATTCACATGCATAGGATTGTGCTCTAATATTTACTGTCATGGATTCCATCTTGTAAGGCTTTCTTGTAAGGCTTGAAAATACTATCATTTCCATTCTTCTTTCATTAAAATGAGATTATGAAAACTCTTCGGATGGCTTCTGCTTCTAAAACGTCATTTTTGCAAACCTCCACAGACTTTCACAGAACTAAAGGTTTCCCCAGATTGAAACAAACCTATCAACTTTTTTATTCTTGATTTGCATATTTCCAGACATAAATCAGTTTTTTTGACTGGCCTATTCTGCCGAAGATGGAGGAAACTGAAGCAAGCAAGATGAAAGCTGTACATATTTACAGTGTACAGGAAGTGTAGTCACCTAACACAGGACATTGTCATGGCTCCTGTGCCTGCCCTTGTGAGCGGCAGAGGCTGGCATCGGCGGCAGAGGAACAAGCAGCCCAAAAGCAGCCCTTTCAGGCTGCTTGTTCTTCCTCTGCTGCTGCCACCACCTGCCTCTGCCTCTTGGCAGCACCCTAGGTAGGCAGGGGGACAGGAGGGGCTGGAGGGGAGAGAGAAGCCGCCTCTGTCGTGTGCGTGTGCGCTTGCACGCGCACACACATGCACTCCGGCCCACTAGGAGGTTTGTGGTGTGGTGAATCAGCTTATACTCGAGGCAATAAGTTTTCCCAGCATATTGTGCTAAAGTTAGGTGCCTCGGCTTATACTCAAGTATATACGGTACTTCTAAATATCCAGAGAAATTCTGCTCAGCTGACATCTCTCTTTTCAGTGCCAATCAGGTGGAAAGCACCACCCATGGAATTGGCTCACAGAAATGACTGCATGCACATTCTTCATTTCTATAGGATTTCACCACAGGGAAATAACCATCACATCTAGGAATGCCTGAAGAATGCAATATTTTCAGGCTCCTACTTTTTATGTTTTTAATTAAATCACACATTAATGTAGAGATGAGATGGAATGGGATTATGACTTAAAACATACGGAAGTGTCAAAGAGGGGAAATACAGAGATTCGCCCATCCCCAGTGGATCTCTCGACAAAATGGCAGACATATCCAACATCTCAAAATGTACATTGGACAGAATAATCCAATCTATAAGGAAACCCGAGTGATTTACTCCAGGATAAATCATGCTGGTTTAATTTCCCACTATTCCAAAACTCCATTCAGGACCAGAGCTACAAGCCTGGCAGAGGGAAAATAAACCTTTAAAATAGAGTTGTGCCAAATAAGCCAACTGCAGAGGAACAGAAAATGAAATATGAAATGAACATGACCGCAAATGAATCTCAGGATGGATTGAGGCACATCCATATATCCCTGTTGCTGCCACAGATACATGATGTCTGCAGCCAGTGTGGGGAAGACCAAGGAAATGAACACAGGAGATTGATATTGGGTTGAATTAGGCCACAACTTTATTAATTACAGGTAAGAGTAGGTTTGGCTAAGGCATTGGGCATGAATTCAGCATCAGGCAGCCCACCTGCTACCAGATAGGAACTCTGTGGGGAGTCACCCCCAACATGGATCGGCTGACACACACATCCCTCACAGGCCGCCACTGGGAGAGATGCATTGGCTCATTGGTCCCTGTGTGGACTCCTGGACAGAGTCACCCTCCTGGACCCCTTTAGTGGGGAACCTGCATGATTAAGAATATAGCCCAACGTGTTATCCGCCAAAGTTGGGACAGTTGTTATGAGGCAGGCAGAAGCCTGAAGCCGGCCAATATGATTTCCAGAGAAAATTCCTCCCTGGCTCTGAACACATAAACCATAGCAAGGTGTCTTACGCCTTGCCTGCTCCCCTGCTGAGCAGGTCCCTAAGCAGTCTGGGTAGGTAGGTGGCAAGGTCGCCCTGCTAAATATGCCAGGTGTGGGGAGGGCACAGCCCCAGTGCCCCTGCCCCAGTTGGCTTGTGGGTGAAGCTCACCCTGGATGGTGGATCTGGCACGGTCGGGGGAGGGCGGCACCAGTGGCCATCCCCTCCCTCCCTGGCCATTCGGGAAGTTGATTTCTCCCAGAACTGGCCAGGCCGTGCAGCAAACGCCACTCCCCCAAAGCCCCAGGTGAGCAGATATTCCCAGCCTCTTGCAAGCAAGCACCACTGGCAGAACTAGAAAAAGTACAGAACAAGGTGATGTGTCAGCATCCCTTCTCAGAGTACTGTGATTAGAGTGGAATCAATCCCTGATTAGTAGCTAGACCTGTCAGTCACAAAAGAACTCCCCCCGCCCTTTTCCTACTTTGGTGCTTTCCATATAGGGCAAGGCTGGGGAGAAAAGTTTCATTTGGGGCAGAAATGCTGTGTCTGTGGGGTTTTTTCCACGTCCAAAGCACCTTGGATCGTTTTGGAGTTTGCTGCTTCAGTTCGGTGTGCCTTAGAGAGCTCCCACCTTGGTCAGACAAGTCCTGAATCTTTCTTAAGCAGTCCTCATACCCAAAGTACAGAAAACACCCTATCTAGTGTGAAACCTCAGAAGCATTGCCCTAGCCTTTCCTAAGCACTATTCATGGGCGTAGCCAAGGGGGGACGGGGGGCAGCTGCCCCCCATCAAGAAAAATCAAGAAAAATACATAGCAAACTGAAGTTCTGCTCCCCCTAACGAAGGCCTGCCCCTGTAACAAAAATCCTGGCTACACGCATGCCTGCTGGAGGAGACTCTTGAGAGTCCCATGGACTGCAAGAAGATCAAACGTATCCATTCTTAAGGAAATCAGCCCTGAGTGCTCACTAGAAGGACAGATCGTGAAGCTGAGGCTCCACTACTTTGGCCACCTCATGAGAAGAGAAGACTCCCTGGAAAAGACCCTGATGCTGGGAAAGATGGAGGGCACAAGGAGAAGGGGACGACAGAGTACGAGATGGTTGGACAGTGTTTTCGAAGCTACAACCATGAGTCTGAGCAAACTGTGGGAGGCAGTGGAAGACAGGAGTGCCTGGCGTGCTCTGGTCCATGGGGTCACGAAGAGTCGGACACGACTAAACGACTAAACAACAACACCCATGCCACTACTACTGAACCTTCTAAATATATGTGCACTTGATTTGGCACATGTTCATTATTCATATTTGATTGTGAAGGATCAAAAATACAAAATCACATCTACTATAATCAGCAAATCCTACCCTTTCTTTGTGTCATATCATGGTACGTACTTGAGGATAAAAGCAGGCACAGCTATCTATGTCTGATGTAGCATGATAGCATATGCAGAATATGGGTATTGAAGTATTTCCATGTTTTCCTGTGCATGGCATAACATTTGCCAAGGCCAATGTGGAAACTTTTCAAAAAGTACTGTACTTAACTTAAAAAAAAAAATTCATACAGCAATGAAATTTTTGGTGAACACGTCAGCATGATTTTACTGTGTATATAGTGGCACCAAGTACTCATTTTTCATTTATACTACCAGATTCGAAAAAACCAACACAATGAACACAGTCACGTTAATGCACTTCATGTGTTTGATTTATTTATTAACTGTCTTGATATCTCTGTGTGCTGTACTACAAGCCCTGACAGTCTCTCTATAAAACTGCCCCTGTCCAAAATTATCACTCTAATGGGATTTATACAACAGAATGAAGACACTGTCTGTAATAAAATGTGTTACTCTGTTCGACAATATGAGTGAAGGACACGTTTTTAAATAATAATAATAAAAATGCTAACAGACCCTCCAAGTGTCTTTATTTTCCAGGGACATCCCTAATTTAGAGAAGTCGATTTCTGATTTGATCCCAGAATGTCCCACTTTTCCATAGGATGTCCCGATTTTCATTGGATAAATGTTGGAGGGTATGGAGTTATCTGACTCCCTAGCCATCTGAAGGCACTCCTGTATAGGGAAGGGTTTTTAAAAATGTTTTATTATGTTTTTATATGTGTTGGAAGCTGCCCAGAGTAGCTAGGGCAACCCAGTAAGATGTGTGGGGTATAAATAGTAAAATTATCATTATGGAATGGGACGTCCCTATTTTCATCGGAGAAATGTTGCAGGGTATGTGCTAATACTTCCTAAGAAGTCATATAGGCATGGTTCTCTCCACCCCCTGCACATGAGACATCTACGAATACAGTCTCTCACACACGCTGATGAATCTGCATCCCTCCAGGGTGAGCTCAGACATTTTGGAGCCCCTTGTCTGTTGATTTCACCCATAAAATGGGGCTGTGCTAAGGTCAAAACAAGTTGGAGATGAATTCATGTCCACCAGGGGAAAGTTGCTAGCAATCGCCCTGCTGGTTCACATATCAAGCTGGGACATGTTTTCCAAGTGTGCATCATTTTGCACTAACTTTGCTCTCTGGGCCAAATAGAAGACCTGATCTACCCTGAGGCCCCATGGATTTACCACTGCTTTAATCTTCCTTGATCCTCAAGCTCAACAAGTCAAATGCAAGCCCACTTTTTTGTATATAAGCAAAACCCACTAAATAACTCTGGACTTTTCCAATGTTTTGACTATTTTGGATTATAAGCCTTCCCCTTATCTTATCAGTCCTACAGAGTTACATTCCTGTGTGCAGCTGAATCGGTGTTAACATTTGCACTAATGCAAATAAAACCCTTATCTGTTCCCAAATTATATAGCTTATAAAATCTGGGCTGAATAAACAGGTTACCTGCCACAAAATTCTAATGTATTTTTACAGCGAATTTAGGAAGTTTTTATTGCATATTTTATAGTTATTATGAATGCATTCAGTGCTCCAGCAAAAGAAAGAACTCCAAACATAGCATTTGAATAATTTGATGCAGCTTGCACTGAGAGACTTTTGCAGAGAGAGACCTTTGCTTCAAATAGATTTAACTACTTTTTTCAACTACCCAAGTTTTAACGTTTTTCATAGTACAATATTTAAAGGTTTAAAAACACACATACGCACATAGCCCTTTTTAGACCAAAACAACTTTCTTGTAAAGAAATATTTGAGAGAACTATGTATACAGGTAATCTTCCTGAACTAGGGGGCAAACAATCAGCACCTCACCAAAATAAAAAGAGATGGAGGGAAAACCTAGAGAACCTGCAAACTTACAAAACTAAAAACAAACTTAAAAAGAAATGGGAAAAGGCATAACAAAGAACATTTCCCAGTGGAAATGAATTTGCTCACCAAGCAATTGCATGATGAATAAGCAGTAAGAAGCAGCACCATCTATCCCAAAATACAATTTGAGACAGAGCACAGTCACTTGTTTAGAATAATAATAATTTGAAAACATACGGTCCTTGTCATTCTTTTCCAATTTGCTAATAGATACAATAAAATAAAATAAAAAACCAGCACGCTCAACTTAGCCTTAGCGGCAGGGCAAACGATACACCTGGAGTGAGAATATGTTTGTATCTGTAAATCTTACATGACAACAACCCACCACCATTATACAATAAGGCAAGCGCAAACAGGCACACTTTGCTAAGAGTATGCAACAGATGAAACTATTCACTGTGGCCTAAAAACAATAACAAGAAATAAAAAAGAAAGCCGTGTTCCTTGGGATACTCAGATTTTCTCTGAACTCCTGCTGTTCTTCCAAAATCTCTAACACCCACAAACCTTCTGGAGACCAAGAGCTCTTTATTTCAGGCAGAATGATTCACTGCTGAAGTCCAGTTTAAAGTGCTGATGAGGCAAATTGCACCCAAATCCTTCGACAGTTTGTCTTCTCTAGATGTCTGAGTCACAGAAAGTCATTTTGATCACTCATTGTCTTTATCATCCCTCTGGGAGGCTTCTAGTACTTGGCTGAAGAACACACTATCTGCTGTTTCAATGTCTCCAGATCACTCACATTCCATAAATCATAAGCTGAATACAATAATCACAACTGGTTCTACAACTGGGTTGATATCAAGAGGAGTTGCTGAATACATTACTGCAAGATGAAGTCTGACTGAGGGTTTTAGAATATTACTATCAGCTTTGTTTTTCCTTCTAAAAAACATGGAATTTACATTTTCAGCTCTCTCACTTAAACTATAAGAAGAGGACAAAGCCATGACAATCCATATACCTTTTAAGGACAAATAAGTTGATTCCTATTCCTATTTATCACTGATCAGAAAATTCTTGACTAAAGAATATAAGAGAATGACATGTCTGTTGTCTATCCTCTGGTAACCTACTGCAGGTTAGACTACTGCAACACATTATACCTGGGCCTGCCTCTGAGGACTGTTCGGAAACTTCAGCTGGTACAGAATTCAGTGGCTAGGTTGCTCACCAAGGCAAGGCAGCTTGAGCATATAACACTAATCCTGGCTTAACTGCACTGGCTGCCAATTTGTTTCCCGGCCAAATTCATAGGGCTGGTGTTGACTATAAAGCCTTAAACAGCACAGACCCGCAATACCTCAAGGACTGTCTCTCCCCATATGAACCAACCTGGACCCTGCAATCATAATCTGAGGCCCTTCTTTGTGTGCCTCCTCCACAAGACATCCAATGGGCAACAACATGAGAATGGGCCTTTTCTGTGGTGGCTCCCCACTTATGGAATGCTCTCCTCAGGGAGACTCGCCTGATGCCTTCATTACATACCTTTAGGTGCCAGGCAAAAACATTTCTCTTCTCCCAGGTCTTTGGTCCATTAAACAATTTATGGCCTTTTAAACTGTGAGGGGCAGGATTATTGTTTTTGTTTGTTTCTATGGTATGTATCCGTGATCCTCGGATGAAGGGCAATATAGAAATTTAATTAATAATAATAGATTATGAGGGTCTGATTCTAGCTAAGCTATTTTTATTAATACTTACTTCTTTGTACTACTTTCAAGTAACATGTGTCTAAATACTAGCAGGACTATCGTAATGGTTTCCACCTGTGATTTTAACAATTAAAAATATATGGAAAGACAGATCTCTAATCATGCAAGCACAGCTACAGTAATTTAAATTCTGACTACTTTGGAACAAAAATTGACACTCCTACAAGAAACTGAATTGCATTTCCACCAGCAGGAGTGACTCCTGATTCACAAGACCATATATATGTTTCCATTATTATTTTTTGCAGTGAACTATGAATGCTGATATTTCCATCAATATTTAGTCACACATACATATATATATTTTTGGAACAGGAATACAAATGAGCTATACACAAAAGTTTCAATTGGAACTTAGTCTCTACCAACTTTTCCCATGCAGTCATGTAAGACAGCAGTCATCTCTTTGATCACAGGCATGCTTCTCTGGCAAACTGTGATCACAGAGATGACTACTAGCTGAAAGGATGTTCCTTAACACACTCACTTTTTCCTTCTGTACTTGAAAGCATGGGAAAACTCATTGGTGTAAACGCATTTTACGTCATCATGGCAACTATTTGGCTGAAAACACAGAGTTAAGTTTCAGGTAGCGAATGTCAACCATACATCTGTCAAAACTCTTTCGGTAAGAACCACTTGACAAGAGAGTGGTTTGTTGGAGAGTGGAGGATGCAGAACCTGACAGGTTATGAAATAGTGGCGATGTCAGTTGATTCTTGTACAGCCAAATGAGAAGAGTGCAATTTATCTGCCAAGGTCATTTGAGGACCATATGTAACAGTCTTCCCCAACCCAGGTATCCTCCAGATTTGCTAGACTACAGCTCCCATCATCCTTTACCATTGCTCATGCTGGATGTGGTGATCAGAGTTGTAATACAAAGCACCTGGAGGGCACCGGGTTGGGGAAGGCTGGTAAACAATAGATATGTGATTCAGCAGCCAGTGGAAGTATCACAGGTGCATCCTCAAGCATACCTAAGTGAACTTAAACATGCCTAACTTTCTAGCAGGTCTTGGTCTCTAATATAAAGTCTTTTTTTTAAAAAAAAATAGTTATATAGCTTATTGCTGACTCAGGAAATATTCATCTATAGTGCAATATTTGGTTACTCGTTAATTCCAATATAGGCTACATTTTTCAAACATTAGAAAGGGGGGAAATTACACTTTCAATACATGGGATGAAATTACAGAACGTGCCATTTATTTATATAAATGCAGAAAAGCAAATTTTGCCAGATGGTGAAATTGGGCAATTCACCTCAGATATTCATCACCATCATGTTCTCACACCCACTGAGTTGTTCTAAAACTATCTTTCATGAAACCAAATAAAATTGGCTTGTGTATGCAAAATGCTGAAATAAACACTGATATTATGTAAGAGGTATATCTAAAATTCTGCTCATCATTTATTTGAGGGTATGATGCTGGTCATAACAAAAGGTTGGCTGCATGGCATTGTTGTGCAAAATGTGAGGACTCGGATTTCTGTATGAACTACTTGTAATGTATTATTAGCAGAACGTTTGAGTTCTTATAATAGGTCCAAACAGGGAAAACAAGAAAAGAATTCTCCCAAATTAATTATAACTACTGTACATAATAAATTAGCAATCTCCATGAACTGGAAAGTGTGGAGTATTTCAGTAATACCCATCTATCACACTGGATGGGACAGCTTTGAAAGCCTTGTGGATGTTTTTTTCCAAACTTCCTGAAATAAAAGTGAAGGATAGTGATAGACAAGCTTCCCTCCTTTAATTCAAAATTAGAAAAGATACTTCTTTTTCTCAGCTTAATCCCAAATTTGAAAACTGTTACGGTCCTGATGACCACAGGGAAATGGTGGAACACAAGCTCTGAATGTAAAAGCTTCCAGATTCATTCTATGGCACCTCCAGAAAAAAGCTGGAAAAGACTCTTACAGTATCTGATTACCTTGGAAAGCCACCACAGGTGATTATAGTCAATACTGAGTCAGATGGATCAATGGCTTATTTCTATGGGCTGGTGTTATGTTTCAGACTAGGTTCAGATACCTCCCCTTCAACTTCCCTGCAATTCTCCCAAACCCTGCCAATCCATCACTCCCCAGTTGCAATGAGAGCGCAATACAGTAGTGGTAGTGGGCAAGGGTGGCAGAGGTAAAGGCCTCCCTCCCTCAATCCTAGATTGCTCCAGTGGCAGCAACTTCCAGAAGGTTGGCTGCAGCAATGTGCACTGAATTCAGTTTCTGGACTGCTGTCCAGGGCATCCCTCCATAGGGTACATTACAGTAGTTAGCGCTTCCGAGGCTGCAAAAGCATGGGTATCTGTTACAAGGTCCTGATGATGTGGGAAGTGAAGCAGTCAGCATATCAGATGTACCTAATTAATGACCTTGATCCTCCTATAGTAGCATCAGGTTCAGAAGCAGACCTCAATGCTCTCCCAGGGTTAACATGCACAGCACCAATAGCAGGTAACTCCCTGGCTCCTAAAGCTTCTGGCCTCTATCTCTAGGCAAAGATTGTTCACCAGGGCAACTAATATCCTTTCTGTTCTTTATCCAGGCCAGAAGCCAGGCTAAAATAGGTCAAGGAATTATGCCTGTCACATCACTGTTTTCAGAATTATATGTGGAGTTCACAGAATGAGGTCAATTGGTCCATTAGATGTCAGAATCCCACCATGTTTATTCAAATATATGGAAATCCTCTTTCTGACTAGCTAGTAAATATGCCAGCTCATGATAAGTGTGGAAAAAGTTTCCATTCAAAAGTTTTGCAACTGCTATCTAACATTTATGCAACTGTTGTAACACAAAGTATAAATAAGAGTTTATTTACATAGCTAACTGCTTCAGAGAGCAACTCAAAGCTGCCCTGCAAAATAAACCAAGGGCACTAAAGTAGCTTGCAGATATAATTTCAGAGACTCTGTCTATAATATTTGCGAATTTTTGGAGAACAAGTGAGGTCCCTGTGGACTGGAGGTGGACAAATGATGTCCCCATCTTCAAAAATGGGGGGTGGGGGCAGGGAGAAGACCCAGGTAACTGCCAACTGCTGAACTTGACTTCAATACCAGGAAAGGTGCTAGAACAGATAATTAAACAATTGGTCTGTGAGCACTTAGAAAAGGATGTTATAATTACTAAGACACAGTATGGGTTTTTCAAATATAACTCATGCCAGTTGAATTTCCTTTTCTTTTTTTGGATAGAGTTACAAGCTTGGTTGATAAGGGGAATGCTGTGGATGTAGGGTATCTTGATTTCAGAAAGCTTTTGACATAGTTCCCCATGATATTATTGTGGAGAAGCTGGTAAAATGTGGGCTGGATGAGGTAACTGTTAGGTGGATTTGTAGCTGGTTGACTGACCAAACCCAAAGAGTGCTCACCAATGGTTCCTCAACATCCTGGAAAAAAGTAGCAAGCGATTCTTGTCTTGGGCCCGTTGTTGCTTGAAGTCTTTTAAAAATGACTTGCATGAAGGAAATGAGGGGATGCTCATCAAATTTGCATATGATACCAAACTGGGAGGGGTAGCCAATGCTGCAGAAGACAGGAACCGGGATTCAAGAAGAACTTAATGGATTGGAGAACTGGACCCAAACTAACAAAATGAATGCAGACAAATGTAAGGTTCTGCACTTAGGCAGGAAGAACCAGCTGCACAAATATAAAATGGGGACACCTGGATTGCCAGTGGTACATGCGAAAAGGATGTCTTGTACTTCAAGTTACATGAAATGATATTCTGACTAAACTTCTGAAGCATTTTCTGATGGTAGCAGCTGTTTGACAGTGGAACGAATTCCCCCAGAATGTGGTGGATTCTCCTTCCTTGGAGGTTTTTAAGCAGAGTTGAGATTCCTTCATTGCAGGGGGTTGGGCCCTCTACAATTTTATGATTCTATGAAATCCCACGACAAATACAATGTGTGTTCTTGCCAATAAAAACAGCCTAAGATCTGTCACCTATTCATTTATTGGTCTTCTTCTCAGGCAAACATCACCTTAGCAATGCTAAGTATTCAGAGCAGGTGGCTAATTACCAAGACTGCCTCCCCTCAGGCATCATCTTTCACATACTTCGATAAAACAAGAGCCCAGGAGCTATTTTAGACCAAAATTGATCTCTTCCTCTTTGAATCATTACAATCTCTACTTTTAAATATTGAAGGGAAAAACCACAGACTCACATTCTAATGTCCGTAGAAGCGAGTGCTGCCCAGCAGACAGAGTGCTGAATCTGAGCCTTTGGGGTTGAATATCCCAACTCACTGCTTGGCCTTTGTCAAGCGGACCTTCTCAGACTGCCATCTGTCTAGCAGCAGAAACAGAGGCTTTCTTCTTCAAAATTAATTTTGTGGGGCTAAATGAGACAATGAAGGCATGTAATAATTTGTCAGACACTGAAAACTATACCACTTGCTTTTTTAAACCACAGAGTCTTTGGGAAAAGAAAAGGCTAAGGAGTAAACCCTACACAAATCCAGAGTGGAGACTCTAGGGTGGTGGATGGTGGCTTGCATGCCTCCTTCTGGAAACTCCTGCAACCAATCTGGTGCCAAAAATATTGTTCTGCAGGCCGAGAGCGGGGGTTTTGTCTTGTCATCTGGGCAGCCCAGGACCTCCATATACGCTGCCAAGGCTTGCACCCCGGAGAGGTCACTTTGGTGCTACTAATGCAGCAAAAACAATGTGGGAGGCAGCAGTTAGGAGTTACTGGTCTCTGCAGCCACAGCAGCTGCTGTGATTCTCCAGTGGTTTGGCTGCATCCCCAGATGTGCACCCCATTGTTTCTCGAGACAGATGGATGCCAACATCATATTCAGTTTACTCTCTCATACCACAATGACTCAAAAGTAGATAAATAGGTACCGCTCCGGCGGGAAGGTAAACAGCGTTTCCGGGTGCTGCTCTGGTTCGCCAGAAGCGGCTTAGTCATGCTGGCCACATGACCGGGAACCTGTACGCCGGCTCCCTCGGCCAGTAAAGCGAGATGAGCGCAGCAACCCCAGAGTTGATCACGACTGGACCTAATGGTCAGGGATCCCTTTACCTTTTTATATACAGAGTTTTCAGGATTAAAACAAAAACAAAATTGTTGCATATAGCCAGCAGATTGGGGGTGGGAATTTGAAGCCTGGTGGCCAAATGTGGCCTCTATGCCTCTCCCTCTGGCCCTTGGGATTCTTCCAAGCCACACCCCTCACCAGCTCTGCTTCACACGATCCTCCTCAAGTGTTTTTGCCTGTATGGAATATATCCTTGAACTCTTATAGTGCCTCTGACTTGCCTGGCTGGAGGAAGATAGAGAGTGGTGATGCGAGAGAAACTGGCTTACTGTACAAAAGTAAAAATTACATTGATTGCTCT
The DNA here is from genome assembly GCF_964106915.1 of Podarcis gaigeae. Lineage (NCBI taxonomy): Eukaryota > Metazoa > Chordata > Lepidosauria > Squamata > Lacertidae > Podarcis > Podarcis gaigeae. The sequence goes on from NC_139685.1 coordinate 36,273,168, forward strand.
GTCCTCTTTTGCCTCTGGCATTGCTCACTATTGGTACGTGGCCCCTGGACAGTTACACAGAAGGAAATACCCCAGGGGTGAAAAAGAAGCCCTGCTCCTGACCTAGAAGCTGAACATTGCCCACTTGTAATAAATGGATGAAATTATTACCTAGGTAAAGGTAAAGGAACCCCTGACCATTAGGTCCAGTCGGAGACGACTCTGAGGTTACTGGCCGAGGGAGCTAGCGTACAGCTTCTGGGTCATGTGGCCAGCATAACTAAGCCGCTTCTGGCAAACCAGAGCAGCGCATGGAAACGACATTTACCTTCCCACCAGAGCAGTACCTATTTATCTACTTGCACTTTGACGTGCTTTCGAAGACCAGGCATAGGCAAACTCCAGCCCTCCAGATGTTTGGGACTACAATTCCCATCATCCCTGACCAGGGATGATGGGCATTGTAGTCCCAAACATCTGGAGGGCCAGAGTTTGCCTATGCCTGCTGAAGACTGACTTCATCAAGGTCCAGCGTTCACAGCATATTCTTCAGCTGTGTTGCAAAAGGCATCTTTCCAACTAACAGACCACGATGCTGGTGAATCAAAACACTGGTTGAAGCAAATCTCTCTCGCTTGCTCTCTCACTTGGTACCACTGCCCCAAAGTCCTGCCCGCTATTCCCTCTGTCTCTCTAGCAAAGCCATCTTCATTTCACCTTACCCAGTTCTCCCCCCCCCCTTCTTATTTCTGAGAAGCTTTGCAGAGTTGGGAGAACCCTTATGCCTTGAGACAGGATGAGCAAACTAGCTCTCCACACTCCTCATATTCTGCAACATAGGAAGAAGCACATGTACAGGAGACAAGCACAGGGTGCCACAAATGCTGCTGGTGAAGCAGTGGAAGATGTCAGCCCAACAGAAAGGCTGTGGCAGATGTGAGGAGGTGAGCCTTAAGAAACCGGATGCCACAAGCAAAGAAGAAGATGACAAGGACAAGCGAATGGGGTTGCTTGCCACAGCCAGCAAGGAAATTTGCTCAGAGCAACAGTTGAAGAACTACTGAACAGATGGGAGGTTGAGACAAAATGAAGTGTAAATGTAGACAGTGTGACTAACTTTCCTCACAAAGGATGGGGGGTATAACCATAAAAGAAAGCTAAAAATAAGAGCATGATAGTTGCTATAGTTGCAACACAGATAGGACAGGAAGAGCCATCGATGTCTAGTTGGGCTTGCTATGTCCTTGGTCACTTCCTTGCCCAGAAAGCTAAAGCTGTGTAACTCTTGCATTTCACCAGTACACCTAGTTTGAAGACATCCGCTTGGCTCTCTGGGGCCTCTATAATGCTGTAGAAAGCCCAGTTTCTTTAGCCAACACACACGCCTCAAGTCATCTGAGTCCCAGTCAGCCCCACTACCGGAAAGCCAGAAAACGTGAAATTCTGCTTCATCTCAAAATAGTTCCACAGCTCAAAGAAAGCTAAACTTTGCCACTCACATTATTCAACATTCTGATTTCTAGAAAAATCTAAAAACGTGACATGTTGCTCCTCTCCCTCAAAACTCTGGCGGGGGGGGGGGGTTTCAGCCGGAACTCACTGGAACTCAGTTCTGGCACCTCTCAGGTGGGCTCCATTGCCATTATAAGAGAACAAGGGAGGCATTCATAGTGAGTTCTGGCACCTCTTTTTCTAGAAAAAAATAGCACTGAACTCTGAGCACAGTGATCAGCCTTCCTGAACCTAGCGAGCCAGGACATAAGGTAAGGCCAAAAGTTGTAGGGATTTGAAACCACTCTCTGTATGGCAAGGAGGCCATTTGTTGTGGCAGCCAGAAATGTAAGCCTGGAAACGGGTTAATCCATCTTCGCACATACGGTATCCTCGAAGTGAAGGAGATAGGCAGCTCCAGTGGAAGACAAGATCATATCAATGGTTGCAGAGTGCACAATTCACATCTCTCCCAGGCTGAGTGTTTTTCTTTCTGTGTCTCCACCAAAGGCATCTGTAAACAACTCAGCTTGAAGCAAGGGCATTGCTTAAAGTTCTCAATATCATAAATAATATATATTTGTTTATATAAACTGTTTATTCTGCATGAAATATTAAATCAAATGCATTCATTCTCAGCAATATATATATATATATATATATATATATATATATATATATATATAACATCTGACATCACCAATATGTTTTCATTCTTTTCCTTTCTTATTTACTCCAGAATATCCATGCCACTAACATTTTAGAACATGTGCCTTGGGATTGAGCAGAACTTTAAGCATTTCATTGTGCTAACCGTTTCAAAACCTTACAAAAATATGACACAAATTAATTTTTCCCATTTAACACCGGCAATGCTATCCCGCACAACTTGATTCAGAAGTGCTGCAATGCTCCATGGGACTTATTACCAGGTACATGAGCATAGCCAGGTAACTGCCAGAGCCTTAGCCTGCAAACCTGGCTGCAAAACTTGGAAGTAAGCCCTATCAACATCAAAAGGACTTACGTCTGAGTAAACCCAGTCAGGGGCAGGCTCCGAAAGTTCAATAGCTGGAATTCCTAGCTGGGAACGAGCCACACTGAATTCAGCAGGGTTTACTTCTAAGTAAACATAGATAAAACCGGAGAGCTCAGAAGCTTGATATAGCTGTGCTCAAAATGTCTCTAATTTTTGTGTGTGAGCTGAGCAGATGCAAATTCATTTGACTTCTGCTGTTGTACATTCCTCATCTACAAGCAAAGAATGTTTAACAATTTATACCAAGGTGATACATATTTCTACGATTAGAAAAGGAATCATGTGATAGAGAGCATATCTGGCACTGTCAACACATACTCCTCAATAATTATGACTAAAAGCAACCAAGTAACACAGCCATTACTCAAATCGCTTACTCTGGGGTGCACCCACCACTCCTCCAACCTCAAACCACTTGATCCCATTCTTTGCGAAAAGAATAAATAATTGAGGATTGTGGCCAAAAGGAACACTAACTTTGGCTGAACTAAGTCTCATGGAACAAAATAAGTAATGCAAAAGAAGGGACCACAAAGCTCAAGCACTTGTTTTACTCTCCAGCTGCAGCACATGGACCAATGTTGTTTATAATACTCTTTCAAAATGAATTTGGCATATACACACACTGCAAAAATATGTCATTTTGAGCTCAAAAGCCATGACTCAAAAACCATAACCCCAATGCCAGGAAAGTCACTGAGTGGGATCCAACAGATCCAATATGAACTCACTCAAGCCACTTAAATAGCCTTTAAATCTAACATGCACGTCACACGATCAAGCTGATGTTTCATGGAAATCTGGAAAAGCAGATCTTCCATTTATTGAGAACTTTGACATATTAACTCATCTGTAATGAAAACTGAATTTGAGGTTATCCTAAGGCACATTCAATTTCATCATAACTGTTGACCACAACAAACCCAAGCACCAGGTTTAATAATATAAAGCACTATTCACAGGGTGGAAGCAAACTTTGCTAAGATTTACTACCTACCCCTAGAGCGTACAGCACACAATTACTACTACTAAAAGCCACAGACTGAAAGAACCACAGACTGATATTGCCCAATGCAGAAGTCTCTCTCGCACACTAGATCTGCACTTGAGCAGGGCTGCACTGACCAGCCCCATCAGCACCAACTAGCTCTGCCTCCTGGCATCCCCTTGTACAGACGGAAAGTCTGAAGGGAGGATCCTTCATGCCTGCAATCTATGCATGCAAAATTGGCCTCCCTACCGTTGTTCATTGAGCAGAAGCCAGGGGCAGGGCTAGTGGGCGTGGCCTTACATGTTCATCCAACATGTGAGGCAAGCCTCTCTTAGATGCAATTCAGTTTACAGTTCTTTGCCTCAAGGCGAGACAGTTGGATAGATCCAGGGTTTTCACCTTAAGCTTGGAAGCAATTCACGTGGGAGGCATATGGCTCTTCCATGCACTCCAGCCAAGCATTTGAATATTTGGTTTCTAGCCCAAATGAGAAATATTCAAAAGCTTGGTTGGAGGAATGAGCATCGCCACCGCCCATACGTTGGAATCTGATCCACTTTGCTTGTCCAAAGGTGGTAAAATCATCTTCCCTGAATTGATCTTTCCTCTTTCTTATTCCAACCAGTGACACTTAAGTTGCTATGTCAGTGATTATTTATTGACCAGCCTTGGTAGAAACTTTTACAGCATACATTTTTTATTTTATTTTATTTTTTGCTTTTTGCAGGGGTTTTTTAAAAAATCTTTTTAAAAACAGTTTTGGTTATTTAAAAAATAAAACTGCTTTCCTAAAGTCCAGTGGCATAATTCTGATCCTACCGACTGCTGCTGATTTGCCTGGATCAAAAATTAAGTGACTTTAGGAGACTCAAAAAAACTTGTTCCACGATTTGAAAGGCAAAATTTGCCATGTTTCCTAATCCAGAGTGCCCTTAATCTCTTTAGATCTGCCATTCAGTAACTGTTCAGTGAACAGTCTGGTTCAGGCTGCAAACCTATGCACACTCTCTCTGGGGAAAGTGCAACTGAATTCAGCAGGACTTACTTAAGAGTAAACCTCCACAGGCTTCTGCTGTGAAAATATATTTTTGTGGGATCAACTCTGATGTAACACTTTTCTTACAGTGATACAGTGGTACCTTGGTTTACAAACAGTCTGGTTTGCATACGTTCTGGATTACAAACACGTCAAACCCAGAAGTGCGTGTCCTGGTTTGCAAACTTTTTTGGGATTACAACCCTTTTTTGGGGGGAGACCCCATTGGTGAAAGCGCGCCTTGGGTTACAACCTGTTTTGGTTTACAAATGGACCTCCGGAATGGATTATGGTTGTAAACCAAGGTACCACTGTATGTGGAATGTGTGTGTGTTGTGGGGGCAGGGATCCAGTGAATACATAGAAATGATACATGAACCTGAGACTTGAGTCTTTCTGGTTACTACTCCTGAGTATTTCCCCCAAGATCCACCTGCATTTTGTCTTCCTCTATAATGTCTTCCACGTGTATGCCTCTTTAAGTGTTTTCCTCTGTGGAGAAATTATGCTATAACTGAATTGGCACCTTGGACTTGATCCCAAACTCCACTGCACTGGAAAGCTCCTATCTGTTTTGCAGCTGGAGATGATAAAGTCTGGAGAAGTAAGATATTGCCATGGGAAAGCCACGTCCCATGCAGAATGGACATAGTTTGCAGAAATTCTTCCTTAATGCAAAAGAAGGGCTTACCTAGAGCAGGGATGGGAAACCCTGAATATATCCCATCAGCCACAGCCAGCATGCCCAGTGGCCAGGGTTGATGGGAGCAGCATCTGGAAAGCCACACGTTCCCCAACCCTGACATCAAGGGCACTTTCCCCCCATCTCTGACCACAAGGGCAGTACCCTCCCATCTCCAGTACACTAAATGGGAAGCTGAAGACTGAATCATCTGCTGCTGCTGCTGCTGCTGCTGCTACTGTTGCTACCGCTTCCTAAGTGAAAAGCACACAAAGACTCCAGCTACTGAACTGCATTTCTCTCTCTCTCTCTCTCCATGCATTTTCGCTGGAGCCATAAACCTGCCGGTTCCAGAGGGTGATTACGGGCCAGCAATCCCACCCACCCCCTCTCATTCCCATTAAGAAAATCACTGACTCAGCAAAGCCTGCCAGAAAATGGGTTTTCTACCCTCAGAAGAAATGTCTACCATAGGTGATCCAAAGATCGCCTTGTGCTGTAAATAAAGGAAGGAGAGCTCGGGACAGAGCCATGTTTACAATCTATCTTTGTTCACACCAGGATTACATTTTGTCTATATAGTATGAATGCAAAAACCACATGGGAAAGATTATGAACAATCAACTCCATTTCCTGCGTTCTATAACCAAGAAGTTCACAAACGTTCACACAGAGAGAACATGGGACACTTGTTAGGTTTAGCGGTGCAAGTGGAAAACTATCTAAAGCTCTGCCTGGAAGTTACGGACTTCAGTAGGAGTTTGCTTTGAGTAAAGATGCACAGGCAAGGCAGCTGCATATTGCAGAGCTCTTGGATTATGTACTGTAGTGGAAACAATTTAATTCTCAGATCAACTGAGTCGATTCTATCCCTCACCAAGCAAGTATTGATTCAACATGAGTAGCAGCCTCTACATGAGGGACGGAGAACCTGTGTGGCTCTCCAGCTTCTGTCATTCCTGACCATTGGCCATTCTGCAGTTGGTGGCAGGAGGAGCCCACCAATGCCTATCATGTATAGTTGGAAGGGACCCCATGTGTCATCTAGTCCAGCTCCCCCCCCCCCCGCTGTAAGTCAATCTGAGTCAGGGTTCACTGACTCTGACTCCCCAGGACCCATTTCAATGAAAGTTCTCAATCTTGGCGCATGAGATGTACTAACAAAGAGTTGGATCCAGACTTAGCTAAGCTTAGACCCACTGAAATCAAGAGGATTTGGGTTGGCAAACCCATTGAAATCAATGAGACTTGTATTAATAATAATTAGCTTAAATCCTTTTGATTTCAGAGGGTCTGTTCTGGTTCAGGCAGGATCCAATCCAAATAGAAATGTGTTCATAGATTACCTTACCGTGCCCATTAAACTGCTGCTCCGCTGCAAAGCTATGAGATGAAGTGGGGGCAGAGGGTGGAAGAGTGATTTCCTGACAACCTTGACCTTCTCAATTCAGAATTAAAAATCTTGAAAGGGCCATAGGACTGCTCTGCTCCCTGCCAGTCCCCCCTCCCCCATCCTCTCTCTCCTCTGTAGCCCCAAGCAGAAGAAACCTGTTTTGACTAGCGCCTCAATGTGGAGAGACGGAGATTTGGGGAAAGACACAGAGAAAGAGAGAAGATGAAATCGTCCCGGAGAAAGTTGGGATTCCTGCCGTCATCAAGGGGCACGGGAAACAAACTCCAGATTTCTCTCTGTTGTGGTTGCTGCGCCTGGAAAGCACGTTTGTCTTCCAGGCACAGCTGCAAAGGAAAAGTGTATGCACTCTTGGGGACACAGGCTCGCAAGTCCGAGGAAAGCAGGTTCTTCGAAATCTGCCCCCAGCGGCATTATTGCAAAAAAGGAAGACTAGCGCGAGCCCCACTGCGCCTGCCCCGGCTTCTCACGCTTCCTCCTGGCCATGCCTGTTTGGAGTGTCCCACGCCGATCCGGAGGAGGAGAAGGAAGCAGGTGAGCTGCCCCCGTTCTCCTCTCTCCCCCTCCACGCACACAGACACAACTCCCAGGCAAGGGAAACCAGACAGCCCCTACTTTGGGAAAAGAGCGCACGGGAAAGCACCGGGGTCTGGGCGGGGAGCCCAACTAGGTCCCCTGAACTCACCGGCTTTGCAGGGATCCTTATAATCGATCGCTTCCGCCTCGTCCCCTCCGTCGAGCTCGTACGCGTAGTCGTCGTAGTCGATCCCGGAGCCGCGGGCGAGCTTGCCGCACAGGGTCACGCCGGCCAGCCACAGAGCCACCCTCCAAGCCAGCATGGTCACGCTCCTCCCCAGCCCAGACGGGGAGAGAGAGAGCCAAGGCGCCGCCGAGTGTCAGCAAGAGAGGGGGCGCGCGCGCGAGTGTATTTGTGTGTGAGAGAGAGTGGTGTGTGTGTGTTTGTGTGCTGGGCTCGCTTGGCCGTCCGCGCTCCTCTCTGGGGGTGTCCGATCCGGACCTGGCGCTTCCCCACTCGCGAAGGAAAACGCGCGCGGGGCGGCAAAGGCTTCTCTGTTCCGCCGAGCCCGGCGGAGAGGCGCTCACTCGCTCGCTCCTCTCACCACGTCTGACTGCTCTCCTCGCCTCTGTCAAAGGCCAAGCAAACTTTCCCGGGTTCCCCTTCTCCTCCGCGCTGCTTCTGCCGCCGCCTCCGCCGCTGCTCTTGCAAATTCTCCCGCCACAGCAGCGACAGCAGCAGCGGCGGCGTCGCGGGGCTGCGCGCGGGGGCTCTGGTCGCCTGGGCTGTCCAGCGGCGGAGGCAAGCGCGGGGGATCCTCCGGTCCGCCGATCGCCTCGCGCCGCTCCGGATCCCGTCGCTGCTCCCTGCTCGCCTGCTACTGGGCGGCGGAGTCGGGCTGCACATCGGCGAGCTGCCGAGAGGAGAGAGAGGGAAGAAGAAGAAGAGAGAAAGGGGGGGGTCACAAGTCTGTTCCCACCACCGTAGCCCTGCAGTGATGGCAAAGCGCTTGCACTGGAGGGAGCCAGGAAAAGTGCCAAGGCTTCTCTCTCCCCCCCCCCTTCTTCTTTTTTTTGTTGTTCTCTGGGCTTCCCTCCACCCCCACCCCTACCCCACTCCTCCTCTTCCCTCCACTCCTCTTAATTCTCGTCCTGGCCGCCAGCATCCTGCTTACTTATTCATACAATCCGGGTCAGGATCCGGGCTGCTGCTGCTGCTGCTCGGCTCCCTCGACGGCCTTAGGGAAACACCACGCGCGCCTGCCCGGGGCGCCTCCCTCGCCATAGGGCTGCTGTCTGCCCGGAGAAGCGAGGCATAGCAGGGCTTGGCGGGGCGGGCGGAGGGCGGCGGCGATCAGAGCGAAGCCATGCTCCGTCCAGGGGTCGCCGGCATCCGGGCGCGGGCAGAAGGGAAGCGCGCCCGGCGGCGACGACGACAAGAACGGCGATGAAGGAGAAGTGCAGCGCCTTCCGCGCTCGCTCGAGGAGGAGAGCTGCTGCTGCCGCCGCTCAATTTCAGCTGCCAGCGTGCAAAGGCGAGAGGGAAGGAAGGAAAGTTTCTCTCTCTCTCTCTTTTCCTAGCACAGTTTGTTTAAATAAATGGGTATAAGAGGACCATTGATCAGCAAAGTTCAGCCAACGAAAGCCGTTTCAGCTGTACATTAAAAAAAAAAGTATGCACACACGTGAAGGCAAATGCAAAATTAACAAAAATAAATAAATAAATGAGGAAAAGCAGGTTGTGCACCAACAGCGCGGTAGAAATTTATTTATTTATTTATCTATTTTTGCAGACAGCTCGGCTCTGGCTTTCCAGCGGATGCGAAAGGTTAAGAGAGGGGTTTTTTTGTTTTGTTTTCTTCCAGCAGCAAAGTTTCCGGCGCAGCTACAGCTCCTTCCCTTGGAAACGGGGCGTTCAGTTGGAAAACGGAGTCAGTGCGAGAGAGAGCTGGATTTTCCTTCTTTCCCCCGAGGCAAGTCTCAGATCAAGCCTAGAAGAAGAAAAGGCATAGCTCTCCTAAATGGTTAAAAATTAAATATATATATATATCAAATCAAACATCAACCCTAACCAACACATCCAGATAGAAATGACACCGTTGAGTCTGGCTCGCCAAAGAGACACATTGGAGTTGTGTAAATCTGTCAAAAGGTGAGAGTTTTACTGTAGAAAGGAGGCAGAAAACAGCAACAACACTTCCCCGCCTCTTTTTTTTACAAGTCTCCTCGGAAGGCGGAGAGGAGGGAAGAGGCGCAAGTTAACTGGCAGGTTTCGCTGATGCTGACATTGTGGTGTCACATTTAACAGGCATTTGAAAGGGCCGCTGCGAAGTTGCTCTTGGCTTTGTTATACAACAGAGCTCTCCAAAGGCTCCTCTCTATCTTAATAGCTTCTCGGAATTATTCCCCTTCTGGGCGAAAGATGGAGAGGAAAACGGCCTCATCTCCCTACAAGTGGACATGCTCACAGGGTGCTTCCGGCCCACCAAAACACACAAACAACACCAGCAACAAACAGAGCGGCAAGATGGTAACAAATGCCATGCAGACTGACCCTGGCTTCCCTTCCCAGGAGGGCAGCAAAGAAAAGAAACAGGCAGCTCCAAAGGCCTCTCGGATCAGGACTTGGGATGCTGGCCTTCCGGGAATCTCCAGCCACAGAGTTTCCTTCCAGAGGTTAAAGCATGTGTGAGCTTCATCATCACATCTACAATGAAACTGCTTCATCATCACATCTACAGTTAGAATTGCTGCTGACTACAGGGCCCTGGAAGGATGGTGGGATGTTTGGAAAAGAAGATACCCAGGCACAATAGGAGCCTGGTAGATGTGATGATTAGAACAAAAACCTGGAAAGGTTGAGAGAGAGGGAAAGAGGGCTTTGTCCGGAGCGTTGATTAAACTTCCCGGTAGGCATGAACAGCCTTGGTTTGTAAATAGGAGGGTGTTACATGCAGGCCTGCCACTCACATGCTGCCCTTATTGGAAAACCCTTCCATTGCCCTCCTTAGCTGAGCTTGCTCACAGAATGGCCTTTTGCCTCCAAAACATGCATATTTTTAAAAGATTGTATTGCCCTCATAGGAATTACTTCTGTGGCTAAAGGCAGAAAAACAGGAAAGAAAAGGTCCACCACATTGATGCACTTCAGTTTATGGTGCACAACCTAAGAAGCCTCGTGATTTGTCCCATAGCTAGTCTTCACTTAGATAGCATTTACCCAAAATTGGCTGAAACCTTCCTTAAAGTGATTCAGCTGCCAGTTTTGATACGTTGGGAGCAAAGGAAGCTGTGTTACATGTATCAAGTTAAACCACAGAAGCTCTCCAGTGTTTAGCAAGGGAACATTCCCAGCCTTACTTGGAGACATGGGAGATTTAACCTGTGTACAAAGCATGCACTCTACTGTTTCACCACAGTATCTGTGGGCTTTTTTTATTTTCACAAATGTCTACAGAACTTCCCAGACTAGAATCAGAGAGGTATCAGAAATCCGCTGTTATCCAAGAGCTTCTAGTGTTACTTTCCGTATCAAGTGGAATGTCTTATCTAATAATAATAGTTATAATAATTTTATTATTTATGCCCTGCCCATCCAGCTGGGTCTCCCCAGCCACCCTGGGCGGCATCCAACACACATAAAAACATAATATAACATCAAACATAAAAATATAAAGATGCACTCCCAAGGCTTACTCCTTCGGATGTTTGTGAAAACAAGGAAGGGATTAATCTGGCACCCACGGAGAGATATCTCACCTGTTACTCGCTTAGTTCTGAAATGAAGGCAATCCTGACCACAAAATCCCATTTTCCATCATTAGCTCTACGCAGAAGCATACCTACCTCAGAATGAGTAGCTGGTTTTTCAGTTGCTGCAGATCACAAGTGTACAACAGATCTTGTCCTTGATCTATAAAATACACATATTGGAATCATACATGCAGGCAAGGAGGATATTGATTACTGGCTAGTCCCAGTCACGCTCCCCCAAGGAAAGCATGCAGCATGCAGTCTCAAGTGTGTGCTGGTTTCCCTAGTAAGTTCATTATTAAACTCTATCCTTCCAGCAGGAGATTAACCATCCCAGCAAGTTACTCACTGACGTCACCCCTTAGCCTCCAGACGGCAATCTGCCCCTGACCTCAGCTTCTCCAGTGGCAGCAGAGCAGAGCGGTGCTGGCTGGCAGCGGACTTGAGGACAGCTGGCCTTGAAGAACCCTGACAAAGATAAAGACTCAGACACAGCTCTAGCTGCTATACAGAAGCAGGTCAACAACGCTGGCCTACAATGGAAAGGCTGCCCAACTAAGTCAAGGAAGAATCGCGTGTAGAAGGAGTGTAGAATAATATTATTCTTATGCCTTAAACAAACAAATGAAATCTGCACACCCAGTTTCCATTTCTTAGTAAATACTACATGAAAAGCAGAGCAATCCCATGATTCAGTGCAGGCTGCTATACTGACAAGGAGGGTTGTTGTTTTTTTAATTATTATTTCTTGCTTCACACATAAATGTCTACTACCAACCTGCTCTATATAATGCTGAGGATCCATCTGTCAGCACAGACATCCAAAGTCTGTCCTACAGCCATTTCCAAGTAACAGACACAAAGACAGTGAGACAGGCTGCATAACTGGAAGGACACCCCCCCCCTTGAAAAACAACAACAACCTGGCAACAAGAGGGGGAAACCCATCTTCATTACATTTACATCATCATCTAAATGTTTGCACTGCTGCTGAATATGTGGGGGTGGAATAAAAAAAAACCCCAATGCAATCAAAGAAATAATTTGTGGTATGCATCAAATATTTCATTTTCTTTCTCTGTAGCCTTCTTCCCCCAGCACTGAAGAGATTAAAAAAACAGATCTATAGGTTGAGCATAAAATGAAAGGCTCACAGGATTATTAACAGTCCATTTCACCACTCCAATAGATCCTGCTGCTCTGGGAGGGGACACCAAAGCCATTGCTTTGGATTCTCACAAGGAGCAAGTCCAGTCTCTGTCCCTTTTCCAACTCCACTCCCAAGATGGCAGACTCCCAATAGCTTGGTGGGAGAACGCCTGCTCTTATGGGAGTAGCCAGGATTTTTCTGGGTGGGACGGGACTTTTGTTGGGTGTGTGTGTGCAGAACCTTGGCTACGCCCATACCTGCTTGGCATGCATAAGGTCTCTGGTTCAGTCCCCAGTATCTCCAAGCAGGATTGGGAATACCCCCTGCTGAAACTCTGAATAACACAGCCAGTCCATGTAGAGAATACTGAGCCAGATGGATCAGTGGTCTGTTTGGGTACAAGGCATTGCCTTCCTGGCCTTTTGAGTGTGCAACATGCAGACAGGCGCAGTTCCTGCCCACTCACTGATGAGGATGTTCATGGGGGTTAAGCAACTAGGTAGCAGGAACACAGTCCATATTGTCCTTCTTAAGACTTAAAAGAAGCAGAAGAATCCTACCTTTAAAACTGATGTCCATCTGGAACTTTAAAAAATATGCCTGTGAATCCTCCAGTTCAGCAGCTTATTTTTTGATCCATTGTCTTACTTTGTGTTACAGTTGCCTCTAACCTGACAAAACTGAACTTAGCCATAGGTGTTTTAAGAACTGAACTTTTATAAATGCTTAATTGGAGGATTCACACCCAGTCCTTTCATTCCTCTGTTTACAAGGCCAATTTTGCCCTGATTTGTCCAAGAAAATACCAGAGGTTAGCTTGAGCAGTTCACACCTCACCTGTCCCAATTAGCATTTGCTTTTATGGCTTTCTCAGTGTGAAAGTGGTAGCTTGAGCCTATTCCTTTCATGGCTTTGCATGGATATACATCTTTCAGTCCCTCTTATTTCTGCCTTTGTCACCTCCTGCTTTCTATGCAGAGCCCTCTATCTTTTAAAAAAAATGACCAGTAATAATGAAACATATGTTGTAGATATTTTTCCACATTTATTATGCTATTTTTGTGATATGCAAATGACATGAGAAAATTTGGTATACTTGTTTGTATAACATTATTCTTGTGTATAGGTAAAGGTAAAGGGACCCCTGACCACTAGGTCCAGTCTTGGCCGACTCTGGGGTTGTGGCGCCCATCCAACTTTATTGGCCGAGGGAGCTGGCGTACAGCTTCCGGGTCATGTGGCCATCATGACGAAGCCGCTTCTGGGAAACCGGAGCAGCACACGGAAACGCCGTTTACCTTCCCGCCGGAGCGGTACCTATTTATCTACTTGGACTTTGACGTGCTTTCGAACTGCGAGGTTGGCAGGAGCTGGGACTGAGCAATGGGAGCTCACTCCATCGCGGGGATTCAAACCACCAACCTTCTGATCGGCAAGCCCTAGGCTCTGTGCTTTGACCCGCAGCGCCACCTGCATCCCATTCTTGTTTATAACCCCCCCAAATAAAAAAATACATGAATCTGATTTTATATTTATTAACCAGCCTCTTGTTTCACCAAGACCTCCCTCCCTTTGGAGAAAGAAACTCTGGCTAGTTCATCATGTAACAGACACAGGTACCAAGCAAGAGCTCATAGGTACCGTCTATTCGGTGTGTATAATATTACATCTAAAGTCTGGATCCAGGCACTACCCTACTAATTCCAAAGAGAAATACCACACTCACATCATACATTTAAAGCACATTTAAAACATTACATAAACTTCAAAGAATTCTCGGGACCTCACAGAGCTACAGTTCCTGGCACCCTTAACAAACTACAGTTCCCAGGATTCTTCAGGAGAAGCGACGTGCTTTCAGTGCATAGAACAGCTGAAACCGAAGCATGTGCAAAGAACAAAGCACTCCTGGGTGACAAGGGACAAAGAAAGACCAACCTTCCTTCACCAACCTGGTTGTTTCCAGATGTTACGGACTACAACTCCCATCAGCCACAGCCAGCATGGCCCTGCCAGCTGAGGTTGATGGGAGTTGTAGTCCAACACACCTGGAGGTCACCAGATTGGCAAATGGCTGGTTCCTAAAGGGACACAAAATGGTAAGAAATGACAAGAAGTTCAGGCAACGATACCAGCCCATACTATACCGAGTCCGTTCCTAAATCTGCATTGGTGCCATCTTTGGCCACTTTGTTAGCAATGCAGATAAAAGCAACAGTGGTACATGCATTATCACTGTAAACCTTGGAGAAGTACAGGAATGCAGTGGTACCTTGGCGTACAAACTTAATCCGTTCCGGAAGTCCGTTCTTAAACCAAAGCGTTCTTAAACCAAGGTGTGCTTTTCCATAGCAGTGGGGGACTCAATTTACAAATGGAACACACTCAACACTAAGCGGAACATGTTCTGCTTCCAAGGCAAAGTTCACAAACTTTGCCTACTTCTGGGCTTGCAGCACTCTTAATCCAAGTTGTTCATAAACTAAGCTGTTCTTAAACCAAGATACCACTGTAATGCCTGTGTGCTGCACTCCTTAGGTTCCCGCTGGTGCTGCTACAATTTCTCATGCACCACACTGTCTCCCGCTCCCTGCTGGGATGAAGCAGCCGCACCAGAAGACGCAGATGTGCCCTTAGGCTTCCTACTTCCAGCTGATGGTATATGGGAGTTGGGCACCCAACAGTTCCTCTGGTCCCCATGAAAATTTTATGCCTTGTCTGAAACAATATAAACAAATGTGAAATATTGTTCCCATGCGCAGATAGTCTCTCTCGCAATCCTTTAATAGACTTTTTTAATAATGCAAAGGCAAAGAAAAATGATCACTAAAACATATGATTAAAAAGATGCAATGGTTAGAATCTAGCACAGACATCTAAATTAAAAACGGTTGTTTTCTAGTGCTGGTCAGCATCCCTGCCTCTCATCAGGGAATAAATCAAATGTCCACAGCTGTGAATAGCTATTTAAAACGAGGGCCAGGAAAATTTAATTGGGGAAGCCTCATTCAAAGTTAAAGAGGTCAGATCATGCTGTTAATTATACATTCACATTACTTCCTACCAAGATTTTGCAATCTTCTAGTTAATAAACAGGGTGCATAGCCCCTGATCTCTATTGAAAGATATTGCCTTCATTTGTGTCTTCTGCCTTACAAAGAGGAGCCTGACTGCCAGATTGAACCGAGGACAGCATCCAATCTTCAAAACTAAATATTTGCTAAATGGATTAAAAGAGTTTAACAACAGTGGCTAGTTTTAAACACAGTAACTTGATCACTAACACGCCTTCCATTTTTTGCTTTTTCTTACCATTAAGAACACAAATAAACCCAAAGTTAAGTCCCCATTAATAGAATTTATTGAGTGGGAGAGATCATAAGTGAACTTTCCAAATAAAGTGAGGTATGCTCTGGTCATCAGCCTTCCATAGTTAGGGACCCAAGGATGTCTTGCACATAGGGGCACTTTCAAAGCATCCTTTCCCTGTTTTGGTTTCTCCTTTTCTTTTCTTTTCTTTTCTTTTCTTTTCTTTTGTCACACCACTACTCTTCTTGTTGCATTGAAGACCACCCATGAAGTTCTCCTGAGTTTGGGAAGCAACTTGTCTGCTAATGGAAGGAGGATGCTCTCTGAAGAAGGAGCCTTAGAAGTTCAACTGAAAGCATGATGGTTTCAGTGCATAATTACCCAGTGGAACCCTGGATTAGAGATATTGACTATACTTAAGAAGAAAACAACAACACCCATATTAATGCCAGTGGGCAGAAGACTAATATTTCCATGAACCTCCCCCCCCCCCCCGCCCCCAGCTATTGGGGTGGGTAGAATGTGGACTCTGGGGTTATCTCAGCTATTTCTCTCATAGACCAAAACTACAATACGTCTGTGACAGTGAAGTTATTTCCATTGCCTGCTTTTACAGCCCTAGTCAAAGCCGTAATTTTAAAAGAGGGTTGTCACTACAATTCGCAAACAAGTTATTACTGGGTAATATGTTCATCCCTGACAATCTAATCTGAAATATTTGTGCCAATGTGTCTGCCGGTGACTTTAGCATAATGCCATAGCAATGCCAACATCGCATCATGCTATGTGACATTGCTCTGACATTTGCCATTGGCCTGTCAATGTATGCAGTCACACCAAAGTCCTTGCATTAGTATGCACACCCAAATCAATAAAATGCTTCCTTGGGTACCATCTTGCAGAAAGGCGAGATGTAAATAAAAAAATAATGTGTCACAAAATGTGATATTCTGAAGTTCTACTCTGAGATCTTTTATTCCTCCAGAAGCCCATGGAATTATGTTTTACTGCCGTAATTAAGCTATTATAAAAAGCACCAGTTTCCATGAATGGGCTGGGAATAGATGCTTCAGAAATAGAAAATGGAGAGTTATTATATACTCTGCTCTCACCTGTGACTCCTAGAAGCTGCCTGACAGCACCCATACCCCAGGAAATGGCTTCGACTGGCTGGCTAAACTATGTGAGGGTAGCCGATGGGTCCCAAATCCTCAGTGAGCTAGGGATCGCCCCTGCATGAGAAGACAGGCTGTAGCGAATTGAGTGGATGAAACCAGTAGTGGGTCCAATGGTCAAGAAGTTGGCTTCTGCACGTGCTGTAGAGGGAAGTGAGGGCCATATGGGGCTCATCAACCTGGGAAGGTAGCCCATCTCAGAGAAGGAAAACTCCAATCCTAAACCTCAACTGCCTTGAGGGATATCTTCGGGAGAAGAAAAGGCTGAGGAGTAAATCCTACACAAATCTTGTGTGGGATCCCTAAGATGGTTGGATGGTGCCTTGTATGCATCCTTCTGGCAACTTCTGCAGGCAAGCTGGTGTCAAATGTATTGCTTTGCTTTCCTTTGGACCACATCAGCAAGGCTGAGAGGAGCGGTCTTGTCATCTGGGCAGCCAGGACTTTCCTACACACTGCCCAGGCTTGTGCCCTGGGGAGGTCACTTAGGTGCTGCAATACAGTGTTTTGATTTCTCCCCTGGAGGTGCACTCCATTGTCTCTCAAGACAGACAGATTACAACAGTTGTTGTTTTTGTTATATATTTATACTCCTCTTCATCAAAAGATCTCAAGACAATATTTGTCATAAAAAATATTAATTTATAGCAAGGGTTCTTAACCTGTGGTCCACAGACTCCTACAAAGTCCATGTATGGACATATATTTTCCCCAGTGCAATAGTTAACAATAAATTGTTGGCAAAATTTTGTGTGTATGTGTTTTATGTGCATTGAGGCAAGGGGAAGGAGGGTCCATTGCTTTCATCGAAGTCTCACAGGAGTCCATGACTCAAAAAAGTTTAAGAATCATTGATTTATAGCAAGCAGAAGATTGCATTGCTTTACTAGGAGACATTCTTCAAGCCTTATTTATGTTGAATAACATTGACAGGATGGATTCCCCGAGGCTGTTTCTATGAATACGTGTGGTGCGAAGTTTGGAGAGGGGGTGTGGGCTGTCAGCATCAGGTCTCCTGGGATTGACAGAGATTCAGGACTCTTTTGCAGGAATCAAGAAGACTATAATGTTTCTGGAAATAATCGGTGTGAAATGTGTGCTGTTCTAATAGAAGAATGCAAGCAGCCTTGTCCTCAGCATTGCTTGAGAAACCAAAAAAATCAGTGCAGTTTGGAAAGTTTTAGCCTCCCATCTTGATTCAAAATGGTGTCTAAACATAGACACACACAGAGAGAGAGCGAGAGAGACTCTGCTCCTTGATATCAGGAACTAGCATGCAAAATTTGGTTAAGATATCAAAAGAGGTTTCCAAATGCACAGTGAACAAACAACTTCTCAAAATGTATAATAGATGAGGTAAATGCTCCCATGCAGCAAGGGAGGTTTTTGCCTTCATGGTCTGCATATGAGTTTTCCAAAGGCACTTGACCGAATCATCTTATAAATGCATGGTGGACTAGACAGACCTTCGGTCCCAGTTAGAATCCATTCTTCCATTTGTTACCAGTAGTGGCCAGCAGGGTGCCATGAGTGGGGCTGCATTGCTCTCCTGGCTTCCCAACACCACACCACGCTCTTGCTGACCAGGAGCAGGAAGAGCAAGGCAGCAGGGAGCTCAGCAGATCCAGTCCAAAGCTGCTGCAGCCAACCCTGCCCACTGCCAAGCTGCCCACTGCCTTGCCCCTCCTCTTCCAGAAAGCAACAGCAGTGCCAAGTGTTGGGAAGACAGGAGAGCAATGCAACCCACACACTCCTTCAGCAGCTACTGGTTGTTACTACCGCCATAAGTGCCACAGTCATGCATCTCTCAACATATTTAGCATTTACAGCTGAGAATTTGCACCAAAGGGCATAATTCCAATGTGTGGATTTTGTCATTTTGTGACAAAAAAATGTTCTTTATTTATCTTGTCCATATGGCAGAAAAATATATTCGTTATGGAAGCGCATCATTATTTTTAAAATTCCTGTCTTTACTTGTTAGCGTTTAGAGGAGGAAAAACCTTGCTTCATGTCCGATCCATCCAGCTCAAAGTCAACTCATGTATCCATGGATACTGTTTTTATCACGGTGAATGGCATGAGTTGCTGGCAGCTCTTTACCAGACAGAAATGGAAGGGACATCATCTCATCACCAAAGGAAGATTAGAATCTAATGTGAAAGCCCAAATCCTACACAGTTGGCAGAAGCTAAATGCATCATGATGAGAATGTCAGAAATAATTCTACTCTTGGGTCTAAAGAGGTGCTAAGGATGCTGCTTCTAAGTGCTGTGAGTCATTGTGGTGAGCACATGAAAGTGTCATATGTTCTCTCCCCAACCAACAACTTGCGATGTGTTTATTCTCAGTCTAAACACCATGGATAAATTGGAGGATAATTGGACTGATCTGTAGGAAGGAGTCGTAAAATATATCTGCCAATACAGCACTCGTGGTCTAGTTTAGCAGCATTCTCTTGGATAGGACTCATACTTACACTATGAGTGTGTTTCCTTCCCCTTCATTTTTGCATGCACTCCCTGCTCTCTGCAGTTCCCTGCTTCTGGGCCCATATGTTTCCTCTGCTTCTCTTAGTTCCCAATGCTGCTTTTTTAAAATTTCCAAAATGAAAGTTCTCTTGGTTCTGCACGGAGACCAGATGTTACTAAACTGCAACTCCCCTCACCCCTGACTATTGGTCATGCTGACTGGGACTGTTAGGAGCTGTCTTGTACTGAACCAGACCAGTGATTCACCTAGCTCTGTGTCATCTATACTGACCAGCAGTGACTACCTAGGATTCCAGACTTCTCCCAGCCCTACGTGGACTGTTTGCGAAGCAGAGCTATAGTCCTTCTCCATCAAACACAGGTGAGTTTCACATTATTTTCAGTTCTAGCCTTTGTTGTTGTTTTAACGACTCACAGAACACTAGCTGGCAAGAGGATTTCGGCTTTACAACAGTTCTGTCTGGTGTACTAGACCAATTTTTATAGCTAGGTTTTCTGAGACCCGCGGGATAGCTCTGTAGGTATAGCATGAGACTCTCAAGGTCGTGGGTTGGGTGAAAGATTCCTCCATTACAGGGCTAATGCCCCTGGTGGTCCCTTCCAACTTTACAAATCTACGGTTCTATGAGGGAGCAGGGATCAAAGCATCTTCTCTTCAGACAACCAATCCAATGAATGGATGTGTCTATAGGCAGAGCCAGTCTCAATGTCTGCTGGATGGGCAGGGCCAGGAGTAGAACTCTGTCTCCCAGTAATTGTGTCACACCATCTTCACATGAGTAACATGTCACAAGACCTAAGGTCACCCTTATGGGATTTCATGGAGGATAAGGATATCAATGACTGTGCTCTGCCTCCACTGTCAGAGGCAATAGCGCTCTGAATACCAGTTCCTGGTAATAACAGGTGGAGCAAGTGCTGTTGTGCTCAGGTCCTGCTTCCCATAGGCATCTAGTTGGCTGCTGTGAGAACAGGATGCTGGACTAGATGGGCCTTTTGTCTAATCCACCAGGGCTCTTCTTACATTGTTATTATTATTTCCATTTCTTCCCACCTTGCACTTTTGTGCAATTCTTTGTATTTCCGTTCCCTTTGATTCCAATGCAGACGGCATGTGGGCTAATTAATTATCTTCTGACTGCATATTTTGCAGAACAGCAACCTACATTCTCAGTGTTGGCTCTCTGAGGAAATGACCAAGTGAGGATTTTTGCCTCCATCATATTGTTGCTTTTTATGAAAAGGATAATGTGGAGTCCTTGCAAGGCTGGGTTGAGCACAAAACCATGATCAGGTGCGCCAACTCTAGGAGGCCAAGGTGTCTTTGGCCCCTCAATATTTGATGGAAGGGGGCTGAACCTTCTCAATGTTGAGGGGGCAGAGGAGGCCAGGCACAGAGTTGAACATAGTTCAGCTTCAGTGGGCAGCTCTTCCAAAGCGCTTGACCTCTTGCAGACAACACAACCTCCTCCAGACAGCAGACTGTGCACCATACGCTAGGCCCCCTCAATCCTGGAGGCAACTTGGCACCTCTGACCATGGTGTTGAAAACTCAGTGGTCACACATTTAGGTAGCCTAAATGTTCCAAGGTTGGAAGAAGGACAGACATGGTGCAAAAAACAAACACTATTCACATAGTTCATCCTTTGTCTTGATCTGCCTTGTGTCTGCAGATAACAGTGCCTAGCTGCTGTCACAAAGCTCATTTAAAATATTTAATTTCATTGTAGCACTAGCCCTATTCAGGTGCTCATTTAAGGCTTAAATGAGTATACAGAGGAGAGAGAGTAGGCACAAGTGTGCTAGCTCTATCCCTTGTCAGGTTCTCATCAGTCTCTATGACTTGGAGGGCAACTGCTTGAAGTCTCCTGTACTTGGAGAGATTCCCAGTGCACTTTAGAAACTGGGGAAATGTCTAGCCAACCAGATCGGTAGCTTGGTTCCTACTGAGGATATTTAGCGAGCCAACATGACAGTGATCTGGGATTGTGGATTGGAGTGATCATTCTGTGGACAAAGCTGTATTGAAACTTTTGAATGTTTTAATTGAATAAAGGAAAAAGAAACCAGGGAAATCAGACTTCTAGAGTGTACATGGAGCTTCCACAAGTACAGAGGGCTCCATGTTTCAGTCAGTTGTCCTCCAACTCATGAAAGGTGACAGGGGATGGTGCTAATGCACTCATGCAAGCTCTCTCCACCTCACGCAGTCATTTAAACCACTTATGAATGCCTGAATTGTCTCATAAGTACATTAGTAAAAGTGAAACACATAGGCAAACAGTCAACAAAGATTCATCTCGGTACCTCTCAGTGGTTGCTTTTTAGTTTCCAGATGCCAATATTTTCCCTTTTGCTAGCTATAAACTTTCAAATAAGCCTGATTTTAATTATATGGTGTGAAATTGATGAAGGTTTCTGAAAAATATAATACGATACTTTCTTTGCAAATTACTCCATGGATGCATTTTAGTTAATTAATAGTAAATGGAAGAGTATTCTTTGAAATCTCTGGTTTCATTGATGTAGCTTTTTTTATCTGATGTATAAACATAGGAAAGTAGTGAGTCATGAATCAGTCCTAAGCTTTTATGCACAAACCTCTGAATCATAATCAACATCTACTCGTCATCTCTCATGCTATCTTAGAAGTTCATCAAAGACCATCTGATTTTTCTCAATGAAAGTGAATTATAGTTCACTTTCAGTGTGAGGAAATTATGGAGTGTGGTCTTTCCTTTTCATAATAAGATGCTGGCATTAAAACATGAATGAATGGGTGTAATATTTATGAGAGTTGTTGTCTCAATGTATGTGCTTTATTGAGGAAGCATTCTTGACTTCGCAAATGGTTCATGTATTGGGTTTGGCAGCTTCATTCTGGCTGATTGATTTTTTGACATCCTGCGACCCCTAGTGAGCAACAGAAATTGCCAGCACAGCAGCAGCACCCCTTCCCATTCAGACTTGCTCTTCTTAGACCTTCCTATAGACTTTTCAGTGAGTTCTTAGACACACAGTGAAATGCTAAGCAGTGTGTATTTTTTTCAGGTCAAAACAAGAAATTGGATTTCACTTTTCCATCAACAAGTCATGTCACTGATATACATTCTCTAATTTTACTAATAGGTTTTTTTTTTTTTGCATTGCAATTATTGGGATGAATGGTGTTTTGAAATATTTACAGTAGATGATATGCGGGAAATAATTTCTCTGTGTTCATCAGTAATCTTAAGAAGAAACAGTCATACTTTGAGGTTCTAACATATTGATTTTCATGAATTAGGACTTCAGGTTTCAGGCATGCATAGAAATAATTCATCACATTAAAGAGAGGGAAATTATCATTTCCAGTAACTGAGAGGGAAAGGGAGGGGATAGGGATAATCTGAAAATGAAAGTAAATCAGTAGGAAAAAGTGGAAAGAACTAAAAAATCCCCTTCATAACAAGCAATATCAAAAGACACATATCCCTGATCATTTTTATACATGTGGTTACTATTTGGAATATGTACATAAAATACGTAATGGTCATTTTGAAAGTAACAGTATGATACGAGTTGTGATTTTTTTTATATAGGATTCAGGCTTAAGAAAAGGAGACTTACAAGCCAGTCATTATTCACCAAAAATAAAATGTTACACACAATCCCTGTTAGCTTAGCACAAGAAGGTTCACAGGTGTTTGAGAACATTTGCAAAAATCAAGTAGATTTTTGGCAGTGAATCAGCCTTGGTCACCATGTTGGTTGACCTGTACTGAGAGCAGGATAGGGAATGTGTGACCATGCTTATGCATCCTGATTTCTTGGAGACTTTTGATACCATTGACCATGTTATCCTTTTGTACCTGCTCTGTGGGATGGGTACATAATCAGCAAGGAACAGCAATGCTCAAGCAGGCACATGATCAGCCACACCCATCCGAAGAATCCTGTCCACATCCTCAGGCTGAACAAGCTGAAAGTCACCCATAAAAAACTGATAAGGGGGAGCAAAAGATAACGTAAGATATTTTAAGCCAGCACTGTCCACAACTGGACAGGGGCAAATGCAAAGTGCATTGAGAACTAATCACAGCAGGCTTTTCAGAGTTGTCCTGCTGTGAAAGGCTCTTCATCCTTCATAAATGCTCCATGGGCCATCACTCAGCAGATGCAATGATGGTGGAGAAGAAAGATTTCCTGGTCACTACTCAGCATCATCACTAAGGATTGGGTTGTAGAACGTTCTCTGGCCTGTCCTCAGTTGGATTTGTCACACATATTTTGCTCTAAGTCACTCTCATTGTTGTTCCCTTGTCCTGTGTTGCTGCCTTTGAAACCTGACCTCCTGTCTGCCTTGGATTACACTACTGGTTGCTGGTCATTCTGATCTTTGATGGCTGCTTCATAGAACTTGACCCTTGCCTGTTCTCCATCCATCCCCTCCATGAAATAGAAACCCGACTGCTTATGACTTGGCCTTCTGACAGCTTAGCTGTTTGTGTTATAGAACTATGGAAGGTTTGATGACGGCTGCTTAGCTTACCTACCAAGCCTACAATTATCTCCTTCCACCTGTTTAATATGACCCTTCCCTGTTATGTCTAAGCTGCATAGGTGGTGATTTTCAGACAAAAGCCTGCTATTTCTCCCCTAAGTGACTGGTAACTGCCTACACTCCCTGTTGTATAAACCTTTCTTGAGAAGCTCTTTGTTGGGATGTTTATATGGCCGGATATATTGCTGTATTTCTATTTCAGTGTAGTTCAATTCAAAGAAGAGGCCAGACTTTGCATACAGGGCACATTACGGCTATCCAATTCCTTGTGTAACATAGAATAATAGAATTAGTAGAGTTGGAAGGGATCCTGAGCGTCATCTAGTCCAACCCCCTGCAATGAGGGATTCTCAACTAAAGAATCCATGACAAGTGGCCATCCAACCTCTGCTTAAAAACCTGAAAGGAAGGAGAGTCCAGAACCACCTGAAGGAGTCCATTCCACTGTCAAACAGCTCTTAATATCAGAAAGTTCTTCCTGGATATTTGGCCACTTTCTCCTATCTTGTAACTTGAGTTGGATCAAACCCTACCCTCTGGAGCAGGAGAAAACAAGCTTCCTCCATCTTCCATGTGACAGCCCTTTAGATATTTGAAGATGGCTATCTTATCTCTTAGTCTCCTCTTTTCCAAGCTAGTTGATAGCACATGAAATGTGGGGATAAATAGGTACCACTGTGGCAGGAAGGTGAACGGCGTTTCTGTGCACTCTGGCTTCCATCATGGTGTTCTGTTGCACCAGAAGCGGTTTAGTCATGCTGGCCACATGACCCAGAAACCTGTCTGTGGACAAAGACCTGCTCCCTCGGCCTGAAAGCTAGATGAGCGCCACACCCCATAGTCACCTTTGACTGGACTTAACTGTCCAGGGGTCTGTCAGGGAACTGCCATCGGAGAGTCAGGTGGTGGAAGGGCTCAAGGAGGCTAGGAGAGCCTCAGATGCAGAGGAAGGAACCAGTAGGGGGAGAGGGAGAGTTCCTGCAGAAACTCAATCGGAGGAAGGGCTCCAAGATGTTTCCAGTGAGAATAGCGGGGAGGGCTCAGGACCTCCGCTGGGGACGCCCACTCCGCGGAGGAAACTGTCACGCAGAGAATCCAGAAGAAGAGTTTCCATCAAGGAACTCTTATGTTGGAGTAAATTCCGGAAACGCCCACTGACGGATTCTGCCAGCGATTGAGGTAGCCACGCACTCATGGCTCCTCGGACTGGGAAAGTTTAGGAACTGATGGTAAAGCTTGGAGGCTTTAAACGCTTACGCACGAGCAGCCCCCTTTTCCCATTACAGGGTCCTTTACCTCTATTATTATTGTTGTTATCATTGTTATTATTATTATACATTAAATGTCCTTGGTGGCACCAGGCAAGATTTGTAATAGAATACATTTGAACTTAACAGCTTGAAGGCAGGTTCGTGATTCATGCATAGAATTATTCAGTGCAGCATTTGTGTGGGGGGGGGGGGTGGATGCAACTGCATTAATGAGATCTATGCACTGAGAGGCAATGACAGAATGGTATGGATCTAGGAGACAAAGCTCCAGATCCCCTGAAGGTCATTGGGTAGCACTGTATAAAGGAGCCAAATGTAACAAAGGACATTGTGAGGTTACAAAGGAACAAGGATAGACCCTGTCCTGGCTAGATCTCATAGTGGAGAGTAAATAAAAAGAATGAAGACTCCTAGGAAGGTATTTGAAGCATCTGTCACAGTGCTGATCTAAGATTGCATTGGAGTTATCCTTTATTCTGTAGTTGTAATGCTAGAGAGAATCCACTGATTCTGGCTGTAGGCCAATATAGCATATTCAAGTGAGCTCTATTTCAATTCACACTTGACTTTGATGTGATTGTGATGCTGAGCACACGGATATCCCCCAAAATAACATCTTGAAATGATGACTGGTTTGGGGGAAATCTGAATTCATCTGAAATGATGGTGCTTTTTTAAAACCTTTAATCATCTCCTCTCTCACTGACAAATGTAGTATCTGTAACATTTTGAGATCTGTATGGATTTATTTTTAGGTTGCGTCTAAAGTACTCGGGACTATTAATGGTACAAGAGAACGCTGAGCTTTCTCGAACTCTGCCGCTGCACCGCAGACTTGCCCTTGGGCTGTGGGGGGGAAAAACCAGTGAATATTTATAGCCAAACCCATACAAAATAAAACTGGTCACTGAAAAAACAGGCAATGAAGTGCATTTTCCCCTCCTGAATCCATAAGCATAGAAAAGTACCTAAAACCAAAATCAGAGATTGGTCTATGTAAAGGGAAAAGGGTAAAGGACCCCTGGATGGTTAAGTCCAGTCAAAGGCAACTATGGGGTTGCAGTGCTCATCTCCCTTTCAGGCCGAGGGAACCAGCGTTTGTCCACAGAGAGCTTTCTGGGTCATGTGGCCAGCATGACTAAACTACTTCTGGTGCAATGGAACACCGTGACAGAAACCAGAGCGCATGGAAACACGTTTACCTTTCCGCCACAGCAGTACCTTAGGTATTGGTCTATGTAGACCAGTATTGTCAGCACAGACTGAGAAAGCATTTCATTGCTCTGCAAACCAAGTGCAACGATAATAGATTAATTTGTATTACAACAATAAAGCAGCATGGAAACAATACTAAGAAAGGGCCAAGGATCAAACCAGTTGTGACTTTAATCACATTTTAAATATTTTGTGCAAAACTAGCTGCATCTGTTTCAGAAGAGCAGCCACAGGGGACTACAAATCTATGGTGTAGTCCATTTACTAACCCCCCAACCCTCCACATTTTTCTTGTGGAGAATGTCTACCAAAGTTGCCTACTGAAGGTGATTATTTTCAGCAGAAAAATTATGGTCATTTTGACCCTCACTCAGGTCAGAGTCAGACGACCTCCCATTGTGTCACACAATAGCTTAATGAAATCACAGCACTAGGGCATTTTCTTGAGGCATTTGGTCACCAACAATGGACCTCAGAGGCTACGGCGGGGGGGGGGGGAGTTGCTTGTTAGGTGCCCAGTGTCACATTCAGTCATATTTTCAGTACTAAGAGTTATTCCTATTGTTCATAATTAAATAATATACAGGTAAAAGAGAAGATGCCATGTGTTCCTTCTGTTTTCTCATACTGAGCTGACCCTTCTCAAATTTAATAGTTTAGACACGCCATCATGTATACCAGTTGCCATTACAAAGATAGAGATCTTATTAAAATATTAATACATAGAGTTGCATTCAATGGTAGTTATACTCAGAGCAGATCCATTAATTTCAATAGGTCTGCTCTGAGTAAATTTTAACCAGCTACCATAAACACCGACATTGAATTTTGGGAGGCTATATGAAAAACCACAGCAGACCCTTTCCCCAAGGATTAGTCGTTTTGAAATTCACACTCTTTCCAGTTCCCCCCTGTGCCCCCCACCACCAAGAAAAGATTCATCAAGAAGGGCAAAGGAACCAGGCCAGTCAGGAAAGATGTTGCAGCTTCAGGTTTAATGACACACTGCTCCTCTTTGGAGGGCATCAGCATCTCAGAACATCAGTCGGCCTGGCTTTGTTGGAACTGTGGTTCATTCATGAGGCAGAAATCTTGGTGATGTTGCCTGACATTTCTGGAAATGCTGGATGGTAGAAAGGAAGGGCTTCGGAGCTCTATCTGACTTTCCTGTAGTAGTACACTGTGTGCGCTACTGACACTGCGGAAACAAAAGTGCAAAATATTGTTTGAGTTTCTCCCCCCATCTGCAAACACTTCTTTTTAAACATCTACATCATGAATTCAAGCAAGGCATTGACGGGACCCAAAACTGGCCACTCTGCCCTCATTCTAATGCGTGTTTCCCTAGACCACAAAGAATTGCTGCTCTCTTTTTTTGGTCATTTGTTAACAATGCTGTGAGGATCATTGCTTTACCTCGTCTCCCTTTCTTTCCCCTTCTTCCTCCTCTCTGACCTGCCAACCCCCCTCTTTTACGTCTTCTGCGATAGGGAGGCCTACAGCCACATCGCGTCATTTTTCTGGGGTTTTGGTGATGTTAAAAGTCTAGTAGAGGATCAAGAGGAGCATGTCATTCCGTGAAGCCAGCACAATCTGTCTCCGAAGATGGTACTTGAATTTGTGAAATGATGCTACCTGCTGCACTTTTACTTATAGGAGGATCTGGTGGTTATGAGCTCATAGCGTTGATATGGCAACCTCTGTGTCTTAAGAAATCACCATATATGGGACAGGCTAATAAACTAACTTTAAAACAAACATATAACACAATTCAACATCTAATAACAAACTTCAGCATGTATTATTATTATTATTATTATTATTATTATTTGGTTCATCGCCTTACCTCATGCATTCATTCTCTCATCCCAAACACCCATCTTATTGTACTTAAATTGCACCCAACACCTCATAAGCTTGGCATTCTAGCATGAAGTTTCACTTTCCAGAACACAAGAAATTCAGTTCTTCAAAAAATTAGTATGTTCTTCCATATCCTAACAAAACCAGTGTTTTATTATGCTGAATATAACCCATGTGCTTAGTAACCATTGAAACATTTTTGTGTTTCCCTTTTTCTTCCAGTTATTACTAACACTGGTTGTTGTAGCTGATAATAAACAATAATTTCTTGGTGATTCCTCAAGGTTTTATCTTTCATACTTCCAAACAAGATCACTGAGAAATCCAATGGAAGCCTCTAACCGTTCATTTCTTTGATGTCTGTGGTAGGCCAAGCCACGCTCACCTGACCAACACCTGATATCTATAGGATGTCAGGTGCAAGACTGATAAAGCTACATGTGCAAATAATGACAAATTCAGCCGCAGCTAGAATTTTGCACTGTTTGAATTTGACGACTTACCTTGGGCCACTGCTTTTGGCAAACTTCCACTTGTTCTTTTTCTGTGTCCTGGGTAGTCAGGAGCACTCCCAATGGTTCATTTGCATCCATGGCTGTACCTTTGGCACTTCTTGAATCTGGCACCTTAACCCACCATGCTGCTTTTGGCAGGGACCAGATGCAGGAGCTCCCGATCCTTCTGATCTGATCCCTCCTGAAAATAGCACAGCAGAGAAAGCTGCCAAATGCAAAGAGCACACTCTGCAAATGTTTCTTTACAGCTGCAGCTTTACCTTTCCTGTGCCTGAAATCATATGATCTCAGGTAACTGACTGCCCAGTGTGATCTACAGAGGGTTGGCCACTTTTGGATCTGGCCCTCTGGCTGAAAGATAATCACCTTTTTCCAAAATATTTTTATTTCAGGGCATAACCAGAAAATGTGAGTTACACCTGCTCTAATTGCCTGGCGATGCCAACACACACAGCCAGGTTCAAGGTTATTGTATTAACCTTGAGAATTGGGGTCCAGGATCCCTCAAGGACCACCTAATCCCTCATATCGCTGCCCAGTGGACTTTGTGGGAATCACTGTTAGTGGACCCCCTTGGACTAAAATTCAGCTAACAGGAAAGCAACCACAGAAGTTTAAGTACTCGGGTTCTGAATATGCACCAGCAGCAGCCTAGTCTGATGAATAGGAAAACGTGCTTATCAGCAGGGCAAAATATGTCTCATTTTTAATTGCAACTCAAGTAAGCATTTTAAGGTAGGGTGTCTCGCTTTGAATACAAATGAGTACTAACTACAAGCAGTGAAAATTCACAGCGCAGGCCCATTCTTTGCAGACTTCACCGGCATAACTGATAAAAAACATTTCACCACACATTTCTGCGCAGAATATTAATCGTGGTAATCATGCCATGCATGGGGTGTGTGGGTGTGTGAAGGGAAGCTAGTGCACTCTGTATGCACACACCCTACTAGGAGGGGGGAAATTTAGACCGATTCCTATCACCCTATGCCCTTAAAGTTCATCTCCAGTTTTAGTTCAACAAATATCACCAGTTCATCCTTCTTTGCATAATGGCATTGGATGAGCTTCTTGTAAAATCATGGAAGGCTCTACATGTGCACTATTTATAGGAGCACCGCCAGCCATTAGCTTTTGACATAAGTGTGAGACAAGTAATGTTTTCTGAAGAAAGCTACTTATGTTAGTAAGCCAGCTAAGAAGCCTAGCAAAATTCATTCCACAAGGAGAAGCAAACTCATATTCTATATTTCACAAAGCCATCATTTATAAAAGGTGAAAACTCTTTTTCTGCTGGATTTGAAAAATAGTATTGGGATATAATGTGGGGTGTTACCTTCCCTCCAAGTATATGCCTTGGTGACTTCATGTCTGGATTCACTCAGTCCTTGAAGAACACTGGGAAATTTCAGGTGATTCAGAAAAGGTGGACAGATTGTTACCTGGAGTTGGACATTGGGAAGATGTGACTCCCCTTCACTGGCTTATGCTTTGCTTCTGGGCTCAATTTCAAATGCTGGTTGTGACCTTTGAAGCCTTCTGTGCTTTAGGACCTCCTCCTACACCGGCTCATTAATATAATGCGTGCACTCTCTCTTGTCTGTTCTACTCATATCTGAAGCATGTATCCTTGGACCAGGGAAGCATCCTTCTCGGTGACTCCGCTTAGGGCGTCTGACCTTAGTCCCTCTCTGAAGGTCTTTTACCAGAGTGTTAACACCTTCCTTCTCAGGAAGCTCTTTGGGCTCTAATTGTGACCCTCTTGCTACTTGATTTTGAAGTTATTCAAAATCACTTTCTGGTCTGTTGTGTTTTTCCATGACACTTTTGTGGTTAGCTGCTTGACCCTGGATTTTATGGGATGTTTTCCCCTTCCACCCTTTGATATCATTGCCATTGTACAGTATTGGCTTTAGAGGTTCTTCTCCAGCTTGGGAAGCTAGTTATTTTAAATGAGCAAATTGAGGCATAGCAGCCTTGTCGCGCAAGGCTCCTGCCCACTGTATTTCATCACAGACGAGTTAAGCAGGGTCATCATTTGTTGTGGCTTTGAGGCTGCTTATAAAAAGGCAAAGCCCGCCACCCTGAACCTCAGGCTCCCAAGTGCAGGTTATGCCACCACTGCTAAGAGCTTGAGAGAAGAAAGAAACATCAAATGGCCCGAATCAAACGCAGCCGGAGCCGGAGCCTGACCCGCTTCCGTCAAATGAGGCAAAAGGCCAGCCATGCGGGTGGCTCTGGAAAGAGACGAAAAAGACGCCAGGGCAAAAGGAAAGGTAAGATGCTTAAATTTAAGACTTCTATGCCATATGACTCCTATGTATATTCACATAATATTATGCTCTTGGGCTGTGACCCTTCAAACATATTTGGTAGGAAGTAAATGTATTTTATCGCTATTTACTACAGCTCAACTTGGTTACATTTAATAACTGATGGTGGTGTTTGTTCTTTTCTGGTAAAGGTCGTGGTCGCAAGAAGGTGCGAAGAAGAAGACACTAAACTCTTTTCATCTTCATGGTGTTCTGTGCCCTTGATTTCAACCATCTGACTCACCAAAACCTTTGTCTAACAAAATGAACACAACAATCTTTCATGAGAATACCCAGGATAACTTCCTGAGATTCAAGGAGCCTGCAACAATTTGAACAATGCCACCTGTCAATAAAATGCTAAAATTTCATTCCTGTGGTTTCTCATGTGGTTTCTTAACTGGGGATAGGTGACAACTCCTCAATGAAGTTGGTGGGTGAATTGCTAGGTTGCCATAAGTGGATATCGTGAGTGGGAGAAGCTCAGAAAAAGGAACTTAATAAAAAACTCTGAGTTTGAGAGTTGTTGATTGTGTCAAAGCCTGTTTTGTCCAGTTATATGTGTGATGGGGTGGTTGGTGGTGCAGTGTCTGGGCACATGACTGCCCCACAAACCAATCAGGATTTTGTTTCAAATTTCATCTGGAGGAGTTCTAAATCATGCTTAGAAAACAACTTCCTGAACTCCTGGTTTGCTGCTATTGCTATATGGAACAACTTCAAGCTTACAGCCAAGTGCTTACAGCAAAATCATCCCCTGGCCCGAGAGAATATGCTGTTTCACAATATAAGCCAGCTGTGTAGACTACATATTCTTTATAATCCTCCTGGCTTGGATGAAACACCTCACCTGTTTGGACTGCAAAGGTCAGAAGCAAAGAAGAGCAGGCCTGATCTCTTACATCAGCACCTTGGGAATGTGACATTACTAGAAGCTTTGACATACAGACCTGAACTGAATTGTTAACAGGAAGTGGGGGGGGGGAGAAATGAGTGGGAGCCAACCACAGAAAGCTGGTTTTTCCCACCAAGAATCCTTCATTATTATTATTTGGGGGGGGGGGAGGTGTTTACATACCTCCTTCCTTTTATATCGTCTGTCAATAGTTTACCAGAAAATTGTCAATATGTTAGCCTCTTCCCTTCCTGCTCTCTCACCCACTTGACCCTACTACTGGAAAATACCAGCCATCACTTTGGAGTGTGGTATCATCAATATGGTGATGGTACAAGGCCTATTTTCATTTTCAACAAATCTAGAGGGCTGTGAGGTATGTCCATGCCTTGAATGAATGCCTTGCTGTAGGCTAGATATAGCTGAAGTTTAATCCACAGTAGCTGAAGTTTAATCTAGACAAGATGGAGGTTAAGATGCTAGGCCAGTCTAGATCTGGAAAGCTGTTGGTATTAACTGTACTGGATGGGGTTTACACTCTGCATAAGGGACAAGGTATGCCATTTTGGGATTCTCCTGGTTCCTGCTTTGCTGCTGAATTCTAAGGTGGTAGCAGCAGCTAGGGATGCCTCTTCTTAGTTTAGGATGTTACAGATAGGTAGCCGTGTTGGTCTGCCATAGTCAAAAAAAAAAAAAAATCCTTCCAGTAGCACCTTAAAGACCAACTAAGTCAGTTCTTGGTATGAGCTTTCGTGTGCATGCACACTACTTCAGATACCTGAAGAAGTGTGCATGCACACGAAAGCTCATACCAAGAACTGACTTAGTTGGTCTTTAAGGTGCTACTGGAAGGATTTTTTTATTTTTTTTTAGTTTAGGATGGTGAGTCAACTGCTCCTGTTGTTCTCCAGTAGGGAATTGGCCTCGGCTATTCATGATTAGCTAAGCTTGTATATGTACTACTATATGGGGTGGCCTCAGGTGCCGGTACTGTGTACCCTTGAGTACCCCCTTTTAAAAAAAGAACACTGGGTAGCCTTCAAAGGCAATTCAGAAGCTTGCCTTCCAGCAAAAGAGCACTATAGGGAAAATATTATTTGTACTTTTGGCTCAATCACACAGGCTACTTATAAGAATAGGCTAGAGATTGGAAACCTTTGGCCGTTCTGATGCTGCTGGATCCCAGCTCCCAACAGCCCCATGCAACACCGCTAAAGGTTCAGCATGAGGGGAGTCCAACAACATCTGAATGGCCACAGGTTCGCTATGCTCCTGGATTTTTAAGGATGCCTTCTTCCATATCTTTATTTCATTTCCTCCATCTGCAGGGGAGATGTTGCCCCGAGTCCCACCTGCTACATAGGAGAAGACAATCTCTTTTTTGGTGTGACACTCATGCTCTGGAAAGTGGTTTCACTGGCTTCATATTCCATCTCTGTTTTCCTCCCATTGTGACAGCCATTAGAAAAGCATTCAATGCTGACTGAAGGAATTTGGATTTTGGTATTTACCTTCCACAGCTGTCATTTAGGGTATCTTTACATAGTTGGGTTTTTATGTGCAGTTGTGGGTTGTCACCTAAATTGTTAAAGCCTTGTTTCATTGTGGCAGTTTACATTCCACAAGAGGTCAGAAGGGTGGAAACACAAGAACAGGCCTTCTCTGCAGTGTCTCCCCACCTGTGGAATGCTCTCCCCAGGGAAGTTTGCCTGGCGCCTTCACTATACACCTTTGGCACCGGGCAAAAATGTTCCTTTTCAACCAGGCCTTTGTCTGACTTGATTTACATCCTATACCCTTTTTAAAAATGCTGGCTCTTTAGGGGTTTTTTATTTTGTTGTAGGTTTTGTTTTAATTTTATGTATTTGATATTTTATGTGAACCACCCTGACACCTTTGGGTATAGGGTGGTGTAGAAATTAAATAATACATACATACATACATACATACATACATACATACATACATAATTTCTTTTTTTATTTCCTGAACTGCCCTTGGGGTGTTGTGAGAGAGCTAGAGGATACAGTCTAGAAACGCTAAAATAACTCAGTTGTAACAGCACATTTCACCCACGCAAAAAAAAAAAGTTAATGTAAAAAAAATTTAAAATCACTCTTAGGAGAATTGGTTTGTATCTGGATTACCGAGGTCACAATGTACATCATTTGTGATGTCACTGGTTTCCTGCATAACCAGTCACCAGGATGCTCACACAACTATCATTTGTGCAGTACCTGGTGTCCAGGTAAGCTCTATCAAATAACATCTCGCTTTAAGTATCAAATATCTTTGAAAGATATCTAAGGGTCAAAACAGACACTGAAAAAGCTATGATCAGCTGTCCTGCCATTTTGTTTGATTGGCATTCAGTGCTAGTCCTACTCAGAGTAGACCTACTGAAGTTAAGCGACATTACTGACAGGTTTACTAAATTCAGTGGGTTTACTTTAGTAGGACTTTAGTTGAATGTAATCATTTGTTTTCAAGGCAAAACAGCTTCCTCTGTGCCTCCCCTGCCCCTGTAAATAACAGTTTGTATAGGTAATTTATATCACTGCTTAGATATTTTTCTTATTAATAAGTGGTTTATAAATGCTTCAAATAGAAATAATATGAATATCAGAACAATGATGCAGTGAGCAAGCATTAAACAACCCCCATTTCCTGCTGTGTCAGGTAGTTTGGATTATATTTTTGTACTTAATGGAAAATGGTGCTGAATCCTGCGATGGATATCACTGATATCAAATTATAAGGCAATCTTTACAGCACAGCAGTTAATTGGGAGTTCTGTATTCCATTACCTGTATTTTACCTGGAACATGTCAATGATCAAATTGCGATATATTGTGATTCATTATAGTAATAGTGTAAAGGCAGAATGACCACCCACCCAAGGGCCTGTTGAAATTAATTTCATTTGCTTGGCCAGAGTGACATCAACCACCATAACAGAGGATGACCAACTGAATTTGCAGCTCTGCCTGAGGCTGAAAACCTGAAAAGACATGATGTCGCGGCAACAGCAGAGCAGAAATAGGCGAAGAATGATTCGCCTTAGGAGACAACAGCGTAGCAGGAAACTGGTTGCTCGAAGACTCCCGAGGCGGATGAGAGCAGGTTTTTAAAACATTACTAAACTGGGGGTTTCTGAAGCATCCAGTAAGATTAACATTGAGGGTTAAAAATCTCCAGAGGTAGCATTGAGAGTGAGGAAGCAATTAGGCCACTTTGCATTAAACACAATTATTTCTCAGAAGCATGTCACTTATTTGTTTTATTCATCTGATGCCGACATCTCCCCCCAAAAAAATTCACCTTAGAGACCCTTTTCTTACAAGTTATGCACAAAAACACTATATAATAAAAAGAACAAATTCAGCTAAGTTAGTTGAATTTCTCTCCTTTGAAATTAACCAGCTACTTTAGTTATGACAGGTCATTGATATATATATGAATGAAAAGTATCCATTAGAAACACTTGGGAAGGATGCCAGTTTTCTTACAAATTAAATTCTATTTGAGCATCCAAGCTTCCCTACTGCACACTCAGAGTTTTAAATTGTGTGGGGTGGCTCCATGAATAGAGAGGCTTCCCTCTTCTTTGAGGGTTAAAAACACACACACACAAACACACACCACTTGTCCTCAAATGTCTTCTTACATGTGAGGAGACTGAATACCCAAAAAGGGCTTAAGTTTTGCCAAGAACAGGCTTTTGACCGCCATGAAGTTTCTCTCCCTGCACCCATCATGCCTCTATTGAACACTAAAATATCCTCCATGTAAAAACCGCTCACAATGTAACGTTCCAAAGGTATTTACACGACTTGCTAAACCTCTAAGGATTAATCATCCGAGGAGGAAACAAGAGGTGCTCCGTTCCAGACCTGGCACCATGTGACAGGACAGGGGAGTCCATATGTAAGAATATGAGACCCACATAGATCTCTTCTTCATTAGCTGGTGAATGGTCATGTGATTCAACCCACAGCATATCATTTGCTGAGGTTTTCTACTGGGCACATTGTAAGCCATAGCAAGTCCCACAATTCTTGAGCTGGCACTACTTGAGGAGCAACAATATCATCATTATGAAATCAAATGAATTGGTGGTGTGGTGGCACAAGTCTTTTATGGGGAGAAATAAAGATAATCTGGAGCTTTGTTCGATCCCTTTGCCCACATTTATTTCTATTTTCCCTCTTTCTGTCTACAGGCAGACACCAGTCCCATTACCGGAGAGCCTCAGCTGCAGTCTAGCCTGGGTCACTTTCTATAGTGAGGCAACTGCTGCAAACGAAGGAAAAAGACCGTGCCAGAAACCAGGATGAAGCACCAGGCTGCTGGAAGCATGCACTGCACTCAATAAACCATTTGAATGGCACTTGGGCTTCTTTTTGTCTTCTTATGAACCATACTATTGTGAGATGCGGGTGGGACTATCCAAAGGGATGTTGAGAAAGGTGCAGAAAAGGGTCTGGATCAATTTTTTCCATGAGGAAAGACTACTGTTTCTGGGGTTTCTGAGTTTATAAATATGGGCAAGGAACGGGGAGACAGGATAATAAAATTATGCATGGTGTGTGGAGAAACTGGACAGAGAGATTCCCCCCATCTCAGATTAGAAACTGTGTGTTGTTCACTTAAACCAAAGGGTGGGAAATTCAAGATGGACAAAAGGAAACACTTCTTTGCACAACACACCGTTGAAATATGGAATTTTCTACTACAAGATGGTGATGACCACCAATGTGGGTGGCTTTGAAAGGAGATTAGTGACCGAGTCACGGAGGATAAGGCTAACAATGGCTTCTAGTCATTATGGTTATACATGCCTTGCAGTATCAGAGACAGTGTCCTCCTAAATGCCAATTTCTGGGGAACATGAATGGGATGGTGCCATTGTGCTCATGAGCTTTCCGTAGGCATCTGACTGCCCACTGGGGACAGAATGCTAGACTGATCTCTGGTCTGATTCCGCATAGCACTTCTTAAGTTCTTCTTAATATGAGTTTTGTCTTAACCAAGTTTGATCGCAGTCTGGAATTTAACAAAACAATGTTAATATTCCTGAAGAGTGGGATGAAGAAGGTGGAGAATGGTTGCCCCCTTTGTTTTATTAGGAAGTCATCTGAGATCACTCTTAAGTGTTTTGAAGAAGAAAGGCTATTTGGACGGGAATACACATCCCCAAGTTAAGGAGGGGGGTGTATAATAGAATACATGTACATGTGAAGAAACAGTAGTTTGGGGGACAGACTGCAATCCTAAACCCACGTACAGGAGGGTAAGTCACACTGAATTCATTGGGAATTACTTCCAAGTAACATGCTTAACATGCTTAGGAGGATTGCACTCTGTATTTCACTGCACTTGACTAAGATTGCAGTCCAGAAATGCCATGCGACACATGTGTACTTAGAAGTTCTACTGAATTCAATGAGGCTTACTCTCAGGCAAGAGTATATACATTGTAACAATGTTGAGGGTTTCTAAAATGAATTTTATGAAATAATAGAATTATGAAATGTTTCAAAAATCAAGTAGTGTTTCAAAAATGAAAATGTATTTCAGTTGTAGCATCATCATTTATATTGATTTCCAGTATTTCAGAAATTCCCAAAGCAGATTTTTAACATATAGCCTAAAAGAAATCCCAGGTAGTTTAACCTCTAGTCCCAATTTCAAAAATAATCTCGATCACTGAGAAAGGGTGGGAGGGGAATGGATTTTCATAACAAGGGAAGTCATTTATTGTTGCAGCCTATTGCCTACCTGTCAATGCCACAGATATAGGTTCTGCAACTACATAACATTATAAACAGCACTGCCACTGTTTTCAGTATGAATGAGCATGTTTTGTATGGAATTTATGGAACGGAATATGGAATACATTTTAGTAAATAGACAGTCCACAGGGCATTATGATTTACAGTGTCGAAAGCCTTACTAGAACGACCATATTCACAACACTCTTTTTGAATTTGCCATTCAATTGACCATTCAAGAAATCCGATGCTGATAGACTCACAAGTTACTTTGTCCTTGAAAAATAATGTATTTGCCTATTAAATACAAACTCTCCAGCACCATCTGTCAAAATTTAAAATTTTAGTTTGCCATCCTAATTCCACAAACTGATCTTTGCCCTATTTAATAATTACTGGACTTTGAACTGTTGAAACAAAAATTCATGAAATGTTGTTTCATTGAAAAACTACAAAATAAAGCTAGTTACAATTGTTTCCCCATGTCTACCTGGCAGTTACTATATATGGTTACATTTCAGCAGACAAAGGGTCGCTATGTGATATTGTTACAGATGTTATAAAAGGAGGAGCTCAGGCACAATTGCTTCAGAAACTCACAAAACACCAGAGCAATTATCTCGGCTGTACAAGCCAAGAGATAATGCCTGTGCTCCTGGAATCTTGAAAGAACGAGTAAGATGTCAAGATGCAGAAGCTCATCTTCTTCTTGCAAGGAGACTCAACGAAGAGTTCCTCCAAGCAGAAGGAACAAAAGGTGCAGGGTTCTCTATGATGCTCCACTAAAGAAGAAGAAAGGTAAATGTAACATTTACTATGTTTTATACTATTATGGCTGGGCATCTAAGGTTTGTCAAATCATCCACATGGTTGGAGGCTAAAAGTAGGTTATTCTCTCCATATGAAAGAACTAGGCTTCACAA
The DNA here is from genome assembly GCF_964106915.1 of Podarcis gaigeae. Classification (NCBI taxonomy): domain Eukaryota; kingdom Metazoa; phylum Chordata; class Lepidosauria; order Squamata; family Lacertidae; genus Podarcis; species Podarcis gaigeae. The sequence continues at coordinate 36,311,504 of NC_139685.1, forward strand.
GAGTGATGGGTTGTTTTTTGAAAAGAGCATTTAGGTATAAGATCACAAAAGATAACAATTTAAGCAGAAGTAGTAAATATTTAAAGAACCAGAAGGGGAAGCTGAGGGAAGTTATGGGGAGGGTTCCCCCCCTCCTTTATGATAATTGTCACATTATGTTGTTTGGTTGATTGTTAAATTGTAAAACTCAATAAAAAGCTTTTAAAAACAACAAGAGTAATGGGTTTTTATTTTGTTTTCGACAGGTTACGTACGGGTCTGTGCCACATACTACTACTGGAAAGGAGGGAAAAAGTAATTTCTAGTGCTTCCCCAACTGTCCTGTTCAGAAAATCCATGTTTGGCACCAGTGACTCACCACCAGACATCTTCCATGATAAGGAAGTCCTTCAAAGGAGCCACCAATGAGCTGAGGGAAGACTTCAAGATCCAGGAGCCGGCCTATTACAGCAGCAATGCTAGACCTGCCTGTTTGTCAGTAAACTCATGAACATGCAGTTCACTTCGGTTTCAACTCTCTTTGATCTCTGATGTATCGTTCTGTATGTTTGGTTTAATGGCTCCGTTAAACATTATTATGAAATGTGCTTAAACGGAAAAGTGGAGGAATAAAAGTGTGCCAGCCATGTAAGCAAGGAAGGCCACAAGAAACACACATTCAAATTCCCCTAATGCATCATGTGAAAATGAGGATTTGCACCTCACTTCACCATGGATTCTGGCAACACTCTGGTTTTCCAACATGTCTTCCAGTATATACAATGTTGGATATGCAGTTTTGTTCAAACTTCACCTCTGTCATCTTTTGCACTGTCTTCTCACAATCAAGTGACCCCTAATTTGCTGAGCTGTGGTGAAGATGAGCAGGCAAACAAAGTGAGCTAAAAGCACTAACCTAAAGAACATATAAAAACAATTTTGTAGTACCATATTTGAGATATAGGAAATGCCAGCCACTGCCAAGTATAGGCAGTATAGGAGCATTTGCAAAATGGTTGAAGGCAAAATATTTTGGATTTGTCATTCATTCCTGATAACATCGAGCATTTGGTAAAACATCACACTGTGCAAAGAGGAGTTCACGTAAGGAATATATGAATCGCATCTGCAGATGCATGGTTATGTGTAAAGGAAGTCAAAGACGAGTATGCCTGCCTTTGAAATGTATGATAGGTTTAACTGAAATAAATGTTGACTATGTGCGCAGGATAGATTTCATTTCCATTGATTTCAAAGAGATTTAAGCTCTCGTGTTGTTCTCTGAATGTTTCATATACACATGGGCCATTGTTACAAACGCAGTCCTTCCTCCTGTGTTCCCCCCTTCACTCCATTCTGTTATGATTGGCACCTTCTTCAATCAGCCTGAAATTTCAGCAATAAGCCAGTAATGGCTCCAGCCAATGGGTGTAACTAGTATGTGGTACACAAAGAAAAGTTCATTGGTGAGGACATGGCAATCTGTCAGAGTTTCCATTGCAAAGTATTTGTGAGGGGTTTATATATTGGTCTTAAAATGTTTTTCTGAACTGAGACTACTCACACAAGGTGCTTGAGGGTATTTAAAATTGGATAACATTTAATGACATAACGGATTGTCTTTAATCTTGATTTTCCATTATGCACAGTGTATATACAGGATTGAAACAGAAAGCCTTTTAAGTACCTTTCACAATTTATTTCACAGTTTACAAATAAGGTTTTTTTTTTATTTTCATGCCAGAAGATCTATTTAGAAATTCTGCTCATACCTTTTACAAATTTTTTAAAGAAGTGACATCGCAACCAATGAAACTGTGTAAATTCCCCTTATAAGTACCGGTATGTCTCAAGCCAGCAATAATTCCACGGTGAATGCAAAAACACTCCACATAGTACTAAGACCTAGTTCAAAAACCAGAAGTTTGAGGGAGGGGTTAAAATAATAGAATCCAAATTCATATCGTATTAGAATTAAATTTCAAAAAGCACTATCCAATACTTCAGGATTTAATACATGAACATTGAGGAGTATTTGGTTATATGGTTAACTCAGTTGGTTGGAGCGGGGTACTGTAAAAGATGTGGCCATTTAGCAAAGCTGGACTTGCCTTCTTGTTGACTCCACACACACACTCTTTGCACAAGAACCTTTCCATGCTTTTCCCCTCCCATTTTCTATTCATCTCTTGGGTTTGTATAGCTGAACTTTCTGTCCAGTTTAGCTCAGATTGCTCGGTCGGTAGAGCATGAGACTCTTAATCTCAAGACTGTGGGTTCGAGTCCCACGTTGGGCAAAAGATTCCGGCATCGAAAGGGGTTGGACTTGATGATCCCTGAGGTCCCTTCCAACTCTTCTATGATTCTGTGCTGTTGCCTGAAACAAAATGTTTTGTTGGATGCCTTTGGCATTTCATGCCACTGAGGCTTCACTTAGACTTGAGTATGTCCATGTTTTAAACATATTTCACAAGTGTATTTATTTTCACTTATGAGAAAATGTGGCTCTCAGCTATAGTAACATATACATTATTCATAACAGCACATATCAAAACTTGCGCAGAATCAATATGAGGTTTCTAATAACTGGTAACCTTTCCCTTTGAGCTGTTTGTCCAGTCCAGCTCTAAAAGAGCTATTACTTTTAAATCCTTATAAATCTGTGGGAAATGATATTATTGATCCTTGATTTTCCTCTTGCTGCATAATATATTATATAATCCACTGAGTGGAATATTTAACATTTCCTGCAGAAATGTAGATATCTCATCTTGCGGCTATGCATGTTTATGGTAAAATAAGTCTCACTGAATTCAATGGGGCTGATTCCAGGGTCAGCATATGTAGGATTGCAGTCATGCAGCCCAATCCAATACATGTTTACTCAGATGAAATTCTGACCGAGTCCAGTGAGGCTTACTCTCAAGTAAGGATGCACCTAATAACCTGCTCAGAAGTAAAAAAGCAACTGATAAGCGTGCATAGGATTGCATTCACACTCATGTAAATAAGCATAACCAAATAAACATGCGCTTCTTTCTGAAGCAATCCTAGTCAACTGGGTCACACAGGCATTATGATACCACCACCCTGTGGCCAATCAGATTTGACTACATAATGATGTCACAAAGCCAAATCAAACAAAGACAATGCTTGCATCCTAGGTAATAAGATAACATTATGGTTTGAACATTATGTACAAATAGCACTTAAGATTCTAACAACACCATCCTATACATGTCTATTCAGAAATAAGTTCTGTTGAGTTCAGTGGGGCTGACTCTCAGGAAAATGTGTACGGGATTGTGCCCTAAAGTCATTATTTGCTGTTAATGTAGGAAGAACAAGAGTAAAGGAATAGGTTCATGGGAGCAGTTGTTAAATGATTAAATTATCCTTCTCTGGAATTTTTAAAAACAAATTGGGTTTTTTATGAAACAAATTAAGTTGCTTATTAAATTATTAATTGAGGAAGCTTTGTGTCTGTACATTGTTGGTGACTCGGCAAAAGGCTTTCCAGTATTATAAGGTTATGAGATTTAAATGGGCTAGATTACTCATTTAAATTGAAAGATGCTTTTATATATTTAAAATAATATAAAGGATTTTAAAATATATTTTAGAGAAACAGTGGGGAAGGTTGGTGCATGTATGTGTATGTTTTACTGTGCTGTAGATTAAAGTACCTCAGCAGCCGCATCCTCCCAGCCTATCTATCCACAGAAAATTCAGAACACTCATGCTGCACTCTAGAAATAACAGTGTGTACGTTCTACAAGTAACAGTGTGTATGTTCTACTCACTAGATATGCAGTGCTATTTTTCTAGAGAAAGAGGTGCACACCATGAACACCTCCCTTGTTCTCTTAGAATGGCAATGGCGCCCACATGAGAGGTGCCGGAACGGAGTTCTGGTGAATTCCAGCAGGGAAAAAAGCCCTGTATATATGTAAGATGCCCCTCAAAAACTAAGTAACTGGCCACATCTCATGTGGTTCAACCTCCAGAGAGAGAGACGGAAAGAGAGAGATTTCTGCTCAGGCAGCAGCATTGTTAGTGAGTGCTGAGCTAATGAATCAGCATGTCAGTGCTAAATCCAGGATCTGATACAAGCGTAGATAAGCTCCCTGTTCTCCCAAAGAGCAGGGGCATCTTGGCAAAGCCCTGCTCTCCATGCTCATGCCAAAGCCAAGGTTCCAAAGGAGAGCCTATGTTTTGAAACCCTCAGGGCTGAGTTTTGACCCCTTCTCTTCCCAATCCACCCCACTGTGTGAGACCCTTATAAGGAGATGCTGCAGGGGAGAGGCAAGGGGAGAGTGTGCCTTTGGAAAGAACCAGGGGAGGGGGCAAGAGCTTGTCCACCTGCTCTGTCCACCCACTTCGCCTGCCTAGGACACTTATGAGGAGGATCTGCCTGGAAAATGGCTGCCTGACCTGACGAGCCGAGGGGTGGGGAGGCATTATTTCCCCTCTGCTTTTGGTATTTTGAGGAGGGCTGCTTTCCGACAACAGAAAGGATGTGTTTGAGATTGAAGATTTTTTTCTTAAAGCTGCTCTTGAGATTACTGAGCAACTGCTGTCTGAAGCTTGCGTAAGTTGTGCCTTCTTGTGTGAGTTTAGTATTTGTGCCATCCATTCTTCCGAGAAGGGACGTGGGTGGTGCTGTGGGTTAAACCACAGAGCCTAGGACTTACCGATCAGAATGTCGGCAGTTCGAATCCCCATGACGGGGTGAGCTCCCGTTGCTCGGTCCCTGCTCCTGCCAACTTAGCAGTTTGAAAGCACGTTAAAGTGCAAGTAGATAAATAGGTGCCACTCTGGCGGGAAGGTATACGACGTTTCCGTGTGCTGCTCTGGTTCTTCAGAAGCGGCTTAGTCATGCTGGCCACATGACCAATAAAGCCGGCTCCCTTGGCCAACAAAGCGAGATGAGCGCTGCAACCCCAGAGTCAGTCACGATTGGACCTAATGGTCAGGGGTCCCGTTACCTTTACCTTTCTTCCAAGAAGCCTTGCATGGGGCAGAGGGAAGGGGGAGGCCCAGGGGAGAAAGAGGAAGTGGTCTTACCCACACGATACATTGAAAGCAAAATTCACCACACATTTAAAGCACTCGGTGTCCCCCCAAAGAATCCCGAGAGCCATAATTTGGTAAGGGAGCTTGGAATTAAAGCTCTGTGAGGGGATATTACAGAGTTATTGGGCGAGGGGGGAGCTATGTGCTTTAAATGTGTGGTGAATGTGCTTTCAATATGTGGTGTGGATGTGACGTCCGCAATGGTATCTCTTTCTTTGATGGATCTTCCCTTTCCCCTGACAGGAGAAGAATTAGCAAGACACCAGAATCAGCTACTGGAGCAGAAGGGGAAACACCAGAAATCACTGCAGAGGGAGGAGCAGGAACAGGAGCAGAAGAAGGAAAAGTTGAGTGGATCAGAGTCCGGAAGGCTCAAGCCATGGCCAAGGGGAAGGCGCTTCTCTCTACCCTTCCCATAGAAAATGTTGCAAGTCTGGGCCAGGAAGGAATAGCAAAGCTGGCGAAAGCAAAGCTCAAGGAAGATCCAAGAGAAGGGCCTGCCAGCCTCAATATGATGAAAGTCCTTAAGTAGTCCCCCTCTTTGCAGTGGACTGTTTTCTGTTGTGGGGTCCTCTTTTCCACCTTGTTTTCCTTCAACCCTTTGTTTTCGTTTTGAACAACTTTGGACCACATGAAGCTTGGTCATCCCCGCAGGATGGACAAAGGTCTCTGCTGCCTGGGATCAGACCCACAGTTCAACTTCAACCTGCCTCCTCCTTCCCATTAAGCAAGCAGGCCTCTTCCTCTCTACACCAGAGGACCAAGTCCCTGGCTGCCTTGCCTCACATCAAACAGTTGTCTTAAAAAATACAACGGCAGCAAGTTTCCTCTAGCTTGTTTCTGCAGTTGTCTCCTAGAAATAGTACGTAGCTCAGGCCTCATACTGCTTACTCACAGAATGGTTGGAAGTTGGAAGAGACCCAAGGTTCATCTAGTCCAACCCCCTGCAATGCAGGAATCTCAGCTAAAGCATCCATGACAGGTGGCCATCCAACCTCTACTCCTCTCGAGTGCTCATATCTAGTACTTCCCTTCCTAGCTTTGTGTACAAACACTAGTAGATTATAAGAGCAGAGCAGTGAGGTGGCCAAGTTTTCAGATGATTCCAAATTATTCAGGGCAATGAAAATAAATTGCAAAGAACTTTGAAAGGTTCTATCCCAAATGGGTGATAAGGCAACAAAATAGCAGATGTGGTGGGGAATGGAAACCCTAAAAGGACTGGGGAGGAATCAGTTTTAAAGAGATTTAGAGACAGAATTTGATGCTTATGACCCAAATAGCTTTGCTCACATCAGACAGCCTCTTGTGTTGAACTTTCACTTACAGTATATCCAAGCTAATTGTGCATTGCTAGTTTTGCTGGTCTGACTACTTAAGATGCAAAAACGGGTATAATAATAATAATAATAGTTATTATTTACCTATTCTTCATCCCACGGTCCCAGGGTGGGTTATTATATAGACAATGCATAGAAAAGAGTCAAGCCCCTATATTTGTGCAGCATAATTCTATCAGCATAGATACAGTATTTTTATACAATTATATCCATTGTTGTAGTATGTATTTCTTTATGTGCTGGTTACCATAAGAAATATGGAGTGTACATGTGTATGATATTATGTTGTAATATTATAATGCCCATGATATGCAAGAATTAATAATCCTCTTAGCAAAACTTGTTAGGAAAAACTTTCTCATGGTCATGGAACAAGATGGGAACAAGAAAATATACGTGGATGGGCTCAATACAGAGATTTTCACAAAATTTCATCCCTACTTCAGTGTAAAGTGATGCACATCAAGGGAAACAAACCACTAAGCTAGCGGTGACTTACTAGAAAAGAGATATTGAGGTCATGGCGGTGAAATCAATGAAATGCAGACTCTATGTGCAGCAGGAGCAGCAGCAGCAGCTGTGGAAAAACTAAGGATCGCTAGGAAAGGGATTGCAAATGAAATTGCCATTATCGAAATGCCTGTATACAAATCTATGGTGAAAAACCACATTTAAAATAGTATGCACATTTCTGGCTGCTGCATTTCTACAACGATATTGTGGAGCTGGAATGGGTGCACAAACCACGAACATGCTCAAGGTCTGGAGGTTGTGCTATGTCGTATGTTCCATAAAAACTTTCCCAGCATATTCATCAGAGCTGGGTGTGTGCATGTGAGAAGTGGCAAGAAACACCCCCATAATCTTCGGTGGGGTGAAGAAATTCGTAAGAACCTTGGGGGCAAAGACTTGTTTCAGGCAAAGAAATTATTCTGCCACCCACTGCTTTCTTTTTTAAAAAAAAGAAAAGGGGATCAAGTTCTTATTAAAAAGAGACAAGACTTTTCCCAGAGTGAGCCTGGGCAAATCTCATATGAAGCTCCCCTTCCCCATCATTACTAATGACTTCCATCATTATAAAAGCCTTCTTTCATTTCTTTGCAAAAATTACCCTGATTTTGCACACATTCACCCATTTGCTGTAGGTAGTTGTTTCTATGATGCACAGGCCCACTCACATAGGATTATGACATCACTGGGTAAAAAAACCACATAAGGAATAGTACAGAAGTGCCTATTATTTTCTTCCTGAATTTGTGCCTAGCCTTGGAATAAAATTATTTTGCTGAGAAATACTTCTGCAAGTTATTGTAGACACTCCTGTTTAAACCTGCTATAGGGAAAGTTATTAGCTAGAATGTTATTTTATGTTTCTTTGGTTGAATATATTGTGTGTTTCATGAGTGTGTGTGAGAGACGGGGGGGAGCATAAAGAGTTGAATCTGTGTTACATGTTTTGTTGGTCCAATCAATTCCTACCAACTTTGTCGGTCCCTGCTCTATCCTGGTTCTTATGCCCTATCTGAATAGACTAAGATTGTACTGTCCTGATTCATGGTAGATGATGTGCCAACATGATGATCGGGTTGGGGAGGGAAATGGGGCTGGGGGACTCTAAATTCAAAGCTCAATTCAAGCTCTGCTTTGTGTAATTCTACACATATTGTTGGCTCACAGTTCCACACATAGAGCTGCCTATGAAAGCCCCATGGCAGACATTTGGGCAGGCACAACTCCAACCCACTGAAATAAAATATATCACCCTTTACGCTGTGATGCATCTCAGTAATCTTGTGTGCTTTACTTATTGTGGAAGCAAGCAGGGATGTTCATTTCTGTGACATTATAAAGAGCAATGTGATGGATTTCTATTCCTGTTTTATTCTGAGAGACTTACATGTGTTTGTACTTCTCTGCAGCACTGTAATTGAGGATAGGTATCCTTGAAAGTGATTGCAATATATATGGTATTAGTTCATTTCTCATGGGGAAAATCTTCTTTGCTGAAACACAAAATTTGGTTTTGATCCAGAAAATGAAAAGCTGCTCTTCCTATTAGTAAATCCAAATACACTGTTAACCTCGCAGTGGCAGGTGGATTGAAATGTCTGCTGCTGTTTCAGACTGCTACTTAAGAAAAAAGTAACGCAGTTTAGATTAAACATATATTTATGTAAGTGTTGTTAAGATTATGGTACCTTCAGAACTCTATTTTTTGTTTTTTTCTGAATATAGATTCTGGTATTTAATTACGAATTTATGTCAGTACTCTACCCTTCTGAATCTGTTTAGGATACTTTTTATGTCAGGGAGAAAAGATAACTGACAATTTCTCCTATTGCCTCAATAACAAACTTTTTAAAGCCTATTTAGTGCCATTGTTTCCCCAACACCTGCCATTTAGGCACATCCCTGAGGGCAAACGGACAACTGTGAATGAGGACAATCCTTATTGGATTAGTCATAAGGGTGGTCTGAACTATTCAAGGCCTTTGGACCGATCTAGGAGACATCACTATGCCAACCAATCATATCTGACTGTGAGATAGTTCACCAACAGCAAATGAAATTGTTTAAAAGAGCTTGAAACACCAGAATACCTTTAAAGGAACAGGTCTGTTTCTACAGCCATAATAAAAATTATCCAAAAAAGTGGGGACAGCATTTTCCACATTCATTTTTAAAGCTGATTTTCATGGTTAGTCATCCTGGTCTCTTGTGAGAGGAAGGGTGAGGCATAAGAAGATGAAGACGATGATGACAAAGAAATGATCACAACAAAAACTAAAACAGCAACGACAGTTTGTTAACTCTGAATAAAATGTTCCTTGAAAATGGTGTGTAGTTCAGACTTATTCCTAATTTTTACCCTAGAGGGGGAAATACAATTGTGAAATGAATACACTATTAAGTAATATTGCAGGAGAGAGAAGCTTGAAGAGAAAGAAGTATATTGATCACATAGTTTGACCCTTTCTGTTTTGTTAAAGGAAAGGTCAAATAATTAGCATTTCACTTTTCCCGTGGCCTGAAGGTGGCCAATATAGTTGCGTTTTCTGTAACATCACTTTGCACTGAAACTTTTGATATTATGGTGGTTTTCCCCCAAAAGCAATGGCTAAAGCCAGAGATCAAGATCAAGATTTCAAAATAAACACACAGCTTTTTTTTTTTGTTTTGTTACATTCTAGGATATCTTAGCTATATATTCCTCCTGAATCTGTAGGCCATTTATTTATATGAAATGATATTCTATCTGAATATTTGAATAATGTTTCTGCTCTCTGTCAAGTGTAAAGGATGATTAAAATTACACTGCTTGGCAGCTATAACCATAACACATGTAAATAAAGCTGACATGTGCAGGAGTCAGATAAATGCGGGGAAGCTCAGGTTTCCAAGCAGGTTGTCTGACCTTGGATAAAGAAAGCACAACAAGAGCAGTGGCTCTTTGAGTGGAAGGCGCGCACACACACACACACACACACACACACACACACACCCTCAATCCCCAATGATTTCCAGATCTGCTCCAGAAGTGATTGGAATGGTAAAAAAAAAATAGAATAGGTTCCATCTAGCCCCCCACACTGTTCACATAGCTATCTCAAGCAGAACCTGACTGCATTCCCTCTTCCTGTGGTTCCCAGCAACTGCTATTCAGAGGCAAGTTGCCTCTGACAGTAGAGGCAGAACATAGCCCTTGTGGCTAGGTTACACGTAAATAGGGTTAGGCCTGCAGCCTCTTAGTGGAACCCAGTTTATACTGAAACCAGTGGGACTTAAGGTATGAATAGCTCGTCCCACTCATTTCAATGGGAACCAAGTTCAACGGACTGACAGTGCGATCTCATTCAAATTTTGTTTAGTTTAACAGCACTGTTCCCAGCTAAGTAAAGTACAGGACTGGGGTCTTAATCTGGACTCAGCTTCAATGAATAGAGATAGCATGGATCACATACTTGAATAAGCAGTTTTCACTGCAGTGTTCTTATTAAGAGAATGTCAAGCTTTGTGAATCAGTGTCAGTGTGAGAACAATGTGCTCATGCTCATACGCCCATGCATATATGCCATGGGTAGGCAAACTAAGGCCCAGGGGCCAGATCCGGCCCAATCGCCTTCTACATCCGGGCCATGGATGGTCCAGGAATCAGTGTGTTTTTACATGAGTAGAATGTGTCATTTTATTTAAAATGCATCTCTGGGTTATTTGTGGGGCATAGGAATTCGTTCATTATTCCCCCCCAAAAAAAAATATAGTTGAGGCCCCCACAAGGTCTGAGGGACAGTGGACTGGCCCACTGCTGAAAAAGTTTGCTGACCCCTGATATATGCTGTGTCCCTTCAATGAAGCTTGTTTGAATCCCATTTACTGCTGCCTGTTTAAATCCCATTTATTGGTTTGGTATCTGCCTCTTCCTTCCCACCATGGCAACAAAAATGCAAAATCAAAAATCATTCCAGCTGAGCAGTGTACTTCCTCTGAACAAGCACTCTCTGGACTGACTGGTTTATTTAGAAGTGAGAATATGAACAACAGATGCTTCGAGATTTGGGTCTTTTCATTCTTTTTGAAGGGACTGCCACCAATGTGTGAAATAAAGGTGTACCTGAGGAACTCTCTTCAATTTTCCATGACCCTTGACCCCTGGGGCAGGCGGGTGGCGCAATTTCCTCTGTAATTAAGAACATCCAGGCCTTTCCATGACATGTCTCTACCAATGGGAGCAATATCAGATTCCCATGTCCCCTAGCTAATTAGTCATTTCCACACATGTGTGGCTTGTCACCTTGCCAACATGCATGAGACAGCATCTCCTATGGACTCTTTGGGATTGGCACTTCTAAAAAAAAAAATCCCTCCAACATATATTACACTTTTCGTGTATATGATTATATTTGCAGAAGTAATCCATAAACTTTATAGAATGGACATCTCAACAGGATCATGTTCTATAATATAAATAAATCTATTCCACAAGTATCATTAACAGCCAAGTGCTATGATTTGCAAATCATGAGAATGAAGGTGTTGTGCAATAATGACCGATTACATGCTTAATAAACTATTTACAGTATACATTATCTACTCCCCTTTTTTATTAATTATGTTTAACTATATTTTGACTGACCTGTACAATAAAAAAAAACAAAAAACAAAAAAACATATGGGGCAGGAGAATCCTGCGACTCCTGGTGCAAGGTGATGGAAAACTGTTAAGCAGAATCTACAGTAGACACAGCTATTAATGCATACATACACAAATATACATGCCATTTGTTTAACTTCTCCATAACACAAATAATTTTGGGGATTCTGGTTTGAATTAGCCCTAATCTATAACTGGCCTATTTACTGTAAACTGCTTGAGATAGCATCCGTTTTGAGTGAAGGGAGGTTGTAGTAGTACGGTACTACATATGCTACCCTAATTTTACCATAAGGAACATAATTATATATTTTTGTATCTCATTTTCTTTTGCTTTCAAGTCCCTTCATTCTGGCTGTGTGTTTTACTGGGTTGTGCTTTTTCATTTTCCCTGCATTCCCCCTCCCCCCAGTAAAGAAATAAAACATAATTCTGATAATTTCTTCTACTCTGCTTGCTGCCTTTAGATAATGTCCCAAAGCTCAGCCTTTTTATCTTGTTTACTTGATCATTTTTATTTTTTCTTCCTCTCAAGTGCTTGTAAAAACACATTAAATCAGAAAATTCTCCCCTATGGTAAAATCTTATTTGGATTTTCTGTTTAAATAAGGAGTTTACGTTAGGTCACATTAATAATGTTTCCAACATGTTTCCTTTCTGTCTAAAGAAGGGTCTAGGAAGATGTTGTTTTCATGACAAAAAGGAATGAAATATGAGGACAATAGTCAGAAATTAAGAGGAAGTCCTCTGATCCAAACCTTTGCTCATAGGAAGATGATGTCTCTTCCTCTTTCTTTGTAATTGACTAGTTTTGGGGAATTTGTAGGGAAGACAATGGGATTTTAAACATTTGTAAAAAGTTATAAAAGGGACGCAGGTGGCGCTGTGGGTTAAAGCCTCAGCGCCGAGGACTTGCCGACCGAAAGGTCGGCGGTTCGAATCCCTGCGGCGGGGTGCGCTCCCGCTGCTCGGTCCCAGCGCCTGCCAACCTAGCAGTTCGAAAGCACCTCCAGGTGCAAGTAGATAAATAGGGACCGCTTACCAGCGGGAAGGTAAACGGCGTTTCCGTGTGCGGCTCTGGCTCGCCAGATGCAGCTTTGTCACGCTGGCCATTTGCCCGGAAGTGTCTCCGGACAGCGCTGGCCCCTGGCCTCTTGAGTGAGATGGGCGCACAACCCCAGAGTCTGTCAAGACTGGCCCGTACGGGCAGGGGTACCTTTACCTTTACCTTTACCTTTAAAAAGTTATAAAGTCAATGTCTGCTTCTATTCCACTGAGGGCTGAGTAAGATCTCATACCCCATAAGATCTGAGACAGTGGCTATAACTTAAAGAATTAAAGGGAAATCTGAATTTCAGATGTAAAACCAGAAAATAGGCAATTTGAGAAGAGAAAGAAATGCAATGCATTTTGACCTCCATGGATTGTCTATCATACTAGATGTTTTTATATCAAACGCACTTGGGCTAGATCTACTGATGGACCAAAGATCTACTCATGGAAGGATGGGCAGGCGGAGACAGGAGTTTCCGATGCCATTTCTCTCTGCAGCCCTCTGCTCTAGCTCAGGGATTCTGTGGAATAGCATGGGAGGGGAAGGAGGAGATCTCAGGAAGGAGAATCAGCAAAAACTGCATTCCCACTTACGTGGGAATCCACTTACAAAAGGTCTGCACTGGATCCAACCTATTGTTCGTTGAACTTGTAGCTTAAACCTATAAGACTCTGGGTCTTGTAAGATGAACATCTAATTTAAGTATTAACACAGAAATCCTACATATTAATCAGGAGTCCTGTTAAATTCAATAGGGCTTATTCCTGGTGCGTGGGTATATTCAATTGCAGTGCAAGTGAAGTATGCTCATAACTATTTCTAGCACTCATTTGTAACAATGCTGTGAATGTTTTTAATTACAAGGTTTCTTCATCAGCAAAGAAAGCAGAATGCAATTATGCGCATGTGCAGTTGGCATACAGCCAATCGGCACCCAAAGCCAGCTGCTTTGTAGGCATATGTGCAAAAGTTTAAACCCCTTAACCTCACCGATAATCTCACTGATTGTTGTGAAATGAAATATGAACTACAATGCCAGTAAGTGCGCTTGCTGAATTTCTTTAATATTCTTCTCAGTGGAACGTTCACTGATTGCTGTTATTGACATGTCCAGACCACCCAACTAAAGCCTTTTCTTTGGCAAATGTCTACTCTATTTGACTCACTTCTGTCTATTTCATACAAATGTTCGATGTGGTTTTTGTTCCTGGATATGGTTGTTTTGGGAAGAGAGGCAAGACGGCAAGATGAAAAGGTGCACACACACGACATGTTCTAAAAAAGCTCATACTGACAAAGTCAATACTGTAAGAAAGGGAGTTCACCCATCACTACTTATTTCCTCATTCACCTTGTCCAGTATGGCTTCATCCAGTACATGAAGTACTGATAAATCAGTGTTTGAGTGTCTCAAAGCTTGGAATTCAAAGCTTTTTCATTCTTTTTCCACATAAGGCAGTCCAACTAAACTACCAATGGTTGGTCAACTTGGCAGAAAAAGGGTGAGGACCAAAGGTTAACTCCTTTGAAATGTATATTATTTTCTGCATTATTTTTAAAAAGCCAAAATTACAACAGAGGGGGGAGAGAAAGAATGAATTTCAGTGCCACGGCACTTCATTCCTTACGGAAAACGAATATTCCAGAAGGAAGCTGGGCTGGCAAAGTCACACTCGGCCTGGAAGCTCTTTCCCTTCATTCTTCATCGAAAAGTAGCCAGTTACTCAGTTGTAACTTGTAGATTTCAGAGTAAATGGGAATACTGGGTTGAAAGCCGAGGAGTTTGCCTCAACATGAAGAGGCAGCTTGCCCACCCAACAAACTATCAATAAACACAGATGGACTGTTTAGAGACCTATGAAACATGTCCTAGATGACTAAGCCCATCTTTCAACACAGTTGAGTGCCTCCTAGAAATCCTTTTGAGAGGAAACATGGGAACATAGGAAACTGCATTAAACTGAGTCAGGCCCACTGGTGAATCTAGTTCAGTATTGTCCACATGGACTGGCACCGAATCTTCAGGATTCAGGATGGGGATATTCCCAGTCCTACCTGGATATAGTAGGAATTGAACCTCCTGGTTCTTCTTTAAAATATAAAGGTGGTGCAGGGCACCCTCTCTTCCCTAGGACCTTCTAGCATGCAAATCAATGCTCTGCCACTGAGCTAGAGCCCACCCACAAGTGGGTCAATGCAGTGTCCTTCATGGGCATAGCCGCGAGGGGGGCAGAGAGGGGCAGCTGCCCCCCTAAATCAATAAAAATCAATAAAAATACATAGCTAACTGAGGTTCTGCCCCCCCCAACAAAAGGCCTGCCCCCCATAACAAAAATCCTAGCTACCCCCATGGTGTCCTTGTTAGTGTCTGAAGGAACGTGGGAGTTTTGTTCCAGAGGGGGAAAGAAAGGCAAGACTCTTTTCAATAAACAATAAAAGAAGGAATTTGTTATTTCACTTTGTAATGTCAGAAGCACTCCCCAGCCTAAAAAAGCAATGTACACAAGGAAAGTGCAACATGACAGCGCTGCCCTCTGTTCATTTATAATTGCCTTTTAAAAATATGCTTTCTCACTCTTTCTCCTTTCATAATTTCATACTGTACAAAAGTAATCTGTCCTTAACAACGTGGTTGCCAGGAGATGTGAGGTGCCCTTATACGGACGGCTATAGTCTCCCATGCTGGTCTCCAAGCAGAAGCAACTGGCATTCGATATGTTGAGAGTTATCACACTTAGAACATAAACTTTCAGCATCATCTCCAATTTTATAATGCCAATGTCGACTCAGTTTTAGAAATCCGCTCCTCCTTGCGAAGTCTGACAGCCAAAATGAAGTATTTCCGTTGCTTTTTGTGTTGTTTCCTTCTTTTTCTTTTGCTAAGCCAAAGGTAGCTGTGCTGCAGATGTTGGTAGACTCCAGCTCCCAGCATTCCTAGCTGCTGGCCATGCTGACTGGGGTTGATGGGAGTAGTTGGAGCCCTGTGCTTTATTATCTACCCCTGTGCTACACAATTCCAAAGCCAGATTTCCCTTTTAACGCTTCAGACCTTGCCAAAATTTTGCAAAACTCTTTACTCATAATATATTTAGGTGGCGTTTTGCAAATGCAGGGTTCTTTCAAATAAATACACACACACCAACCACAACCACATAGGGAAAGGTAGATTTTAGATCCACTAATGCAGTGACCAGATTCATTACTTCAATTTGGGAGGATCCTAGCTACTGCCCATTGCTTTGTAGTACCCCCAATGTAGGATGATGGCTAAGCCCCATTAAGTTTATATTTGAAAGGGAAGCTCAGCCTTCCATGATGCCAACATTTTAGGACAGAGGAGTCCTGAGTGTTTGGCAGTCAAAAAGAGCAGCGCCAGAACTGTGATCAAGATACGGAAATCATGTTGGTGCGAATCCAGCTTTCAAACCATGACAAGGATGCAATGTATTGACTTCTCCTCTCATTCCTTCATAATTTGATCATACCATCACATCTGAAGAGTGATAGCTCTGCCAGGCGTTTTGATGCTGGTGTCATTGCCAGCTGGAAAGGCCACTGAAGCCTGTTTGAAATTAACTGACCCAAATCCTGTTTTTCCTGGATGATTATATGAAAGGCATTGTACTTTTTATTACGTATTAACTAGAAAGCATGTTATCCCTGGCAGCATTTTGAAAGGTGGGAAAAAAAAACAGAAAAAGTTAGAGCTCTTCAAAAGAATAATATGTAGTGATTTCACATCATTACTGGACGCCCTCCCTCTCAATGAGAGGAAAAAAACTATTTGTTGGACCCCAAAGTGCTCTTCCACATGTAAAAAGTGTTTTTCACTCATGTAATGTCTCTTAAATTGCTTCTTCACACATTACTCTGAACACAGAGTGTCTTTGCACATGTGATGGTGTTTGAAAGAGTTTACACTAGGCAGAGGGCCTTCTCAGTAGTGGCACCCTCCCTGTAGAACGCCCTCCCATTAGATATCAAGGAGATAAAGAACTGTGCAACTTTTAGAAGGCATCTGAAGGCAGCGGAGTATTGGGATGTTTTTAAAGTTTGACATTTTACTATGTTTTTATGTGTAAGCTGTAAGCTGCCCAGAGTGGCTGGGCAGGGTATAAATATTATTATTATTATTATTATTATTATTATTATTATTATTATACTTGTTAATTTGATTGAGGATTGAGTGAATATGTTGATTGAGGATTGAGTGAATATGTTGGAGTCAATTTTGCCTTCTCACAGTTTCTCATTTTTCCAATCTGAGGTTCTCCACATTAATTTGCAATCCATTTTTTAAAGCTTTGTTCATCAGCATTTTAGTGCAAATCTCCTTACACATTCTCATATGGAATTTATCCTGATATATACCTTTTTGAAAAGCATTTCCCCATAATACAATGGAGGTTTGTGTGTTATTTTCACTAATATATGAATCTACAGCCACACTGCATGATTTTTTTTTGGTAAATAATACTTAGCTGGAGAAGTGCATTGCAAACTTCAGAGCAGCACAATTTTTTGCGTCTTTCAGTTTGTGTGTTGTTTTGTAAAATGCAAATTAGTAAGTTCACCTTTAGGAAGCTGGATCAGATGTCGGATCCATTTCATTGAGCATCCTATTAGTCTCAGTGGCGAACCAGATATCCATTAGCAAAGCATCATTTATCTGTGCCAGGTAAAAATTGTAACACAGGTCCCTTTCCATACCCCTTATAGGCCCTGTCTGTTATGAAAAATTTGAAGATTCGTGCTGTCATTTAGCTTCTTTGGTTCCCATTGTTTAAAGTCTTTATATTTTGGCTCCCTGATTTGTGTACATATATCCTGACATGGCTCTTTATACAGTCATACCTCGGGTTACGAACGCTACGGGTTGCGCGTTTTCAGGTTGCAGACTGCGCCGAACCCGGAAGTACTGGAACAGGTTACTTCCGGGTTTCGACGCTTGCGCATGCGCAGAAACACAAAATGACATAATGTGCATGCGCAGAAGCACCGAATCGCACCATGCGTGTGTGCAGACGCAGTGCTTCAGGCTGCTTCAGGCTGCCTCCTGCACGGATCACGTTCGCAACCCGAGGAATGACTGTATAGTAATTATACAAGTCACGAATGCTTTTCAGTGCTTTCCCTGGGATCTAGTGAGTCTTTTATGCACTCTTAGACCATGACTGATGTTTGTAGGGGTCTCTTCAGCTAAAGACAGGGGTATAAATACTTTAAACTAATGTTGGCCTCTTCTGCTTATGCTAAGAAAATACCACCAGTAGAAATATGGGACTTACATTTCTCAAGCAAGTAGGTCATAGGTGGTGGCGCAATTCTGTCTGTTGAACTACAAGTCGGACATCAGGGGTGTGGCCTTTCCGATGTTTTTGAACTGCAATTTCCATCATCTCTGACCATTGGCTGATGGCTGGGCCTGATGGAAGTCAAAGAACATCCAGAAAGCTACTTAGTTTCCTCATGCTTAGTCTGGAAGTCCCTATACAATCGTGCGCTCTCTTCCTTTCTCTCTCTCCCCCTCCCCGCTCTCTTTGTGAGGCCTCTACTGTAGAAAAGGACCCAGGTTGAGCATGCTACAGAGAATATTGCTTGTTCTATTCTAATACCTCTTCCGATTGGCTCAGCAAGCCTTACAAGAACTGGACAGCCTATACAGGGTGAAAAGTCTGTATGGATATCTTCAAGCAAGCAGCTGATTCCTAGCATAGTGTATTTTAAACTGCTAAGATACAAAAAGATGGAATGAATGGTTGTTTTTGCTGAGCACCCACTATATCTATGATTCCATCTTTCACAGAGCATATATTATTACTGTTGACACACGGCCACCTTTCAATTCATTCCAAAAGAAGCATTCTCAAATGGACGTTGACTGATTAAACAAGAAGTGCATTGCACAATATGGTAATTTGCAAAAAGCATTTTCCCTCCCTCCCCGCCCACCTGCCATGTGTCAGGTGTCATTCACCAGCCCTGCACATGCTTTTCTGACACATTCTTGTTGGAGTCAGCACTGTGCTTTTGAGACTTTGGCCTGAATAGCTGGATGACCGGCTGAAGCTGCTCACCAGCTCCGATCACATGTTATCAGTGAAACTTTTTCTGCTGCGTTTGTTTCCTTTCATTGTGTCCTCAGGCTGACCATTTCCTGCCAATGTCCTTTAAGCAACGAACATACAGTGAAGATCAGGGTCAGTCCTCTCGCTGCTTAATCTTCACTCATGGATTGCAAAGATAATGGTTTTAGTAATAATAATAATAATAATAATAATAGGAAAAATAAGAATGACAACTTTCTCTTTCTGTGTGCTGCTTTTTAAAATGACTGGAAGAACTTCTATTAAAAACAACTGCTGAAATACTTTTTAACAATATCTGTCTTGGTTTTAATGTGCCGAATAGAATATGCAGAATAAGACCGCCTAGTATAGTGCACTGACATGGAAGCCAAGTACATTCAAATGTTGTCTAATATCTGAAGGCATGCCAACAGAATTGAATTTTTAATTTAAATAAATCTCTTTTGAAAGCCTTGCCGAACTGTGTACGGAGCATTCCAATCTAGTGTTCTCCACACATTATGTCACATTCCCCCTGTATCATCATCATCATCAAAATATCTAGTTTATATAGCCTCACAGCAATCATTTATTAAATCAAAATAGGTCTCTGTCAAAGTGAATATTTGATTGATTGAACTAAAAAGTCATAATTTCTAGTCTTACTGTCTCATGATCATCTGTTCACCACTTAGCTGGCCAGATAAGACATGTAGAATGACTGTAGCCATTTATTACTTGAAGTTACTGGAATTTGGGCCTGCTTTATTTAACAGAAAGATGGATAATGGTCCTACTACAACCATATGCCTGAGCAGCAGTGATGTCTAGCGGTGCAAGGCAGGTTATTGGAAACATAAATCCCTTGTTTGGGTGGAGGAAAATAACTTTAATCCAGTCTTCTCTCCCCACATTCTACCCTCCTACCTCTGAATATATGGTTTGTGTTATTGCCAGTAATCTGCCTGTTGTGCACACCCAGGCTGTGGTTGCTGGACGAGCCTTTCTGGAATCAGGAATTCTGCACACAGTGAATCCTTATAGCTATCCATATGGCCTCAGTTGGATCACAGTGAATATGCGCATTTGAGTACATAGCTGCCCAATACAGTAGCTTTCCTACTGATGATTCAAGTATCTTAATTTGCTAGCTATCAACCCTGCTTATAAACAGGGTAATAGCATCATAATCTTGTTCAAGAGAGAATGTGCTACACAAATTCTTCCTGAGCAAGAAGTACTTGTTCTGTACTGTACCGGGAAAGAGCAGGGCGAACACTGATGCAGATCGGCACATGCAGTTTCATAGATAGATCCCAAGGCTTCATATGGCATTTGATGTCAACTGTTGAGGTTGCAGAGGGCATTTGGCATCTAATGAAATCCTACAAAAGAAATGGGGAAAGTGATCAGCTACCCATTTGCAAAAGAGCAATAAATCTTCTCCATGCATTTTCATTTTCGTTTTGTGCAACCTTTTTCTAGGCTGATTTTCTTATCAGAGTTTGTTTTTCATGGATATCTCTGTAATGTTTTTGTACATAATCTGTATAGGCAATATATGTTTTACTATTTAGGCTTTAGTTCTCTGAGCTGCCTGCCTGACTTCCTGAATCTGAGGCAGCGCTCTCTCCTTTTTAAAAGTCGTATGTTGCAGCTGTGTCTTGCAATTGTTTAATTGCCCATAGCTTCTTTTTATGAAGATGCTGACCAGCCCAAACCACCATAACCTAATAATTGCAATTCAACAATGCTCTTTCCTTGTAGTTCTGTTCATATTTTTTTTAACTTGGCAGGCAAGGCTGTGGAAACAAATCAGTAAATAATGGCTTCGAAATCCCTAAAGTTTATTCACCCAAGAGTAAAAGCCATTTCAGTATCCAGCATGATATAAATTGTATAGAGAGCTAAGGAGGTGAGAGGTGGGACCAGGTGGCTCCAACAGAAAGGGAGGGGCCAGAGAATGCACTCTCAGTCTCTCCTGCACACAATTGAAACTGCACAGGGGTTTCATGCTTGAACAGGGCTATAAAATAAGAGTGCAAGAAAGTGGCCATTCCCAGGTAAAATCTCTCTGGAAAAAGATTCAAAAAGGTGCCTACAGGAGGCTCCCTGCTTCACATAAAGGGTGTTCACATGTTACATTCCATGAGAGTACAATCAAGGCGTCTGTGTAAACAAGTTGTAGATCTGTACACTCATACAGTAACTCACATGTAGCATTCAATCAGGGTACAGTCTCTGTAGGTAGTAGCTGAGCTGTACAAATCAACAAGTGTACACTTTTCCACACAAACACTTTTACCTGTGAAGAGACAGCTTGTGCTTGTGTTCAGAGTAATGTGTGAACACACCTTCAATCACCCTCCAATCTATGGAGGTTGAAGAGAAAAACAAGTGGTGCTGTCTGAATTAGGGTTGTTCTCATTGCCCCCTCACACGTTTGCTATGTACAGTGTGACTGTCTCTCTGTGTGTGTGTGTGTGTGTGTGTGTGTGTGTGTGTGCGCGCGCGCGCGTGCAGTCACCTGAGCTCCAAGCATGCCGCCTGACTTTACCAGAGAACTAGGCCAATGTGAATGCTAGAAAATCTTACACATAATTCCAATCTCAGGTGCCCTGCCAAATATTTTTCCATAACGGTTGGCAAGTATACAGAAGCAATCAGCATATCATTTAACATAAAGCAGAGGGAGACTTGCAGAGATGTTTATTCAGAGGTGCTTTTAGGGAGATACACTCCTTAAGTATGCTCCTACTGGGCTCACAGTCTCCTTATCTCTCATCTTGTCAATTGCACTGACAAGTGAGGATCCAGGGGAGCTCCCATAAGCTCCTTTGTACCTTTCGCAGCTCTTCCCCAAGCTGAATGCTCTGCTCAGGCAGACCACCCACAGACACAGACATCACTTCCCACTGGCAACTTGCCAGGCAGCAAACAATCAGCCACACCACCATATTAGCCTCTGTACACACACACACACACACACACACACACACACACACACACACACACATACACACCCCGCCCTCACATAACTCCAAACCAAAGGAGGCAAGAGCCTGCCCAGCCTTCCAGGTTATAGGTGCCACAGGTTTCTAGCAGCCTAGATGTCTACACTGGGAAGCTCCTTCTTGCTTGCACTAGGCCCCACAGAAGTCTCAGATTTGCCCTTTGTGTGCCGTATGTGTGGCTTACGTATCTTAGATCAATTGAAGTGTCCTTAGTACTGGAATTTTTAGGAATGGGTGTGTTGTGGTGGAGGGCAGGCAGGCGACACTCTTCATTGGAAGCGGCATCATTAGCATCTTGAATGGAACAAGTCATTTGACGCTAAGCCAAAAGGAAACTGCTTCCTCTCATAAAATTATAGTTTCCTGGTAGACAGAGTGTTACCCACAAGACTGCTTGCTTGTAGTCCTCCTGTTTGGAGTTCATCTGAAGCCAATTGTGCAGAGAATTCTTTCCAGCTGTGTTTGGAATTATCTCTAAACTGATCGGTGAATTTGGACCTGCAATGATCATTAGAAATCTAAGAAAATGTAAAGCAGTTTTTGGGGACCGCCACTCATGTTACAGAAACTTTGGCCTGGCTTATACATCACACTAAGACAAACCATGGCTTGGCACAAATGTGTGATTGTGGCCTGTTTCCCCATTCACGTAGTCAGGTCCACATGAGGCCCCTTCCCATCTGAGCATTACTCTGGACTTACTCCCATTTAAATGTGCCCCCCCCCCCATGGTTGGAAATTTCAAATTTGGAAAACCACACATATAAACTGGGAAAGGTCCTATACATCATTGGACTGGGGAGGGGGGTCCACATTTTGTTCTGGTGCGGACAAGCCCTAAGAGTCAACTACCTGTTGAACTGACTTCTGTACATGGGAGGGGAGGGGACACCATCTTGTCCTTTGCCTCAGAAAATGCCAACAGCTAACCCTGGACACTTCCTGGGCCAAGGAATTTGCTTGCTTGCTTGTTTTTTTTTTTTTAATGTGTCTATACCACTAATTCATATAAAACAGTAATGTTTTATATAATATAATGTAAGACATGCAACATCGTAAGAACAATACATAATAATCACTAAAATGATTGGCTAAGCATTAACTTAAAGCAGCTGCATAGGCCTAGGGGCATAAAAGTCTTTAAGAGATGCCCCAAAGTCAATAGGGAAGATGCCATTATATACCTTTCAAGGTGTGTTATAACTGGCTGCAGAGCTGTTCAGGATGTGATTATTTATTTCGCCAGTGGGAATAGAGAGTAAGGAGCACAGGTGCAATATTGAATAAAATATTTCAGGGGGGTCCAGGTAAGACCAGCCCTGCATAATCGATCACATGACACAATGCACACACACCCCATTTGAATGGGAATGCCCATCAACTTTGCATGAGCCTGACCCCCATAATAAAATGGGGGCCGAAGCCTCCACAGCCCCTAGGGGCTGTGTCTCCTATGGGAAGGGCACAGCAGTTGTCTGGGACTTCCTTTGAACCCAGTTTTTACTAATACCACTTATTTTAGTAGCAAAATGTTCCACCACTATCAGGTGTCGGGCTGAACCCTGAGAGAGCCCAGAATTCCCCCCAGGCCCTCCAGTACGATTTCATGTTCCTCCTTAGGCAAGCAGAGTCCAGATCTCCCATGGGCGCATGGTTATTACCTCACTGGCAGCATGGTGCCCCAAAAGGACAAGAGGCTTTAAAAGCAATCCTACCCTGCCCAGGGAGTTTACCTCAAGGTTAGGATCACTTCCGTCAGCTTTCCACAGGCAACTGTCAAAAAGAAAAAAAGTGGGGGGGAGCTGTCACAAAAAACTTTTTAAAAAAAATATAAAGAAGTTTTTACCTTCCTGGTTTTTTCTTATTGCTGAGAGTTAGATTTTAGTTTTATCTTTGTGGAACATAAACAAAGATTCGGTATCTCATCTGGATGAGTTTCACAGCTTTTCTTTTAATCAAAAAATTTGGTGACCTGCTTAAAATACAATCTCGGCAGAGTTTTCTTTGGCCTGTCTGCCTCTCTCTTGACTTGACACCAGCAAGATCAAGCCATGGAAGACTGTCAGCACAAGGGATATCCTTTCAAAAACAGGACACAGTTTTCTACTTTTTATTGTTAAGCATTTTTAAAAAACAAACCGTTCCTTTTCTCCCTCTGCCTTCAATATTCTGGATTTTTTTCATTTATACCAAGAGATGACAAGCTGGTATTGTTGGTTATTGCGAGGGAGCGGTGATTTATTCATAATTTATTGGGCTGATAAATTCATTTTAATCTGTACAAACTGTCTGTTTGAAAATAACCCAGAGCTTTTGAAAAGCACAAAGCACTCCGAATTCAAAACTTGCCATAGACTTGGGTAAATAAAATGTACCCAGATAATTTTAGAGCAGAAACAAATCCTGACTTCAGAAATGAGCGCAGATGTTCCTTTTTGACATATACAAATCTGCAGCTTGATCATTTCTTTACATTAGGCATGGGGAACTTCTGGTTCTCCAGACGTAGTTGGACTCCACCTCCCATCAGCACCAACCACTGGCTATGCTGACTGGGCCTTATGGGAGTTCATGTTCACATCTGAAGAGCCACAGATACCTCTCAACCTGGATTTACATACATGTATGCTAGTGGCCAGCCTTAATTTTCCTTGTTGTTTGTGACACTGAAGCCTCTCAATGAATGCCACATGCCTCACTTGTTTTCCTTACCTAATCTGATCCTTCTAGCATCACTTTTTAATTAGAATGCCCAGTTAGTCATTTGCACATTTGGTCTACTATTACCCATGTTGATGTAACCAAGTCCATAGACTGTATGTATCTCAATAGTCTCCAGACTGTATGTATCTCAATAGTGTTCTTTTTGTCCTCTGTTGGATACATGAAAGCTTACCTCCATTGCTTATGGAGTCTGGACTCCATCAGCATTTTAGTGTGAGCTGCTCCTAATATATACATTTTTGTATAGAGATCCAAGATGGCGAACGGCACTTAGTCAGCGTGAATGTGAGCTCTCTGACTTATTTTGTCTTTTATCCTTCAAAGCTGTTTTAATGAGTATAGAAACCTATTAATTTTTAACCTTAGTTTTTAGTTTTTAGTTTTAGTTTTAGTGTTAATTGGTAAGGAGGATGACACCTCTTTCTATCAAGGAGACAATCATTGACCCTGAAACTTGGGGCGGCTGCATGAAGAGAGAAATGACATTTTTGTATACAGTTTCCCCTAATATAATGTATTTTTGCACGTAATTTTCACCAATCCATTTTTATGCTCACTTCACTCCATCAAATGTATATCTGTATGCATCATTTGAGAAGTGCATTGATAAATTCAGAGGAGTGCCATTTTGGAAGGATGGCTGTTTCTGTTCTCAGATTGTTCCAGAAACTGTGAATTGGGTAAATTCACCTTTACATGTGATACAAATCAAATTTCTCCTCCAACCCTAATTGTAACCACTAATAATCAATCGATGATGGAGCTGGTGGGCTGGTGGTGACTGGAGCTTCTGGTTCCTCCAGACTTGTACACCACCTACCAGCCACTACTGAAGCCCAGGCCATCTGCACTTCATTTCAGTAATTAACATGGTGTCACAGAATATAACTTGCTTTGTTAACAGTTGGAGAAGACAGTTGCAAAAGTTTTAAAGTATGTAACCCAATTAGTGCCTGTAATTTAATTCAGATGGCCTGAACTGACACTGTACTACAAATTTATAGAAGGAATAAAAGTACTCACGCACAATTAAAGTGAGAGTTACTATGTTGATTATTTTCAACTGAATCAAGGCAGAAGTATCTGAAGAACAAGAGTCTTTGGTTAAGATCTTGCTGATCGCAGCCAGAGTAGTTTGGGCTCAAGAAGTGGAAAGAGTCTCTGGTTCCAGCTGGATGGGAAAGGCTATGGAAATGTCTTCAATTAACAGAAATGGACCAATTGGCTGGTTTGATTTACAAGAGGAATGGTATGTTTTATAATTTGTTGGGAGGTGGGCGTTTGCGAATTATTGTAATGCAAATTTTTGAAAGGTAAGACCCAAAAGGATCAGAAATGTGGCTTTGAGATGGGAATTGCAGTGTAAGGTTTCTCTCTTCTTTTGTTGGGAAATAGCCAGTGGCAGTTGGTTATCCTAGTAACGTCTCAGTGTTCTGAGATTCACCCAAAAGGAATGTTCATATTCCTTAGAGACTGTTAGGGAAAGCAAGCAATGGAGAAAAGATGCTGTTTTATAGATGTGAACAGTCAATACTGAAAAGGAAAGAAAGTTCATCCCAAAATCCTCTGATACTTGTCACATTCACTAATTTATTTATTGTCCAGATAGTCCCCAGATAAGTTGCAGTGTATAATATATGGTGCATCATGGTCACTAATGCTTAAGTATACTGTCATATGGTAGATATATTTCTACGTGAGCAGAACATACAAGAGAACATGAGCATTTTTATTGCACGTGAAGTGCTAACTGAATGTTGACCTATTAGTGTGAATGTAAAAAACCAACAGTTGTGTGAAGTTGTGTAAATATCTTTCGATCAAGCCATCACCCTCCTACAGTTAAATGAGACATGAAACAGGAATTAAATGCTAGCATTTATTGACAGGCAGCCTTGCTCAAATGTTTTTTCTGTTCCTTGATTCCTGGGAAGACATCCTGGGTCTCTTGATGGAAAATTTGCTTCAATTTCATGTTTGGTGGAAGTTTTAGAAAGGTCAGCTTTTCAGATCAAGAACAGAGAAGACCATGAAGAGGGAATTTAGTCGTGTCTCCTCTTCCTCTGCCTCTTGAGACCATGGGACCTGTGACCTGGAAAAGAGATAGAAAACACCATCAATACTTAATACACTTAATAACCTGAATGCTCCTTCAGAAGTAAATCACATTTTTAGGAGTGGAGGCTGCCACCTGCCACATTTGTTACAAAACTGTAGCGCCCCTCTAGTTTAAGTGATGCACAAAAGTCTTCACCTCTCTTTGTTTTCCCAGGCTGTCTCCTTTTTCCTCCAGATCCACCTCCATGACGTCTCTTTTGTGGCTTTCTGCGGTGGCAACGGGTCATGCTCCTGATTGGTCTGAATTTTGCCATGTCTGTTACTGTGCTTCCCCTTTGAGCTCTTAGCAACTGGAGCACCACCCGCCTTGATGGGCCTTTCAGAGGTTGTGAACTGTAGTGGCACCACTTGGCTGTCCACACCCCTCCCCTGGAAACTAGTGACCAAGTCTAACAAAGGCTGATGATGTATCAGGTCAACTCAGTTGTGATGAAATACAATGGGCGAACCCTTATATGGAGATCTGTATTCTGTCCACATGATTGACCATATAAGGGAAATTACAGTAGCACTATCATTGACTTAAGAATCATTAACTCAGCAGATTTCACAAAAACCTCTAGGAAAAATCCTAAATGTTATATTAAAACCCACAAAGGTTTGAAATCCTCACATTGCCCCTTCCTTATGTTTTTGTCTGCCACCAGGAAAATCATAGAAAGAACAAATAACTTACTTTAATAGCTGACATAAAATAGGGAATTTTCCACCTGTATTTTGGAGTTTTGAAAGGATATTAATACAAAAGGTAGTTGAAACATTTATAGGTGGGAAAACTCCACATTTTTCTATTTAAAGTGAATTTATGTGAATTGTATACTAAGGTGGTGATATAAAAATAATGTTGAGATTTTGTTTAAAATGCCATCCCATGGGTGGCAGAATACAGCACAAATTTTATATGAAAACTATGTGCGAAACCATGGAATAAAATTTATCTGTCTTTTATGTGCCAGTATTAGAAAAAGGGGGATTCATTGATTGCCAGATTCCCCCTGAAGAGAGAGTCTGCCCATGCGGGCATATGTGCCTGAAGATTTACCCAACTATTTACTTGTTTGCCCAATTTATGAGGTCTTATGAACAGCCTTGTCCAAATATTTAAATCTCTCAGGTGACAGATCAATGGGGTACCTGTATATTTTTTTATTAGGGGACAGGTCACCTTAGCATTTCTGAAAAGGTAGCTTGTTTCGCCCTTGTGCCATTAGTTATTAAATCTCCAAAAATATTCCAAAACATTTATTGTCCTATACACTTTATTTCCCAACACAAAATTTCTTCTTGACTTTCCTGATGCTTTTCCTTTAGAGTTGCACCTAGAGAGAGGTTTGTGGGAATGACAAGTTAATTTCTTCAGGGGAGCAAATATTTATTTCACCCAATACCCAGTTTTAATTGTATTTTGTTTTATGTGTGTCTTGCTTTGTAATGGCTTTTGCTACACAAAACAGCAGAAAAATTCATACAATGTCTTATCCCAATGCAGTGGGGGTTCAGCTAAAATATTATGCTTGCGGTATCTTGTTAGAAAGCAGGATAAAAAATGTTTTAACACAGTAAGAAATTGGAGTTACAGTTTTATGAAAACACAGTGTAGCCAGATACCAGATATATTTACCAATTTTAATTCATAGTGTACCAAAACTCCAGAAACCTCAGTAAAGTGCATTTCTTTATCTAAGGGGGCTTACTAATGTGAATTGTCTCTCATATTTAAAAGAATTTACAATCCACATTTTTAAAAATAAAAAATAAAAATGTCTACAGCATTAAAACAATGTCATTAAAACAAAATTACAACACAAAAACCAGTAAAACAGTGGCCTAGAAGCATATACAGTGGTACCTCAGGTAAGTACTTAATTTGTTCCGGAGGTCCGTACTTAACCTGAAACTGTTCTTAACCTGAAGCACCACTTTAGCAAATGGGGCCTCCCACTGCTGCTGTGCCATCCTGTTCTCATCCTGAAGCAAAGTTCTTAACCTGAAGCACTATTTCTGGGTTAGCGGAGTCTGTAACCTGAAGCGTATGTAACCCGAGGTACTACTGTAAAAGAATTTAGGGGAACTTGGAGAAATGAAGACTGTCTGATCTTATGGGTCAGGGAAAGCTTGGGTAAAAAACATGTCTTTACAAGATGTCTGAAGCAACTGATGGACAAGATGGTCCCCCAAATAATATGAGCCCATTTGTTCTAGTGCCACCCAGGTTTTGTGCTTTCATTTCCCACCATCACCACCACCTTAAAATACACCAGTGACAAAATCCAAAGACAATGATGAAAATAAAACTGAACTTTCTTTTTCGGTGAGATTTCCATGTTCTTCTGGCTGTTCATTAGCAATGTGTCCTTTCTCCGAGATTGTGATTTCATTTTTCTATCTTGCTGCCTCTTCCTTCAATAACTTGAAATCACTCCATTTCAGAATGCAGGATACAAATGGAACCTCTCTATGCCATAGCTCAGCCCTACCAGTCAACAGTCCACAGACTCAGCTATACAGCTGCTAATGAAACGCTTTAAGTGTGTTGTAAAAATACAATATACAAATGTGACACTAGATTGTGACAGTGGGGTATGGCAAATTCAATGTTATTTTTTCAAAGCTTTTTTTAAAACGGATTTTTACAGTGTTCTTTTATATGTGTGTAGATTCCACCCACATCAGTCTCAACTGCTGTGGTGACCTCTCCTGTGCTCCATAGGATATTGGCAGTGCTATTACCTGCATTCTATTACTGATTTTTTTTGGGGGGGGGAGTGTAGCAAAGTTTTGACAGTTGTGAGTTTGCCCATACTTTGAGGTATTAAAAGTATTAAAGAAGCTGATCCTATGTGTCCAATCAGTAGTCACATTCCACAGTGTTCAATGGGAGCTTACTGCCAAGTAGGTGTAGAACTGTGGCCTTAGGATACAACCCTGTTTATTCAGTATTCGGGAGCACTGCCGACCTACTGCCCCACTGGACCTCTGTGCTGAAGATCACATTTTAAAACAGGTAGAGCAACATCTTATTTTTGTTACCTTCCCTATTCCTTCCCACAGTATGCCCTAATGAATGAAACAAAGAGGCAAATAAAATGTCCAATGTTTTATTGACAGGTGGTTTGTTCAAATTGTTTCAGCCTCCTTGATGGTGGGGAAGTCATCCTGGGTGTTTCTGAGAAGGTTTGTGTCTTTTTTGTTCTGTTTCGCAGGTGCTCCAGAGGCAAGCAGTGTGGGGAATCAGGGGATGCCAGAGACGATGAAGAGGGACTTTTATTTAGTCCTTCTTGTGTCTCCTCCTCCTCCTCCTGTGACCTCCCTTTTTACCTAGACAGATACAGAAAACAAAGACACTGTCACTTCCTATGCCTCAGTTATGGTACAAAGCAGCCATTATCACACAGCCATTATTACATTTTTTTTCCAAATGGGTACTTAGCAGCTCCCTACCTTTCCCTCTCCTGCCACGTCGCCGTCCACGTTTCTTTCCACCTTTACCACCATGTCGCCGCCGACGGCGACGGCGACTGAGGCTTCTGCTCCGGCTGCGTCTGAATCTTGCCATTTCAGATGGTGTCTTTTGTCTTTCAAGCTCTTTGCAGCTGGAGCACCACCTGCTCTTGATGGGCCTTTGAGAGCTTAAGGCTTGAGCTGACCATCACTGGCTTTTTTATAGCCAGAAGACAATGGCCAATGACACGTTACCCAACTGTGATGTAATACAATGGATGACCTTTGCATGCAGCCAGCCAATAACCAGGTTTGTATATATGGCCAATTTATCCAGCAAGGCAGTTTCAGCATTCACTCACCTGTCCTTGATCCCATTCCTTGATCCCCAAAAGGATCTGCATGCCTTATTACATGCTGCTTTCTAGGGATGAAAGAGAAATTCAATGCTGTTCTCATTTGAAAGTGGACTTATCAAACACACACTTCACAATGTATGAATCAAAGCACAAGCATATTTTGAAATGATCACTTCTCCAAATTTTGCAATGCAGTTCTTCAGCCAAAAAACTCCATATGCTAATTGAAAATCCATATACTAATTGAAAATAACATGTAAAACTGAATTATACTAAGGGACATTGCAAAAATGTGTCCATTAAAGAAAAGTGAATATACATGTGTGTATATTAGGAGACATTTTCTCTAAAATGCTGGTGGATTTTTATGAGAGCGGTTTAAGAAAAAAATCACAAACTGATGCGGACATGTGGAGAATGCGGACATGTGGAGAATTGAACTTAGAACTGGAAAAATAAGAAATGGAGAGGAACCAACATTGACAGACTAATTCATCCTTATTTTCTACAGTTGCCCACTAAAACCTCTGCATACACCCAAATTATGGTCACTGATTTGGGAACAAAATGTTTTAATTTAAGTATGAGATGTCCTGACCAATCATCAAAAAGCATGCAGTGATTGATGAATATATGTTGCGAGCAGAAGACCTCTCTCTGATCTGACCATTTGTGTAGAAAGAAAACTTTGCCAACACAAAAAATAAATGTTCATAAACTTTACTTGTGGAACTCAGTTTAAAAGTTACCATACCTGTTACATTTTGTAATCTTACAAATTCCATCTACATTGCTCTAATATAATACAGTTTTACATGCGAGTACCTTAGGACTAACATGGAACAGACTTGTAGCTCAGAAATGTTTTTATTCATATATATTCTAGGGTGTCTTCTTATGGGTAGTTAAGGCAACCCTCAAATCCATGCTTTGGAGGATTAAAAAATGAGCCAAGGCAATCTCTTGGGGGAAGGACCTCAGCTCAATTGTAGATTACACACTTTGCAACCAAATTATCTAATCCCTAGAATCTCAAGGTAGGACTGGGAACAGCCCTGTCTGGAGCCTTGGAGAGGTGTTTATTTAATGTAGAGATGCTATTCGGCTCCAGCTAACATGATGAGTGGTCAGAGATGGGAGTTGTGGTACAAAAATATATGTATGGAGGGCCACATGTTCCTCATCCTTGCTTTAATGCTTTACTTGCTAAGATATCTGTATCATGCAGTCTGCTGTAGGATAGTGGCTAAGAGCATCAATTTTCACTTTAATTGAAATAGGTAGTCTCAAACTCTATTCTTTCCTTTTCAGCAAACATAAGGAATAATCCATGGCATTGTAATACTGAAGCTTGAGCTTTGAGACCCAGAATATTCACAAGACTTATGTTCTAGCCTGAAGGTTCAAACATTTTTAAGCTTCACTTGAGGTAGATTTTCCATCAGCAAAGGAAATCCTACTGGCACCATGAGTATGTATCACTCATGAGTATGTTATCACTTACATAACAGCCACATATGAAAAGAATGCGGGGTGCCATGTTTGGCCATTTTTATTAGACAAAGCTGATTTCTCAAGTAGATGAATGTGTGGAATTGTTTGACTGATTGGGAAATGATTGCTTCCAAGATTATTTACATTTGGGATGCTGTTGGTTTTTTAAATATTGTCTTAACTATACACGAATTAGTGAAGCTACACTAATTAACACACCTTCTCCATTTTTAAGCCCATGGGTTGGTTCTGAATGCTATGTAATATTTGGTTAAGCTTAATAATGAAAAACCAGGAATGAGACTATGCCTCCATTTATCTAATATTTTAAAGGTAATAATCACAAGATGTGGTATTATCTTGGGTCAATTTGCCCCATCATACCACACTAACCCATCCAAAACCTCAGCTTGTTCCATTTGTTCCCAGCGTCTTTTCGGTTAGGCACTACCAAGGATCCTTTTGTAAAATTGGTTCTATTATGAGCCTTTGTCATCTGAGTAGCACATGTTCTCTAAATGAATAGAGCTAAGAACATTAATTCATACCACTAAAACTCATGCAAACTTTGAAAGGTTTTTAAGGGTCCTGTATATTAATAAATTTGAGAATTTATTGAAATCAAAATAAATGACTTTGCAACTCTCTTCTGTTGTACAGAATCTGGCACCGATCACTTTGTTTGCCAAAATTATTCACATTGCCCATCACCTTTGGGCTTGGCTTGTTACTTCAGTTTTCTGTACACCTTATACCGTGAATGTGTGCCCTGAGGGGTAAGTAACTGATGTTGATAATGCTTTTGAGTTATTTGCAAGTGCTATTATATTTGTAAATAAGAAAACGACAACATAAACCTCCCACCCTCTTTCTCATTTATACCACTGGAATTTGAAATGTGTACTGGGAGCCAAGCTGACAGCTTTAAAATCACCCAGGATGGAAAAACCTGAGTTGCCCACTGCTGTTTTCTAAGAACATTACTGTAACATCAACATCTATAATTTTGCTTTGCTGCGTACAACTTTCCCCACAAAAAGCACGGACTCAAAAAAATGAAATGTCAGCATTTATTGACAGGTGGCAAGTTTCAAATTGTTTCAGGCTCCCTGGTTCTTGGACATTCTTCCGTTTTTTTGGTTTTTGTTTCAAGGGGTGGTTTCGTTTGACTTTGTTTTTCACTGGAGGCTTTGCTGAGGTGAATGACCCGGAATCAAGGGCAGAGGACACAGGAAAGGGAGTCATTTAGTGTCTTCTTCCTCTCCCTCTTCTGCGACGACCTTTCCCCCTTCCTGGAAATAAACATAACAAGCACCAGTTATTTAATGTAACCCATTAGTCCTGTGGTATATAGTGATAATGTTAAATGTCCTAGGTGGGTATGGTGTAGGGTTTTGGGATTTTTTCTTACCTCTCCTCCTCCCACGTCGCCTTCCCCGCCTCCTTCCAGATCCACTCGCTTGGCTGGCCTTTCGCCTCCGTCGGCGAGTTAGGCTCCGGCTCCGGCTGCGTCTGAATCTGGCCATTCTGATGGTGATCTTGTCCTTCTGAGCTCTTGGCAGCTGGAGCACCACCTGTCCTTGATGGGCCTTTCAGAGCTGGTGATTTGCTGGGGGCGTCTCTGTCCATTTATTAAGCCAAGCGCAGCACCTCACAAAGGCTTGTGATGTCATGCCCTCCTTTGTGATGAAACGCAGTGTGTGACCCTTACTGCCGTGTAACAGTATGCTCATCTCAAGGCAGGGCAAAAGAAAGGGCAGGCAGGCAAGCAGGGTTGCACCTCAAACATTTACATACGCATGGTTTTCAAATATGCGCCCCAATTTAAAGCCATTTCCCAAATAATGTAAGAAATGAAATAAAACCAGACAGGAGCAATCAGAAATAATAATGGCACCGACAGTAAAAAAATAACTGAGGAACGGGGGGCGGGGGGGGGGGGAGAGTTGGCTAAAAACTTTAAATAGGTCCGGGGAAATCAAAAGGTCTTATAACTTGTTGCATAAAACGGAGTAACAGATGAACCTCAGGGCGGTTGGGGGTGGTGGTCACAATAGGAGCACTACCACCATGCAAATATATGGTAAAAGGTTAATAAATGTATCCCCAGATGCATGTTTGGGTGAAAGGTTTGAAAACAGAGAAATGAAAACAATCTTTAATGACAAATCTAAAATATTGTACCCTCACCCATTTTATTTTTTTTTAAAAAAAAACATGTTTATGGACACCAGTTTTAGGGGGT
The DNA here is from genome assembly GCF_964106915.1 of Podarcis gaigeae. Lineage (NCBI taxonomy): Eukaryota > Metazoa > Chordata > Lepidosauria > Squamata > Lacertidae > Podarcis > Podarcis gaigeae. The sequence continues at coordinate 36,345,568 of NC_139685.1, forward strand.
GATGTTTATTTCCCATCCTTCAAATACTGTACTTTATTTGGTAATATGGATGGGAGAGAAAACTTAATGCAAGCCTCATTACTTTGCACTTCCCAAAATGATACATTAACCAAAAAGCAGCTCTTCTTAAGCATTTGTGCTTCTCTAGATGCAATTTTTTCAACCAAAAAATGTCTACCCAAATTTGCATGCAGGAGTAGTGTGTGCATTACAATGCACGTATTAGGCAAAGTAACATATAAAATGCATCGTATTAGGGTGAAACACTGCAGAAATGTGTGCATCAATAAATGTGTCCTCAAAGAAACCAATAAATAACTTGAATAAGTTAATAAATATCAGGACAAGGCATGGAAATAGGATCTGCAGGGTCCACATCACAACAGTCAGTATTCAAACTACTCTTTTGGATTTTAGAGGCTTGTGTAGGGCAGGGTTGAGACACTTAGGGGAGCAGCAGTGGCTCTGGGGAATAGATTTTGAGAGGCAACACATAGTAGGGGGGCACATTTGACTTGGACTGCAGGCAATATTTTAAAAAGATAAGCACTGATCCTAGTTCTGGTCACTTCTCCTCAAACTTGGTGATGTTTCGATAAAAAAAAAATCTGGGCATCCAGACGGGTGAGCTGTTGGACCTCCAACTTTCTTTTGTTTGACATAGTTGTCCTACATGGAAGGGCTTCCATTCCACCCCCTTTCTGTCCATCACACCGGTGTTTATCCCTTGAATCATATCCAATGTGATTTATATGAGCATCAAGCAAAACGTGTGCAGGTCTTTAGACTGTACTCTTTCTTATGAGGTCAGGAAATAATTGCATGTGTTTCACCTCCTGTTTTGCCTCCAAAGTGATGCATATGGGGAATGTAAATTTGTGGTCGTCTAATCTTGCTTGCTTAGACGGCTTGCACAATTTGATTACTCTGCTTTTCCTTTTCAGTAAATCTCTTTTAATAGATCCATTAAAACAAAAACAAAAAATGGAATGAAACATCAGAGATCAAAGTGATGGAATATTTAGGATGACACCAAAGACAACTGTTTTTGTTAATGAGTTTACTGACAGAGAGGCCTAGCACTGCTCCTGTAATAGGAGCACTTCTGAATCCTGCGGTCATTCCTTGGCTCCTTGATGACTTATCTGATGGGTTTCCATGTTATGGGAGATGTCGCTGTGATTCACCAATGCAGAAGATGGAATTTCTAAGCAATGGAAAGGGAATCACTGGAAATCATTTTCTTCCTTTCCAGTAATAGTATACTGCACAGACGCGGACATACCCTGCAACATAAAAACAAAATCCAATGATTAAACATTAAAGTATGGTTCTTTGAAATATACTGCACAACACTCAGTCAAATTGAATTGGTGTTGGATACTGTTCAAAAGATTGGCAAGTTTAAGATCCCCACCTAATGGATTGTAATTGCGTGTCAAAGTTGAAATTTACCTTTCCTTTTTTTAATTGGCATTTCTGCACCTGACTTGCATCTTCTGCTCCTCCCTCCAGTAGAACCTCTACGAGTGATCCTCCTGCTGGCATATGTACTACCTCTTCGGCTTGACATTGTACTTGATGTTTCAAGGATCCAGGAACAGAGACATTATCCTTTGCTCCTCTGTGCCCCAACTGTCTACTCAGATGTTATGCGAGTTTCTGAAGCATTGTACCTGATCTGCTGCTTTTATAAAATCTGTAGCTATGTCACACACGGTTGTTACAGCAGCCCTTTGTTCACTGAAATATGACATATATATGACCATATATAGTGACTGAAGGTGTAATGGGAATTGGGGTTGCTCGTGCGTAAGTTGCCTCTACTCTTGGCAAAGTTGCCTGGTTAAACCTTTCCCTGGCTGCACAGCCCTTACTCCGCGGCTGTGTCAGTCACTGGCAGAATCCGTCAGTGGGCGTTTCCTGAACTTCTTCCAGCATAAAAGTTCTTTGACGCCAAGTCTCCGCCTAGCCTCCCTGCGCGGAAGTCTTCTGCGCAGGGTGGGCGTGGGCAGCGGAGGACCTGTGCTCTCCCCGCTAGTTTCTGTGGAAGAGTCCTGGAGACATCTCTCCGAATCCCTCCCCTGCTCCCCTTTCTTCCTGGTGTCACGCTGAATTCCTTCCTCAGTGGATGAGTTCCCTCTCCCCCTGCTGGGCCCCTCTCCGGCATCGCTGGAGAGCCTTCCCTCCACTCCTAGCTCTGATGGCAGTTCCCTGACAGAAGGGTATTGGTGGAAAAAAATAGAAGTACTGTAGCAGGGCTTTTCTTCAGCTGGAATTCACCGAAACTCAGTTCTGGGACCTCTCAGGTGGGTGGCATTGCCATTGTAAGAACAAGGGACGTTTTAATGGTGAGTTCTCGCATCTCTTTTCTGAGAAAAATAGCACAGAGAAAGAGTGGCCCTAACATGTAGTGTTTTCAAGAAAACAGTACTTTCCTAAACTTTACTTAGACTGTTCAGAGTGCACTGATTGTGAGATAAGACAAAGAGAATTTCAAAATGACATAAAGGATTGCTAATATTTTGCAACAGCCTCTCTCATTCATGACATTTTTTTCTACCTTACTTGATCTTCATTCAACATGTTCATGCACTTGGATTTTCAACTGAAAATAAGAGTCAAAGAAATGTGGCCGTTTCAGTAGGGTTAGAAGTTGTCCTCTCGTCCTGGACATTCCGTCTGTTACTCATAATGGCATTATTTCAGCGGCTGAAAGCCTAAACCCATTATGCAATTATACAATTGCTTTCAGATGGGGATTGAGAGGAGTGAACTGACTACAATGCAAGGGAGGCCTAGACCAAACTCTCCTACTTTTCAGTTTAACTCCTGTAAAAATCACAGTGGGATTTCTTATTTGTGGAAAGCAAAGTTTTAATTTCAAAAGGGGGAAGGGAGAAGATATAAAATCATGGGTGCTAGAACTCATTTTATTTGTTTGTTTGTTTCTTTGCTTGATTTCATTAATTGTTTGCCATAAAAGAGTGGCACACATAAATCACATGAGAGATGATCACCACAGCGATTGGTGCACATAAGGTGTCTGAAAAGGGGCAGGAGCAGAATTGGGTGGGCTTATGCACACTCCACTGATGTACACAGGGGTCAGGAATGGAACCCCTATGCAAAATAGTCACCGATGTTACAAAGATATATCCCTTCTGGAAAGGTTGCTGTGTTTGCGTGCATTAAACACACACACACGTGTACATAAACCCACACCTGCCAATGCCTTCTTGGTATGCAAACAGTTTATTATTTATTATTTATTTGTATACCACCCTTCTTCTGAAGATCACCGGGCTTTTCACAACATTAAAATACCAAATGAAAACACAATGCATAACTTGGATCTTTACATAGACTGTAAGAAGACCAAAATGTTCACATTTTAATGTATCTGCCTGGAGAGAAAGTAGTTCTCAATATATAATTTACTTGTCAACATTTATATACCTCAGGATTGTAAAATCCCTCTAAGTGGTTTACACTTTAACAAATATGCAATTTCATAAAGATCAAGTTCCCACTGTGCAGCTGGCAGGCCCTAGAAAGAAGCTTCTTAGATGCAGTGCCTTTTGGTATATGGCTGCATTCAGAGAATACTTTATTCTGTTTACCCAACATTTCCTTACTTGATAATTTCCACATTTCATGTGATCTTTCACACAGCATAAAACTAATGGAATGTAGTGGATGTTTAGCACTAATTTCCAGGCTAATTGTTCTTTTAAAAAACCCACTCTTTTGCAACCTTTTTAAACCAGAAAATAAGGTGAGTTTTCTGATGCAATTTCCATGATAAAATTTGTGGCGGTCTTCCAGCATATAGTTCTTTCACACCATTTAAAAGTTAATGTGACATTTTTCAATTTAAAAAGCCACAGATCCATAATGCAACAGGTAATATACAGTGTTAAAGGAACATTAGGATGAAGGATAGAAGCACTAGCATTATAATCAGGAAAACAGTTTCATAGTACAATTGGGGAGAGCAATAATGTGAAAAAATGACTTGGGAAAGGCAAAGCTTGGCCATTTATAAGATCATGATTTCTATGCTTGTCAAAATGAGGAAGTGTGCTTCCCTCTTCACCTTATTCAGCTACCGTCAGTTACCATTCATCGCTGACCCTTCCCCTCTCCCTGCCCCCCAGTAGTGGATGTCTGAGGCCTGTCATTGCATGCAGGGAGAGTGGAACTCCCAGAAGGCAGGGGCTATTTCTGTCACATAAGGATTTGCAGATTTTTAGAACAATTTAGGCTTTAACTTCTGCGTGATGACTCATTACATCTGGGAGATTGCACAGTTGGTCAGATTTGTCTCAATGAGTTAGATTTTCTGAGCTCCCCCCGCAAACACACACACACACACACACACACACACACACACACTTGGGTCTAGGAGAAGCAGTACTGACAGCAGTGGGCTTGCCACCTTTCCCTAAATTTACTATTATAAAAGCTCCATGTCTGGAGGCAGAGTTGCCTTTCCATGGTGTCTTGGCATTGAATACAAATGACTGGGGAATTCTCAAACAGCTACCCCCGGAAATAGGAGAGCCAATGCAGGCTGAAACCTCATCAGCTAATTTAGAATGGTGGGGTTTTGGGGGAGAGGGGCGAGACTGACAAGCTGTAGCTCTTCTGCAGGAAGATGCACAAGCCACATCCTCTTTTTCACCTGGCTACCTAGCTAACCCCTAGCAAAGGAAGGTGCTGCTGGATCAAACAAAAAACTAATGCTTTCGAGATACTTCTGTTAAGAAGGTTGACTTGGTGTGTGGTTGGGGGCATCACTTAGGCTGCTGCTTCTTCTTTTCTTTTTTTTCTTTTTTTTCTTTCTGCTGCTTCTTCTTAAGACCACAGGACAAGGCAAACTGAGATGTCATTCTTTGTCCTGCCTTACAAACTATTCTGAATGTTGGAGTGGCAGGGCTAGTTCAGCTGCAGTTTAGCCCATGAACTCAGAGATGAGCAGGAAGGTTGATTCTTTATTCAGAGAGACAAAACACAACAGTGAACTCCACGGGCAGGACTAGCCTGGTGTGGCAGTTGCCAGAACTGAGGATCTGAGCCTCCCACTTCCTCCCAAGGCTCCTTCCCAGGTAGCTGCCTTCTCAACGTCTCAAACTCCTTTGAGGAGAGGCTCTCTATGCCTTTTGTTCTGCTACAGGTAACACCCTCCTCATTCTTGGGGACAGAGAAGGGAGAAGGAAACAGTGGAACTGACAGGTGGTTGGGAATCTCACAGCCTCAGTCTCCTACTCCTCCTCAGCTGCCTCAGTCTCACAGCTGCCTCGGTTTCACAGGTTTGTTGCTTGCTGAGCCTCCAACCCATCTGCACCCCCTTCATCCTCTGACCTTTCTCCAGCATCCTATCACCATTCTCCTGACTCTGGGGTTTCCCACTCTGATGCTTCCCTGGGCGGGGGGGGGGGGGGAGTTTCCCCGCTGTAGCCTCCCACCGTTCCTCCTCATCTAGCCAGTCCCTGACATGGAGGAAGAGACAGCTGTCTCTCCTTCTCTTCAATATTCCAAATAACTACAAGAAGATTTCCATCCATATGCACCCCTCCGTGTGAAAGCCGAGATCCTCACATGTCTCCTCCAGATTGACTGACAGATTTTATTTCATAAAATTGCACGGGGGTAGGGGGGGGGGCTTCAAAACAGTTTACAAAAAAAGCTAAAATCATAAAAATATCACTAAAACAATTACAGCCTTAATTTAATTTAAAGCATGCATAAGATTGAAACTGCAATAGATTAGACTAAAACAGATTAAAACTCATACAAACTTTCTAAACATCTGTGTAGGCTTGTCTAATTAAGAATGTCTTTGCCTGATATCAATAGGCAAGGAGTTTTGGCACTGCCACACTAAATGGTTGAGCTCTTACAAATGCGGTTTGGGTATTATGTGCCCATTCAACCAATTAAAGCAGTCGAATGGGCACATATGGGGTAAGGCCAGTGCTTATTTTCTTCTGGGGGTACTCAAGGGCATGTAGTACTGGCACCTGTTTTTCTAGAAGAAAAGTACTGGGTAAGGCAATGTCATAGGTAAACTGCTCCCAAGTTGTTAAGGGCTTTACATACTAATAGCAAGCAAACGTCGAACCAGTAGCAGATTGGCCACCAGTGCAGACCTCTGAACACCAAAGCCACTTAAAGCAGGACTGGGGAACCTGCAGCCCTTCCGACACTGGGGCCTAAAACTCCCATCAGCCTCAGCTACTTTGTCCAATGGTCAGGTATGATGGAAGCTGTAGTCAAGCATCATCTGGAGGGACACAGGTTTCCCACCCCCGATTTGCAACATTGAAGGCCAATACCAGCACATTTAAACCAAGCCTGGAAACAAAATAGGCAGCTATAAAGATAATACTAATACTTTTATTATTTATACTTATTATGTATACTTTATTTATATTTATTATTCATACTTTTATTATTTATATATATTTATATGGGGTAGTCCCAGCCACTGTAGGCAGCTCGCAACAAAATATTAAAAACACAATCAAACATTTAAAACTTCCCTACACGGTGCTCCCTTCAGATGCAACTAGAACCACATGTGGGTTCTGGGTCTGCTGGGACTGTGTCTGCCCTGCCTGAATCACCACACCCTACATAGTCACACAGTAGGGGGGGAATCCTGATGCAGAGAAGCTGTTCTGCAATGTTCTACACCTGATCATGCAGGTTTCTTAACTATGTGGGGATCCTACATAGAGCAGGCTCCCTGTTTCAGACCCCACCACCACCTCCAATCTGTGGGTGGCATGGCCGGTGACTGCCACCCCACTTCTCCCCTTCACACAGTTAGCATCCTGCGAGGTGGCTTGTCCAATGGACTCCTTATAAGTAGACAGAAAATGGGACAAAGATCAAGGGTGTCTGTGCGTGTGTGGGAAATTAATATATGGCTTCAGCAGCCAATCCTTTGTTGCAAGTCTCCAGCAAAAGATGATTGGCCAAGGCCCTACAGGGTTGGGTCCATTTGTTTGCTTTTTTAACTCTGACGTTTGACTACAATATGGCGTTAGTTAAATTGTATTCCCTTCTTATATGAGTAATATTATATGTACAAGGATTAATGAAAGCACCTCAAACACTCCTTGGTGTTTCTCCAGAAATATATAGACAGGGAAGTGATATTATTGAGCATTAGATGGGATAATCTAATAGTTTAGGAAAGCTTCTGAATTTTTGTGCGGGTTGAGTCTCCTTTTTCCTCCTAAGTCTGAGTCAATAATATTAACTAAGAACAGATCCATAAATATTTACTATGGAACACAGAAACACATGTGAATTTCCTCAGAAAGCCCCATTCAGCAATCCGATGTTTATTTTATTCAGTTTGCTGCCGGTGCTCTGGGATCAATGCCAGGGTTACAAATGCTGTTGAATAAATCCCAGAGTGACCCTTCTCCCCTACATCTTAAGTCTTATTAGCATGCGTTCATTATGAAAATAAGATCTACCTCCTCCTCCTCTATCCTTCTCCCCATAGAGCAATCCATTAGGAATGGCATCAAACAGGAAATAATGATAACCTCAATGTAAAAGAAATAATGAATGGGAGGATGAATAGCATCAGGGGAGCATGACGGAATGGTGGGTGGAGGAACAGGTGGGGGTGTCTGTTGAGAAGAACTTCCTTGGACTGAGAATGGGGGGGGGGGAACAGTGAGATCAGCAAAGGAAAAGACCTAGGGCGTGTACACGCTGCATGATAATGTGCATTCAATGCTGGGTGCTGGCTCCTTTTGGAGGTGCTGTATACATGATGTCATCTCTGTCTTACACTATTTGTCTTTCTAAAGCGCATTCTGCTGAAACGGTTATAATCTGATCAGGTCCCAAAATGCACTTCTCGTGCACTTGCTGAATACATGTGTACACAGAGAGGGCTTTCTCAGCTCATCTCCTGTGGGTGGGTGTGTAGATGATAGATAGATGATAGATAGATGATAGATAGATAGATAGATAGATAGATAGATAGAGATAGATAGATAGATAGATAGATAGATAGATAGATAGATAGACAGACAGATAGATGATAGATAGTGTCTATGGCAAAAACACTGGTTTGAAAGCATGCCCACAGACAACATGGGTAGTAGCTGCTGCTTTAGATGAGGTTATTGCACAAAGGTGTGCAAACTGTGAGCCACTATGTACAGAAGAGCACTGTGAAAAAGTGACCTCTGTGTGCTTCAAAGGCCACATGTGTACACAGCTAAAGATAAAAAGCAAGTGGTTAGGACAGCTGATGAAAGCAAGGTGTGAAGAGATGAAAACAGCATGGCTCCCATCCCAGAAGGCAGGCTATTCTGCCTCACTCCTTCTCCCATTACATGTGGACTGAGTAGTACCTTTGAACCAGGAACTGGGGAACTATCCTGACAGTTCTGAACTGATCATTTTGATACACACTGAGTCATTAGAAACAAAAAGAGCTGCCCAAAAACACAATGTACACCCTGCTCTCTGTTTTCCCTTCCAATCTGATTTGAAGAGTTTGGGTTTTGTTTTTTTTCCTTTGAGAACATGGGATCTCCGGTGCTCTCATGGCCCCTTGGAGAGCTCATTATCCAATTTGCTATCATCACCCAGCAACAGTTCACACCCTGAAGTTAGATTTAGTGGTTGCAATGCTTACTTCCAGCGCAGTTCAAATGAACCAGGTCAAAGGAACACAACACTGGTAATTCAAGCACAGATGTTTAACAGAGACAAGTTCAGATCTCAGCTTGCCAGGATGGCAGTGTTTAGACATGCAAAAGAGTCCAAGCTGTGTAGCAACAAGGCATCTACAGAACAAATTGGGCTTTGACAAGTTGTTGTAGGCTATGATACGACGGGTTGTTTCACAGACATTCAATACATTGAATACTGTACCCAAACCACTTAATATATGAAACTCCTGTCTGCTAGCCACATTTTGCTCTATCTGGGTGTTTATAAGCCTTATTTCTGTCCCAATTTTTGCCTGGGCCATGTAACATTCATAATTCAACATAGAATTATTAAACACATAGATGGGCAGGCCATGCTAGTTTTTACAAAGGACAGTCTTAAGTCACCAAACTTTTAGGAGTCTTTGAATATAGAAATGAGTATGGAGGAGTGGTGGCCATTTCCCCCAAACCATGACTTTGTGGATTCCAAGCACCACTCACCCGATTTCATTGTGTTGTTAGATGATTGACAGGAGGATGGTCCCATCCACCTTTGAAATTTGGTCCTTGAGGCTGATCCAGATAAGGATCTGGCCAGTGGAGCCACAAAAGTCTGCCACCTCTGAAATAGAGAGAAAGGGGCCCTCTTTGGGTATCCTACTTGGGTATCCTACTTGTCTTTAAAACAAATATGTGAGCAGTTAGAATGGGGACAAGTGTCTTCTACTGCACTCATCTCCATCAACAAAATTCTCAAAGGTCTACTTCCAGGGGTCTGAATTAGACAGGTAGCCTCCACAATACAAACCTACAAAGGTTTGTCCACTGAATCAGCATTTCCCAGCCAGTGGCTCGTGATCCAGAAGCAGGTTATGAAGCCTGTGCAAATGGGTTGCTAGGTTTATCAGTAAACCCAAAATAATTATTGAATGTAATCCAGGGGGGCCACCAGGTGGCGCATTGGAAGATGGCCAACAATAACATCTCTCCGACCCACACGAGGTAATTAAGAGGCTGCTATGGGAAGTATGCAGCCTTCCCGGCCCCCCCAAGGAGATGGGGGGAACTGCCTTGCCAGCGGTGTCCATAATTCACCCCCGGATTCGAAAGAAGGGGGTGCGGACATTTGGCACAAGCCCTCGCTGTCTCCAATCAGCACACTGGTTCGCTTTAGCTCGAAATATATAATTGGAAAGAAGCTAAAGCACATACATCAAGTGAAGATCGGGAGTAAAGATTGCTGATTAATGGATCTCTGTGAGCGGAGCGACGGGCGGGGCAAATAAATCAAGTGATGAATCACCATTAAGAGACTGGTATGTTTGGAGTGAAACGGAAAGGGGGTGGAGGAAAAAACTTTTCTTTTTTTGCCTTATGTGAGTATTAATAACCCTCCACCCCAGAGAGAAGAATCGTTGCAATTTATTAATCACAAGCAGGAATTCAAGAACTGTGTGGAGTGAATTATTGATCAAAGAGAGGATTGGTAAACATCGGAGAATGGAGGAAAGTTTTGTGACGTAGTTTTAAATGGAGTCTCGCCAAGACAGGCTTGCCTAAGAAGGACGGGGGGGGGGAGGACCAGGGTCATCGGAATGTGAATGGTGATCGAAATGTGATCTAACCTGGCAGAGCCCTCTGAGATATGCTTGGCAAGCCTGGGAAAATCAACGGACAGACTGAGGGAAAGTTCTTTACGGAGGTGTGGAAATGGCGTCTGTCCGTATGCGATATGATTTTTGGAGAGTGTAAAACCCACACAGAGGATGTTTGTTTTCAACCCGCTTGTGAAGATTATCAGAGATCGCAAAGAAAGGAATATATAATAACAACAAGAAGATGAGGAAAGTAACAAAGAGACTATCTGGACAGAACTAGATAGAACTGTCTAATTAAAGCAGCAATATAAGTGATGCTTGGACCCCTGTTCGGAGCTTGAAGTATGGGTACCCCCAACAAAAATTTAAAAATCTGACTGTATAATTTGGAACTAATGTGATTTGATTGGCCTGTTAATAAAAATTATATTTTTTAAAAAATTATTGAATGTAATCCTTAACTGGCATGATGAATACCTCTGACAACTTTTTTCTTTTGCCAGCCTTGTATGCCTCCTTCCGGCAACTCCTGCAGCCAAGCTGGTGCCACACATATTGCTCTCGCTTTTCTTTGGACCACATCAGTGAGGCCAAGAGAAGGGTCTTGTCTTGGCAGCCCCGGGGAGGTCACTTCAGTGCTCCTAATGCTGCAGTTCAACTTCAACCCCAGAAGCGCGCTCCATTGTCTTATGAGATAGATGGATGTCAACAACAAGTATAATGCAGTGTTGACATTTGTAACCACACTACTCTCTGGTGGCTAGCGGAAGATACGGCAACAGTTCACCACAAGGTGCTCATACAGGGATTTGTTTTGAGTGACTATTACAGCTCACCTGATGCACAGGTGCTGCCTTTGGCTAGAGCTAGCTGAAGTATTCCATGAAGTTCTTATCTAATACAGCAAAAGGGATGGACAAAATGATAGCTATCTTTTGATTCTCAAAGCCAATTAGTGTTTTAGATTCAGGCAGGTAGCCGTGTTGGTCGGACACAGTCAAAATATATTTAAAAATTTAAAAAACTTAATGGTATAAGCTTTTGTGTGCATGCACACTTCTTCAAATACCCGAAGAAGTGTGCATGCACACAAAAGCTTATACCAAGAACAAACTTAGTTGGTCTCTAAGGTGCTGCTGGACAATTTTTTTAATTTTTTTATATATTCCAATTATTGTTTGATATCTTAGTTCAGAAATTGACTGTGACAACCTCCACCTCACACAGATAGTCGTTGCTTCTGGGGCCATGTGCTGCAGAGACTATTTGAGTTAAGAGAAGGATTACATGCATTATTTTTGAACTAAAAGCTTGAGTTGCAAATTATTTAGCCCACACAGATTGGCTAGCAAAGTTAGCATACTTCGCAAACATGTTTAGTAACTGGAATGACTTGAATTTAAGCGTACAAGGCAGAGACAAATACATCTTTATACATAACACTGCTTTCATGAAAAAAAAAGTCACAACTTTGGCAGATAAGGCATTAGGTTGGAGCCTTAGCTGACATTCTGTTAAAGGATTCCAGGCAGGGATGTCTCTGTCTGGTAGTCCTTGTGGGAGCTGATGGGCCATAGAACCCTTCACAATGGTGGCTCCGGTGGGATTGCATCACCTGGGGAATGTCAGGGACGACCCCCAAACCCTGGGTCAACCCCCCACTTGCTTATCAACCAGCAATCGGGCTGTTTTATGATGGATACATACCCAATGCCTTTGCCAAAAGCGTCTTACTTACACCTGCAATCAATAAAGCTGTGGCTGATTTTCAACCCAATTCAAAATGTCCCACGTTTTATTTCTATGTTTGGCCCCTCACCGTGCTGAGGGCCTCATGTGCCTGGGCATGCAGTCACAAAAAGGAATTGTGTTCATTATAATTGTTTATGAGTTTCTAGAGGTAACTAGCTGTTTGGTGTAGGCAAGACAGCAGAAGACAAGAGGCAGCACTCAAGGGCGAGTTACCTATCTAATATAATTGTATGTTATTGAGTGTGGCCTTCACTCTGTCTGCCTTTCTCTTCAAACACTTTCAGGCTAGTGACACTTTGCAAAACTTTTCATAAATCTCTGTAGTGCATTGAAACTATAATTTGATGCAATCTAAAGCTCTGTTATTCACAGAACATGTCTCAACGTTTTTACCCGGAAAAAACAAACATTAACTTCTGACCTTTAACATTACTCAGGTTTTTCTTTAAAAAAAAATATTGCAGGGGTTTGTAATCAAATATTTATTTTCCGATCCCAGTCTGATGTGTCAAGACTTTTCCTGCAAGACTTAGTTGCATATGACTCACTCTTCCAGTGTCTGAGACAAACTCTGAATACAGACTCCTTAGCTTTCTGTTTCCTTCTGTACTACAAATTAGGGAGTATGTTGCAGAAGAAAACAACCGAAGATGAATAACACTAGTTTTGCAACACTGCAACTCTAACATATTCATAGACCTTTGTCCGTGCTGACTTAGCTATCCATAAGTGTTACTAGCTTGAAATGCTAGTATTGTAGTAGTTTCCAATCGCTGCTCTTTATTGGGCAAAGGAGGCAGCAGGGGGAGGTGGGTGAGAGGCAGAGGGCTATATTTTGCAAGTGGCCTCTGAGGGAGACATACCACCTGGATTGTTTTTAATGGGTCCAAAACAATCTTATTTATCCAATTACACAGTGCTGTTCTTTCTAGAAAAAGAGGTGCCGGAACTCACCATGAACACCTCCCTTGTTCTCTTATAATGGCAATGGAGCCCACCTGAGAGGTGCAGGAACTGAGTTCTGGTGAGTTCTGGCTCAAAAAAGTCCTGCAATTACAGCAGGCTGTATCAGAAGAAGGGAGGGAGGGAGGGAGGGAGGGAGGGAGGGAGGGAGGGAGGGAGGGATGTGGCGGTACCAGTAGCTTTGATCGAAACCACACTCCTTCCTCCATCAACTTTCACGTGGGATCAGTCACTGTATCAGGCTGTAGCACAGGATAAAAGGGATGCAGGGCCACTCTCTCAGCACACCTGTGAGATCAGCAATGTGGGTGACTTTTTATTGTCCAACTTAGTTGGTCATTAGAATGATTTGCACTTAAGAACTTGTACCTTGCTTATTTCCTCCTCCCTCCCAATCCATTCTCCTTTGGTGTCATGTATTTTTATATTGTAAGCCTGAGAGCAGGGAGTGTCTCTTCCTTTTTTAAATGATTTGTGGGCTGGGCGCCTTTTTTTTTTACTGAAGAACTGGATAATTTTCTTTTTGAACAAATAATGAGTAAATTATTGATTATCCAGAGGATTCCCTTCACTGTACTGTAGCCTCATTTTCTTCCCTTTTTCTGTACTGAGTCCCCCTCTTATTTGTTTCTCTTTTCTTTTCTACATTTTCCCAGGTCCCAGGCACTTTTGAAGCAATTTCATTGTCTTTCTCAGGTTAGGAGGAATGGGGACTGGTCACATGTGGCTTGCCCAGTTCTCATTCCCCCTCCTCTGTCAAACTGCACTCTCCCTTGTTTCTTCCTTCCTCTTCCAGGACAGAAGTCATGACCATCCCATGCTCCTTGACCCATTTCCGCCCTTATTATCTCCTCACTGCAACAGCTCCCATAGGCGTGGACCACTGCATTGTCCAATATTTTCACCCTTCCTACTGACTCACAACCCTGCCCTGCTGTGATTTGTCAGTGTTTTGTGTGTGTGTGTATGAGCAAGCTGTTCAGAGATGGGGAGAAGTAAAAGAGCATATAAATCCAAACGCTAGCTTATTGTGTGCTCAGCTCACAAAAGCAGAGGTAAACTAATGACTGTTCAAATAAAAGGATATTAATGACTGTCAAATTAGGGAGACATTACAAATTCACAATATACACACATAGTTAAGTGCAAGTGCTATTCAAAGAACAATGCCATGATGTAGCTATAATAGTCTAGAAAATATTAAAATGAATTTACAGGAGGGGGAAGGAAGATGTGGAGGGGGAGAGGAGAGAAACTGCTGAAATGTAATATTGGCACTAAGATTCCTTCAGATTACAGACAATTCTTGGCAACTGAATGTGTCCCTTTCCCTACAGCATGTTTTGTGGTATATACCGTACTAAATGCAATATTACATTGTGGGTAGATGCAAAATTTGTAATATGTATCCACTAAAACTGCAATGTATGAATGATCTGAAGCTATGAAACCCAGGGATCACTTCAAGGCCAATGTATGCATTGCTTGTGCCTTCAAAATGTCGCATAGAATCATAGAATTGTAGAATTCTATGTAGAAACGTTGTCTCCACGGATATCCGGAGGGCCACAGGTTCCCTGTCCTTGGCTTAGCATAATACTTCACACAGAAAGTATTATATCCCATAGATACCTGGTTTGCCACAGTGAGAACAGGATGCTGGACGAGATGGGCCATTGGCCAGATCCAACAGAGCTTCTTATACTCTTATTCATAGTCCCTCACCAGTTGCCACTAAGAGGAGTATTGTTAGGGAGTTGTTGCTCTTGGTCCTGGATAACCTGCCCTTTCCCACTAGAGATATTGGAGAAAAACACCAAAGATGAAAACAGACGTTCATTACATTCACTTATTTATCCCATATTTGGAATTGAAATCAATCTAGTGAGTATGATCAGTACTGGCTGTTGCTGTTGATTATAGCAACTACTTAGTAAGTGTGATATATATTTTTAAAAAGATGGCCCAATGGGCTCACCCACTACCAGGAAGTTATTTCATAGGGGCATTTCCACATTGAGTTTCTTGTGTTTACCAGCTCTTGGGTTCGCCTTTTGTGTGAATAAGCCCTGAAGTGAATGACTCATACAAATGGTTGAAATGGTATACTTTCTAAACAGTGTTTTCACCACCTCAAGACCAAGAAGAAAAGTAGTTTAATATATTAATTCAAACTGGTTGATAAAATAATAATAATGACTGCTTTCCTCTAAGTGTTGTTGTAACAGACAGACCATTCATTTGCCTACACCTCACTTTAAGCCTGCACCTTCCTTGATAAAACAAAGTGTTATCTGATGGTTTTGCTAGATAAGCTGATGCCCTGAGGATATGGTGTCAAAATGGCATAGCGCTGCACTTACTGCCGTTGTTAAAATAACATTAGTTTTATTACTTGTTGCTGGAGTCAGTGTGCTGGCATCTCATATGTACTTTAGCAAACTGCCAACTAATAATTATCCTATAAAGTCTGATGGTTAGCTTTTAGTAAAAATGATAGAGAAATTATACAGCAACCCAAGAAAAAGTGTACATTGTCAACAAAAGTTATCAACATAACAGAAGTCACTTGCTTCAGAGAACCTAAAATTTCTGCTAGACCAGACCACTGTATCTTATTCAGTGTTTATTGACAATGGTCAAACAAGACACACAAGACACACACAAGGAAAGGCTGATGAGATGCCTACATATAATTGAAAATCTGCCTTTTTTGCTTAAGTTAATGACAAGCCCCACTAAGTTCAATAGAATTACTACCAGGTACAGTTGCTGTATAGGACTGCAGCCGGAATGTTTTATTTCTATTATACTTCATGTCTCCCATCCCATTTCATCCAAAGCACTGTTTCTTAGGCTATTTTAGCATAACTATTTCAGAAGGATCAGCTGTTATTTAACATTCCAAAAAGAGTAAAATGATATTCTGCATCTATCTCTTTTCTTAAAATGCTATACAGAAAAGACAGTCTTTCTCTCCCCCCCCCCAAAAAAAAACCAATTTAACTTTTCTTTGAGAGGAAAAATTGAAGAAAGTACAAAACAAATATCAGGAATACTTTTTTCAGTAGTTAAAAAGATTGCTCCTCCATTATCCCCCCTTTTTTAAACAAATCCTATAATGTATTATTAAGTACCGAGATATATTGCTGATGGCATGCCTTGCATTAATAGCATTACTGGAAAAGGTTCTACAATTTTCTTCAGGATAATTTATCCAACATTGGGCCAAATGGAAAGCTTTTCAATAGCTGTCGGCATCATTAGCTTGTGCCTTTTGAGGCACAATCAAGGGCACTGGATGCATATTGATCTGGTGTTATTCTAAGAATGGATGGAAAGTTAGAAATGCATGTGAAGAAACAATTCAAATATACCCTTTATTCTGCAAACAAATAGAGCTTTGGTGTTGAGCGCCTCATCAGCAGGATTATTCTCTTTTTTAAACAGTTTCACGGTTGACATTTCTGACAGGAGAAGAAACCAGAGTTTTGCCACAATTCTAATGATATCCATTCTGTTTTCTATATTGTGGTCTCTTCTTTCCACACACTAGAGATGCTATGAACTACTTCAAATACTCTTTAAAATAAAATATAAAATATAAAGACTTATTGGAAAATAAGACCCCAAGGTGGTTATCACCAATGGAAGCTAAGGCCCGGAAAAGACTCAATATGGAGGTCAAATGGCTGAAATATTGGGAAATAATAGAAAAAGATGGAGATAATTGGAGGTTGCAGAGTTTGGAGAAATTAAAAGATAAAGTGCGAGATTGGTTACATTATGCTCAGATCAAAGAAGTTTTTAAGTTGGATAAAAAGATAGGATTCCAGGTGGAAAAATCAAAGTTAGAAACGGAATTGTTAGAACCTAAGACTAAGGTACTTTCAAGAATGTATAATTTGCTGCTAAAATGGAATACACAAGATGAAACGGTCAAATCGGCTATGATAAAATGGGCACAGGACATAGGGTATAATATTATGTTTGCTGACTGGGAAAGGTTATGGACCACTGGTTTGAAATTCACGGCATGTAATGCCTTGAAAGAAAATATTATGAAAATGATATATAGGTGGTACATGACCCCAGTCAAGCTTGCAAAAATATACCATTTGTCTGATAATAAATGTTGGAAATGTAAAGAAACCGAAGGAACGTTCTTTCACCTCTGGTGGACCTGCCCTAGAGTTAAGGCTTTCTGGGAAATGATATATAATGAGTTGAAAAAGGTATTTAAGTATACCTTCCCTAAGAAACCAGAGGCCTTTCTTTTGGGCATCGTCGGCCAGAGGGTGTTAAAGAAGGACCGAACATTTTTTATGTATGCAACAACAGCAGCAAGGATACTTGTCGCTAAATACTGGAAAACCCAAGATTTGCCCACACTGGAAGAATGGCTGATGCAACTGATAGACTATATGGAGCTTGCAGAAAGGACTGGCAGAATCCGAGACCTGGGAGAAGAAGTTGTGGAGGAGGACTGGAAGAAATTCAAGGACTATTTACAAAAATATTGTAAATTGTATGAATGTTAAGAAAGATGTAAGATTATCAACAATATGGCACCAATAAGTTAGTTAAAAGGAATATGAAGATAAATGAAAATATAAGAAAAGATAAATTTTGGATAAATATTATGTTAAAATTAAGCTTTTAAGGTTTGGGTTAAATTATCTAAAATTAGGGATACAATATCAGAAAATTATAATATAAGAATTGAAACAAGGTGATAAATTGCTGGGTAAAGTTCGAAAATTTGGAACGCAGGAACAAGAGATGCGAGGAAGTCCAAAGAAGTGATGAAAATGTGGATATTGGAAAAAATTATATGTTATTTTGTTTGTTCTTTCTATTGTTCTAAGAAAATCTTTAGTAAATATTTATAAAAAAACAACAACAAATACTCTTTAATAAATGAGGAGCAATGCTACATCCATGCCAAAAATTGGGTAGTTATATTAATTTGCTTGGGAAGTTCATTCTACAAAATCTTTTTAGAAATCCAAATAATATTGGAATGCACAGACTGAATTGGTTGGTTTGTGATTGAATCCCCCTCAAAAAGAGTGGCATTCAAAAAATTAAACTACATGTTTGCTCTAGGAAGAAAGGAGCTAGGTGGGAAGAGTTCAAGTTGTGTTCGCCTGCTAACTGGGGTCCCCAAAGAGGAAAAATCAACCTGCATTTCCATCCTGTATCTGCTATACTTTAACCCATCCAGATTCATATGTACCCACTTCACTGCCTGTTACATGTGTCTGTCGAGTCATTAATGCAATCTTGATATGTGTGATGGCCTGGGAATCCGATTCAGAGGCTGAACCGGAGGAATCCCAGCCTGCACAGGAGTCTCCGCCTCCAGGGCCGGCTGAACTGGGGCAAGTCCTTGATTTTGAAGCGCCTGCACCTGTGCCGGATCCTCAGGAGCAGGCACCAGGTGAATCCACTCTGGCTCCAGAGGTGGTTGAGGACTCAGTGCCTACAGGTGAGTCTCCCCCTGGGCCCAGTAACCCTTCAGCCTCTCCTGAACTGCAGAGGCTCAGGGCAGAGAGGCGAAAGGAACTGGTTTCTCCCAGGAGGAGTGCTTGCCTTAAGGCCAGGAGAGTCGGGTCTCCTGGGGGCCGGGACCGCCCCTGGCCTCAGAGAAGATAAAGGCCAGTCAGCCCGGTCCCAGGTTGCGGGAGCAACGTCGTTGAGCTGTTTCGGCCAGCATCCAGTCCTGTTTCCCCCAGAGTTCCTGTCCTTGCCCGGCTTCCCACTGTGGACCCTGCTTCGCCCGAGGAGGACTGTCTGCCGACCCTCAACTCAGGTCCTGGACCTCGTCCCACGGTAACCTCCCCCCTGGACCAGCACAACATGGCATTTGATGAAGAAATGCATTGCTAGAACAGTACAATAAATGTTATAGTTTTATGAGCAATCTGTTAAAAATATGAATTTGCCAATCCTTCACACTTGGATCTCAAGCACAACTACTCTATAAAGCAGCACAGTGGCTAGGTTTGTACATAATGCACATAAGATGTATGGT
This sequence comes from Podarcis gaigeae, assembly GCF_964106915.1. Classification (NCBI taxonomy): domain Eukaryota; kingdom Metazoa; phylum Chordata; class Lepidosauria; order Squamata; family Lacertidae; genus Podarcis; species Podarcis gaigeae. The sequence continues at coordinate 36,364,614 of NC_139685.1, forward strand.
TTAGTGTAATGTATGGGCTCATTTTGCTGCTGTGCTGCACTAGAGTATCATCCCATGATGTCAGGGGCCGTGCTGAGGAGGGCTGCACTGAGGAGGAATGGTGGGAGCCTCCCCCTCCCCCTGATCAGGATCCTGAATCTTCCCAGGAGCAGGAGGACAGTATAGATATGGAACAGTGGTTTGCAGAGGGACATAGTTCAGAAGGCAGAAGCTGGGAAATTCTGGATTGGGAACAGTTAGCAGAAGAAACACTAGAAGAGATAGAGTTAACAGATTCACAGTCTCTGGAAAGCATCCATCTGCTCAGCCCAAGGTCAAGAAGAGCTGATAGGGTGGTAGCACATGAAACACAGTGGTTACGAGATCAGGTTACAAGACGTGGTAGTGACATGGGTGACTAGGGAGGAAGTGGGTGGAACCCTTAATTGGGAACACTGCCATCCCTAGGAAGGGATTATTTGTTCTCTCGCTGTGGTCATTAAAGTTTCTAACTGGTAAGAAGACTCCTTGTCCTTTGTTCTGCTCATCTACTGCCAATGTGGGGAGAAAGCTGATTGCCTGAAGCCTGACAAATGAGGACATTGTCTATTAACTGACTTCAATGGGCTTTCGTTCTGGTACCCACAATGCAAATCCTTACCCATTCTGCAGTGCAGACATGGGAAATGAAATAGCTGAGTATATACTACAATAGCGATTTATATACTATATACATATATATATATATTGTAGTATATACTATAATCATAATCTTAAGTCACACTGCCAATAAAATATAGTCAAGTAACTTGGACAACATACCTTATACTAAAGTCACTATATCCTATTTGCATGCAAAACCAACACATGAGTGGAGAGAGCAAGAATGAGCACGACTCCCATAGTCCTCCACAAACTGGTTACCAACCCTCTCTGAAGCAGGGAATCTCCTGTTCTTGTGGAGGTGCCCCCACTTCAAAAGTTCACTCTCCAACTCATGGAGGATGATGGAGACAGTGACAAGGACACACAACTCATCTCCGATCTCATGCCAGTTTTATGCAGGAGTAGAATGAGCTGGATTGGGGTTGTGGTGGCCCATGAAGTCTGCACAAACATGTTACATTGGGGGTGAAGAGTGGAGAGGATGACATAGAAACTCTGGCTCAGGTGGTTCAACTCAGCATATGTGGAAAATTTACAACTTAAACAATATGCAAGTATGCAACGCAGAATCAGTCAAATCCAGGGTAAATATTTTAACTGCCAAATTACCTCAATATTTGTTATTTAAAGTTAAAAGCACAATTTAGAACTACATTGAAAATTGCCAACTGCCTATGAGTGCAGACTTTTGCGGGGGGGGGGAGAGAGGAAGAACTATTGATGCTGATACAAGTTTGAGAACAAAATGCATTGTATTCACTAGTTGAGCACATGGTTTCGGTTAAAAAATATGGTAAAAGAAACTGTACAAAAGAAAATGAATTCAGTATTACAAAAGAGGGCATTTCTGAGGTTTATGGTTGATGGCATTGTGCCTGGAACCATTAAAACCTGGTATCCTCGAACTTCAGAAATGGTCAGGGTCAACTGTATTATATACATTTTTTGCTGAAAATGTGATGGCATTTGTTTATCTAAAATGCATCAAAGTGTCTTTGTGTTTCTTGCTATTTTTCTGAGCTGGAATGTGCAAGTAAGGTCACTCTGACGCATATATGCTGTCACACTGGCTGCGTCAAGACTGGCTACAGATCAAATGTTCATTGCCTTGGACAATTCCATTGTGCAATGTGTTTTGCAATATTCTGTTGCTCTCAAAATTGACAACAAATAAATTAACAGGCTCTTCTGTGAAATGTCTTTATTGATTCCATGAAAATCTGAAATTTTAGGAATCATTTTATACTTGGCAGGAGTATATTCTCTAATCAACTAAATAGTTTAAAACTTCCCTTAAATTAGGTTGTATTACTGAAACTTAACGTTTAAATGAAGATTAAAGATACAGTAATAACAATGTTAGCTGTCACACAGCAATGCATTAAACATCTGGGAAATCATAAGGAAAAGGTTAACTGATTGAATGACCACGCATAGTACTAAGCCAAATCATGGCTTAGCATGAACTAGCAAACACACAAGTTCCTGGACAGAAGATTTTTTCTATTAAATTTGAAGCATTTATAAACTCCTTAATATTTTTAAAATATCTAAGCAGTGTACAATACAATATAATTAAACCAAAGGCAACATTAAACAATAAAATAGTAATACAAAAGCATATTACACATGTAAGTGAACAAAGTGTACAAAAATGCATTATATAATAGGAAAATGCTGGCAGAAATGTGTATATTTATCAGCAATGTATATGCTAAGAGAAATTCTCATTAAAATGCTAGCAAATTCTGATGAGATTTTAAAAAAATTAAAATAAAATTGCAAACTGCTACGGAAATGTGGAAAACTGAATTTAAGAATGAAACAATGAGAAACGGAAAGAAACCATACTTTACAAACTCGTCTATCCCTAATCTGGAGCAAGATAAGCCACCAGCCTGAGTTTGGACGTAGTACTAAGTCAAATAATGGTTTAGCCCTGAACAGTGTGGCAGCTGCAATTATCACAGCAGGAACCCACATATTTGATTATGTGCACTAATCCCTGGTTAAACACAGCATTACCTGTGAGGTGGGTCAATGCCCAGGATAGAAAAGATGGAATGGGTTCCTAGGAATGTGGAACACTTTTATCGGACAATACAAAGAGATCATTCTGAGATAAAAAGGCAATTTTCCTAGACTGAGATACCTTGACCAATGTTAAAGGTAAGGTGGAAGCGAGAATTTGGGCCTTTATATGAGTTTAAAACTATGGATTGCATCCAGACTTACAGAGCATCCTAACCATATTCCATTGACTTTTTAGGCCTTCCTACTAGGTAAGAGGGTTTAGGATGGCAGCCTTAGTCATACTCATAGGGGACCCACTGAAATCAACAGGACAAGTTCATAATGTGTGCTTATTTGCTGGCTGTTTCTTTTGGGTGCACCCCGCTCTTGCCAGGAACAGAGGGGCTCCTAAGGACCCAACAATAATGTGCCCATCTCTCATCAGCTGCCTTGAACATGCTGCTGCTCTTCCAAGCACTTTACTCGTCATGGCCTGTTCCATCAGAGGACCTCCCATGTCTTATCATCAGCATTAAGTAGCTCGCCTTTCCTCAGGACCCCACCCAGGCTACTTCTAGCAAAGTCAAGAGTAGAACGACACCCAGAGGCCTTGCGGGGGGGGGGGGGCGGGACGGCAAGGTGTGTTAAATGGAAAGGTACAGGAGGGACTTTGGTTGTCCACAACCGGATGGCCCAGCCAAGTTGCATCATGTATGGAGGAAGCTGATGAGGGGTTTTCACAGGACCTTGTGGAAGCCATTCTGTATCCTACTGCCTGCAAGCACAGGGGGTTGGATTGCATCCTTGAACTTTAGCTAGAAGGTTATAAATAATGATACGAAACAGAAGTAGAGTAGCAAAGGATCAAGAGAGACAAGAGACATGGGGGGGAATACATACCTTCTGTGAATAATGATCGTTTGGCTTGACTGCAGAGCCACTTTGCTTTCAGTCTTCTTCATGTGTAGGAAACGGATGATGAAAAGAAAAAGAAAATTATTGTGACTGAGGGAAAATATACATTGCCATTATTTTTTTAAAAAAATAATAAAATGAAACATCTGGAAAGGATTTTTACTACTGCCATGCCAAGTCTGAAGCTTTTTGATTTGTTTTAATCAGAAAATGACACCTCTGGAGAATACGGACATGTTGAAAATGCTTAGCTCCTCAAGTCAAGCGATGCAACTGTGTCAGGAAGGGAAAGGGCAATCTCATTACTTGCACGCTGCAGAAAAGGTCAGAGAGGTCCAGCTGAGACTGACAGGTTCTGATATAGGGTGCCATCCATAACCCGCTGAAGTCAATAGCAAAACTCCCAGTTATTTTAATGGGACTTAAAATATTCCCCCACCCACCTTGTATATTTTAGGAAATCCATTTATGTGGTTTGGTCAGGGGCGGTTTCTTTATTTTATTTTATTTTTGCAGCACACACTAACCAATAAACTAAATCCAAATTATCTGCTAGCCTAAAATGGAGCAGCTGCTTGTTTTATAGTTTTATATTGATGTTCAACACCATGTCATATTATTGCATTTTACAACCAGGAAGTCATTTTCTAGCTAATCAGCTACATTTCTATGAAGTCTTTAAAAAAACAACAACCCTAACATATGCAAAGAAAGGCAAAACTTATGATGCTGTTAGATTTGGCACTATATTATTTATTTTTGGAGGCTTCAATACAGAATAGATATCAATCAGTATAAAGAGGTTTTTTAATTTAGATTTTCCTTTTGTTTCAGCTTATTAAGTTTGTAAGTTGCTTTCAATCTTTTAACTGGCATAATTCAGCATTTAATTCAAATGAAGAATTGGGGAGAATTGGAATCCTTTTGAATGGCTCTTCTCGTAAGTTTGCCAGTTGCCATGGTGATTATATTAATAATCTCTGTATAATTGTATGACTATCAGTGGGATAAGCATCAGCACAGAGGCGGCAGTGACACAGCAGAGATAGCTGCCAGTGGTGATCAAATACCACCAGGGGATCATTTTTTTTTTTGAACAAATCTGGTAATACGGGCAAAGGAATATGAAAGAAGGAACGAGGAAACATGGAATATAATATGGAACAATGGACTGTGCAATGCACAGGAAAAATAAAAGAATTAAGAGGAAGAATGAAGGCTAAGGAAAAAATGGTCTATAAGGGGTCAAGTAAAAGTTCTAGTGGAAGAATAGGAGAGGCATTACCTGAAAACAGAAATATGGGTAAGCACAGAGCAGATCTGAAGATGAAAAGTGTGAACATGTAATTACAAGAAAGGGAGGTGCCTTGAGCTAGATCAGTCAGCGGCTCAGTCTCTATTGCCAAGGACAAAGATAACTGCACTGGCTAAAACAGACTTGGCAAACTTAGTCTGCTCAGAAGTGTGCCCACTGGCTTGCCCAGTCCCATGGCAATCAACCATCCAAATGACTGCGCCTCCCCTGATCTTTGAAAGGAGGTGGGGCAGATGTCAAGTGTTGGGACAATGCCAGCTTACACCAAACCATGAGCTTCAACCACAGTAACACTTGCTGGGGAAACTCAGCTAGATGGGCGGGGTATAAATAAATTGTTGTTGTTGTTGTTGTTAACCTGAATGCTTTGCAACCAGATTTATTTATTATCATTTATTTATTAGGTTTATATACCTCCGCCCCCCTGCCTTCATCCAAAGATCTCAGGGCAGTTCACAAGATAGAAACACAAGACGAAAACCCGAATAAATAGTCAAAACAAAAACAGCAAAACAATAAGGTCCCCCTCCCACAAGCACATTTAAAAGGCCGTAGAAAACAGTAAAAAACAGAAACCTAACCTAGGTATTTGTTCTATCTAAGACAGGCTCAATCTGAAGAGCCAAGTGTGGCTCCTTTCAGAATGTCCAGTAAAAGATTGGATGCAAAGAATCAACATCTTGATCCCATCGACGTACTCTCTTATGTCATCTACACACCCTCTTAAAACATAGCAGAAAATGGGAGAGTGTCAAGTATTTTTGGACTGTCCACTGATGTTTTCAGCACAATTAAAAGCTGGCTCTGAACAGTAAATTGTTCCTACAGAACATCTAAGCGTGTGAACTGCTGCTGCTGCTTGTTGCCCTACACAAGATGTTTGACATCTGTAAAATGAATTAGCTTTGCTTCAAAAAAAAAACAACCACTGACAACATTCATATGATTCTAAATTCAAGAAATAGATGCATTAATATATTACATGATGAGTATAAATGTGACACTTTCTTGTATTGGCCCATAACCACAAAAGAAGCTAACAGTTAAAGCTCAGTTAATGTTTGAGATGATTTCAGCAAGAACGATCTATCACTTTTATTTACAAGCTTGTATTTCAGCAGCTGTTACTTAAAATGATGTAGATAACATAGCAGGGACATTTTTCAATTCTTAAGGGCTTGTAAAGATCCTTAAAGACCTTCTGGCAAGTCTTCAGAAGCTCCACATACTCTCCGGAAGCTTCCAAGAGCTTCTCATTTTTGAATTGCTAGTTATGGACACAGAGGGTTGCAACATCTATTTAGGCAGTTCTGGTTCTCTTAAAAGGCATAGGAGCCTTGCCAGAGAAAAGTTGGCAATTCTATGGAATGAGCTTTTCTCCATTTTTATGTTCATTTCTGCCATTATTAGCTCTGACAGTTTGAAGGGCATCCAGACAACTGTACAGAAGGCTGCTCTTCTGCTTTATTGGATCACAGAAATTTCCAGCAGCAAGAGAGGTAGTAAGGCCAACTTTAAGAGTAGAGCTTTGCCAAACACCAGTCCCTTAACAGTAATAACTGTTTAGGAAACGTATTTTAAAAGAAGAAAAGAAAAGAAAGAAAATCATGCAGTAAGCATTTCTAACAAGAAAACGAGTGGTTGGCATCCAACAGCCAGCTTTGATAGAGTAGAAAAATGGACTTCTGCTTATTACTACCAGTCGACTTTGTAACTGCTTCTCTGTCAATTTTCTCCTCCTACAGGACTCCTGTGTTTTTGACAGTTGGCCAACAGGTGAGCATTTATTTAACAAGGGAACTTTTCCCTGGCATGGCAATAACATTATGAGAAATGCTTTGTCTGCTAAGCAATGTCAGGTGAAGCAATGTCAGGCTGCCATTAAAAACACAGGAGCCCTCCTGCCAGAGAAGAATAGGCAACAGTACCTCTTTTGTCACACAAAATGCCCTTTGCAGTATGCAGTTTAAGAAGCAATATTTTATGCAATATAAATCACATAATAGGTAAAACTCATTCTAGTAACACAGTTTCTGCTGCACAAGGAAAATGAACCCCACATCACTAGAGAAGTAGAGAGGAAGGAGTAGAACTTACAGAATATAAGGATAGGGACTAGGCTCCCTGGTCAGAGAAATCTTCAGATAGGAAGCTCAGTGCACTAGCCAATACGAAATCTGCCCAGATGCCCTCGGGATTCTGGAGATACAATCTTCACTTTCACTACTGGGGACTAGAAACTTGCACAGCTCTATACTGTAATCTTTATTGTTTGTTTGTTTGTTTGTTTGTTTGTTGTTATTTTGACCATCATGTCATATCAACAGCAGAAAAAAATATTAATAATATACACTGGTACTATATCATAATCATATCTCATAATTTATTTTATGTCTCTATATATCTTACTGCCATGGCTAGACTGATTAACAAAAGATCAGTGGACCCAGGGCCAGATGAAGACATTTATCTGCCGGGGCTGGAGCAGTATTTGACATCCCTGTTGCCACCACACCACTACCCTTAAATCATGGTAATAGGAGACAAGGCAAACCTATTTGTTTTTTGCACCTGAGGCAGGAAACTCCCCGTCCCTGGAAGTGAAAATGTAATAAAAAATATTGTATAACTAATAATGTTATGCCCTTTCATTATATTAAACAAACAAACACCCCAAATCAGCTGCCTTGAGAGAGCTACCTCACTGCCTAATAGCAGGGCTGACTCTGAGCAGAGCTAAGTGCTCATGCCAAACCTCAAATCTGCAAGAAGAAATAATACGCAAAGAGGTTGAAACAGTTGGACCAATGCTCTTTTAAATCTAAGCAAGACATGTAATGTTTGAAAGCTATATGAAGGCAAGTAAACATCAAGAAACAGACCTCCTGTCATGATGCAACTCGAAAAGTGTTTTACAAATATTTATGTACGCCGATGCCTATACTGGTTGTTGGAACATAAGAAGAGCTCTGCTGAAACAGTCCAAAGGCCCACGTAGTCCAGCATCCTATTTCTCAACTGTTGTTAACCAAATGCCCATGGGAATCCCGCAAGGAGGCCATGAATGCATTGACGCTGTCCCATCCTGAATCCCAGCAACAGGTATTTGGAAGAATGCTGCTTCTGAACCTTACCATAGCATATACATGAAGAGTAGTCATGGATAGCCCAGCCCTCCATGACTTGGCCCAATACTCTTTGCAAGCCATCGAAGGTGGCGGACATCACAATGTCTTGTGACACTATAGGTTACTAAACGCTGTGTGAAAAAGCATTTCCTTCTTTCTCTCCTGAATCTCCTGCCAATCAGCTCCCTGGACTAGTTTTAAGAGAGAGGAAGAAAAACATTGGAGTACATTGGAGTCATGATTTATTCCCCTTATTCCCCCCTCGTTCAGTAATGTTGCATGTGAATATAGTATGTTTACTTTGGCCTATGGCTTCTCGCCATAAACTTGAACACTATTTGCAAACTGTTTTCGAGTCGATCTTTGTTTAGTCATCACTGTGCAGATGTTGATGATAAGGCAAAAGAAGAAGAAGAAGAAGTGTTTGGATTTGATATCCCGCCTTTCACTCCCCTTCAGGAGTCTCAAAGCGGCTAACAATCTCCTTTCCCTTCCTCCCCCACAACAAACACTCTGTGAGGTGAGTGGGGCTGAGAGACTTCAAAGAAGTGTGACTGGCCCAAGGTCACCCAGCAGCTGCATGTGGAGGAGCGGAGACGCGAACCCGGTTCCCCAGATTACGTGACTACCGTAATCTACCGTAAAAGCCAGTGTGGTGTAGTGGTTAAGAGCGGTAGTCACCTCACAGAGTGTTTGTTGTGGGGGAGGAAGGGAAAGGAGAATGTTAGCCGCTTTGAGACTCCTGAAGGGGAGTGAAAGGCGGGATATCAAATCCAAACACTTCTTCTTCTTCTCTTAACCACTACACCACACTGGTTCTCTACAAGAGCTACAAGTCTCTGTTCATCAACGTAACAGAGCAGTATTTTGTATTATTAAGATCCCTTACTAACACGCGCTATGCAGCCAATATGCTTCCCCCACCCCATGCACAAAAGGTGTAGGTTAACAAAATGCCCAGTTACCAATTCACAACAGATAGAATTTTTTAAAGGCCTATCTCCATTAAAGAGGTGGTGGTGGTGGAGCTTACATTGTTTCTGGAAGGCGAGCAGTAGACCTCTCTGGGGAACTGCTTTCATGGAATCCGAATCAGAGTTGCTGCTTTATTTCTACTATTGTTGTTATTATGTCATGTTTTTCTTGGATTGGATTGTGATTAAGTGTTTTATGGCTTCTAAACGCCGCTGCATTTCATTTCAAATGCCCAAGGTCAGAAAAGGCAGCTGGAAAATAAGAAGATTGCTGGGCAGTCCTGTCCACCTTCTATCTCCAGAGCAGAAAGGGACTTAAGCAAGCTCCTCTCAGACAATCGGAACAGGACAGTGTGGGAATATGTGTCGGGAAAAGCTAACAAGATATTTCTCAGTTGGACAGATCCTTTGCCAAATTTCTGCCCCTTTGGTGAAGTTTCCTCTGCACTTCAAAAAACAAATTATTCAAAACAATGTCAGGGGGAAAGGGAACTGGCCATTAATGAAATACACACACCCCTATCTCCTTCTTAGCCACAGAAGCTTCCTTAGTAGACATCTAAAACAGTAGCTAAGAAGCTGTCAGAAAAGAGGGGAAGGTTCCCTCCATGCTGTCCTGTAACTTGAATGTGGATTGTTTTCTCACTACAACCTCCTTCAAGCACTCTTCTCCATGCAGTTGCAATCCCTTGGAAGACAAGAGGGATGTCATACCCACTGCCTCTCCTCCACTGTCATGCCCCCCACCTGATCCTGGCCACACTTTGCAGGGGATGCTTTAAATTGGGGAGCTTGCTCTTACATGCATAGACCCTCGCTCCAATTTTGATTCTTGCATGGCTTCACTCTCATCCTCTGGGCACATGATCTGAGTGGAAGCTCACCTCCTAAACTGGGAGTGGATGAGGCCTTGCTCCCAAGTCACTGCACATTACAGGTGCATGGCATGTGCACTTGTGAGTGTGACCTTGTTATTTACGGAGATTTCCTAGCCACTATATAAGATAGAAGCTGGAAGAATGTGGCCAAGTGACCAGACACAAGACTATTGCTGCCCATTCATCACCTTCATCTGCTCTCCCAGTCCTAGTCTTGGCTGGAAAACAGAGTGGAAGCAGAGGGATGGCATGTGATGCTGATGAATCTTCTACTACAGCATCCTTTGAAGGAGACAGGCCACTACATAAATAAGGTGTACTCTCAAATATACATCGAGCTGCAAAGCTGATAGGAGATTAGTGCAAAACATCTGGAGGGCACCAGCTTGGAGGAGTCTGGTAAAGAGCCTGAGATGCTCAATGACTCTTGAGATACTCAGTAGCTCACAGGACAAGGGCCAAAGTTATCACAAGGAAGCATTTCCCAATCCTATCATGCATCTGTATATTATTATTACAAGGGCAAATGGTTTGAGTTAGATTTTGGCTCACTAAGACAAAGATCTGGACATATTTTATTAATTTCACGCAGCATCACTTGGCAATGTACCAATACACTTTAGAAGAAATCCAGAAGGCTGGACAAGGGTAACATGTTTAAGATGTGAATCTGAAAATAAAAACAGCTATAAGGAAGCTACCTGACTGAAACAAGTAAACTACATTAGCACAGCAAGCCACAACATGCACTGAAATCTCTTGTTGTGATTAATTTTGCTATTGATAAGTGTCTCTATAGAGAGAGTTCTGTAGTTTAAACCAAGGAAAGCATATTTCTCAGCAGCTACAATGACACGGATTTGTGTTAATCGGCAGCAATGTTTCGATGTGTGGAAACAAAATATATTCTGTGCAATCACGTAAATGTTTTCTTGCAACAGTATTTTCTATATAAAAAGACGATGTTTTGGTTATCTTCCAAATAATTTGCAGAAGGCTGGGTGGAGAAAGAGCATAAATTATAATGATGCACAGGGTGGTTCCACACATTACATTAGGGAATTGCATGCTTGACTATGAACTTTGGCTCCAAGACTACCTTTAACTCTTGCCATGGACCAAATTGCAGCATCAACAGCCATGTTAGATTCCTGATGGTTCATTGGGCTCTGGCAGCACAATCCTATGCATATTTACTCAGCAGGATTTACTCCCAGTTAAGTTCATACACAGTTAGCCTAGCTATAACTTTCACTAGACTTTGCACAACTGCCATTCAGAGAGGTCTGGGGAGCTGCACTTCATAGTAGTAACAGAATACATACCGTTTATGCAGCAACCACTAATCATTCTTGTACACTTCCATTCCACATAATGGCCTGGTTCACATGTCACAGTAGGCCATGTCATGGTTTGGCATAAATGATCAAGTGTGGGGGATCCGAATTCAAAACCGGGGCGTCTTTGAGTCTTTCTTGGTCCTCCTGCAACTGAACTGCGCTGGTTGGTTTGGCTTAGCATGTTGTTCAAACCCAGACTCATGATTCAGCTCTCCTGGACAAACCACAAGCCATAAACCATAGGACAAATCTTGGTTACAGGTCAAGAAGCAGAGAGCTAAACTATGAGCCCAGTTTGAGATTACACACTAAGTCAAACCATAGCTCAGAACAGCAGCAGAGCAACTGGGGGGAAGCAAAACAGTCACAATCTCCTCTCCCGGAGTCTGTACATTTGTGTGTTCATGCTGAGCCATGTTTTGGCTTAGAATGACATGTGAACCAGTGCTAGGAAAGCTCATCAGTAGGGCTGCATTATTTAGTCAAGAATTGTCTTGGATTTCTTGATCTGAAAACTGACGATCAATTAAAAGGGGTGCTCAATTAATTGAGAAGCATGTTCATTAAAAGTAAAACATGGTCATCATTTTAAATAAAAGTACTTATAAAAACTGTGTTGGCAGACTACCATCTTAGAAGAGTTATTCCTATTTCTCTCATGTACAGAAGAAAATGTCTAAGATGGTGCCTATTATGACACATCCATAATCGAAGTATAAATATTTCCCTACCCTGTTTCGGAACTACTAGATACCATATTCTAGGAGAATTAATGAGGGGGGTTCCTGTCCCAAACTCCATATTTACATCTATCCTCTATGCTCTGCACTTGTTCTGCCCAGATAGGTTGACTACACGTGGCTATTCGTGAGAAAAGTGGTGCCTATATACCGGTAATTTAAGTTGGAATCCAAAGTGATGCAGTGTATAGAGTACTGGGTTTGGGATTAAGGAACCTAGGCTTCAAATCTTAATCACTTTACAGACTAGTCGCTGTCTCTAAGCCTAAACTATCTCACAGGTTGCTATGAGGTTAAAAGGGAAGCATGCCAACCTTGGCAGAAAGATTGGAGTTAAATGACTAGATTACTTAAAACTCACATGATTCATCCGTTTGGATTTCTTACCCTGTCTCTAACTTTTATAAATGTTTTATTGGGTTTCCCCCCGCTTCACAATACAATGAATAAAAAACAATAAAAGTGGGGATATTAGCAACACATCATAGCACTTTGTAGTGCAGTATCATAAAGTTAAGGTAAGTAGAATCAGAATAAATAAAAAGGGGGGGGAAGGGTTTGGTGGGAGAGGGTACATGGGTATGAGATTTCCACAGCAGAGAACAAGGCAACTGATTTTCTCCCCTTAAGGGTAACTGGAAAGTAAAGGTTAAGAAGAAGAAACATGAAGAGAGAACATTTAATGCATTGTTTGAAGGGTGTCTGTTAACTGTTTGCTCCATTATTCATTTTCATTTACTATTTTATTTAAAATGCTTATTTTGACATGCTTTAAAATGCTTCAGTACTGCCATAACTGAAGCTGAAACAGGGATTTTACCAGGCAAACAGAGATCTGGCATTTGTAAGAGTGACTGAATGGAGCATTTAATTTTCAAAACTGTGATGTTTTCAATAATGATGGGAAAAAACAAAACAGACAGTACCTATTCAGACTTCTCTTTGAAAAGTAGCATACAGGGTTATCAAAAAAGCAAGAGCATCTGCTTTGAAAGGGAGAAAAATCTTTAAAACCTTATCTTAAGGAGGGGAAAGTCATCTTCAAAGGTCATTTTTACAGAATATGCTATCAACAGGCAGCTTTCTAAAAATAATACAACAGCTAGGATCACTATCACACGTTTCATTTTGCAGAAACTAATGCTGAACAACCCTGATGGTATTCTGTTCTGCTCAAATGCTCTTCAATTTGCCATCTAGAAGAACCAACTTATTAAACAGAAACTGTTGCAAATAAAAGCCCAAAGGATCTATCAGATTGTTTTGTTTTCTAAAGGCAGCTGCTTGTTTATACAGAGAAGATTTGTAAAATATTTGAATATACAATGCTATTCAGTGTAAATTCTATGAATTTCTGTGTAAGCCAGGCTCTGAATATTGAAATTCAGGCCCAGTTGTGTCCATGGGTGAGCTGTAAAATCCAGTCCAATCTAGAAGCCTTTGGGAAACCTTTGGCCATCTAGATGCTGCTGAACTACAACTCCCATCAGTCCTCCGAAGCATGGCCAATGAGTTGCAGTTCAGCAATATCTGGAATGCCAAAGGTTCCTCACACCTGCTATAGGAAAGTTTGGGCTGGCTGGTTCAAATCAGTATTTGAAAATAATTCCATCCTCACCACACACACACACAAAAACCACTGATTCCTTGGCTTTATAAGGTTCTAATCTACATCCTCCAAGGTCCCATTGGTTGATTGGTTACCTGCATTAACAGCTTTGGTTAAGAAATTGAGAAGAAGGGATATTCCTGCGACTTTTTCAAAGGATATTAGCAAAAGCTATGCTGCACTTTCAAAATAGTGATCCTGTGCCATAATTGTGCAGACAATGAAAAATCTAAAGAGCAGACATAGGGTGAAAATGTTACCACTATATGGATATAGCATGAGTGCCGCATTTTGCCTGAAGGCAAACTACTTGGTTTGGAGCTTCAGGTGGTCATTTTATCCGAGAATAACAAGGCATTAGCACAGAATAGGAAATACAATACAAGGTGCTAAAGATAATGAAAGCCTCAGCTACTTAACTCCTCTGAAGTCAGGCCAAACAGTGCTAAAGGGTGTCATTTGTCAAGGGTGTCATTAAGATTAAATAATGCATGAGCTTGCACTGATTCCTATACAAGTGAATAATTAAAGTTTGCTCTGCTCCACATCACGTTCCTTCCTAGCCAAACTCTAAATATGAATATATTCAGAAGCCTGAAGTTCCTAAGCAAAGATGAATTGCTTAGTGAAGTGCTAAATGACAAAGTTTTTGTTACGTTGCATAACAACTGATTTTGCTGAGTTACCCGCCTGCCAATATAAATAAAAAGTCAGGAAGAGAACTTAAAACAGCAGAAATCATAGGAGGGCTTTAACGTTTTTTTAAAAAGAAAAAGTAATCAATGGCTTTCTTACTAATTCTGCTGTTCTGCATGGTCTCATGTAAGCAGCAAATGACTGGCCAATAATAAAGTACTTTAATTCAGTTTTTTAACTTGTGAGAAATGAGAGAATATCACATTCCAAAAGGATTCAATAGTTAGCAAAAACTGTTGATGGGGTGGTGATCACTGATGAAATGATTGAGCTGACTCATGCGGTGGTAAATATAACACAAATGTTATGTCCTGCCATGGAACATCAACCATGATAAAGCATTTTGGATGCCCTCCACATTTCACTGGTCCTGAGTGAGGAGATAAAGGAATAACATCCACCTTGTCCTTATTATAAAATTATATAAACCAGTGGTTTTCAACCAGTGTGCCGTGGTACCCTGGGGTGCCTTGAATGATGGTCAGGGGTGCCGTGAGCAACACTGGCCTCTGTCCCTCTTTCCCTCCCTCCTCCTCTGACGCTTTCTCGGCTCTCTGCCTCCCAAAGGCTTGTGCAGCTGTTTGTTGCAGTAGCCCTGACTACAAGCTTCCCAAGTGGACTCAAAAATGTTGAAAGCCTCTGATATAAACCTACTTCTGGCTGCTTTTTTTAAATGGCAATGCTCTCATTCAACTCCTTTCCAGGATGCCATACCCACGCCAAAGAGAAAAGTATTATTTACTGTCTAGCAAGCAGAGCAGAAGAGATCTTTTAGATTACCGGTATCTCATTTTCTTCATCTGCTGAGGAAATAAACAAACTTGGGCTGAGGGGAACCTCAGTGGTATTTTTGATATAAGGTGTTCCCTGGCCACGTGGTAGGACGTCCACCAAGAAGTGCAAGGACATACAGTGGTACCTCAGGTTACATACGCTTCAGGTTACATATGCTTCAGGTTACAGACTCCACTAACCCAGAAATAGTGCTTCAGGTTAAGAACTTTGCTTCAGGATGAGAACAGAAATTGTGCTCCAGCAGCGCAGCAGCAGCAGGAGGCCCCATTAGCTAAAGTGGTGCTTCAGGTTAAGAACAGTTTCAGGTTAAGTATGGACCTCTGGAACGAATTAAGTACTTAACCCGAGGTACCACTGTAATAGAATTAGCCATTCCCAGGTAACAATAGGGCTTTCACTGAGCAAAAACATAGGATGATGGGATGTAAAGATGGGTATCCAGCCAGGAGTTCCAAGTATCTGGCAGACAAACTGTCCTTCAGCAGGTCTGATACTGAATGCAAACAAAGTCAAAAAGTAATGCAGAGGTGAGGGTGTCTGTTGAATAGGAGGGATTCTGGAGAAACAGAGTGGACATGTCAGGGCTACATTTATTTGTATATAAAAAAATATTTATATACCACTGTATCATAAAAATATATCACAGTGGTTTACAATCATATAAAAACATTAAAACTTTCCAAAAAGGAAGCAAGGTCTGCTTAGCAAGAGGGAGATGTACACCCAATAACTGGCTAGGAAGCCACTTAATGCAGCGGTTGACATGCCCACAGGATGATAGGGGGGGCATCACCCTCAGAAGTGCGAGGAGTGGGGTGACCCACTCTATTGCATCCTTTATTGCAGTCCCCAAGCTGTGGAACTCCCTCCCAACAGAGGTGTGTCTGGCACTCTCTATACTGTTTTTAATCATAGGCTGAAGACCTACTTCTTTACCCTGGCCGTTGGCACCTCACCTAAGGTATTTTTAGGACCAATCCTTTTCTTCTGACTGCAAATTGTTTTAAATTTTAACAATCGTCATCACTAAATAAAAGCATACAAGATGCATGACAGTCCTGTAACATGGAGCCTCAGCCTGTGGAGAGAATTATGTCTGCTGAACATGAACAAAGCAAATATGAAACTAGAGCAATACTGAATGATGTTTTGTGCTGAATAACTTTGTTCTCCTTTTGGAACTCTGATACTTCCTTTTGGTTGACTTTATACATCCCACGTGGTAATGTGATACAAATAGGTTGCTATAAATTTTATGTTAGCTGGGATTCACTTAATGAGTTTAGTCAGCAAAAATAAAACATAAAAATATTTTTAACAGGCAGAAATATTGGGTGATCAATTTTATACATTACAAACTTATTTCATTGGTCCAAAGTCTGGCAAATATTTCAATGCCAAAATCTCTGTAGCTAAGTATTTCTTCAGCATTTAATTACTGTTACATACAATGCATTTCCCTTTACTAATAAAGGTTTAGTTTATACTTTTGCTTCATTTCCATAATGCTGGATGCTTTTGCTGGTAAAGCCATGGCAGAACTCCAGTTGGTTTCAAGGTGAGATGGACTGGGCTTGTGGTAATTATTTTGAGAGGAAGGATACCACCCAAAATGTTTTATTTCTAATCCCCTTTAGTCCCCAATCATTTTTAGCCATTCCTACTAATATTTCAAGCAAGATGACAAATTAAAGGGGTTTTTTAATAAATAAAAAAATCAGTCTCACAATTTCCTGGAAAACTATTGCTCTGCTTTGAGGGAAAAGGTTATAAAGAAAATATGTGGCTTATGGAACATACATTCACACATTCCTCATTGTGGCTGGTGTCTAAGGCACTCCTTTCTCATTTGCGATTTTTCCCAATTGTATATGAAATGAGGCTCTCAGATTTTGGCACTGTTTGTTATTTTTCTGCTATTTGAAATAAACTAAGTCTAAGGGGGCCAATGCAGACAACTCCATCTGCACTTTCACACTATGTCTTGGACTGTCAGAATGTCAAGGACAGCCAACACTCTGAATGCTCAAGGATCACTTACTCATTATGGGCCGCTGGTTCCTAAACAGTATTAATGTGAGCTATTGCAATATAGAGTAGACATTAAATCGATGGCTTTAAGGCTACTATGTCATCAAGTGCCCCCGAGAGTGGGATGCTATTATTAGCAAAACATACTGCAAATAGACACTGTTACAAATTGCACTTCTAAAAGGTTTAAAAGCCACACAAGATGTTGTGAATGTTTTTTCATTGGTTAAATCTATAGATTTTGTACTAAACCAAAAGTCCAGAGAGACAAAAGCTCACCGCGACGGGGTGAGCTGCCGTTGTTCAGTCCTAGCTCCTGCCCACCTAGCAGTTCGAAAGCACGTCAAAGTGCAAGTAGATAAATAGGTACTGTTCTGGCGGGAAGGTAAACAGCCTTTCTGTGCACTGCTCTGGTTCACCAGAAGCAGTCATGCTGGCCACATAACCTGAAAGATGTACGCCGGCTCCCTCCGCCAGTAAAGCAAGATGAACACCGCAACCCCAGAGTCGTCCACGACTGGACCTAATAGTAAGGGGTACCTTTACCTTTACCTAAAGATGGTACAATAAGAGTTTTGTTTCTTTGACTGGAGATTAGAGAGGGGCAAAACTTTTGAGTCAGCACAAAAACTCAAAAACAGTGATGACACCAGAGTCCCTAATTCAAGATCCCTGCTTCGCTGCATAACCCAGACTGCATATTTGCATGCTGTTGTATTTATGTTTGCAGTGGAGAAGTCTTCCTTGTGAGGTACATCACTGCTCATCAGCTAATCTGCACAGTGGGGCTGTCCCTTGCTGCATTTTTCAACAATGCTGAGTTACAACAATTACATAACAGTATTCGGAGAATTCGGGGACCACACCACCATTTCATGGATACTAGAGGTTCCTCATATCGATCCAAGGATAACGGATGACTATAGGCAGGCACTATTTGTTTGCATGTTAATAAAGGTACATGTTTTGAACTGCCCCAGAGCTCTTTAAGGCAGTAAATCATTATTCGTTAATCACAGGTCAACCTGCTGGCCTTAAAACTCAATAGATGTGACACAAGACTTGACAGAGGCCACTCCATTGGTATTTAGTAAGCCACAACCTGTCTGTTTTTCGATTATGCTAGCTCTTACTGTGCATTTGCCAAAATTCTGCATGAACACACTTGTTTTGTTTGTTTTCTCTTCTAATCCTTTCTTTTAAATGTTATGGAAAATATGTGTAAATTTTCCTTATACAGTGGTACCGCAGGTTAAGAACTTAATTCACTCTTAACCTGAAACTGTTCTTAACCCGAGGTACCACTTTAGCTAATGGGGCCTCCCATTGCTGCTGCACAATTTCTGTTTTCATCCTGAAGCAAAGTTCTTAACCCAAGGTACTATTTCTGGGTTAGCAGAGTCTGTAACCTGAAGCGTCTGTAACCTCAGGAACCACTGTATTGCATAATTCTTCATTTAAAAAAGTCTACTCTAATTCAAATCACTTTATAATTGCTTTATTTTTCTTTTTTTTAGCTGCCCTAATAGTATAGGATTCCATGGTCATTTTCTTGTTTTATTGGTCTCTGCCCCACCCCTGCACAGAAACCAAGTTCAGCCCTCTAATATCTCCACCTGGTCCTCAGGATTCTCCCCAAGCCACAACTCCTCACTAGACACACACCCTTCCCTGCTTGGCACCTTCCACAAATGTTTTTGCCTGTCCAGAATTTGTCCTTGAACTCTGATAATGCCTCTTGCTGGCCTGGATGGAGAACAGAAAGGGGTGTCTTGTTTCCATTCTGGCTGGCCATTATAAGAACTTATAAGTAGCTTTAAGGAATTGTGCCTGAGATTACTCGTTTTCCTCTTCCCTCCTCAGCCCTCTTTCCTTTTGTGCTGTGTCTTTTAGATTGTAAACCTGTGGGCAAGGATGTCTTGCTTGTATTGAGCTTCTGCATAGCCCCCTGGGAGCTTTTTCGGCAGAAGAACAGAGTAAAAATGTTTTAATTGAATGGATGAATGAATGAATGGATGGATGGATAAATAAATAAATAAATAAATAATGTGGGTGGAAAACAAGAGCTACACAAACATGTCTGTTCCAGATATAAAATGAAACCAGATAGAAGAAATTATTAATGACAGCACTTGGAAGAAAGTTGCTGAAGCAATGGGACACAGATGGCCAGAATGCTGCCTGAAACACTGCAGGCAATGTTCAGCATGCATACAATTGGGCAGATGTGAGAGATGTGTTGGGAGTGTGAATAATGGTCTGCTCTTTAAAGGACACAGAACAAATCTGCCTACTACAGAGAAATGTTTGAAAGACTATATATAGAAAATATTTAGGAACAGACATGCCAGCATAAGGCTCAGAGAGTGTTCTTCTTGCCAATAACGAGTAAAAGGATTGATATCTATGCATCAAAGAATCCAGTCTATTAAAAGATAAAAACCAACAACAAGCTACGGAGGCAAAAGCTCTTGTTACAGAGAGAGCAATCAATACACCAATTGGCACCATCACCAGCTGGGCTGTAACTATAAGACGGCTCTGTGTTCCTTCTAAGTTCCACTCAAACAATGTTTCTTCTTGCCCTTACCTGGCTAAAGATGGCCAGCCATACAGACAAGACACAAATACCTTCTTCCTTGAGGGCTTTTGCATACCGTTGTCTCATCAGTGACCTCAAAGTGGTCCACATGTAACAAACCACATTGACACGAAGCATAAAACAGATTAAACATCAACCATAAAACAATTACAGGCACCTCCCCACTTGTGCAGGATCCTGCTGACACACAAGCCATTTTTTGTGCCTAAAGGGGATGGGGCAGGGGTGGAACAGGGCCCTTTATCAAAAGATCCCAGGGCAGTGTACAACATTAAAAACACATTACAGAACATCGGTGATAAAAA
Source organism: Podarcis gaigeae (assembly GCF_964106915.1). Classification (NCBI taxonomy): domain Eukaryota; kingdom Metazoa; phylum Chordata; class Lepidosauria; order Squamata; family Lacertidae; genus Podarcis; species Podarcis gaigeae. The sequence continues at coordinate 36,384,600 of NC_139685.1, forward strand.
CATAATAAAAACATCTTCTACATAATGAAAAGCATACTGATAGACAGCCTGGTCATAAAATAGTCATCCTAATAACAGTTCTCTCCCCCATACTTTTACAGGCCACAGATTGCAGCGGTACTTCGGGTTAAGAACTTAATTCGTTCTGGAGGTCCATTCTTAACCTGAAACTGTTCTTAACCTGAAGCACCACTTTAGCTAATGGGGCCTCCTGCTGCTGCCGCACCGCACAATTTCTGTTCTCATCCTGAAGCAAAGTTTTTAACCCGAGGTACCACTCTGGGTTAGCGGAGTCTCTAACCTGAAGCGTCTGTAACCTGAAGCATCTGTAACCCGAGGTACCACTGTATTTAATAGCCATAGGCCTGGGTAAAGAGAAATGTTTTTGCCTTGCATCTAAATACATGTCATGATGGCACCAGACAAGCCTCTCTGGGAAGACCATTCCACAATCAAGGAGCCACCACAGAAAATGCCTATTCTCTTGTTGGAGATTCCCCTGTATAATCAGCTCTGTGGCATGGAAGAAGACCAAAAGCTCTAAAAATGTTCTAAGCATGGCCTTCAAAAGCTTTAGAAAGCTTTATCGTGTGATGAAATCAGTTCCATAAAATGGAGCCCAATTACCAAAAAGGACTTCCTCAAGGTTCCTACCTGATGAGCTTCACCTGTTGGAGTGACACATACAGATGGGAAACGAAGCAATAGGACCACCCCAAAACTTTGCAGGTGCAAACAAGTATGAAAAATAGGATCGTATATCGTGCCATCGTGAACACAAATCATTATAGATGAACAGGAAACGGGAATGTCCAGAGTAGCCCCTGGTGCTTTCATTTCCCCATTCCCACACCTTCAAAAGCAGGTGGCTAGAGGACAGAATGGAGTTTTGTTGCTGCCCTTACCAACAAAGGTCCGTATAGTTAAAGCTATGGTTCTCCCAGTAGTGATGTATGGAAGTGAGAGCTGGATCATAAAGAAGGCTGATCGCCGAAGAATTGATGCTTTTGAATTATGGTGCTGGAGGAGACTCTTGAGAGTCTCATGGATTGCAAGAAGATCAAACCTATCCATTCTGAAGGAAATCAGCCCTGAGTGCTCACTGGAAGGACAGATCCTGAAGCTGAGGCTCCAAGACTTTGGCCACCTCATAAGAAGAGAAGACTCCCTGGAAAAGACCCTGATGTTGGGAAAGATTGAGGGCACAATGAGAAGGGGACAACAGAGATGGCTGGACAGTGTTCTTGAAGCTACCAGCATGAGTTTGACCAAACTGCAGGAGGCAGAGGAAGACAGGAGTGCCTGGCGTGCTCTGGTCCATGGGGTCACGAAGAGTTGGACATGACTAAACGACTAAACAACAACAGCCCACTCACAATCTCAGTGCATATGATCCAAATGTGAAAACAGAACCTATGCATGGAATGCACAAAGGTTCTCTCCATTCAGGAGGGGAGTCTGCATTTTGAAGTTACTAATTGTGTGTACAGAACCTACACATGTACAAGTTATATGCATGCAGGCACATCAAATTCAGTGAGAGGCGCAGCGACCAGTCTTGGTTTCCTACGTCACACCTGTGCAGTTTTTTAAAAAGGTGTGAAAGAGGCTTCTGCTGCTTCTTTCCTGGCATTTTCGGAAATGGACATTTTCTTAGCAAGCAAGCACAGTTACTAAATTTAAAAACCTGTCACAGTCAAACTGGCCTTGGTGACAACGCTTCGAGGGAAAATAGCACATTACAGACAACACTGAAATGAATTTGATGGGCTCCCCCAAAAACTGTGGTTAGGAGAGAAAGTGCTCCTGGACCCACCCCTATCTCTTAATCTTATGACTTAAATTAAATCAGAAAAAAGAAAAGAACAAAAAGCCCATAAATATCTGTCCTGCGATGATCCCTTACACACACACAGACACTTTCTCTGGTTTCTATCCAGGTATCTCAAGATTGAAGAAATCTATTTGCATGTACCTATTTGTCACCACAGTGGGTAATAGCTCTATCAATCCCTTTCCCGCTGTCATGGAACACTCCTTTATTTGCAGCCACACCCCGAACTTAAATACAGTGTTGATGTACTTTTAAAAACTGAAATTATGGAGAGTGAAAACAGCACATATACTTCATTATTTTTATTTTAAACGTATTTCAATCTAAGAATGGATTACAAAAATGGCTACTTAAACCAACTCCTGTCTCTAGGCTTTTTAAATGCCTCCCACAAAGGCAGTGGCTGGCATTAACAATGTAGAATTTTCAGATTCTAACATAGCCTGGCCTTAATTACTGTGGTGCATTGGTTAGAACATTGGAATAAGAGAAGATTCAGCATCAAATCCCCTTTCATATTCATTGCTTGCTGGGCGTCCTTGGGCTACTCACCAACTCTTGGTCAAAGCTACCTCAGAGTTTGATTGACTCATAGGAGGAGAACCATTTCATGCAGGTACTGTGCCAGAAACCAGCCAGTTCAGCACCAGCTGACAGCCCCTGGGCTTGAGCAATAAATTGAAGACTAAAGCACACATAGGAGAAATGGAATGTATACTTAGGAATGGAAAGGCAACCCAGTCCAAGTAACTGAGCAAGACTTTTTTAAATCATAGAGTCTATGGGAGTGGATGTCACCGTTGCCATCAGCACACTGTGAAGTAAATTCCTTAACAATGGTGGATGTTACCTTATCATTCATTATCTACACAGGATATGTCCAAAGTACCTATATCAAGTAAACATTGGCAAAGCATTTAATATTTCTCTTCCTCAGCTGCATACGGAGAAAGGAACTGTCACAATGCCATGTATATCCAAGACATATCTGTGGAAAGAGGATGCTGCAAATAAAGAAGGAGGGTCCTTAAAAAAAAAAATATTACAGGGCAATAGTAATTTGTTAAATGGAAACAAAGGCCTTCTGTATCTTCCCTGTCTTTTCTGTCTCGGGATGATTAAGGAGATGTGGAACATTTTACAAAGAAAACCCCAGAAGTGCTGTGTTGGCTACAGAAATGTTTATGTTGGGAAAAGTCACCACTTTCTCGTGCAGCTTGGCCATTTTTATCTTATCAACCTCAGTTTTTGTCTTTTATGTCAGTGGCTACATGTTACAGATGATTGAACCTCTGGCCTTCCTGGTTAAAAACAAGATTGAACAGCAGCAACGTTCGCTGTTAATGCCATGCCTAGATAGGATGCAGGCCCTTGCAGGATCAGAACCACGATAAGTAGACTCTAATTCTGTTAGGGGTCATTGAGAAGATGGCAACTGGGTCAAGCAGATCTAGCTCATAACCTGCTTGCTGAGGCAGCTGCCTAAATGCGGTATGGAAACAGTCTGCTTGGGCATATAAAAGACATTCAGAAAATAAAAAGGGAAAGAGTTGCTTTAGAGAGGGGCAAGCAAGATTTACTATTCTCAGGACTTATCCAGACCGACTTTCTTTCTTTCTTTCTTTCTTTCTTTCTTTCTTTCTTTCTTTCTTTTTGCATTTCTAGGCACAGGTCTGCTCTTTAAAGCACTCTGTCATAATGTTAAAACAAAAAAAAATCCTTCCAGTAGTACCTTAAAGACCAACTAAGTCAGTTCTTGGTATGAGCTTTCGTGTGCATGCACACTTCTTCAGATACACAGCTGTGTATCTGAAGAAGTGTGCATGCACACGAAAGCTCATACCAAGAACTGACTTAGTTGGTCTTTAAGGTGCTACTGGAAGGAATTTTTTTTGTTTTGACTATGGCAGACCAACACGGCTACCTATCTGTAACTGTCATAATGTTGTTTTTCTTGGGGGGGGGGTTGGGGGGGTTGCCCTGACACTTTCCCCACAAAAGCCCGCTCATTACCACTTATAGATCTTATAGAGTTGGAAGAGACCACAAGGGTCATCTAGTCCAACCCCCTGCAATGCAGGAATCTTTTGCCTAATGTGGGGCTCAAACCCACGACCCTGAGATTAAGAGTCCCAGGCTCTACCGACTGAATCAGAGCCGACGACAATCCACAAAAATTGCCACGCGTTCCAATTCAGCATTAAAGAGCAGGGTGTCCTGGGGAAAGCGGAAGAGCAAAGAAATTAAACCAGCCGGATACAGAGCTTTAAAGCGTGGACCTGTGTCTAAAAAATGTGGGGGGAAAGGTAAGTGTGGGTGAGCCCTTAGTGTGAAAATGTACCATGTATGACAGGAGGCACTTCAGGCCCTCCAGATGTCATTGGAGTATAACTGCCAACAAGGAGAAAAAGGCGAACCTACCCAATTTGTACTTACCAGAACAATATGTCAACTGAAACACAGACAGACATCCTGTGAAATCTGCACTTCTCCAGATTGCAAAAATGAACCAATCCCCAACCATTGGCCATGCTGGTTGAGACTGATGTGGGTTGAAGCCCAACAACCATCTGGAGAAAATACCTTTAGAATCAACCAGGCTGAAATGATTGAAAAGTATTACAAGACCAAGATGATCATATATATTAATGTATGTTAGTCTCATTTTTGTGCCAACATGGGGCAATTGCAAGTTATTACTCTAATAAACTGGACTCTTTCCTTCCAACCCCATGCTATGTTTAACTACCAAGAATGTCTTAGAACCCTTCATCAGCATATCATCAAACTGTGTGTCTCATATTCCAGCACTCATAATAACATTATTGTCATGACCTGCCAAGATCTCTCTCCTTTGAGTAAAGCTCTGACATATCCATTAAGAATGAAGACCTTTTAATCTATGATACAAACTGGGAATTAGAACATTTTCAGATGTGAGGCTGGAATTGGCTTTTCATTAAATCATCCTTTAGTTCAAATGTAAAAACTGCATGATATCCCTCGCAGTTTCAATTTCTCGTCTATGCACTATCAATATTAACAACTATCTCAATTTCATTTCCGTATATGCTATTATTTTTTGTTTATGTGATTTCTTACATTAAATAAAATCCAATTTTAAAAACCCACAACTTTCACAAATCCACAAATTGTGTGAGAGGTGCTCGGAGGTGCCTTTGAGTGCCTAATGCAAAGGCAATCTAATTTTAATATTTCAGAAAGCCTGTGATAGGCATTTCTGGCACAAATCTCAAAAAATACAATGTGTAAGAATATGTATATATGTGTATATATATATATATATTGCAAGAACGTACTTGATGCCAGTTCTACCCAAAACACTTTCTCTTTAACTGATAATAGAAGCTTCATGGGCGTAGATTCACAAAACAACCAGCGAATTTTTCTAAAAGAAGTTTACTTTTCTTATATTCTGAGACATCTTCTACTATACATACTTCCTAGTCTTAGGAATGACTCTATACATGTTGATTGTAGGCCACACAGCTAAGTTTTTAAAACCAAAGACGGGAGGGATTTGCCCCATTGTTGCTGTAGATGTTGGGAGGGGGAAATCTGTGGTCAGCAAATCGGAAAGCTACATTAGACATGCCTGAACCCAGTGGGACTTCCAACTTTCCCTTGAACGGCATCCTCTCATGCCATATAATAAAGTGCATATGAAATTCTTCTCAATGTGAATTTATTTATTTATGCATTTATTCAGCATGGGAAGCTGCCGTTCTGGAAGCACATCCAAAGCCCCAAAGGTTACATTAATCAAATTGTATGATTCTGTGAGCCATAGTCATGGTGAGGTGTGCCTTCTACCACAGAAATAGTCATGTGAACTAGTTCTTAGCCAGGAAAAATAAGATGGAAACAAGTATGTCACTACACAGTTATTTAAGAACGAGCAAAAATGCCCACGCAAACCCTTCCAGCCAGTGACATTGCTATTTGGAACTATGAGTACCATGCTCCAAAACTACATTGATTTAGACTTCATGTTGATAGATGGTGCTGCCATTGATTCTCATCTAGCTTTCCAGGCACCTCAGCAAAGTTGATGTCACTGTGTGATTACAGTAGTGAAAATAAAAGGACAGTGACAATTTTTATTCTACACAAGGAAGATTTACTTGACTGAGTTTAGCCCCTATGTCAGATACTTCCCATCAAAAGTTTTTTTTTAAAATTATTTATTTTTTTCACAAGCAGTACATGAAGCAATCAAGGATTGCAAAAACTTGCTTTTGGATACTAATTATTTGGATGTCTCACATTGAAATCCTTTGCAAGTTTATTTGGAACCAAGTTCCACTGACCCAATGAGACTTACTCAAGCAGGCACAGCGCTGTAGCTGAAAAGACATAGCTAAAAGTCTCCTGTTTAAATTGGCTGAAAAGAAAGAGAGGCATGGTGCATGATCAAGAAAACTAGGGGTTGAACCAACTGTGCTACCCAGCTGACAGTAAGTCTTCCAACAGCCGATTGCAGCAGGAAGCAATTGTCAGTGATTTCTCCTCCCCTTTCAGCCCCTCACTGTGCCCTGCTAAATCTGCTCTGGAAGATGGTCTCCCAGCCATCTGGAGCAGATACAGGGAGAGGAAGGAGGAGGAATCCCTGAAAATGTCTCCCTTCCCTGTTTGGTGACAGAAGCCTTAACGTCAGCTGAATGACCCCACTGGATACAACCCTATGCCAGGAATATCAAAGGCTTGCATGTATTCCCAGCTTATTACTACTGGTCAAGGAGAGACATAACTCAGAAGCCTTGCTTGACATATGCATCAAACACCCCTCCCAATCTTCTCTGTACAACTCTGTGCCTATCCTAAGGTATCCCTCTTCTGTTGACTATCATGCAGCTTGAGCTAGAGACAGATAATTGCCTTTGTCAGAAATGGTATGATAGAGGCATTGTTGCCTGCGGTTGCCATATGTCCTCTTTTTCCAGGACACGTCCTCTTTTTAATGGGTAGAGTTGTCATAGCAATCCACAGTTAAAAGTAGAAGTTGGCAAATGTGTCCTCTCTTTTGCTCTTCAAAATATGGCAACCTTGACTCATCCCACTGCCAGCTTTGATTAACAGGACTTTGTAGCGTTTCAAAAACAGCTTAAAAATCTTTCTTCACCATAGATGACGGTTGGACAAAAGGGGTGTGTGGGTGTGGGTGTGGGTGTGTACACCAAAGTTAACAAGACCTGTAACACACTTCTAGCAACTGTCTTAAAAACGAATGCCTACCAGCCATAGTTGCCCACAAATGCGGCTAATTCCTCAAAAAGAACTCCTTCTCACACCCCCTCTGTTCCCTGTTGTTTACCTCATCTGCTTCTTCCTCAGTTTCATTGCTTATTCTCATCTTGTTCTGCTAACACCTATTAATTTATGTGCTCCATCTATCATATCAGTCTTATGTTGTCAATTGTGTTTGTCCAGTTTCTATGGCTGGATTAGGAGGAGGGGTGTGAATTAACTTTCCTTTTTTATTGCCAATATTATGTCACTGCCTTCCAGAAACAGAAGCCCAGAATGTGGTACCATTTTCTCTCTCTCTCTTGCATCTTGATCTCATTTTACATTGAGACTGGGCCATGCACTTTGAATTATGACCTCTGCATATATTTCTCACTGTTCTCAAACCTGAGTGTTAAATCTTTGACAATTAAATTTGTTGAACTCTGACCTTCCGCTTCTCAACAAATAAGGGTAGGCATTTTTAAAACAGGCACATGCACGCTACTCTTTCTGGAAGAAGAAGAAGAAAAGCTTCACTGTACAAACACCAACTATTATTCGTTTCTGATGACAAATTCTCCGTTGGATATATTTTTTAAACAGTCTTTCCAACTTTAATTAAAGCTGTGTCTATTGAAGGTGTCTACAAAAGCAGACAAAGCTATCTGAGAAAAGTGTATAGTTCAGCTGTAAATTAATAGCCACCATGCAGAGAGAAGAAGAATGCAAGTCTTGTTTCTAAAAAAGCAGGGTCAACAATATCAAATATTGATTCATCATCAAAACATTTGTTAATACATTGAATTCTGTACCTATTCTTTCAACCATTTGGACCAGCTTGGTAAATGTAATAATAAGTATTTCAAACATCTTTCAGGAAGCTCTCTTATTCTCCAAAACACTATAAAAGAAAAACTGTTGGTGAATTAATTTGTGAATTATTTGTCTATTGCTTTCATTTTATTATCTGCATGACATCCAACTCAAAGTTCAAATAAATAAATAGCCATTCCAGTAAACATTCATGTTCTAAAGCTGTATAATAAACAGAGCAGGCAGGCCTTATTATTATTATATAGTTATAAGACTCCAAAGGCATAATAGCTCCAGGTCTGCTTATCTTTCAAAATGCAAAAGACCAAAAATAGCTGAAGTGTCACCCTGTTCAATGTCACTGTTTGTGTGTTCTAATTTTAGGAGTTCTATTGTTAGGCTTTTGCTCATGCGAGATGCTTTTAGGATCAGTGGCAATCCTACAATCATGAAACAATCTTTCCACCTGAGCATGCAGGCTTTACTCATTGCCATGGAAGCCAATCAGAGCGGCCAAAATTGTTTTACTGCTCCTTCCTCCCCCATGCTTTACATGCATTCCCCCCCACTAACTGCACAAGCAGAATATTGAAGGGGAAAATTTCCTCCAGAAATTTCAAGGTGGAGAAGAGCCAGAAATTGTGGCTACTTCTGGCTGATCTCTGTAGAAAACAATGGAGTTGGGATCTAGATACATTTAAAACAAATTGTGAAAATGCTCTTTAAATATTTTTTTTGAAAAAATATATTGAATTTGCCATAGCTCACCGTCGCCATCTAGTGTCACATTTGTATAATGCACCTTACAACACACTTAAAACGTTTTATTTGCAACTGTATAGCTGAGTTGAGAGATATTTTTTGCTGAAACATTGACCTTGCAAACACAAGATCACCAAAATTGTTGCATGTTGCGGGGGAGGGGGATCTCTTTTAGCTTTGAGGATGTTGCATGCCTATTTTTTCAGATCTGAACAGCTGTGGTTACTAAAAGAATTAAACATATCCAGGGATATGCCTCCCCTAAAACACACAAAATGTCCTGCATAAACTATCCACAATATGTATCAAATTATGAACTGTTCCAGTACAGTATTTACATATCTGAAGAGTTTTGAAGCTAGGCACCTACAGCAGACCTTGCAGCAGACTAGGCATTTCCATCCTTGCTTGTGAAGAACAAAGACGAATCCAGAAGTTAGCTAAACGAGAGCAGTTCTGGCTATGTCAATGTGTAGGTCCAATCTCAAAGCCAAAGAAGGTTAGAGAGAAGGGCTCCACCTGAATGTCATACACAGCAGAACTGTGGATGTAGAAGCAGCCCTACCACTCTATAAAGTCCTGCTGGGCTCAGAGATGGGGCAGAAGTTACAATGGCTCCCCAAATGCCTACTATGGAAGCAGCCACTGTAGATCAGTATTTCCAACTGAGAGCGACTAGCAGCAGCTACTCAAAACAATTACAAATGGCCCAAGATGCAGAATGACTCACCTCTCCATCATTCGAAAGGCATTTTCAGTACCAAAGAGCTATTTACGTCATTGCAAAACTATGCTCCTGACCTGCGGTCAGTTTTTCTGCATGCAAAATCAGCAGCCGAACACACCACATTGTACACCAACAAAAGTAAGTACGCTTACTTTAAAGGTCATCCCATGACGGGAACAGAAAAACAGGCCACAAGAAACAAAGCGCAAAGTGTGACTCCCTTTGCATCAGATTCTGGAAATAATGTACTGAGCACAAGAATTTCAGACGGAAGTCATAGGGGACAAAGGAGTAATGGGTGAGGTTTCTTTAGGCTCTGTTAATTGAAGCAAGTTGGCCTACGTTCCAAAGCAAAGAGATGTTTTCACTCTTCAACCTTGCCCAAATGGAATTATATTCAAGAGATTATGGTGGTGAAGCCTCGCAAATATCCTTGTTTTTGTTCCAGCCCATAATTTATCCTTAACAGCATCCTTGAAAAAATGTTCAACACAATGATTATTATTTTTCTCTTGTTGTTATTCCCCTTCCACGCCCCTCCTCCCCCCACCAAAAGATTTTTCTGGACAACCTACCAATTAGAGGGGTGGAAGTGAATTTATATGACAAAGCGATATTCTATCCTAGCTAAACAATTATATTAAAATAAAATAACATTCCAGAACACCTCCTCCCTTTTGTGAAGGAGCGGAGGTTTCTTTTCCTCCTAAAGGAATAACTGGCACATCAATTTCTTCCTCCCACTTACCGCTATTCAGCCATACACTAAGGGTGTGCCCACATCGGCTGTCTGTCTAGGAGTCAGAATCTATGCCAGACTGAACATGCAATCTCTATAGGCTCCATTCATAGTGCACAGAGTAGTCTCCTGACATCTAGCTTCACACAACTTGCCCCCAGAGAATGGATTTCAGCAAAACAACAACAAAAACACATGCAAATCAAAGGCACCCCTCCCCCAAATGCAGATATTTTCTTAAGGTGTTCAAGCATTACATGGAGGAGAAAAAGTGTATTAGGTGGGGTGGGAGTATCAGTTTGCCCCCATGTGCCACCCAGATCTCACATTGAGCATACCCCAATAGCTTAGCTGAGCTTAAAAGTCTCCACACAATTGCAAACTCTGATACTGTCATGTTCTGGATCACGTGGGGACCTCTAATGCACTCGGCTGAAAATTCTTAGAAGTGCCCTTCAAGCCTTTATACTCAATACTTGGTCTCCTGTTATGCTGGGGACAGGGCTTGTGTGTGTGATCCTGATATCTTCTCCAGGCATTTGTTCTGAATGCTTGAAGAAGACTTAAATATTACACACACAAATCCCATGACTTAATCCCATGGAACTCATTAGACTAGTCTCAGTCATGACCTACTCCATTTAAATTGCTTTTCATTCAATTTCCTTTTTTGTATAATAATTTCTAACCATTCAGTTTCTAACCATCTATTCAGTAGTAGTTCCAATGAATATAAGAGAAAATGCAGTTTCCTGGTTCTCCAAAGTGGGACCACTGCTCCATTTTCAATAAACAATAGGCTGGAATTCCGTCCTATATCCCTCCATATAATATACATTTCCTATAAATCAATCTTCATTGATAACACCACTTGAAGATCCAACAACTAGTAAATTCAGGAGATCAAACACTTAAGGCCCAACCACACTTGGGTTTGTCCTGTGATTTCAAGTCACAGATCCAAGAGGTGTTTTGTCCCACCACTTTCCCCAGGAAAACCCATTGCTTACTTATGAATCTGAACAAACATCAATCCACAGAAAACCAGATTGACTTTTTCTCCAATTCAGCAGTAAACAGAGGGCTTTCCCGGGGACAGTGGTGAAAAATACAAAAACTGCTCAGACCCATGACTTGAAATCACTTGACATCACGGGACAAATGGAAGTGTGGATGGATCCTCAGTTGCAAGTGAAAAGAAAGCTGAACTGGACTGAAGGGAACGAGATAGGATGGATGAGATGAACAGAAAATGCAAGGTCAGGCCAGCCAACAACCCCAGGAGAAGCATTTGGGCAAGAAGAGAAATTATTCCAAGGAACAACTAGGAACAATACATGATAACAGAGATTAAGGCCTGGTCAGTTGCTGGCCTTCCTGGGCATGGCCCACAGCCAACGCTCAACCAAGTGGCAAGGCACTGCCCTTCTAGCAGGGCCTCTGATTGGCCCATTTACTTCTGGCAGGAATCCTGCTTGGTACTTCCTAATGGCTGGCAAACATGTGGGCTTCTGCTGCTGGGGATGGCAAATAGGATGAAGGTCGGTAACCATGGCCCACCTGAGATGGGTGAGCGGCCATTGCTGATAGACTGACAGAGGGAAAATTAAAGCAGTTCTAAATATAATGACCACTAACAACTAACACAATGCATGGCTGGGGCAGAAGAGGAACAGACTATGAAAAGTTTTCACATCAATGAAAGAAAATGCACAATAAAATTGGGAAGGTGGCAGCTAGAAACATCTGCATAATGGAGACAGAGGAGTATTCAAGTTTGTGACTCAGCAACAGTGATTGCCTTTTGGAGGTATGCTGAACAGTGAAATGAATTAGCCCAGTGCTAATTAAACTAAGGTTCCAATTAATATTAAACACTGATTGTTCAGTCAAGTGAAATGCTTGACTTAAGGAAGTATCTCTCACTCTTGCATCAAAACAGACCTCAAGGAAGGAAACAGTCCTTTCCCCTAAAGCCTTCAAACGCTACAGCAAACCCATAAAGAAGAAATGAATTAAAAGCCTTTGCCTGCATTCTTATACTGTACAAACAAAGCTGAAATGTAAATCTCTGACCTTGGTGAGTTCCATGCAGAAGCCAGAAAAGAGGAAGGAACAAGCAGCTAAAATAAGCAGATGGGTTGATGGGGCGGAAATAATAAACAGTGAAAGAAATTTCACTACTAGTAAAGATATTGAAAGGCTTAATCGGAGACGGAATACACTAAAACAATAGCTGAACAGTAAAGATAAAACTAACACAATCAGGGAAACATTCAAAACCACATCTTACACAGTGGGTTTTAATGAATTGTGTTGTTGGGAGCTCCTTAAAATTCTTCTTATATTTCACAGGATACGATGACTGGAGTTAAAGCAACACTCAATACCTCTTATTTTTGTTTTTATACCCCTCAGGCAATGACTTATTTAAAGGTATACACCTGATATACACCTATTCCTGAAGCTAAGCTAATGTGAGCCTAGACCAGGAGTCGGCAACCCGCGGCTCCGGAGCCGCATGTGGCTCTTTTACACCTTTGCCGCGGCTCCGGGGCAGATACTAGCGAGGGGAGGAGGCGCATTGTGCGCCCCGACACTCCCCATTGTGGCGGGCGCTGTACTGGCTGTGACGTTGCATGGGGCGGTGCGAGCGTTAGTCACGCACCGTCCCGACATCACCTTCCCGCCCGCCTGCCCGCTACATTGTAAGGGGCATGTACGCTGGTCACTGTTTTGAAGGGGAGTGAAGAACACACACAAAAAGGTAACTTGTTGATTTAATGTTTATTTCTATGAGGAGGAGTAATTCTGAGGGGTCAAACAAAGAAATAATTAAAAAGTGACAAAAAAGTTATTTTTATAATGACGAGTTTTGTGGCTCCCAGTTTTTTTTTTCTTCGGAAACGGGTCCAAGTGGCTCTTTTTGTCTTAAAGGTTGCAGACCCTTGGCCTAGACAGCACCTGAGTAGCAAGGGGATGAAAGGCTCCATTGACTCCCCATGTGTACTTGTCACCTGGGAGAAAGGGTGAGATACAAATGTAGAAAATAATGCAAAAGATAGTCGAGGAAAATATGCTGGTTGGGGCTGATGAGAGCCATAGTCCAAGACACTGAGGTGGACATAAGCTGATTCAATGAATGTATATGCCACCTTTCATATATTAATTGGGGCAGCTAACAAAATCTTATAATATTAAAAGGTATAAAACACTAAAAACAGGGTGTGGTTGCATTTGTGTGAGCAGTAATAATGAGCCAATAACTACAAATCCATATAAACAGTCAAGCCGAAAGGGAGCCAATTATAATAAAAGCCATTAGATTCCATTAAAAGCAAGGAAGAACAGAACAGATATTGCCTGGCACTTAAAACGTTACCAAAGGCAGCACTAGGTGAACATGGCAGGCTACCACTCCCACTTGGGAAGTTTCAATCTTTTGTACTAGCCCCATTAACCAGGGGTGCTTCCTGGCCCAGTTGGACTGGTGGCAGGCAGGCAGCAGAGGAACCAACTAGAACTCTCTTCAGGCCAGATACAAAAGGGGATGTGGTTCCGGCATCTTTCATAGTTGTGCAGAAGAAGGAATTGTAGCAGGTGCAGCTCACCACGAAAGCTACAGCTTCTGAAATTCTCTCTTCATGAAGGGCGCACGAGCCCTGTCGTCTTCTGCATCTGGCTACCCTAGGGGCTCCTCAAGTAGCATCCTCTGAGACCACTAGCAGAGGGGCCAAGTAGAAGCATTCATGGATGATAAAAGGTAAAGGGACCCCAGACCATTAGGTCCAGTCGTGGCCGACTCTGGGGTTGCAGCGCTCATCTCGCTTTACTGGCCGAGGCAGCCGGCATACAGCTTCCAGGTCATGTGGCCAGCATGACTAAGCTGCTTCTGGCAAACCAGAGCAGCGCACAGAAACGCCGTTTACCTTCCCGCCAGAGCGGTACCTATTTATCTACTTGCACTTTGACGTGCTTTCGAACTGCTAGGTTGGCAGGAGCAGGGACCGAGCAACGGGAGCTCACCCCGCCGCGGGGATTCGAACCGCGACCTTCTGATCGGCAAGCCCTAGGCTCAGTGGTTTAACCCACAGCGCCACCTACCAAATTGCTATGATGACTATGGTCTTACCTCTACTGTCAGAGGGAGTATGCCCCTGAATTCCAGTTGCTGGAAATCACAAGTGGGGAAAGTGTTGTGCTTGTTTTCTGCTTGTGGTCATCCCATCATGCATCTGGTTGGCCACTGTGAGAACAGGAAGTTGGATTAGATGGGTCTAATCCAGCAGATCACTTCTGATGTTCTTGAGTAGGGGGGAGTGGGAGGAGGTCTATGTCCCTCTGCTACCGGCACTGTGATTTCTGTCTGGAACCATGTCCACAAAACCCTGTGGACATCCTTCTATTTTCAGTTGACTGAGCAAAAGCAAGGCATATACACAGAAAGCTAAAGAGCTAAAGAGCCTCACGGAGCCTTCGCAAGGCACCTTTTCCTAAAGAAATATGCCATAACGATCAATCATTTGAACAAGATGATTGTCTCAACAGTCTTAGGCAAATCACTGTTTGTGTTGGATTAAATATTATGGCAGTTTTTATCAAGTTCTCTGCCAAACCTTGAAAACAAGATAAAAACCTGAATGAAGGGGAAATGAAGAGCAGCAAGGCTTGCTGAAACCTTAAACATACAGCAGCAGTCATTTTCAGACTAAAGCAAAGGCTCATCAACATGGCAGCTTGTTTTGAGTCTCAGAACTAGAGCTCCTAGAAAAAAATTATACCAGTTACTATTTAACCTTGGAACCAAATCTCATTGATTTGCACCTGAAGAACATCCTTATTTCTGTCTACGTTCAGATGGTGGAGAGAACACAAGAAGCTGCCATAAACCAGGTCAGATCATTCACCCATCTAGCTCAGTATTGTCTACACTGACAATGGGGAAGGTGATGGAGGGGACCAGCGTGTGTGTTCTCATACCTGCTTTATATTTTTCTAGGATGGGGTGAGCAGTCACATTTGCTTTCAGGGACCTCATGTCAGTGATGGGCCAGGCCAAAGGTAAAAGTGGTCAGGGCAATGAATGCAATTTTTACATGTGTGCAGTAGGCTAGTATCTTCACAGCCAGCTCTCAATCCTTCATCCAGGCAAGCAAGAAACATTATCAGAGTTCAAGGACACATCGCAGCCAGTCCTAAACACCCAACAGCATACCAGCGCTGGTGAAAGGTATGGCTCATGAGGGTTTGTTGCCTGGGAGAAAGTCTCAAGGGCCTGATAGAGAAGTCTGGAGGGCCACATTTTGGTGGGCAGGTGCTCCAGATGCTGCCTGACGAGTGCAGAATTGATCTGAGCTATTATTTCCTGTGAACTGGACACTTGGTTAAGGCATCTTAAGATTGCACTTATTAGCACTTGCAGCACATTGCTGGCTCACGTTCAGCCTGTGATCAACTAGATCCTTTTAAAATGTGTGCTGCTGCCAAGCCAGGTCTCCCTCATCCTATCCTTGTGCCCTTGATATATTGGTACCTAAATGCAGGGCTTTACATGTACCTCTGCTGAATTTCATCTTGTTAGTTATGGCCCAGTGTTCTGGCCAATTGAGAGCATTTCAAATCTTGATTCTGTGTTCTATGGTGTTTACCTGTCCCTCCTGGCTTTGTGTCATCTGCAAATTTGATAAGCATCTTCTCTGTACCTTTGTCTACCTTTGTCATTTATAAGAATGTTGAACAGGACAGGACAGAGCCCTGTGGGCATGGCACCACTCGAGAACTCCCTCCAGGCAGACGCTGTGCCATTAATGAGCACCCAATGAGCATGGTTACTGAATAAACATGGTATTCTATTTTTTTCCCTTCACAATTTATAGTTAGTCCACAAAGGCCATTATTTAAGTTATGACATATTTTGCCACACAGAGAGATCTGTGCAGAGCAATCCTATGCATAATTATCATTGGTCTTTTTTAATGGTTTAATGAGATTTTGTTTTCCTTTTAAAAATGATTTTTAGATATGCAATAGTTTTAACTGTTTGATATATGTAATTGATTTATATATAGTTTTTAATGCAATTCATAAATGATTTAAAATAATAAGATTTACCTGTTCAGTGGGACTTACTTCCCTATATGTGTGTTTAGCATTGCAGTATTAGGCTTTTGCATGCTTTCCTGGACACAGGCTCCAACTAACATAGTAACCATGCTTAGGATCACAGCCTCAGTGGAGGAAAAAAAACCTTCCTTATATCTCAGTAGACTTCTGTGTGTGAAAATTGTCTGAGTAAGCATCCATTTTACTGCAACTAAGCGCGTATAATCTTCTGGAACATGTGTGTTCACGTGGCAAAACAGAGTCACGCAATTTTCACACATGATAGCGGACAGTATTTTCCCCTGGCATGGGGGTGGGGGGACTTTATGTGTGAAGCTTCCCCAAGTGTCGAGAGGGGCATTTCCTCTAAGCACGCTTACAGCTCAGCCAAGGGACACTGACTCAGGAAGGAAGCCAGAGAACTGCAGATATGAGCTGAAACACTCATTTATCAAACTAGAGATTGTAGGCAAACTATTTACACTCTTTCTCTGGTCTGCTTTTAAGAACTGGCAGGGGAAAGAAGTGTTAGCAGCAGGTTGTGCTAACACATTTCTACAGAAAGTGGGGTGTGGGCAAAAGTCTTTCTTTGCTGTTCTATAACAAATCACCTCACATTTGATTTTAATTTTCACCAAGAGCAGAGTGCATCTGAGAACGTGCAGAATACCTTTCCCCTCTGAAGGGAAACAACTCTTGTTTTGCTTTTTAAATGGACAAAGTGCCTTCAAGTACATGCAAAAAGCCCTTTCCTTCGGAAAATATGCATCTGGAAAACTAAAGCATTTCAGTTCCAAGTTGGCTACATGCAGTGCAGACCCAGGGCTGCTTTTACCTATGGAGACAACTTTGGAAAGCAAACCCATTCCAAGTTAGCCACAGTCACCTTTGACAAAGGATTGGCCTTGTAATAGAGTGCTATAATTGCCAAAGCAACCTTAACAGTAAGACCAAAGAGGAAGAAAGGGGAGGAAATGATGCTGGAGCTGTAGAAGTTTTAGTTTTCTGAAGTATGGGTTAATGTTCATAAAATATGAAGTTGCTATGCTGGAAAAAGAGAGCAGTACAGATGTGAAAATGTGTAGAAAAGGGAATGTCCCTTTAAATAAAACAGGAGACATTTGTAATTCTAGTGCTGGACAAACATCAACTTGGTGTCAGCAAGCAAAATCCCTTGGACATTCAAGAGTGACTACAACACCATTTCCTTGGAATATGGATTTCTAAGGACTCTGACTTACTCTGTCCTATTCAAGAGCCAACACTCAAGTTCCTACTGCATTAAAAACTAATCCTCCTAGTTCTGCGAAATGTGTAATATGATCCAGTCCTTTTAATCAGAGACTGTAGCATCCATCTTTAGCCAGATCTTTATTAACAATCTTTTTTACCACCCCTTTTTGTTCATTTGAAAGTGTATTTATTTTAATTTTAAAGTATTAGCATGCCACTATAGCAACAATAACAAACTACTTATCGGACACAGCCCAATATAATTATATTCAAAGGGCCATGTTCTGAGTAGGCACACAGAGGACTGGGAAAAAATAGGTAGCAATAGAATGTTCCAGTATAAAACCCTTCAGAAATTAAAAACGTTGATTAAAGAAAGAAGACAAAATGGTAGTGCAACATTGGAAAATCCACTTAACTACAGCAGCAAATGGAAATCCTGTGGTCCTCAAACTGTTGTCAGACTGCCAACTCTCATCAGCCCCAGCTGATGAAACTGGCCAATGAAACTGGCCAAGTACAGATATTATTCCCCATGAAGGAATGCTTAACAGAATTCTAGATGGCAATCCCAAGTACACTGGCTGTTTGAATCTCCAGTGCATATTAGCTCAGAAGTAAAATCATCCAGTGGTTTTGTAGGTTAAAACCAAAAACCTTGGCATCAGCCTCATAGCTTACAGGCAGCCACTGCAGCCCGTTTAGAAGAGTAGTGTAATATATATGCAACTGGAGACCCCGCAGAGTAACCTCACTGCAGCATTCTGCAGCAGCTTCCAGATCAACCTCAAGGGAAGCCCCACACAGAAAGCGTTACAGTAATCCAACCCACAGACCCAGCGTCAGCACTTAGGCTTGCATGGGATTGCCAGGCTGGCCCAAAGGGGCTGACTCTGGCAGCTGCAACATTCTTCTCCACTCCATTATTGTTTTTTAAAAAAAAAAACAAAAACAAAAAATAATAGTCAGCAGTAGCTGGCCAGGAATGCACATTTTTATAGATGCTAATTTTATTATTTTTACTTTAAATATATATTATCCTTTTCTACAATAACTGGTGCTTTTTCCCAATATGTTCAGCCTCTGGGAAGCAGAAGCAAACTTAATTTAGTGTGCTCGTAATAGTGCTAAGATTTAAGTGAGTTTAAAATTTGTTTGGTTTTGCATTTATTTACTTAAGCCCGGGTTGTTGCTGTTGTTGTTTGTAATATAACATTTATTCTGCACTGGCCAAACTGTAGGTTTTTGTCATTTCTGGATTTACTGACATGTTCTGTATTCTGTATATTTGTATTTTCCATTGCTTCTGTATTTTGATGTTCATGGTGCAAAAAGTGGCATATAAGTACACTTAATCAATCAAAATACAAAACTGAGTAGATACATATAAATCAGAGTTAGGCAAATTTGTTTTGTTTTTATCTACCTTCCCAAGAAAATAGAAGCAGTTGTAAAGGGAGGCGGGGAAAGAAGATAAAAGTCGATTTGTGCTTAATGCACATTGCCATCTAATGCACACAAACACACACACAGAGCAAACAATTAAATCCAGGGTCTACAATTATCTAGCTGCACTACTGACAGGTCCCAAGCAACATTCATGGCAGAGGTTCAGCTAAACCCCTTCATAAATCACAAAACGGTCTGTGAAGGCTTTGACCACTTTAGAGTATACTGAGCTTTGTGTTATTCACAATATATTTAATCAGCCTGAGCCCCCCTCGCAAAATAGATTCCTGTACTCACATGGCAATTCTGGTTTTGCATGTAAAATGCAGGCTTCTCCGACTGTTGAAAGGCCTAATCCACATTTCAGATGGCTGGGAATCAAACTGCACCGCTGGTGCAGACTTGACTGTTTCCAGTGTGGCCTGGGGAGGGAAGCGTGGCTGCGATGTCGCAGTTCGTTCTCTCCATTCCAGCAACGTTTCTTTTACAGCGCCTTCTTCACACTGTCCTCAGGCTCCCCTTGCTGTACTCCTCCTGGCATTTTATGAGCACCTGAGGGATTTGTGACCTTTGGGGGCTTGCTTTTAACTTGCAGGACCTGGTTCTGTTGAGCTAGCAGCAGGTTTATCGGCCGCTTTTGACAGAAGTGGGACAGACTTCTGCAACCGACCGCAAACAGAGCTGTCCCTCCCTGATGACATCATCGAGCTGGGTGGAAGTTTACTCTTATCTGTGACATTTGTTTATTATTAATACAAAATTATACACTGCTGGATTGTTGAAAAAAACAAAAACAAACCCCTCGGAGCGGTTCCCCAAAAAGCAGTTTACCACATTTATATCCCATCTTTCTTCCAGTGAGCTCAAGGTGGCAATACATTGTTCTCTTCATCCCTACTTTATCCTCACAAAAAAAGAAGAAAATTCCCCGTGAGGTAACTTAGGCTGAGAAGAAGACTGGCTGACCTCCGGTCTTGGCCCATGAGCTTAGGAGCCAAGTGGGGATTTGAACCTTGTTTTCCCTCATCTTAGTCCAACACTCCAACTGCTATGCCCCACTGCAGTGCTCTATTATTGAGGAAGGGGCAGGTTCTAAAGGAAATTAAGATGCACCAGGTTTTATAACAGCCAAAAAATAAAAGAAAGGGGCTGCAGTTTCTCCATAGAATTCTCTGCCCCCAATGTAGCGTTTGCCAAGCGGGCGTCTGAGTTTACGAGGTGAAGAACATAAGAAGAGCCCTGCTGGATTTTAACAAAGGTCCCTCTAGTTCAGAATCCTGTTCTCACAGGGGCCAACCAGATGCTTAAGGCAAGGCAGATGCCAGATTTTTGGGGAGTCAGGGAGCACATTTGGAAATTTGAGAAGGTGCCGTGGGTGCCATTCACAAAATGGCTGCTGTGACAGCATGTAGAGGAGGCCAACCCACTGCAAACAGGAACAGGAATAGCAAACAGTCTCTCGTGCAGTGTGAACTTCTAGGGGGGATTTAATTAGACCTTTCACAGTCGCCACAGAAAGTACTGGTGGGCACACAGGCCCCCAGAAGCTCCCACATTAGCAAGCCCTGAATTTAGAAGACGGCAATGCCAATAACCTCAAGGCAAGACATCCACGTCTATTCCCCAAAATAAAGGGCCCTGCGAATGAACCGGGGACAGTTAAGCATGATGTGAGTGAATGCATCAGCTGAAGGATGTGACCTATTTCTAGTCCCATTAATTTTCATTACCTGTACACCTGAATATTATCTGAGAAGTGTCTTGTGCTTGCCTGCTAATCAAATAATGAAGTCTAAATCGTCTTTCATTGCTAGCACACCCACCTGTTCTTCTCGCAACGTGCTATGTTCGTGGCCATCCTTTTGCAGATGTGAATGCAATGCCATAAATGAATAGCTGGGATAAAAAGCCTCTCAGGATGATTGATTGGCCTAACATTTCAAAGCACTTGTATCTGGCCGTGATGGTAAGCAGGCTGCATTCTGTTCTGAGGGATGCAGAGTATGAATGTTCAGAAGAAAAACGGTAACTAAAAGAGAACATTGGTGACAAATGAACATTTAGAAGAGGGCACAGGAAGTCTGTGACTGCCCTGTCCTCTGCCCTTGCTGAATGGGATGTAAATATTTCCCAAGATAGTTACACAAGCAGTCCTGAATATTCATAAATGTAAATGAACTGGATTAAATTAACCCCTGCAAAGAAATGTGTTATTTCACTGATGACTGTGGTGAATTACTCCCCCCCCCACTTCTTAACTTTCTTTTTCAGTTTCTAAAAATACATATAACAAACAACCCTCATATACCCTGCCCCCAGAAACATTCCATGCATATACACTGTAAATAATACTGCCAAATATTAAGTAAATTTGTAAATAGTTTTGAATTGATTGCATCTGATAGGTGCTCTCCATCTTAAAAGATTGTCCTAGAGTGAGCCATGGGTAGCCGGTGGTGAGAGGACAATGCTGACCTTTCCGGTGTAATGAATAAACATGTGCCATACAGTATCAAGGTCACCTTTGGTTTGTGTGGTCCTGAGCACTCTAAGATATTAGACATGTGCATCAACACTGTTTGCAGCCCAAATTATGAGGCAAACAGGGATGGTTCAGGTGAGGTTTTCACATATTAAAGCTGAATCACACTGTCAATAAAGTATTCTGAGTTGGATCAGAGACTCTCAAAATCCTGAGCTGCTCTGTGGACTCAAGTGCCCCCCAATAGCTGCATTTCAGCATTTAAAATAAACTGGCCACTTCATTTCATTTGCAAAGGTAAAACCAATCTGAGTAGGGAAATGCCCTGAGCTTGAGAGGTTAGCAGGTGGAGGGGGTGGATTATTCAATTTGATGGACAGATCTAGGTTTTGATCACAGTAGCTTATTTTCCAGGGCACTCCAGCTACACTGATTTGAATAGAGAAGTTTGCAGGTTTTTAGTAGAGCTCATTATAGAGCCATTCCACTTTCCATCTCCCTCAGTTCAGTTCTAGGGCTTTTTTGTATGATTTTTAACATTATTATTCTAATCTTTTTTTGGTTTTCCAACAAACAATATCTGCTTTGATTATTCTTATATTCAATTTATTTTTCATTATATTTCTGCAGACTTCTCTTCCAGCCGTTCCCACCCATGTTCACCTACTGCACATGTTTGCTTATTTGTTGCTTATTACACATTTCCATTTATTTTTTTCTCCCAGTTTGCTGGTTTGAAATTTCATGCCCTGTTTCCCGCCCCCCCCCCCCGCTTACTCCAGTCACCAACCCCCATCTCCCTGTATCAGTTTCCCTCTTCTGTTTCCTTCTCCAGGACCACAACATATTCCCTCCCAATGCCTCTGTTTCCTTTCACAGGACCACAGTGTGTTCTTTATTCCTCAGCTTCCAAACCTACAAAAGGGTCACAATATCTTCTGCACCCAGCCACTCCAGACAAGCATCTCCCCATGACCAGCTTCCCATCAAAAGGAGAAAAAAATCTCCTCTCTCCCCCATCCTGATTTTGATTTCTTTCTTTCTCCCCTCACCTGTCTCCCTCGGTGCCAGTGAGAAAGAGAGGCGAGCCCCATCAGCATGTCATGGTGACACCTTCCTGTCCTGTTCTGCCCTCCTCTTCCTCCCAGGGTGACTTATTGGGACTCTGGAGTTGATTTCTGCAAGGACCAGCTTCCAGTTCTTGGCTCGGTCCACGTGCCTCTTATTCCCTCTAGTGGCTCAGAATCTCATCACAGCATGACAGTGGATCATTATGAATAAATATAGAGAAAGGTTTCCTCTCTAGGCCTGGTACTTTCCCCACCACCTAAACTTGCTTGTCCCTTAACTTAGCTCCCAGTTAATTTGCTCATTGACAGCGTACTATTACCCATTTACCATGGGGTTCCTCTCTCATTTCACCAGTTTCAGACTGATTGCCAGCGAAACACTAGTGAGGAAAGTTAAGTGATCGAACGCTCTTCCTGCAAAGAGTAAAGAGGAACTACAGCACTTATCATTCTTAAAGCTAGCAGATTTCATCCATTCAGAAGGGGCAACCATGCCTGCAAATTGCATCCAATTCTGAGATAAAATTTAAAAGTTATATGTAGTGTTCTTAAAACACACATAAAGACCTAAAAGGTTCCCTGTATGAAAACTCCTGGGTGGATCTTCCTGCAGTTTGGCAGACTTAGGGGCTCCTTAACCTGCAAATTTCATACACTTCTGTGCAAAGGAAAAAGGTTAGATACATTTTTTTAGATTCACTATTATAGTCAATAGGGAAGAGACAGAGCATTCAATCTAGCAGATCTGTTTTAGGAATGGGAAATAGGGAAGACACAGAGTGGATCCAAAACAGATCAGTTTGCTTCCCACTGCTACAGATACAAATACGAGATGGATATTGTACCCAGTGCACACCCTTGGTAAATCTGCCTTAATACAGTGGTGCCTCGCAAGACGAAATTAATTCGTTCCACAAGTCTTTTCGTCTTGCGAGTTTTTCGTCTTGCGAAGCACGGTTTCCCATAGGAATGCATTGAAAATCAATCAATGCGTTCCTATGGAAACCGCCTTCAGACCAGGTCCGGGGACAGTCTGTCCCCCGACCTCTTCTGAAGGCCGGCGGGGGGGGGGGGCGAAAGTCTTTGCTTCCCCCCCACCTGCCTTCTCCGCTGTCCGGGGCGATCTTAAAATGCTGGCGGGCGGCAGCGCTGCCGCCCGCCAGCATTTTAAAATCCCCCGGGAAGGCAGGCAGGGGGGACAAAGACTTTTGCCCTCCACCCGCCTTCAGAAGAGGTCCAGAGGGCTCTCCAAGCTGCGGATAGCAGCCTGCTGCCCCGCGCGAGGGGCGCTCTTAAGCAGAGTGCCCCTCGCGCAGCGCAGACATTCGCAGCTTGGGGAACCCTGCAGGACTTCCCCGCAGGGCTCTCCAAGCGGCGAATGTCGGCCCCGCGCAAGGGGCGCTCTGCTTAAGAGCGCCCCTCGCGCGGGGCAGCAAGCTGCGCACCTTCCCCTCTGTTCCCGGGCCTGTCCTGAAGGCTTGCGGTGGGAGGAGGGCTATCCTCCCCACCGACAACATTCAGAATGCTGTTCTGAATGTTGGCGGTGGGGAGGAAAAACCCTCCTCCCACCGCAAGCCCCGGGAACAGAGGAGAAGCGCTGCGCACCTTCCCCTCTGTTCCCGGACCTGTCCTGAAGGCTTGCAGTGGGAGGAGGGCTTTCCTCCCCACCGCCAACATTCAGAATGCTGTTCTGAATGTTGGCGGTGGGGAGGAAAAACCCTCCTCCCACCGCGAGCCCTGGGAACAGAGGAGAAGCGCTGCGCACCTTCCCCTCTGTTCCCGGACCTGTCCTGAAGGCTTGCAGTGGGAGGAGGGCTTTCCTCCCCACCGCCAACATTCAGAATGCTGTTCTGAATGTTGGCGGTGGGGAGGAAAAACCCTCCTCCCACCGCAAGCCCCGGGAACAGAGGAGAAGCCCTTCGCGCCTTCCCCTCTGTTCCCGGACCTCCCACCGCAAGCCTTAGGACAGGTCCGGGAACAGAGGAGAAGGCGCGCTGCGCTTCCCCACTGTCCCCGGAGATTTCCCTATGGGCTTTCGTCTTGCGAAGCAAGCCCATAGGGAAATTCGTCTTGCGAAGCCGCTAAAAAATCGGAAAACCCTTTCGTCTTGCAGGTTTTTCGTTTAGCGAGGCATTCGTCTTGCGGGGCACCACTGTATATTCAACAAGTTTATCAAAAGAAGAAATTACAATAGGTTTCTCTTGAAATATGTTTGTATGCAGACATATGTCTCCACCTAGTGATCACTAAGAATAAAGCAAGCCTCTAAACAAAAATCTAGTACCTATGAGTTAAATGTCAGGGAAGAGGAAATGCATCACTGAAAAGGAGTACTAAGGAGGAAACAGATGACATTTTTAAAAGTTAAGAAAAAGATAGGAAGCTGAGTATTTTGCAAGCATCCAGAGATCTGGTTGAAGTTTCATGGGGACTTTAAAAAAGAAAATTGGAAACTGGTGTGGAAATGTGGAGAACCAAACTTAGGATAAGTAAAATGAGAAACAGAGAGGAACCGAAATATTCACCCATCCCTATTTTTGAACAAATACAGATTGAATTCTTTAAAGTTGATGGAGGTTATGGGACATTAAACTGCTCAGTATGGGGTGGCTAAACGTTGTCCTGCCAGATGCCCTAAAGGTTCTGATACACTTTTTATTAGAATGTGCTTTGTATTTGGATCTGTTGCCTTGAACCCCTTATTGTTAGGATTAGTAATAACTCTCTGTTAAGCAAAATTCTATTCCTGTTTGCCAGAACAGATTACCACCTGACATCAAGGACACTGAAATTTGTAAAATTGGCTTTAGGAAAGGAGAAGATTCTTACCATCTTGGATGATAATATATGCTAATACATGCCAACTATTTGTAATGATATAATTTTTAATCACATTTTAACATGACTTAATGCATTCCGCATGTTCCTGTTTTGTCATTATTGTTGTTTTATGTATGTGAATGGCCTGATAGGCTAGTAAGCAATAACCTTATTGGGTGATAGTCAACTAGGCTTTACTCATAGTAGACCGACTGAAATTAATGAACATGACTAAGTTAGGTCCATTAATTTCAACCACCTGTTGTTATTAATGCCAAACTGTGAGTTGTGTCATGCTAACAGACCCGTTAAAACTTATGGACATGACTAACTTGGATCCATTAATTTCAAAACAAAAAATAATCCTTCCAGTAGCACCTTAAAGACCAACTAAGTTATTTCTTGGTATGAGCTTTCGTGTGCATGCACACTTCTTCAGATACACTGAAACAGAAGTCACCAGACCCTTCTATATAGTGAGAAGGTGGGGAGGGGTATTACTCAGAAGGCTGGTGGGAATGGGTGATAGCTGTGATGAGCCATTAATTTCAGTCGCTCTACTCTGAGTAGAACATAACTGGGTGCAGCCCAGTGCTCTCACATTTATTTCTAAGCATTAACCAAGCCCCAACTTTCTAAACCCTAATAAAGGTACACAGAGTTACATTCTAAGTCTTTCTGCCTCTCTGTCTTCCCCAGTTGTCACCCAGCCAAAAAAGAAGGGCTCATACACTTGGCCCTGTCCCGTGGTCCCCATTTTCAGATGCTTGCTGCACTGGCAACGGATCTATCTCACCATGAGGAAGAGTCTTGCCACACCTCAAATATGAGTATATATCTGCTAGTGGGGAAATGGTGTTGTTGAAAGCACAGGCTTTTCATTTCCTATCTCGATTGCATTGGTACAACTTTCTGGTGCCAATTCATTTCAGATGTCTAAATGCCCTTTTTTTCTTTCTTTTTTTTGCATACATACTTCCTTGGTCAGATCAAATTCTTCTTATATCCAGACTGGCCAGTCTTAGTGTGTACGTGGATTTCTCTGTCTAGACCTAGCTATTTGGCAGTGTGCAGTTCCAGGAATTTAGATAATATGAAGCAATGAATACTTTCCTTGTGAATTTGGATTTGCATTGGCACCTTTTAACAGTACCCACCTCACTAGTAAACAAACAGCTAGTGACCTAGTTCAAGATGCCTTCCACATTTCTATTTTCCCTTAGCTCAGTAAAAGTATTTCAAGCTACATCTGGTGGGTTTTAAAAACAAAAAGCACAAATAAATACTGATCAGAACATTATGCAAATGTCTGGTGTCCTAAAATAAGATAGTGTATTATAAACTATCCTATGGATATTCATTGCCTAAGCTTTACTTAGCCAATGCAAATGACAACATGACAGGCTCTATTTTTTACTGCTAGCCTTGGATGAGACTTGTTTTTCATTGCTTGTGTTTCTAGCCACTAAAGTTGGAGTTCAAGCATTTGAAGAGGCTTATTTTCCATTGCTTCTGCATTTCTCAAGTGTGGAACTTGTGGTCTTCTAGATGTTGTTGAGACTCCAGCTGCCATCAGCCTCAACCAGCATGGGAGTTATAGGCCAGCAATATCTGGAGGATCACAGGTTCCCCATCCCTACACTAGAGAAATGAAAAACAAGCCTGATCAAAGGCCTTCATTCCAATTCTGCATTTTATTTTGTTTTTCATAACTTTTAGCAAATGACTTTTTGTGAATTAAGGAGCTGATTGTTTGTAGCTGATGCCATTCAGGAAATACATAGTGGCTCACTCACTATAAGCCTCAGGCTATGCTAAGCATCAGAGGAGAAGGGCAGGGAAGGGTCGCATATGCTGTCTGTACTGGTGCCAGTCATTGATGTGGCCACTATTGTTTCAACTGTCTTCATTCTCACTCCGGTCTTCAAAAGCAGGTAAGGTTAGGAGGAACGGTGGCATTATCCTGAATAGACCATGGAAGAAATGCACTGGACCAGAATTCCAAGTGATTGCAGCGGATCATTCCTCATTCAACCCAATATTTGTACAGTTATATACACATTGTGGTTTTTGCTCCTGTTAGACATGGTCACCATGTAGAAATGCCCTAAATATTTCAGGGACCTGCACATATCAGCCCAGCTGCTTGTGGACTCTTGAGATACCATCTCCCAAGCACACTGTATGATGGCAGCAGCTCAGCTCTTCCTCCTGTTACCTTGGCATCCTTGTTGAAAAGAGTGCAAGGACTGGAAGCAGAAGGATGGACTCCCTGTAGACTGGTGTGGGTTCTAGTTTTTCCTTTTTCTTTTTTCTTTTTTAGTGTATTCTGAAACATTTCATTGATGCAATAATAGTGTATCAATGGAGAATTTATACTGAACCATTCACACATCATTCTGCATTTTGGATTGTTCTACGGTACCTCCCTAATAATATAGCATTATTTCCATCTGGAAGGGCACTCTCCAGCTTTAGCACAACCATTTGCATTGTTTTGATGGTGTTTTATGTTTTGCCATTGTACACAGCCCTGATATATTTTTTTCCTCTCATATGGCAATAAAGAAATGCTTTTATAAATAAATAAGCAGAAGTGGGACAACACCCACTCACCTGAACTCTTGTGCTATGACAAGTCACAAGATTTAAGCAGGAAGCTATGGGCTGCACACTGATAGGAAACAAAGCAGTACGTCTGTCCTGAAACATTTGCGGGCGCAAAGAGCATTGAAAGTGGGGTTGTGTATAACCAGCCCTATGCCATCATGAACACAAATCATCATGAATGCACAATAATAAAAAGGCCTTCTGGAAGGGCTCAAAGACCAGTGGCACATCTATACCAGTGCTGTCCACCCTGGCCAAATTCACACATGATGCACAACCAATGGTTCAGTACCATGTAAACAAGCAGGAATGAGCCACTGAATCTTGCCTTTATGCACTCCCTAACTCCATCTCCTCCCATGCAGCTGGGAGAAAACTTTTCAGTTCAATTTTTCTTTCAAAGAATTCTGGAGCAGAATTAGGTATAAATGAGAGGTCATTGTTTAAAACTGTCTTCACTATTGGAGGCAATAAGATTCTGAATACCGGCTGCTAGAAAGTGCAGGAGGGGAGATGGTTGTTGAACATGGATCCTGCTTCCAGGTTTCCCATAAGCATCTGGTTGGCAACAGTGAGAACAGGGCTGGAATAGGTGGACCACTGGCCTCATCCAGCAAGCTATTCTTGTGTTTCTAAAAGAAACTTTCATCAGAGTTCAAACCAGGGTTTATGAAGCTGGCATGCTTAACTGTTGTTTGCTTTAAACCATGATGTTGTGTATATATAATGACAAGGCACATTTTGTGGAAAGTGAAACTATGTTTTGTCCAAGTCACCATGCTTAAGAAGTTGAGCAAACTGGGACAATGACTCACAGTGGCCCTCCAGGTTCACAGGAAGAGGTCACCTTGCTAGGTGATATACTATAACAGGAGGCGACAGGGAATGAAATTGGAACCCACTCCATGGAAAGAAAGTTGTTTAGCATTGAGTTATTGCCTCTTTGTCTCCATGGATTCTCATAGCAAAGACGTCTGCCATTTAAAAATCTTTTGGTGCAGTTAGTACCAAAGGAAAACCAAAGAGACAATTTATAAGACATTTATGTTTCATTACTTCAACATGAAAAGAATATATTATATACACATGTTATAAGTTAGACTAGAAACCCATTTTGAGGTTCAGCAGGATGTAACATCTGCACTAGCATTAGACACAGAGTCTACTATACAGCTGCATGACAGGAGTATGGCTGCATTTTCTGGCTTTGCTTCAAAATGGGGAAATTAGTAGAGTTAAGTACAATGACTAACGAGCTTCAAATTCATAGCGTCTTCATTACCACTCACCAGGTGTCAGGATCTTTTGCAATAAATGTCAGAATAATTTCTCCAGCTGTGTTTGAGCACAATATGCTTATCTTCATGATTAAAATGTATTTGCATTTATTGTTTCTCATATTTGGGTTGTTTTATAGTGAGTTATATACAAACTAGTGGGATATGTTGATAGAGTTCTAGAGGCACATTGTTAGGGAAACAAAATGATTGCTTGATCCCACACAGCATGTTTCTTTGTTGTAGTATAGTTCTTAAATATTAATTGAAGTTCTGCAAGTTCATTGTTGTCTCTTCAGCCAGATAGAGGTTTTCAAGGATTTGAAGTATGGTCCAATGTATAGCCCAATGTTCCTCATTAACAATGCCATTTGTTTCACTAAGAGCACTTCAGATGTCACTGATGACCAGCAACAGGAGTGATATACTGGGAAGTGCAGCACAGAAACCATCATGGCTGCTTTGCTTGCTGTTGCAGATACTGACCTACCAGTCTGTTATGGCAAGTTGTTGGTTTTGTGTTATATCTCGATCTGGCTTCTTTTGTGAACCAGCACTGATCAAAACAGGGATTGCTCCCCTGAACTGCAAGCGTTGACCTGCAAAATACTGATCATCTGCAAACTCATTTGAGTAGACACATGCTTATGAGAAGCATGTCCCACTAAACTTGGTGCTTTTGAGTAAATTTGTTTGGGGTTGGGCTTTTAGGAGCACATGCCACGCACTGAATTTCCAGTCCAGTGGGTCAGGCAGCTTTTGGGTTAATATTTTGCTCTTTTTGCAAATTATACAGACATCATTTCATGCAACTCATGTCTACTTAATACACAAACAACTGCTGGCAAATGGGATAGCAGAATACACTGCAAGCAGAGAAAACAACATGCAGTCACTATAGGGTTATTCTTTATCCATCCAGAAATTTTAATCTGATTACCAAGTTACTTGGGAACATTATTGGACAGAGTAAGGGAAAAAGTTGTACTATTCCTCTTCGCTTTTAAATAAGAATGATGCAAGTTATTTCCATGTGAGTAGATGAAACCCAAGTCATTATACTTATTTTACATGGCTCTTCCACAGAGACATAAACAAACTTTAATTGTAGTAAAGCATTACTTACAACACCAAGTTTTTACTGCATACATTTGCAGTGCCATTATTTCATGAGACATTAGAAAACATCATCTGCTCACCTGCACTGCCACATATCAGCAGCAGAAGTTGCAAGTGACTGCTAATTACTATAGTGTGTTTAGTATTATTATCATCATTGTGCTTGCCCTACACATTCAGGATTTGTATTCAAGTTAGGCAGATGAGACATTCATTCAGATATTCTTTCCCTATGTTGAATATGTAGGATTGCAAACAATGGCATGAAAGTATCTAGCAATTTGTTTTTATGTAGAGCAGATTACTGATTTTTTTAAAAAAAATACTCAAAAAAACTCAAGTTAAATATTGTGAGCTACACAAAATCTAAAATATAGGGACTTTCCACAGTACAGTATACTAAGTCAACACGTAATAGATTAAAAGCTGTAAATTCAGAGCTTCCGCTTAAAAATTTAAAGTTTCTGACATCATCTTCCACCATTCCATTAACTCTTCCTTTTCTTCTTCTTTTCTTTCAGACAGAGATTCCAGGTCAAAATCAACCTAGGCATGAGAAAAATAATAAAATAAAAAACAAGATTTTTTTTATGCACATTGGACTTTTTAATTGAAGTAACATCCTGAAATTTAGGACCTCAGAAACCTCAGAAATGGCTTTCATGGTAGGGGCTGCAGTCTTATGCCTGTTAACTTGAAAGCAAACTTCCCTGAACACAGGGGATCTTACTTCTGAAGAAACATAAAGATGCTTTCTCCGATTTAAGAGGAATGGCGGGGTATAAATTGAATAAATAATAACACATCAAATGTTCACCTTCTATGCTCCCACACCAGGAATGTTAAAAGGCCCTGAATATTACACAGAGAGCCTATGAGGTTACCTTGTGGGCATCATATTATTGCACAATATACATCTAACCAATATGAAGTCACTGGCATGCAATACAAGGCTACACCAACCAGGCAGTACTTACCCTTATGGCAGGACTGAAGGGAACAGCCACTTTTTTAGTTATTGCTAGATAACCTGGTGCAGAGCCAGTCACTTTATAGTTTCCAGGTACGAGCAATCTCCAGTAATCACCATCCTTAGCTGTGGAAAAAGCAGAAATATTCTAAAACCAGCAGGGGCAACCTTTAGATATGCAGGGTCTACTTTGGTTTCTTTACTGCTTGTCAGGGACAGGGCTTCCCAGAGCAACAATGAGAGGAACAGAGAGTCAGTGGAGGAAGAAGTAGTTTTGCTTCCTTCTCAGCAGTTTGAAACTAGTCACCAGCAACCACCTTCCTCCTCAGCAGGAGAAGAAGAGATAAATTCTCATGAAAGCGAAAGGAGGCTGGAGAGAGGCCAAGTCACTGATAAGCAGTCTCTGACAATATCACAGGGTGGGGGTGGGGAATGATTCGTCAGAGGAAGAGGTAGGACGACAGCCAGAACCTCTCCATGCTCATAGGTTAACGAGGGTCAGGGAAAGGCGTCAATCAAGGAAGCAAAAGGTGGGGTTCTGGCGAACATCCTGTTGGCGCCAAAATTGGAGCTCAGATGCCTCAACATCTTGAAAGAGGCAGGAGCCGTGGGAGCTGTTCTGAGTTTGACTAATAGTATATGTGGAATTGGGAGTGGTGGAGAGAGAGAATGTGATTCTATTCTTGACATGCACCCATTATATAAGACCCTGCCATCACCTGTTTAAAAGTTTCCATGGTGTCAAGCAAGGCTGTGTTCTTGCCCCTATTCTATTTAATTTCTACATAAACTCCTTAGTCAGAAAGATGGAGGATGCAAGTACTCATCCCCCAAACCTAAATAATATACCAATCCCAGTCCTTTTGTACGCAGATGATGCGGCACTTATTTCCTTCTCTTGTGTGGGTCTAAGAAAACTTTTACGAGCTCTTACAGAGTATTGCGAAGCTGAACACCTAATAATAAATTACACTAAATCAAAAATTATGGTGTTCTCCAAGAGAAAACTCCGACATAAATGGAAAATTAATAACCAACCTATTGAGCAAGTAACATCCTTTAGATATCTTGGAATAATCTTTGATGAGAAGGGATCCTGGTGCCATCAGATTAAGAATTCCATTGCAAATGCGCAAAGATCCTCCAGAGCTATCATAAGATTCTTCTATAGAAAAGGAGGTCAATATGTTCCTGCTGCCTCCCAGGTCTTTGTCGCAAAAATACTTCCACAACTGATGTATGGCACCCAGATATTTAATTGTCAAAAACTCAAGTCCCTGGAATCTGTACAAACTAAATTTTACCGCTCCCTACTAGGGTTACCTACCTGTGTTTCCAACACAGCCATTAGGCTGGAGGTAGGTCAACTCCCTATCAATGCCAGGATATGGATCTTGAAGATTCACTTCTGGCTAAAACTCATATTTTTCCCAGTGGGAGTGGCTCCATTGACTCTATTAGACCCGTTCCAGTCTAAATGGAGATTGTTGCTCTATGAAAAATTGAAGGGCCTGGGGCTTTCCCCACAAGAACTTATAGCCTCAGGTTTTGAAAAGGCTAAAAGGATGGTGAGCCAGCGAATAGGAGATGTAGAGCTCCAGGACCATATGAGCAAGATAGATAAATATCCAGCCATCCAAGATTATGGAAAAGGGTTCAATCTAACACCATATTTGCTGGATTTACAAATCGCAAAATACAGGCGGGCGTTTACCCTTACCAGATTTGATGTACTGCCATCTGCCTTACTAAAGGGCAGATACGTGGGCAAACCCTATGCTGAACGAGTCTGCCCATGTGGTCTGAAAGAGGTGGAAACGGTTTCACATGTGTTGCTACACTGCGACCTCTATGGGGATATCAGGTCACTGTTTATTTCCCCTATCGTTCAGAAATTTCCAGGTCGATCTGAATCTCAGCGGCTGAAAATCCTACTAGGAGATAAAAACCCAGAAGTAACACTGAAAGTGGCCAAATTTTCTGCGGCTGCAATCAAGCGGAGGGCATTAGCTGTAAAAAAGTAAAAGACTTGACCCCTGGACAAGCCCCCTCATTTTTTAAGTTTATACATACATTGTAGTGCGTGTGTGTGTGTGTGTGTGTGTGTGTGTGCATATGTGTATTGCTTTTATGTATAATTTTACAATTTTTAATTGACACCATTACTCCCCTTGTAAATTATCGTTGTTGTTTTTTCTGGTCTATGACCGTAATAAATTAATTCATTCATTCATTCATATGACATAACTTACCTGAAGTAATATCATGGTTTAGTCCCTCTACAGAAATGGTGGCATTAGCAATGGGATTGCCCTGAAGATCTCTAACAAATCCTTTCACCCCACGATGGATCTGAAAAAAATATTTCTTTGTTATCAGTAGTCTGTATTTTCTTATGTGCTCTCTGTTAAATAATCTTTTGAGCCCTGTGAGGTAGGCCAATATTGCCCTCATGTTAAATATGGTGCATTCAGTCAGAGACACCCCTTCAAAACTGCAGGTTGATACTCCGGCTTGTTCCAAAGTGGTTAATCCTTGTTTTATGGTTTGGACAAATCAGGAAACTATGGTTAAATAGAGACGTCTGAGTGAAGTGGCTGTATGTGCGAGCAAAAGGGTCATTCATAGTTTGGCTTACTCAATTAAGCTGAGATATGGTTATCTGAATGCAGCCAGTGGCTTGACTAAGCCCATTTGGTGCATTAATGGCTGGGCTTTTAACCAGGGGCTTCCAAGCAAAAGAGTGCAGAACTTTGAGTCCAGGCATGACATGTCTTATGTTGGGACACCTTCTCCACTAGCTGGAAGTTCATAAACTCCAGAAACACAGAAGGTAACATTGCAGCAGCAAAACAAAATAAAAACATATTCTCTACATAAGGCTGTTCTAGTTTGCAGAATCTTTGCAGATGATTCTATGTGAAACAGTAAGTGCCTAACAGTTAACAAAGTTATCTTGTAGTAAAGGGCGAAAGCCTGCAATGCCCTCTGTATACATTTTACAAAGAATTAAATAGGCATGACTGAATGAGTCAGTCCCTGGGAATATTTTATTTGGCAAACTGGGCATTTCCTCCCTAGAAAAACTAGTTTTAAATGTGTTTTTATTCGTCTCTAGTTTTATTAGTAAACTACACTGAGTGCATCATAGTACCAGTTACAGAATTTCCTCTAGCTTGGGATTAAAGGACAAAGCGTAACAAACCAATAATTCTTGTATATGGGTTTTTTTTTCCTTGGAGAAACTATTTACGAAACAGAAGGTTTCTGGGTGCTGATTACAGTGCTGTGATTGATCTCTAATCAAATCCTGTAATATGTGATTATGATGCCAATACCAGGAAGTGTTCACCCTTGCAGTTTTACAATCTATTACTTCTCATAGTTACAGCGAGTAAGCATATCCTGTTGCAAGAACAATATGAAATTTAAATTGCAATTCTTATGCAGATACTCTTGGTGAGTAAGCCTCACAGGGCAACAAGATTTGTTTCTGAGTGCACCTGCCTGGCACTGTGTTGGGGGTGCAGCTGTAGTCTAAGCCACTGATCCTCTTGGGCTTGCCGATAAGAAGGTCAGCAGTTCGAATCCCCCTGACCAGGTGAGCACCCATTGCTCTGTCCCAGCTTCTGCCAACCTGGCAGTTCAAAAGCACACCAGTGCAAGTAGATAAATAGGTACCACTGTGGCAGAAAAGTAAACGGTGTTTCCATGCACTCTGGCTTCCGTCATAGTGTTCCATGGTGCCAGAAGCAGTTAAGTCATGCTGGCCACATGACCTGGAAAGCTATCTATGGACAAACACTGGCTCCCTTGGCCTGAAGCGAGATGAGCACTGCAACCCCATAGTCGCCTTTGACTGGACTTAACCATCCAGGGGTCCTCTACCTTTTTACCTTACTGTGTTGTTAGTCTGTATAGACCGCATCTAAGTAGTATGCAGAGTAGACCCTAAGGCAATTAATTTAAATGAGACTACTCTGACTTGGTCAGATGCCACCCTGTATACTTTTCCCACCACAGTGAGATGACCATACTTGGGAAGAGTACAAGTAACAACCATTAGGCACTTTTTAGAAATAATAGCAGATATTCTGAGGGATCTGATGCATTAGACCTGGTCAGGCATTCAGATTCCTCATGCAACAAGGCCAAAGCTCTAGCTTCACCCCACTTCCCTCCACAAAGCAGAGGAAAAGCTACTGAAGTAGGTAAACTTTTGAACTCGTGTAAGCTCCCATACAATTTGGAGTCCAGATCTCCCAAGGACTCTCACTGCCTGGGGGAGGATACATGAGTTTAGCAGACTCCCCAATTCAGATACCTGTCTCTAACTTATGGAAGAGCATGTACACTCATTCCCTCTCTTGCTATTGCAGTTGTGTGATGGATTAGAATGCCTGAATGGGCTTTTTGTGTGACCTGTAATACAGTGCTGGTGATTCAGAAAACTAGTGCTCTCAGCTAAAAGTTACCAACTTTTAATAAATCTTTTGTAAACAGGACTGACATTTCAGTGCAAGAACACATTCTATTCTCAAATCCCCAAGCAGGGGCAGAATTTATGCAATTGTTTCTGAGAGAAAACCATTATCACATGGTAATCTTTCCTCGCCATTCTACTGTGGTTAAGCTTTCATGTAAAAAGGTAGCCTCGTGTGGTTAGGTTCATAATCATGTTCTGAAGTGGTTTGAACATAGATCAACATGTGATTAAATCCCCAGTCTGAGCATATGGAGTGCAACTAAGCAGAAGACTGTTTAACTATTGATGAACAACTGGACATAACTAATCTGGGGTTGGTTCCTGCCCCACTCATGCCACGACTTGTCCTTCCTACTTCTCTTTTACCTGCTCAATATAATTGATAAGTGAATTCTTGTTGTCCTCCCAGTAACTCTTCAGTGTTTCCTCTGGAGGGAATTTTTCACAGCTAAGCTCCACAGTGATTTCAAAACAATTGCTGCTGAGGTAGTTGAAGTCCTGCATGCCTGCATTATAAGCATACAGACAGGTTGACATTTGGACAAGCATTGAGTTCTATGCAATGAAAACAGGACGTTAAAGATGTCTCTGTGTAATCTCGAAAGCAAGTCTCCAGCCCTGTGTTTTTAAAAGTCTCACACATATATTTCAGAGTTGTTTGTGGTTTTGTTCAATTTTAAGAATGGTTTTCTCCATGGCATCAAAATTTTCAGAAATATTGTCCTCTCAAATTAATGTAAATTAGCCAAAGGCCACCCAGAGATAAGCAGATGTATAATGTAGGAGAATCAGAGCTAATGTTTATTTCTTATTTGCTTGAAGTATTCACGCTGCCCTTCAGTATATAAAACTCCCTGGGCAGCTAACAATTCACTCAATATGTGATTCTTGAACTCAAGTCAGATACATAATGTGCCGAAATGGCTAACTTCGTGCAATGAATATCTTGGCAGTCACAGCTCTGTGTAATGATTGTATGAAGCCTAATATTGCATCTGGTGTGTATATTCCACTGAGATACATTTGGCTCGAAAAGTTCTATTTTCGGAAGCCAAAAAAACAGTTTCCAGGTATAGTTCAATTAATTCCAGATGAACAAGGAAACATATTATTATGTGTACAATAAAACATGCAAATGACAGATAGTGGCACAGCCAATGAAGCTTCAAGAAATAATTTGAAACAGGGGTTTCTTCCTAATCCTGAAATTCACCAAAAAGAAAAACCAAAGGCAATGTACCAGTGCTAATGATGTGGAGGAGACTTTAAAATGTTGGAGCCAATGTTAAAATGTGTGTCGACAGTACACATTACCAGCTGCACATGTTTAAGACATTATGAACCAATCAAAGACATATGCTCACCAATAAAAAAGGAAGGAAGAAGTGGGGTGATGAATGAATGAGTGAGTGAGTGAGTGAGTGAGTGAGTGAATGAATAGGAGCAGGATTCTGTATATGCATCTCCTTCTGGATCAAGAACTAAATATACAGAATGTTCTAATGCCAACATAGTTGGAATGCCCTACATAGAGCTCACCATAATCAGCAGTGATCACCTGAATGGTGAGGTGCAGACCTGAATGTAGGTTCTCTCTCTCATCAGGGTTGAGAACAGGAGACAAACGAAAGTAAGCCTGAGTTTAGGGGACGGGGCTTCCTTGAAAAGATTGTCAGTAATGTCCAACTTGACAACCGTGCATTCAAGTCTCCAGATTTTGGCTACATTTTGTTTTTCATATATACCAAATATTTTAAATGTGGCAACTAAATACTCTGTGACACTAGAAGATTGATATCTCCAGCAAACTCTAGGCAGTGTACCAGAAGGTTATTTTCACAATAAAGACTGTTAAACACTGTTATTGGGTTGTTGTTTTTATTTTGATTATATATATTGTGGTTTTTATGTTGATCTTATCTGTGAACCGCCCTGAAACCTCCGGGAAAATAAAATAAAATAAAATAATAAATCAACAGTGCTCCATTTAAAAAACAAATAAAGCTTAAGAAAAATGTGATATTGATGCAATTCACTGTAAATACATTTTGCATAAATGTTAAGATGAATGTGCAATGCAAATGACAGTGAAATCCTAACCATGCCTACTCAGAATTAAGGCTTATTGTATTCAGTGGGACTTACTCTCAGGTAAGTAGGGTTAGGATTACAGCCTTAGACCTTGAGGGTGGTATTCTAGACTAGTCCTACTTAGAGTAGACCCACTGATGGACATGACCAACTTAGCGTCATTGCTTTTACTGAGTCTACTCTGAGTGGGACTTAGTTGACTACAACTCCACATTTTTAAGTCGGCCCTACATTACAAAAGTCTGCTAATTTCATAATGTGTCACAGCATTGCATGCAGGACATGTAATGCAGGACTATACAAAGCCTCCATTTGCTATAGTAAAACCTATGCCACGAATGTTTGTTGTGTGCCCAACAATAATAATTTAATTAAAATGAGTAACAGCTGCAAGAGTTGCAGACTAGGCTAACAGCTTAAAAGCAAAGGCCACAGTCCCGCAGCCTGTAAAGTTGCTTTGCTCCTATTGACTTCAATAGGACTTAAGCAGCTAATGTACAGGAATATATCCATCAGCATTGAAAATGCAGTCTGGCTGCAGGAAAAGGTAATCTTCTTGCTGGTGCTATTTCTGTGCAGGAGAATCAGATTAGAGTCCCTTAATCCTGCACTTTGGGAGCCCTTTTAGGAATACAGAATAGCAATGCTCATGGGTGCTTAAAAGCAGAGGAAAACCCTCCAATGTCTGGCTATTATGTGTCTTGGGGAAAATTGACTGTTTCACTCATATTCATCTATACATGCAAGGTGACCAGGTACTTCTATGTCTTCAATAGTTTATTCAACAGGTGCAAGCAGTGCTGAGAAAAGTTGCTCTTCTTGAAATTTGTCATTCTGCTTAACTATTTTCAAGGCACAGGAAGGCCTGTCCTTCTTTGTACCTTGTTATCCTGTACAACTGAACAAAGAAGCTTTCGAGTTTTATGGTATATATGCATAGCTGTTTCCCCCCTCTCCTCTGCCTCTTACATCCTCTCTCTGGTCACATATTAAGCTTTTTGTGTGGCAGGGTTTATCCCTCCAAATTACTTGGTGGTTAGCCTCTACCATATCGGGATACTTTTGTAGTAGATACAAGAAATAGCAAGGTAGGCAACAGTCAGTATGACTGTCACTGATTGTTGTGAGTACAAATCATTTATTCCCAGAGGGCCACTTCTCTCATCACATTTGAGAGATGAGCTTTCAGAAGACACATTTATCTCTATAGAGATGTGCAAAGGTGTTGACGGAACAGTAATACATTTTGCCAAGTTAGACTTACATAAGTGAAGGCAATTTTTTTTAAAGTTGCAAGTTTTAGCTACAGTGAAGGGAACCAGCAGTTGATTTGCTGCTGAGACCCACTGTCCATTCACGTGTGTTGGTGTATGTGTATACACTATAATTGTTATTCTCTACAATAAACGAATCTCTGAAGTATCGTAACGCATTGACACAAACCTCCTGGGACACTGTACCAAGCCCCACCATTGGTTGTTCCATCTATGAAACTGCTGTCGTCATCATTCTTGCGACACGGTGGCCTATTTGGATCAGACATGGCGGGATTAAAGGATGAATAGCTTCGAGCTAAGCTTTGGAAAATAGCATCATCTGGGCAGGAGCTGTATTCATGTGCACTGCCTGAGGAAAGAAAACCAAAAACATGTAGAGGAACAGATAGACTTGGTTTTTTTCTATGTTGTTCTGTGTCTGTTGCTTCTGCCCAAAGTATTTACTATTGGGGGTGGGGGAAGTCTCATAGTAAAAAGGCTGGGTGCACTTAATTTATTTATTTAAAATCATTTTTAGACTACTTTCCATTTTTAAACAATTATCAGAGCCATTTAAAACAATAAATCTAAGTTCAATAAAAGAGCTCAGAACAATAAAACAATCATGAATACAAAAACAAAGGTAGCTAAAACTGTCCTTATTTGTATTGATTTAAATCTAGACACATTACACCTAAAAATCAGGCAGCCACGTTGCAGTTAAAATTATCGGAGCAACCGACCATAATGCTTTGAAAGTGGAATTGAGACTTAATACAACCGGTTCCTTTAGATGGAAAATGAATGACACTTTATTAAGAGATCAGGAGATTGTGAAAAAGGCCCAAAAAACTTTAAAGGACTATTTTGAGATAAATTTGAATACCACCGTGGAAAAAAGAACAATCTGGGACGCAAGTAAGGCAGTTATGAGAGGGTTTCTAATACAACAAAACACGATTAAGAAAAGGCTCTGGAATGAAAAGAAGGAGAAGATATTGGAGAAAATAAGAGAAGGAGCGAAAAAATTAAGATCTAGGCCTAAGTCGAAGGATGTGTTAAGAGAAGTGAAATTTTTCCAGGCGCAATATTCAAAATTGATAAATCAGGAGGTGGAATGGAAAATTAAACAAATGAAACAAAGATCCTTTGAATCGGCGAATAAGTGTGGGAAACTGCTAGCCTGGCAGTTGAAAAAGAGACAAAAGCTTAATACAGTTACAAATCTAGAGATTGAAGGGAGAATGGTTCAGAAACCCGAGGAAATTAGAAAGTGCTTCCAGAGGTACTTCAAAGAACTCTATTCACAAGGGCCGCAAAAAGCTTCAGAGGTGGATCAATTTCTTAAAACTAATGGATTACAAAAAATACCCCTGGAAATGAGAACAAACCTGAACTGTAACATTACACAGCAAGAAATTGAAAGTGCCATCCAAAATCTTCAACTTGGCAAGTCCCCAGGCCCTGACGGCTTAACCTCCAAATATTATAAAGTTTTAAAGGACTATTTGATACAACCTTTGATGGAGGTTTGTAACCAGATAATGGAGGGAAGGAAGGCACCGGAAACGTGGAAAGAAGCTTTCATCACATTGATACCTAAATTAGAAACTGAAAAGACTCAACTTAAGAATTACCGCCCCATTTCACTCCTAAATGTGGATTATAAAATTTTTGCCGATATTTTGGCAAGTAGACTTAAAAAAGTACTAAATGAAGTGATTCATAAGGACCAGGCTGGCTTTCTCCCTGGTAGGCATTTGTTTGATAACACAAGAAACATTATTGACATTTTGGAACTTCTACAAACAAATCTTAATACCAGAGCGGTTTTAATTTTTATTGATGCAGAGAAGGCCTTTGATAATATTTCTTGGATGTTTATGAAGAAAAATTTGGAAGGGATGGGAGTGGGGCGGGGGTTCGAAAATGGTATAGAAGCAATCTACACAGAACAAAAAGCTAAATTGATAGTAAACAATGTGGTGACAGAGGAGTTCAAAATTGAAAAAGGGACACGTCAGGGGTGCCCCCTATCCCCCCTATTGTTCATTTCAGTTCTGGAGGTGTTGCTAAACATGATTAGAAAGGACCGGTTGGTTCAGGGAATTGAGGTCGGAGTGAAACAATATAAATTGAAAGCATTTGCAGATGACTTGGTATTAACATTACAGGAACCAGTCTCCAGTACTAAAAGAGTGTTAGAATTAATTTCTGATTTTGGTCGGGTGGCGGGGTTTAAGTTAAATAAGCAAAAAACCAAGGTTTTAGCAAAAAAATTGACAGTTACAGAAACAGATGAGTTCTCTAAAGAAACGGAGTTGAATGTGGTTAAAAAAGTAAAATACCTAGGGGTGTACCTGACCTCCAAAAATTTGAATTTGTTTAAAGATAACTATGAGAAATGTTGGTCAGAAATCAAAAGAGATTTGGAAACATGGTCAAGATTGAAACTTTTTTTGTTAGGCCGAATAGCTGCTGTAAAGATGAATGTATTGCCGAAAATGTTATTTTTGTTTCAGGCCCTACAGATCGTGGACAAGGTGGAATGTTTTGGAAAGTGGCAGAAGGATATTTCTAAGTTTGTTTGGCAGGGCAAAAAGCCCCGAATAAAGTTTAAAATATTAACTGATGCGAAAGAAAGAGGGGGATTTGCCCTGCCAGACTTGAGGTTATATTATGAATCTGCAGCCTTCTGCTGGTTGAAAGATTGGATTTTATTGGAGAACACTGACGTCCTAGATCTGGAAGGGTTTGACAATGCGTTTGGGTGGCATGCATATTTGTGGTATGACAAGGTTAAAGTGCACAAATTGTTTAAAAACCATATTGTCAGAAGAGCAATTTGGAGGGTCTGGATAAAATATAAAGACTTATTGGAGAGTAAAACTCCGAGGTGGCTCTCACCGGTGGAGGCCAAGGCACGTAAGAGACTTAACATGGAGGCCCATTGGCCTAAATATTGGGAAATAATTGAAAAAATTCGAGACAATTGGAGGTTGCTAAGCTTGGAGAAATTGAAAACTAAGGTACGAGACTGGCTGCACTATGCGCAAATTCAAGAGGTATTTAAAATAGATAAAAAAGTTGGATTCCAGGTGGAAAAATCGAAACTAGAGACTGAATTGTTAGAGCCAAAAAGTAAGCTACTTTCGAGAATGTATAACTTGCTGCTTAAGTGGAATACACAGGATGAGACAGTCAAATCCGCTATGATAAAATGGGCTCAGGATGTGGGGCATAACATTATGTTTGTAGACTGGGAAAGGTTATGGAACACCGGTTTGAAATTTACGGCATGCACTGCCTTGAAGGAAAATATTATGAAAATGGTATACCGGTGGTACATGACCCCAGTCAAGCTAGCTAAGATATACCATCTGTCTGACAACAAATGTTGGAAATGTGGAGAGGCGGAAGGGACATTCTTTCATCTCTGGTGGACCTGCCCGAAAGTGAAGGCCTTCTGGGAAATGATCCATAATGAACTAAAAAAGGTACTGAGATTTACCTTACCTAAGAAACCAGAGGCCTTCCTTCTGGGCATGGTGGACCAGAGAGTGCTTAAAAAGGACAGAACCTTTTTTATGTATGCTACCACAGCAGCAAGGATTCTGATCGCAAAATATTGGAAGACACAAGATTTACCCACGCTGGAGGAATGGCAATCGCAGTTGATGGACTATATGGAATTGGCTGAAATGACTGGCAGAATTCGAGACGTGGGGGAAGAAACAATTGAGGAGGACTGGGAAAAGTTTAAGGACTATTTGAAAAAACACTATAAGCTGTATGAATGTTAAAAAATGCACCTTTCAGGAAACTCTAGCTTCAGCAAATGTAAGTTAATGAAATGAAAATTAAGACACAAGAATTTAGAGGTAAAATAATGAAACAACTTTATTGTGTTTAATACAAAGCATATAAGAATTGGGTTACAGTAAAATTGAAATTAGGGAACATGATAAAATGGAAGTTACAATAAGTTTTGAAATAAGTTAACAAATTGCTGATGCTTTATAAGACAGGGAATGCAGGGTTCGGAGGATGTGGGGAAGTCCTATAGATTGGATGGAAAAAGAATATGGAAATTTGTTATTCTTCTACTCTATTTTCTTATAACCACTCTTTATTCTTTTTTCTGTATTTCTGTATTTCTAAAAAGCAATAAAAAATATTTAAAAAAAAAAATTATCTGAGCAAGAATAATGCATTTTAATCTGCAAATATTTCTTAAGAAAAATAAAATACGGTGAGATCAACTACCCGATGCTCACCAAAGAGAAATAAGTTAGTTGTCATTTCCACAACTTTTATTTTAATTTTAGGATTTGTAATTGATGCACAATGGCATGGATCAGTTGGTCACAATGTAGTCTTCATACTGTGGATGTCGTTTCAAGTTACAGGGCAAAAGCAGAGTGCATTCGTCTCACATATGTCATTTAGCCACCAACATTTAGGGACACATTTACACATTTACATTTTATAAAGATTACATATGAGATATTTTAAAGTATACTTAAGATGTAGGGTGTGAATGTGATATATCTGTAGATATATGCACCAGAGAACAAGCATTGGCTGAGGCTCCCTATTAATTATAGATCTAGAAACAAAGCAAGATTTTCTGAAACAATGCCTGTGGTAACAGAAAGTTTAAAGGGTGACTATTAAAAGACCTGATTTGGCCATAATGATAAACTATGATTTTTTTTGCATGAGCCTCTCGCTTGTGCACTCCTCCCCTCTTTCCCCCAGCGTGGCCAAGATAAGAATTAACCATAGTTTAGCATTATGTCTAAACTCTCACCTGTGGTTAATGTTGAAACAAGCCAGTTTTATAAACCATAGTTTGAAACTGGCTCATTTTAGTAAGCGACCATGCCCTTGCAGGGTGCTGAATGAGGCCACCTTTCCTCCACTGCTGACTTCTGGTGTCTACAGTAATTCTAAACCAGGGGTCAACAAACTTTTTCAGCAGGGGGCTGACCTGGTGGAGGGGCTGGACCATATTTT
This sequence comes from Podarcis gaigeae, assembly GCF_964106915.1. Classification (NCBI taxonomy): domain Eukaryota; kingdom Metazoa; phylum Chordata; class Lepidosauria; order Squamata; family Lacertidae; genus Podarcis; species Podarcis gaigeae. The sequence continues at coordinate 36,428,709 of NC_139685.1, forward strand.
GGAGGCAGGAAATAAATGAATTCCTATGCCCCACAAATAACCCAGAGATGCATATTAAATAAAAGCACACATTCTACTCATGTAAAAACATGCTGATTCCCGGACCGTTCATGGGCCAGATTTAGAAGGTGATTGGGCTGGATTCGGCCCCTGGGCCTTAGGTTGCCTACCCCTGTTCTATACCTTACTCTCTTACACTGTAGCAGTGGTCAGTAATTCTATCAGCTGCCAGTGGCATGCAGAAATACTGTAACTTTCTGAAGACATTACATACTGCCACAGAATTATGGAAACTGAACTTTCTACAGCTCCAAAATGAAGGCACATTTCACACACCTTTGAAATGAACAGATTACACATTCAGGCATATTGTACATACCAGTTCGAGTCTCATCATAAGGGTAGTTTGCTACAAGGTCCCCACCATGGAGGTTGGCAGACAGCACAAAGGGGATATCCATAATCCAGTGAATCACACTTTTTGTTTCAGGCGCAAGCTATTGAAGAAGAAACATGTATTATTCACCAGCACTTCAAAGCCAGTAAATAGGTTAATACTGTATAAGAAGCGCTATCACATAAGCTTTATTTAGAGTCCTGTGAAATTCCATGACTTCTGAAAATTGAATTAGAATTACATTATATCTTCAGGATGTACCAATAAAAGGTCTGATGTATGATTACAACACACAAGTTTACTAATAGGTGCATTACACAAGTTGAGTGTAGTAAAAGGTAAAGGTAAAGGGACCCCTGACCATTAGGTCCAGTCGTGACCGACTCGGGTTGCTGTGCTCATATCGCTTTATTGGCTGAGGGAGCTGGCGTACAGCTTCTGGGTCATGTGGCCAACATGACTAAGCCGCTTCTGGTGAACCAAAGCAGCGCACGGAAATGCCGTTTACCTTCCCACCGGAGTGGTACCTATTTATCTACTTGCACTTTGACGTGTTTTCAAACTGCTAGGTTGGCAGCAGCAGGGACTGAGCAATGGGAGCTCACCCTGTCGCGGGGATTCGAACCGTAGACCTTGCGATCGGCAAGCCCTAGGCTCTGTGGTTTAACCCACAGCGCCACCCACGTCCCAGCTGAATGTAGACTTAGGCCTAAACGCAACACATTAATGGGCTTCAGCCATCTTAACTCTCTGTTGGATTTAGGCCTCAGAGTCACACAATATGTGTATGTGAAGAAGCCCACAGAGGTCCCCTGCTGCCTTCACCCATTTCTGGCCTTGGGTCCAACTGAATATTCAGTAGAGATCTGGATCTCCAGGGAATGTCTAAGCAGCAGCAGGTTGAATTTGTAGGGGAGAAAATATGCCACTCTAGAAGCATGTCATTAGGTGGCTAGACTTTTATTCTGTCAGACCTTTAGCCTTAAGGAATTTTATGCTTGGTTATGGCCTCTTTGATATTCTTTGTTGCCTAACTTTACTGTTCTTTGTATTCTCTGTTTTTAATGTTTTATTATTGCAATCATTTTGCTGTATTTGTTTGTACCATAAGCCACTTTGAGGTCTCCCAATGGGAAAATGGCCCGTAAATACTAAAACAAATGAACAAAGAAGTGTTGAGAATACATTTGAGAGTTCTATGTGCCCTTCTGCTCTACTCTAGCAAGAAAAAAGGATGCTCTTTAAAAAGATATTCTAGCATCATGCTCTTAAAAACACTAACATGTCTTTTCCTGAAGCCCTCATCCATCCTATCTTGAATTCCTAGTTCTGATCCTGTCTGCTTGAATTTTCAGCATCCCTGGTGCAGAGAAGACCTAAAGTTGCAACCTTAAAAAATACTCCTCTGGATTTTGCACAACCTTTGGTTTTCACCTTGTTCTTGACCATATTATACATAGGTTCTGGCCATTTGTCTATATCCATCTGCAACCACATAGACAAAATGAGAGGAGTACCAAAAGGGGGGGAAAGGTCTTTGCTCTGTAGAGTAAAACTAGTCATCTGAAAGAAACATGCTATGGAAATCTAGAAAGGTTTGTCATGTGCTGAAATATTTGAATCAATACAACTTTCTGTCCTAATTCTGCTTTATTTATTAAATTTTCAAACACCCGTGGATTGATTCTTTTTTTAATGCCTGGGTGGATCTACACACAGGAAAGAAACCGCTATAAATAAGTCAGAAATTAAATCACTATAGAAAGGTTTTTGTTCTATCTGGCTCCATCTGGTGTTGCATGTTTATAACGCATTCAAATCACTGTATTTTGATTAATGTAGCTGAGTCCCCTGACTGGAAGGGCACACAGAACTCTCTGAACAGATGACAGTCTATAACGCTGATGGTAAACTACAATTATTTACCTTTGGGTTCTGATCCACAGCTTTCTTCAGGCTTTTCAGTAAGTGATTATTTGGACCTCCTTCTTTCTCATGGACATAAACTATTCTATCCAGGTCAGGGAAATTTCGGTTTAGGTCTATTCCCTGGGCATTACTTCGGCCAACAAACCAGTCTTTCAGTTCACCAGGCTAAAAAGAAGAAGTAATCAAGAGGGATTATTAGAAAATAGCACCGATGCTATCATTTAATAGTATAACATAGTTTCCATGAGAAATGGCCCATTTAGCTCATCACTGTGTTGTCTGGTGGTGACTTGAAAGATTCTCAGAAAAATTCAAAAGCATGGCATTCTGGAAACATTTGCCAGTATCTGCATCTAGTCCTCAGAAGCATACCGATTCTCATGGCTGATTTAACATATGTATATTCTTCACTTGATGACTGACACTCACTGTCTCCATTGACAGAATTGTGTTTGAGTTGATACGCAAGTTCTGTGGTGCTTAGCCACAGTGAATTAACCGAAACTAAACAAAAAATATAGCTAACTAGCAGCCTCATACCTGACACTGCTTAGGAATTATATATATATATATATATATATATATATATTTGCTTTCGTAGATTTTCATATATATTTTCATATATATAAATCACTGCAGTTTTGAAAAGAGTGATTAAAATCAGTGCAGTTTTGAAATGTTCCACCAGTCATCACCAGTCAAAAGGGTGTCTAACGGTATCCAGAGAGAAAGAGAAACTGCTACTTAATCTCAGGAACCATCATACAAAATTTGGTTATGATATCTTAAGGTGTCCAAACGTACAGTGACACATTTCCAAAATACATAGTAGATATTGAAAATTACATGGCTTAAAAAAATGAGTAGACATTCTAATATCCACTTCCTCACAGCTGTATAAAATTAGGAGTCCTTGAAATTTAGAAATAATAGTTCAATGTGAGATAAATGCACACATCTACTATGTATTGATCAAAGTATTAGTAGCAATGTTGGTTCTTGGAATAAGACATGCAGGACAAATATGATAAAGAAAAGCTTTCCTTTGGGCCAATTTGTGTTTAAATGCAAGGTGTTCATGAGAAAATGTAACATGGAGCCACCAGAGGGTGCTCCCACACTGAACATCCCTAATCTATAATTTATTGGTGTTTTAAGGCAACCATTACTCACTTATCAGCAAGTAACTTTGGAATAGCTCTAACTGCATGTACAATGTATCTGAAATTGAAAGAAGCTAGGTGAAATCTGCAAAATGCTCCATGTAGGATGCCAGTGAGAGGAAGTGAGATAGCACCAGGCATGGATGACAACGATGAATGCCTATTTACAAACATTATGTAAGCTAAGCCACTTAGAGATTTTATTAAACACTGGCCTGCGAGCGCTCCAATTGGAGAACAGCCTATACCAAAGGTATCATGGACTTTGAAGACGCTCAAACTCAGAACAAAAGGGAGAAATGTACTAAGAGGAAGGCACGTTTGGCAAACACTCACCGTAATCAACTCCCGCCCGGAAACCTATATCCCCACTGTGAAAGGACATGTGGATCCAGAATTGGCCTCCACAGTCACTTACAGCCTCACTGTTAAAACCGTGTTTATGGAAGACTATCTTACTCAGCTACAAGTAATTGCCAAAATAGAAGAAAATGTAACCCACTTAGAGATTGGTATGTTTTTTAATAAACAAATGTTTGTGGCATTGTAGCCACTAAGGAACAGTGTCATGTAAGTGGCCTTTCACCCATGACACACACAGAATAATCCAAGTGTATATGTTATGGTTACACTGCTAAAGCTAGAAGGCCATTGGGGTGGTCACTGTCAAGGTGGGAAACAAGCCTTCTTCTTACATCCCAATCTACACATTCAATAAATGTGTGGATTAGATCAGGAGACAATCCACTGGCCCTGGCCCCAATTTCTGCAGGCTGGGAGGAATGTACAAAAATGACTTTGCATATGTACAACTGCACATGCTGTTCTGGGTCTGTACTCATGATCGGGAACCTTAACCACACCATATTGCCTCAGGCAGTGAAGCTAGAACATAGCCTATGTGGCTAGTAGCAATGGACAACCTCACCCTACATGAATTTGTCTAATCAATAATAATAATAATAATGATAATAATTTTATTTATGCCCTGCCAATCTGGCTGGGCAGCTTCCAACAAAATATTAAAAACTTCCTTAAACAGGGCTGCCTTAGAAGATGTCTTCTAAAAGTCATATAGTTGTTTATTCCTTGACATCTGATGGGAGGGCATTCCACAGGGCAGGCGTCACTATCAAGAAAGCTGCCTAGTTCCCTGTAACTTGGCTTCTTGCAGTGAGGGAACCGCCAGAAGGCCCTTAGAGCTGGACCTCAGTGTCTGGGCTGAACAATGGGGGTGGAGACGCTCCTTCAGGCATACTGGGCCAAAGCCATGTTGGTGGCCATCACTCCATCCTGTATCTCATCCACAAGGACATAATATAAATGATGATTTTAGCCACCACTGTAAGGTCCTCATTTCAAATCTGCTTCACTGAGCAACAATACCACTGGTAATGCATTTGACAAATTCTATTAATGCAAATATTTGCTTATGTGGCTACTGTTTGCATATACCTGTGACGCTGCCTTCTCAAAGCCATCTGGATTCAGCGACGGCATGATGTGGATACGTGTGCTGTGAATCAAGTTGATGATAGTCTCATTGCCCTTCTGATATTCATTGCAGAGGTACTGAGCTAAGAAGATGAGGAGCTCCCTTCCCACGGCTTCGTTTCCATGCATGTTGCCAACGTATTTGAATTCTGGCTCCCCTAAAACACAAAGAAAAATGTGGTGTTGGGCATATACACATAACAATAATCAAAATGAATAATGTACGCATCAGATCACACGCGGAGAGCGATCATACAATCATATAAATAAAATCACCCAGATCCTAGTTTGCTTCTCAATTCAGGGGGTGATTTCTATCACCTCCCCCCTACATCTAAGGCTCCCCTTCTTGTATTCATATAAGGAAAGTCAGGACTCAAGTTAATGTGCACCAGATCATGACAACCTAGGATCCAAGCCAACATGTATCAGATCACACTAATGGGCTAAAGTCCTGTACAGTGTAACAAGGAGTGGTGTCCAACTGAAATAATAATGCAAGCATGTGTAATTGCATTCTGCATTATTGTTGTTGTCATATTTTATTTTCTAAGATTCCAATTCAGACTTTTTATTTTTAAAAATGCAGTTATTTGGGAAAGTGCTTGCCTTTGTCTAGAGTAACAGAATTTCCAGTGAATTCTGCAAAACTGGCATGTATGCTATACACTCGTAACTTGGAAGTTGAACAGAATCCGTTCTGGAAGTCCATTCGACTTCCAAAACATTCAGAAACCAAACTGCAGCTTCTGATTGGCTGCAGGAAGCTCCTGCAGCCAATCAGAAGCTGCAGAAGCCCTGTCAGACGTTTGGGTTCCAAAGAACATTCACAAACTGGAACACTCACTTCCGGGTTTGCGGCGTTCAGGAGTCAAAACGTTTGAGTACCAAGGCGTTCAGGATCCAAGGTATGACTGTACTTCAAAATGACTCACCTGGTGGGGTGGGATATGCAATGCTAGCTTCCCAGAGACATATCTGGCATTTACTGGGAGGGAGAAGGGTGAGGTGGCACCAGGGTTGGGGCTCTGTGCCACCACTCCAGCGGAACCAATCCAGAGTCTTTGAATATATGAGAGTACAATAATTTATATACACTATACATATACATAAACAAATTGCCAATATTAACAATATTATTACATTACTTTGCTGGAGCAGCAAGCAGAGCTATTAAAACCCTATAATAGGGTCTCTTCAACATCTACAGCTGCTGCAATGCTAGTGCTGAGAAATACAATCTGAGCATCTGGTAATGCGACTTTTCTTTTAATGTCTGGCAACAAAATCATAATACAGTCTCTGATTCATATAAGCTGTTTTGTCTAATGGGCAAAAGAGTTGGATAATAACCATTTTCAATATTAAAATACGCTTCAAGATTGCACCAGAAAGTATCTTTCTAAATGTTAATTCAGACCAAGAGTCAAAATACATTAGGCATATGAGAAAAACGTAATATGAGTTACCAGTATATTTAAACAAACATGGTATGACCAGGCACTTATTGTTAAAACCTAAGTGGGGGAGCAAGATGGGCTGAGCATAACACAGCTCTGCCTGCCGGGGTATTTGGTAAGGTACCAAGCCAAGCTGGAGGGACAAGGTGAGGGGACTGTGGTAGGCCAATGAAGTTCCCTCTCCTCCTTGGAATAGAACTTGGGGGGTTGCATCTGGTGCTGGGACAAAGAGGCAGACTAGGGATGCTGTTGGTGTACCATCCACCCTGCTGCCCGACAGCCTCTCTGGATGGCTTCAACATCCATTCTGAGGATGCCTTGGGACCAGCTTGGGATTTCATAGTCTCCATTGGTGACCATTGGGACTGTCTCAGATGGTCACTCACCCGACACACAGAGCAGGACATACCCTTGATTTGATCTTTGCTCCTTGTGAGGAGGAGAGTGGTCTGGAAGTAGACAGGGTAGATATTATCCCATTGTTATGGTCCACTTTCTGGTGAAGTTTAATCTAGCATCAACTACTCCTGTCTGCAGGATTGGGGGACCAAGCTGGATGGTCTGCCATCAGAAGCTGATGGATTCTGAGGTATTTCTGATGGCTCTGGGGGGTTTTCCATTGGATAGAGCAAGTGTTCCTGCTGAAGCTCTTGCTTCACTGTGGAAATGTGAGGTGAGTTGGGCCTTCCCTGGCACCATAGAGATTGTATTGCTTCCTGGTGACAATCAAACATGCATTACATAGATGGTGTAGCTCTTAGTGAGCTGATTAATTAGCTCTTAGTGAAATGATTAATCAGAAAGTCTTCACTGGATGCATCTTAATATTTATCTCAACAATATATATACTGCTTAACACCAAGGTTTCTAAGGGCTGGTACCTGAGTATAGCCTCCCATTTTAAAATAGCTAAATAATTAACTAATAAAGATAGCTAAATATATGAAAAATATTTGTGCTGCTTTTATGTGGTCACAGTTTTAGTAAACAAGGCTTCACTTTTTTCCAAAAAAGGAGCTTTATGTTGAGATGATCAGTGTGTATTACAAAAATAATAATAATAATAATAATAATAATAATAATGCTTTTCAGTCTGTCTCTAATCCCCCCAAACCACAATAGCATGTAATGCTTTGTTTTGCCCATTTCAAATGCCTTTCCCCTTCATTCATTCATTCTATTAAGAAATGCAGTTTTCTGTGCACCAGAATAATAAATAGTAAGTTAGTTTACATTTGGAACAAGGGAAGAAAAGAATAATAGAATCATGGAAGGAACCCAAGTCCAACCTCCTTCAATGAAGAAATCTCATCTGACAAGTGCCTTAAAATATAATTTTGGTGATACAAGATCATAATCTCCATAAATTAATGTAGGAAAGTGCTATTAATCTGTCAGCTATATGTGTCTGTAATAATAGCAAGCACTTCATATCTGAAGTGTCCTGGAGTGGACCTAGTGCTATCTCATAGCCATGGGAATTGACCTCACCTCACCTTAGAAGCAACAGAAGGCTGGTAGCAACATACCTCTGATGTGTGGGTTCCCCATAACACTAGCAACCTCATAGCAGAGAAGAGCAGCCTTCCCCAACCTGGTGCCCTCCAGATGTTTTGGTCCACAATTCCCATCTTCCCTGATCATTGGGCCATGCTGTTTGGGTCTGACTGGAATTGGGAGTCCAACATCATCTGGTTGGAGAAGGCTAGAGTAGAGTAACAAATTACTTGTTTTTGATACACCCATAGGTTAGAATCTGCTTTTGAAAGCTTGGGCCTTATATTATAGAAAGCATGTTTGTGAAGGAAGAAGCATGAGAACCTTCTATAAGATTTGCCAGATTCCTGGATCTTTTAATTGTTGAAAATTATAAATGGACTCATAGAAAGTCCAAAAAATACTGGGCATGGGGGAAGATACAAGGTTACTTGTTGTCTGAATATCAGAAACAAATCCTGAACAGTTTTTCTAACAATTTTATGTAAATGGAACCTCACAGACTACAGATTAAAATTTAAGGCTTAGACTTCTTTGTGAGCAGCATTTTGTCCGAAATGTAGAATAAAATTGTACTTTCTAATGTTGTTTCTATTCTCTACTAAACATTAGGGAAAATCCAGTGTGACTTGTATGTTACTAAGCTTGGTGTTTCTGATTCTATCTATTTGCCTATCAGCTTTAAATATTAAAATATGTACACAATTTTTGCAGCCATACATTTTTTTCAAATATAACCACCATAAGAAACAGGAAATTAATTAATCTATATGTATTTGAAGTCAGAATTCTGTCATGTTTTTGCCTTCAGTTACAGTGAAATTACCCAGAAATCACTTTAAAAGACAATTTTGCAAGAAAGAAATTGAACATTCTGCTCACAGGAAAATGACAATTATGGGGAAAGTAAAGCTCTGTCTGTTTTCAAGGCATCTGGGAAACAGGTTTTTAAAGTACTATCTGCCATACAGGAAATCTGTGATTTGTGCAGTTTTAATACTGAATGTGTAGGAAGAGAAGTCATGCAGCTTGTACACAGCTTAGTTCACAGTCAAGTGAGACAGAACAGCTTCTCTTTAAGCCTAATGTAGTCTCAGCAACGTCTGCTGGGTTAAATTAGGTTTAATCAACTACGTACCTGGTTATATATTAGCATTCCATGCAACAATTTCCAGAAGCATTCAGGACAATCCCAGAGCTATTTCCACTAATATTAACTGGAGCATTACATCAGTATTTACTTTAATGGCAGCAGAAGGTGGGTTTGAGAACTGTTTTGAATTCATTCCTCAAAACCTTTGTACTATCCTGGAAGGAAATGTTCCAAGGATAAAAACACCAGGAACAAAAGAATGAAGGTGGGCTGCAAGAATCTACACAGCAAAAAAGTCACAGTCCTAGACCTCTGCCATTTGAGACAATAGACCATAGACCTTGCTTCCCTAATACTTAAGCACCTTGTTCATGTCCTTTGTCAGATAAGTGCTACAAAGTGTTGAGTTCTTCATCTGGGAACCAACACCTAAGCCATATAAGATATATTTATTTGACCTAAAAGCTGTCTAATTCACACTATTGTCTGATACATAAGTTACTGCCACCATGGAGCAGTCTTGAATTCAAATAGAGTCGTTTTCTCTACTCTTCTACCAAGGTAAAAGGTAAAGGTACCCCTGCCCGTACGGGCCAGTCTTGACAGACTCTGGGGTTGTGTGCCCATCTCACTCAAGAGGCCAGGGGCCAGCGCTGTCCGGAGACACTTCCGGGTCACGTGGCCAGCATGACAAAGCTGCATCTGGCGAGCCAGAGCCGCACACGGAAACGCCGTTTACCTTCCCGCTGGTAAGCGGTCCCTATTTATCTACTTGCACCCGGAGGTGCTTTCGAACTGCTAGGTTGGCAGGCGCTGGGACCGAGCAGCGGGAGCGCACCCCGCCGCAGGGATTCGAACCGCCGACCTTTCGATCAGCAAGTCCTAGGCGCTGAGGCTTTAACCCACAGCGCTACCTGCGTCCCTACTCTTCTACCAAACTGCTCCTTAAAAGATTTGAACTTTCCATTGGGGTTGGGGAAAAGGAGAAAACCATCTGATGAACATGATGAGCTTGAAGGCTTCCAGACCTGATACCAACAAATTTAATGGCCAAACTAGGAAGACAGAAAGTGTTAGGCTTCAGTGTCAAGGTCACTGAGGTTATAGTCTGAATGTCGCTATTGCACTTTTTTGGAACACGGTGAGTTTTCACATTGGTCTTCCCTGCCCCATTAGATCTTCCTCGACCTAAGAATTCTTTGGCTCTTTTGTTCACTTTCCTTTACTTGCTGGCTGTTACTGGAGCAGTCTTGTTAACGATGCTGCAGGGGCTCTGAAGGATTTAAGTGTTTCTGTGGAAAGCTACTCATGCCAGAACTCACTCAGTCTGTTGGAGCGGCGATCAAAGCGAGTGTTAATGCTTTCTCCCAAATAATGGGCCATAAACAGTTATCGTTTTCCCTCTTGCAATTTCTTGGCCAGTAAGTGGGGCAAATTTCATACCATATGGCTTAGCCCAAGCTTCAGAGGATTTTGAACACAGTGCACATATCTTTCCTTCCATTTTGAGGATATTGCATTTCCCATGCATTTAAAGCACATAATTTCATACTTTCCCCAGATACAGAAAGCATACTAACAGTGAACACACAGCATGGATTGGATTCACACCATTGTCACATATACTGACTGGGTCTCTTACGCAATTCAGTGACATAACCCCTCCGCCCCAATATGGTTGAGTTACTTTTGGAACTTTCCTTTGAGGACCATCTAATTCTTTGAAACTATGCATTTCACTTCTCTGACTTAGGCATTGGTTTATTTCTTTTTTTAAGGGGGTGTAAAGAATGGCATAACTCCTCTGCAACAAGCCTAGCCTCCTTATCCATTATCACATGGTATAGGGAGAGGCCATATATTCACTGCTCTTCTCTAGCTCTTCTCCTTTTGTATCACAAGACTTGGCTCAATGAGAGCTCAAGATGGAACTTCTTATCTCCAAAGATGCAGCAAACAAACCAATTTGAAAGTAGAAGTGCTCTTCCAGGAGAGAAAGGAGTATCTTTGTTCCTGCCCCTGTCATCCTAGAGAAGTGACTTTCATCGTTGTTCAAGGTGGCCTCCTATGCCTGACTTAGATATTTCAGCCTCCCCAATCTAGTGCCCTTTTGATGTTGCTGGACTACAAGTTTCATCAGCACTGACCATTGCCTATGCTAACTGGGCTGATGGGAGTTGTATTTCAAAACGTCAGGAGGATACCAGGTTGGTTATGGTTGCGTTATTCATATACAACAATAGGCTGAATAGATTTCTCTGTTTATTGTGTGCATTATGAGCAAATATATTTCTCTGACCAGGTAGCATATCATATATGTATGCTTTGATAATAATTATAAACTATTTGTAATCTCTCACTGGAAGGACAGATCGTGAAGCTGAGGCTCCAATACTTTGGCCACCTCATGAGAAGAGAAGACTCCCTGGGAAAGTCCCTGGGAAAAGATGGAGGGCACAAGGAGAAGGGGACGACAGAGGACGAGATGGTTGGATAGTGTTCTTGAAGCTACCAGCACGAGTTTGACCAAACTGCAGAAGGCAGTGGAAGACAGAAGTGCCTGGCGTGCTCTGGTCCATGGGGTCATGAAGAGTCGGACACGACTAAACTAAACAACAACATTTGTGATCTGTGTAAGATACTTCATTGCGAGGTATAATTGACATTTTTTAAAATATCTTTTGCAGACTGCAGAAGATGTGTCATTTCATTTCTGCCAACTGTCCATCAAGTCAATAGGATTCAGTTTGACAGTTCCATTTCATTCTTTGTTTACTATATGAATAAATGGGAAATTGGAAATCCAGCCGCACATAGATGACAGTGCAGCTGCTCCCCATAAGAAATGCATTCAGCACTTTATAGTGTTGCTCAGCTGAGTTGATGGAAGTTTGTTACTATACAAAATCCTCCTTATTAAGTATATAGAAGAATACAGGGCCTGTCCAGATTTGGGTCTGTTTCGTCGTTTGTTGCAGATATATTCTGCAACATGTTATTGACACAAAAATAGCGTATTAGTGGTGGATTTATAATGGAACATCCACACATCATTCTACTGTTAGCACCTTATTTCCACCTGGAGGGGCATCCTTGTGTCTTAGTGCAACAAAAGCAGGTCCAAAAAAGTTAGAAAATCTGAGAAAGTTACAGGAAAGACACTTACTGGAAATGTCTGCCTCAAAACATTTGCAGGTGCAAAGCATTGAAAGCAGGATTGCATATAACCACCCCAATACCACCATGAGCACAAATCATCATGAATAAACAATAAAAGGATGTCTGGGGAAGCCCACAGTGAAAATGTCACTTTGGCACTAGTAAGACTGCAGGTGCCCAGAAACAATCAGGAACTAGGTGAACAAACATAAGCTCAATGTAGGGGGAAAATATGATAGCGGCTTTACTTTCATAACTTGGTTTCATTTCTCCTTTCTCTATCCAAATATTTCCCTTAAAATGGTTCAGGTTTGCCATACTTGGAAATGCATATAACTGGGTGAATTGCTGAAGTTTGTCTGCTTTAAAGTACAGACAATAGAAGCTGCATTCTCCAAACACACACCATGTATGCACGCATGCATACTTACACAAAAACACACAGGACATTTAAAACTATATTGAATGAATACTGTAGTGCCTGTAGTGCCAACAGCAATGAACACCACCAGAAGCATATGATTGGTATCAGAACTATAGTCAGAAGACAACTTTGTATAAGCAGGCTAAATATGAGCTGCCCTCCCTTGTTCAATTGGGTGTGATGTTTTCTTTTAATAACATTATATGCCCATTATCAGAGGTAAAAATGACTAATACCTAATGCTCATTAGCTTTAGCCATTGCCCTTTATGGATAAACACGGTGCTTACAGAAAGCTTCCATAACGTAAAATGTGACTTTTTGTTTGATTGATTCAAGGAAAAACAAACACAGGAAGAACACAGCAGATTAACTCTGTCGCATCACTTTATCCCCTTATGCAGTCTTGCCAAAATAAACAGGTGAAGATAAATATGTTAGGGGGATGAAATGCAGTTAGGTGATTACAGTGACAAAGAGAGAGAAGATTAAAAGGTGCATTATTTAACACTGCCTGCAAGAAAGTTGAGGAAATCTCTTAGGAGAGTAGTTTAGCTAGATTTAAAAACAAAACAAAAAAGCAGGCAGCACAGCAGTGACCCCAAAGTAGCATGCCATTGCTGGTATTACCTGGGATAGTAAAATGTTGTAAATTACAATTTCCATCACCCCTGACCATTGGATGTGGCAGCTGGGACATGAGAGGAGTTGTAGTCTCTCTCTGGAACATCCTGTTCTTAGAGCTGCTATGTATTATGCTCTTTTGCATATTTTATTCTGCATGCTAAATACAAAGATTCAAAATACATGTTTGAGCACACCACATTTGTATCTGATTCTGGCATGTGCTAATGTGTCCGCCAGTACCTCCTATGATGCCCACATAAGGCCTGAGAAAAAATCCCCTCAAAAATCCACATGAGGCTGTTTGCTCTTCCTGTTCAATTTCTCTCTGCACTGGTTTGGTCTCTCCTGTACTGGACACATACTTATGCTGACCTGTCCCTGGATGCCAGAAGTGGACACCCTCCCCTCCTTCTGTTCTGAACAGAGGTATGAAGAGTCAGTGCATTAGTGGCTGATGTAGGCATCTTTTTCCTGCTGATGGGGATGTAAATACCTGCACAATTCTGTGGTCCTGTCTCTTCTTCTGCTCTTTTAGATGAGGCAGCCATTTTGTGTTATGCCACATCCCTTGGCAGCCATTTTGTTATTGGCACCCATAACCCTTTCTCAATATTCTAAATGTTCCCACTGGTCCCCAAAAGTTGGGTGTCTCTGTTCTACAGGGGACTTCTGATTAGCTATACCTCAATGTGGCATGTGCAAGTCCGGAACAGGAAACATGTATTGTGGAGGAAGGAACCCTTGCTCTTAAGCAAGTTTCTAGCTTTTGAACATTTTAGTGAATTTTCAGCTTTGTCATCTTTCCCCTCACAACAAACCCACTGCCACTCCCCCTGCTTCTCTTTTAAAATGCTAAAGGACATTTGCAACTGGTAATTTAGCCTTCCATATGTAGATGGAATCAAACCATCTGCAGGAGAACACAGTAAAAAGTTAAGCCAACACCCAAAAAGCCAATCCCTCCCTCTTCTAAACATCAGGCTGTTGTCACGTTCTTGCCATTTTCTCTTCACTTCAGTTGCGGCTGCATCATGATGGTTTCAGTTAACATTCACAGCCTTTATGTAGGCTGCTATGATGCTTGAAAGATGGGTGCTAGAAAGCCTCAGGAAATGTGAAACACTGGCTTCCAATGAACAGCTCCCAAAATAGCAGCTGTTAAGAATGGATAGCTAGGAAGTGGATAGAACATGGGAAGCCAACATGAAGACCAGAAGCAAAACACTGCAAAAATCTTTCTGCTGAGGAGGCTTCGTGTCCAGACCCAAAACCCTTTTAGCATGCTGATGCTAGGACTCAGGATGGAAACATCTACTGAAGAAAAGCGGAAAAGTGCAACTCAGTGTATTTCCTCACCCATTGCTAAGTAACTTTAACCCATGTCAGAGAAAGCAAGTTTAAGATAATGAGAAGTCCTGGACCTCCTGCCTTTAAAAAGAAGGAGGAAATGCCAGGAATGTACATGTCAGCTAGCATGACACCTTTCTTACAATTAGTAATTCCTAACTAACAAGAGGAAAAATGAAATGCCATTCCCCACCCAGTATGCAGAGTTGCTAAGTGTGCAAAAAAAAAAAAAGTAGTCAGAGCAAAAGCAAACATCATCATGGCTGGAGCATAATAGTGAAGGATGTGTTGACTTAAGAACTAGACTTAAAGTTGTACTATGAAGCCGCAACTTTTTGCTGGCTAAAAGACTGGCTACTTCTCGAAGACACTGATGTACTGGATCTGGAAGGTTTTAACAATGCTTTTGGTTGGCATGCATACTTATGGTATGACAAGGTTAAGATCAATAAGGCCTTTAAGAACCATATTGTCAGGAAAGCAGTATTTAATGTCTGGACAAAATACAAAGACTTATTGGAAAATAAGACTCCGAGGTGGCTTTCGCCTCTGGAAGCTAAGGCCCGAAAAAGACCCAATATGGAGGCCAAATGGCCAAAATATTGGGAAATATTAGAAAAAGATGGAGACAATTGGAAATTGCAGAGTTTGGAGAAAATGAAGGATAAAGTGCGAGACTGGTTACATTACGCTCAGATTAAAGAAGTTTTTAAAAATGACAGAAAGTTAGGGTTCCAGGTGGAGAAATCGAAGTTGGAAACAGAATTGTTAGAACCAAAGACTAAGGTACTATCTAGAATGTATAACTTGCTGTTAAAATGGAATACACAAGACGAAATGGTTAAATCGGCTATGATAAAGTTGGCACAGGACATTGGGCATAACATTATGTTTGAGGACTGGGAAAGGTTGTGGACCACTGGGCTGAACTTCACCGCATGTAATGCTCTGAAGGAAAATGTAATGAAAATGATATATAGGTGGTACATGACCCCAGTTAAACTTGCCAAAATATACCATTCGTCTGATAATAAATGTTGGAAATGTAAGGAAAATGAAGGAACATTCTTTCATCTCTGGTGGACTTGCCCTAAAGTGAAGGCCTTCTGGGAAATGATATATAATGAGTTGAAAAAGGTATTTAAGTATACCTTCACTAAGAAACCAGAGGCCTTCCTTCTGGGTATTGTCGGCCAGAAGGTGTTAAAGAAGGACCGAACATTTTTTCTGTATGCAACAACGGCAGCAAGGATACTCATCGCTAAGAACTGGAAAACGCAAGATCTACCCACACTGGAAGAGTGGCAGATGCAGCTGATGGACTATATGCAACTGGCCGAGATGACTGGCAGAATCCGAGACCTGGGAGAAGAGAGGATCGAGGAAGACTGGAAGAAATTTAAGACGTATTTACAAAAACATTGTAATTTGGTTGAATGTTAAGAAGGATGCTAGATTATAAATAACCGGCCACCACTAAATTAGATTTGAATTTGATGATAAGTGAGATTAAAGAAAACACAAACCTTTTGGAGAATTGCTAGATTGTATTTAAATGAGTGGATATAAGATTGTAAACAAGTTGATAATTTGCTTGGAAAAACTTTTTAACGATGTAAGTGGGAGCGGGAGACGTGAGGGCGTCCAAAGAAGTGATGAAATCACGTTTTGATATAAGTAATGTTGTTTATTATTTGTGCATTTGTATCAAAAAAATTTAATAAATATTTATTTTTTTTAAAAAAGAACTAGTGGCCTGTAGCCAAAGATTTGGCTGATAAAGCTCCAATTGCTATGTGAAATTGATCTTGCTTGAGTACCTCTCAGCTTTCCCAGCTTCTTGGGGCCAAGACCTTCAAAATGCCACTTCTGTGTTTGCACCACTGGCACTAACACAAAGCTCCCCCCTTTCCCTTCACCCCGTCTTTCTTGACTTACTGCTTATGCCATTCTTTGCTGGAAGCCATACCCCAACCCCCAGGAAAGAGATTCTGTTGTCCTTACACCACAGGGAAATTCTGGATTGAGGGGGGGACGGGACTGGCATGGGTAGGAATTGGCAAAACTGCTTTCTCTGGGTGGAGAAGCACAGCAGAGCAAGGAGAAGGGAAGGTGGAAGCTGCTGCACTCGGTGCACATTCAATGTGAACTCTCATCTCATCTTCTTCATCTCCTTCTTCGGCTACAAAAACTCTCCTGCCCTCACCTGAAAGAGGGACATCAGCAAAGGCAGCTGTATGTGCAAGTGCTAAGAAGGCCCTCCAGTCAAAGGTTCCCTACCCCGCCTGATTTTAAAGAGACATTTAGAAGATATAACAAGATCAATAAGATGCATTATATAGCTAGAGAAGAAAAATCCATCCAATTTCAGCCACTTCTGAACAGAATTTTGTCGATTACACTTTAGCACAGAACAAAAGCAGAGAGCTAATCTGTGTGACTCATCTCCGGAGACTGTGTGGGTGGAAAACAGGACCAGAAGGCAAAGACCACAGAAGTGTAAACTTCTGTGTATGCCATGACCAGATAATGTACAGGAGCAGAACAGTGTATGTTGAACTTCTTTGTAAGTAACATGGTTGCTGCCCAAAAAAGATTCCGGAGGAAACAGTTTGAAGCGTTGGAAGATTATATATGTGAATATCTGATCGGTATTATACATTTTTTCACTAGTAACATTTGTTTCCATACACTTTATTACCGTTTTCTCAAGCAATACAGAAGACATAACCAGCAGAAGACAAATTATAAGATTAGAAGGTTGTCCAACACAACCACCCACAACCAAATAATAATTATTAATAATAATAATCGCAACCTCGTCATTATTTACCAAACAGATGAATTCAGTAACAAACTAACAAAGTTCATGTCAAAGGTAATTGAAAGAGATAGAACCAACTTAGAAACATAAAAGGCCACAAATGACATTTCTCTATGACTAAGTGAAATATTAAAGTGGCACCCCTCCTCTCCCCAGCCTTCTGATCCCAAAGGCTTTTTGGTCTTACAGCTGTGCCTCATCAATCCCATAGACTCAAGAACTTGGGTCTCAACCAGACCCCTTCCTTACCCCTGCATCTCCATCCCCACAGTCAGGAAACCGCATTGCACAGGAATTCCTAGTTTACCTTCTCCCATACTTGTTGCTCAGGGAACCTGGAGCCTAAAAGTCAGCTGCTGTTTATGCATTCGCATGTCATGTCACATCCATCTTCAGGTTTACTGAACTTCTCACCTGCCTCTTCTTACTCCCTCTGAAATCCCCCCTGCTTTTTTAATTGCCTGCTTCCTGCATTAAACACTTTCTCTCTCTTCCATCACATCTGTTCATCATTATCAGAAATGTACAGAAGCATTTTGGCATCATATAAAACCACCCAAACACTGAGTTCTGGTCTGTGTTCCCTTCACTATCTAAGAGTGGGCCTTTTCTGTCATGGTACCAAGGCTTTCAAACTCTGAGATCTACCTGCCCTATTTCTACTCACCTTGTGAGCTTTTGCCTCTAACAATTAACTGCCATTCATTTGTTTTATTTACTTATAAAGTGGAACTAGTCTTGTTATAAAAATTTCCCATGGGGGGGTTGAATAGTATAGTCCCTAAGGCTCAGTTCCCTTTTGTTCATTCTGGGGCCTATCCCTTTCTCTTCCACACTTTGGAGGGAAATTTCCTTGGGCTTATACAGTGTCATGATATCTGTGCTCTTGTCATATTTAATATATTTTACAACTATCCCATCGTCTCACTAAGCCCCTTCATATCACCTTTCTTATCAAGCCATATTTACATAACTAAAAATCCTATGTTGCACAGAAATACATGAAATGAATACCCCCCCCCCCGATAGTTCAGTTGGTCACGCCCTGTGAACACTACAAATTACAGTTGTAATATGCCCTGGCAACAAATGCTCAAATAATTAAATGGATTCACTGAATTCTGATGGGGATTCGAAAATTCTAAAGGAAAACTAGTTCAGAGGAGAGAGGGTATTGAAGCAACAGAAATCAGCTTTGCCAAGGCTCAAAGGCCTTCTGATGCAGGAACATTTTTACTAAACACGCAGTCAACTCCCTCCCAAACACACACATCTCAAAATCATGATATGTGCATATGTGGACTACTTTACAGAGGGCAGCCCTCTACTTGTCTGGTCCAAGTCCAGTTTAAAGAACCACAAAGGGGGAGAGCAAGAGAGACCCTGAATTTGTCAGTCAAAAGCCAGCACCTGGACAGCAACCTGAGCAAGTTACAAGAAGAAGAAGAGTTTGGATTTGATATCCCGCTTTACCACTACTCTAAGTAGTCTCAAAGTGGCTAACATTCTCCTTTCCCTTCCTTCCCCACAACAAACACTCTGTGAGGTGAGTGGGGCTGAGAGACTTCAAAGAAGTGTGACTAGCCCAAGGTCACCCAGCAGCTGCATGTGGAGGAGCGGAGACGCGAACCCAGTTCACCAGATTACGAGTCTACCACTCTTAACCACTACATCACACTGGCTCTCACAGGTCACAGTGTTCCCCATTTTGGTAAGCTGTTTTATATTTCTGTTGAAATTAGAGTCATTACTTCTCAATTTACATCTGCACATCTGCATCAGCATATGCAAGTCCTCATCCGTTCTCTTTTCGGTGATGCATTTTTGTAAGCGATGACTATAGAGGCCACACTAAAATCAAGCTACAGTTTTAATGAGTGACACATTTTTAGTTTTCAAACAAAAACGGAATGTTATTCTTCATGTGGCCTTACACCTTTCCCATTTCAGGCATACAGGCTAAATGAATGACAATTCAAGATTATATTTTATGGTCTGTTCTATAACAGCTGCCAAAAATAATGTTTAAAAGGGTATGCTTTCTTTCTCACTGACTGTCAGATTATATGGGGTGGGGGAGTTTGTTTCACAGAAAGTACATATTCAATTAAAGAATAAGGAGGAGAGGTTTCCAAAAATGCCTCTTTTAGGGATTAATGTCCCATATCTAAGGAAATATGTTATCTGCAGAAGTTTGGTTCAAATCCTAGGTTGGCTTCAAAGGCAGAAATCATAAATTTAACATTTCTTTTTTCTTATTAACTTAAAAGGAGTGTATATTGCTGCTCCTTGGTTTGTGACTAAGTAAAAGAAAGAGATTACTGGGAGCACGGTATGAATATGAGAGGTTTGCAAGGCTTGTGTAAATTGAGATTTTCATTTTTGTATATAGTCTGTGTCCTACATAGGCAGTACAAAGCTGGCACACTACACCTGCCTTTCCCCTGCAAAGCTCTTTATTCAGATATTGGAACAACTGGCACATGCAGGTACATTACCACATGGGAGCAGCACGTGAATGAGCAGGGAGGAAATAACTGATGGGCTGGAAGAGAAACAGAATTGTGCCTCTGAATTACACCTATAAACTGGCCTAGCTTCTCTTTTTTTCCATAGTGGCTCATATTGGGTGGGGCAGCACTTCATTTTTCTGATGTGAGCCTTAGGGAGGGTGCAGACAATAGATGGAGGATAAATTTGATCCAGTACACATTTAAAGCTGAATCTGTTTAATTTGCACTTGCCAAAACAATATATGAGTATGGAGAAATGTGAAAAATGGGCAATTTATTTTACTACCCTTTACAGATCAAAAGCAACTTTGTTACTTTAGAAACATAAAGTGGATTTAGTATAACTTGGTTTGTAATTGTAATGATCTAATACTGTACATAGTCTAACATAAAGGTTTTAGAAATTATCTTGGTGAAGTAAATATATGAACACCTTGTCTTAAACCTTTCACTCATCATTCTCCCCCCCCCCCAAAAAAAATCATAATCCAAAATTTTCAGGGGGGAAACACATTTTCCCCAGGTTTCCTCCTGCCCCCGGGCCTTCACATATCTAGTTGGCAAATACACAAGTTCCTCAGAACAGTTTTGGCAAAAGATATTTCTACCTCACTCCCATTTTCCTCTGCAAGGTAGAAGTCATCACCAAAAACCTAAAGCACCCCAGGGAGATATTTAGTCATGCTCACAGAAAGTACAAGACCTACTAACCCCTCAGGCCACATTGTAATTGACAAAAGGTTCATTACATATTTGCAAAAATCAATAGCAATATATTTTTCAGTGAATAACAGACATAGGTCCAATACGGTGGGCGAGGGAGAAAATATCGTAAGATGATTCAGTTGCTGCTTCTTTGGGGCAAAGAGAGTGTGCAGGTGCTCACATAGATTTATAGAATGGAAAGGGACCCTGAGGATCATGAAGTCCAACCCCCTGCAATGTAGGAATATGCAGCTGTCCCTATTGGGGGTCGAACCCACAACCTTGGCATTATCAGCACCACGCTCTAACCAATTGAGCTATCCAGCTGGGGTGGTGAGTGAGATATATATAAAGCATGTACGTCTTTGTTACTTGCAATTACAGTTCCAAACTGAAATAGCAATGCTCTGTAAGGAAAACAGCAAAAGGTGTTATCCCAAGTGAGGTTATTTTAGGATTGCCACACAACTGTACCCCCAGTGCACCGGAGAGGAAATGTGAGAAATAAAGTCTTTCAATCAAAAGTAACAGAATGAGGACCACAATTGTGGTATTTATAATTTATACCATAAGCCTATATGCTAAACATTAAGTATGTTGAATTTGTGGGTTTAAACATGTTTTTGATACTAATTTGACACTGGCACCTGCTACAGCAAACTTCCAGTTGGCTGAGGCTCCGTGCAATGGGCACCCATTAATTGAAAATATTGCAGTATAATTTGCATTCAAGCTAAACTAGGAAACATGATTGCTTTGTTTTATTGGGATCTCGGCTGCACACAATACACAGTACCTTTCATGGTACCTATGTTCATAATGCAAAGTCAAACCATGTTCTTATGTGTTTAGTTTATATATATATGCCACCTTTCTACAGGGAACTGTGTCCAAAATGGCTCACATTCAACAAGACAATAAACAATTTTAATCAACATAGAATGAATTCAATATTCCGATATGTCTTTGTCACAATCAGCACGGTTTCTGTTCTGCTGCAGTTTGGTTTCCCCCAAGTACCACATTATACGTTTCCTGTCCACTACTTAGCATTATTTATGCAAGTTATGAATTTAGTGTGATGAATGACATAATTACCTCCACACCATTCATTTCAGTGCAAATGTGTAAAGTGCAAAGCAGAACAATGTAAAAAAAGAAGAAGCCAACAAAAATGGCAATTTCCAATTCTTCGGCATTGGTAGCAAAAAATGTATGGGCTATATTCATTCTAGAAATTTCACCCTACCTTCTATTATACCACAAGAGCAATGTGAAGTAATAGCCCAAGGGAAAACCGATGCTAATTCAGGCTGGTTTGCTAATGTACTAAAATTAACACAACGTAGATGCTGTTTTCTACATGAATAATTTATTGAAAAACTAAGCTCCCCATCTCTAGTTACATTAATATTTCAAAATGATAATGAACAGGACAAGTTACCCTTGAAACGTATTTTACATTTACACATTGAAATTAGTGGGCCTTATTACAGTACAAGGGTGAACATTCTCTCATTTCCTCTATTAGTAAACTAGATTTGTGCATGTAGACATTCCAGGTGGGGATATGTGTTAGAGGACACATGGCACTTTATAGCACCAAGAGGCTCTCAAAAGAATCCTCAGCTTATTCCTATCATTTGCATCTCCTTGCTGCACATTCATATAGGTTAAGATTCCACACATTTGTTCATGGGGCCAAGTAACGTAACTTTCAAAATGTATAAACTTGGTTTATATTAATACATTTCTCAGATTTGCTCCCCCCCCCCAAAAAAAAGAAGAAGCTGGTTTCCTTCTAGCCTAAGAGGTACATTTACAGGACATTCCGATGTATTAGGCATAGTGAAGAATGGCTAACAATAAGCCACAAACTCAGTAATGCACCATATAAAACCAGCTTGTCAGGCAAGTGTTATTCCCTGGAGCATCAAGTACAAATGCAGCTTCTAAATTCTAGCTCCTTGGGGGGAATGAAGGTGATGTGAACTTTTAGCTGCCACTGTGTTCTCTCTTTTAGCAATTTTCCTCTATAATGAAATAAAAGTATTAATTTTAAAGGCTGACAACACTCCAGTCGTTGTGGGTAAACATCATCACCTTCAGCTAAGTCTCCCATGTGCACAACACATTTTTTGTATATTGTTTGGCTATGCCTTCTAGAAGACAGCAAGTTGTATGGTGTAGTGGTTAGACATGGATACAGAAGCCCAGCTCCATTTGGCCATAAGCCTCCCCAGGCATCAGGATGTTTTTCTTATCATTGTTACTGCACAGATATTGGTCATTGTTTTGATGCGTTTTGTTGCCTAATACATGTTGTAAATCTCTTTGGGATTTCTTTCATACAAAGTGATATACAAGTTTAATAAATCAATTCAAATTTAGAACCACAGAATCATGGGTTGGAAGGGACCCTGGATGTCATTTAGTCAAACGCCCTGCTCACTGCACCATCAGTACCTGCCACATGGCTAGGAGAACAAATAAATGTCACCTGGTAGCAGCCGATGGGATGCAGGGAAACTCAGTCATCATAACTGAGAGGCCAGCAACATTTATCTCCTCCTCTCATTGAAATTTTCCTCCACAGCTGGTCATTAGAAGAATTTGCAACTAAGAACTGGTGCCCAAGATTGCTTATTTCCTCCTCAGTCTCAATCCATTCTCCTTTTGTGTCATGTCTTTTTACATAGTGAGCCCTAAGCTGTGAGGGAGCCCTTTTGGGGGTCATGTATGGCATCAAAATTAATTAAATAAATATAAAATAATAAATAAATTTCCCAACCAAGTGATCAGGAGTCCTTGTCAGGGATAAAGGTGGGATACTGAATGAATGAAGGTGTATTTCCTACAAAATCAGCACTGCACTAAGGAAGAGAATGCCAACACTGGTGAAGCCCTACAAACTCCTGGGGAGGGGGTTCATTTTAAAGTTCTCCCAGCAGCTCAGGAGCTGTTCATGGACAAATGGCACCCACACAGCTGAAAGACTGTTTAAAGGGCATCCACACATTCTTTTTTCCTTTGAAGGAAACGCTAGACAACATATTCTTCAGAAGGCAGCTCTTTTCCCCAGACAGAAAACATTTGGAGTCCCCTGATCCTCCTTTCAGAAAACACCTATTATGATAGAAAGTACTTCGTAAACACTTCCAATCACTTAAATTACAATTGTACTCATAGCAACACATTAACACTCCTTTCAGAATCCCTCCTCTCTTTTTACTTTTTAATCCAAGAGATTTTCACAGAGCTAAAGTTTGTGGCCATTCATTTTGCAGTAAGACGTATTTAAAATTCACAGCAAGCCTTTAAGATTTCCACACTTTGTGTCTCAGTATACAAGAAAGCTTTAGAAACAGATCTGGTATTCTGTTTCTCAAGAGAGGTGACTATTTTGTTATTTTCCAGCAATTAGTCACAGTTCTCCTTTGAAAATCAACTAAGTGCGTATCCTCCTGCTGAAGTATTCAATTTATTATTTCTTTTTGTTTGTTTGTTTGTTTGTTTGTTTGTTGCTTGTTTGTTTTACTGTGGAAATATTTGGATCATTTTTGTTCTTCTTTCCACTAATCCTAACAAAGATCAGACACAAAAGCTGTGTGTAGGATAGAATTCATTTTGCATATGAGCCTTACAAAACCTTTAGTTAATACCTGTTTCATATGCAACAGTTCATTCTCTTTTTTTAGGTGTAATTAAATTGATGCATCACTTCAGTTTTATTGATTTCTCTAGATTCCCAGCCTCTGTGATCTGCCTGGCCCCAATATCTCCCAGTTCCTAAATTTACAGCTCTAGTCTTCTTCAAACCATAGTAACATTTTCCTGCTTCACAAGAAATGTGTCTTCATTCATAAGTAAGACCACTAATGGCAGTGAAGCTTCTTTTTCTGCAATGTACACTGCACGATCTCACTCTCCATACACAGTGGCCCAGCAGATCCCATATTGTTGAATTGTTTAATTTGTTCTGGGATCTCATGGAGAAGGGACGGGAATAAATCTAATGAAATAATAAAAAATATCAACTGAGAATGCCTCCTAGACTATTCTCCATAATATTCTGCAACACAAAGGGGGTTCACAGTAGGCATTTTATTTTTATCTATTTATTTAGGGTTGCCCTATGCCATCTTTTTTTCCAGGACACACCCTCTTTTTTGAATAAAAATGTCCAGGCCTATTTTTAAAATTTGGCAAAATGTCTGGGATTTTTTTTTGTTTTTGTTTACAGTAACCAAAGAAATTTTTTCTAGTATGTTATACTCAGATCTGGGACGCGGGTGGTGCTGTGGGTTAAACCACAGACCCTAGGGCTTGCCAATCAGAAGGTTGGCAGTTCGAATCCCCGCGACGGGGTGAGCTCCTGTTGCTTGGTCCCTGCTCCTGCCAACCTAGCAATTCGAAAGCACATCAAAGTGCAAGTAGATAAATAGGTACCGCTCTGGCAGGAAGGTAAACGGAAGCTGTACACCAGCTCGCTCGGCCAGTAAAGCGAGATGAGCGCCCCATAGCGATCCATAGTTAAAAGTAGAAGTCAGCAAATGCATTCTCTTTTTTGCTCTTCAAAATAGGGTAACCCTAATTTATTACATTTATATCCTACCTTTCTCCCAAGAAACACACACACACACACATTTTATTTTCACAACAACCCTGTGAAGTTGGTTAGGCTGATAATAGGGCCCAAGTTCACCCAGTGAGCTTAATGGGTAAGCAGGGATTTGAGCCATAGTTTTTCCAATCCTGGGATGCGGGTGGCGCTGTGGGTAAAACCTCAGCGCCTAGGACTTGCCGATCGCATGGTCGGCGGTTCAAATCCCCGCGGTGGGGTGCGCTCCCGTTGTTCGGTCCCAGCACCTGCCAACCTAGCAGTTCAAAAGCACCCTCGGATGCAAGTAGATAAATAGGGACCGCTTACCAGCGGGAAGGTAAACGGCGTTCCGTGTGCTGCGCTGGCTCGCCAGATGCAGCTTGTCACGCTGGCCACGTGACCCAGAAGTATCTGCGGACAGCGCTGGCTCCCAGCCTATAGAGTGAGATGAGTGCACAACCCTAGAGTCTGGCAAGACTGGCCCGTACGGGCAGAGGTACCTTTACCTTTACCTTTTTCCAATCCTAGTCCAGAACATTCATCATTAAACCATACTGGATCCTGTGAACTCTTGCATGCACTCTACTATTCCCCAGAATCTTCCTCAAATATAAAAAGATGGATAACAAGATAACAATGCTATTATTAATTTGTATTATCCTATTAGTATTATTGGCAGAAGCAGCTTTCCTACCACTCAGTGCCCTAAAATCCAAAAATACAAATCAATCGATAAAAAGGTTCATTCAAAGAAAAACTTGAAACTCTCTGGATAAGAGCAGCTAATGAGCTGCAAGTTATATAGTGCCTGGAGAATTGTACCTGTGAGTTCATGCCTACTATTGTCATGGAGAGAAGGCAGAGCCTCAGGAAGTCAAGGCATAAGGGATGGAAAAATCCTAAAACAAAAGTCCTAGAACTCAAAATTTAAAATTAAAATTAAAGGCAAGCACAAGTTAAAGTTAACATGAATTTTCACATCTGCTATTACTGTCTTCAGCATTTGGCACCTCTAGTTTTATTTGGAATTATACATTATATGTTTTTCCTGTGCAGTTTGCTCTCATGCAGTTTAACAGCTAATGGTTTTCACAGCGTCTGTTCCATTGAACTCTATAAAGACTGCATGGAGTACAAAAGTTGTTGCAAATCAGCATTTTCGATATCACACTTATGATGTTACAAGCATCCATGTAATATGATCACAAATGGCCAGGTTCAGGGCGGTTTGTAGAGAGGAATGACAAAGAAGAAGAAAATATGGCAGATAACAACAGAACAAGCCTAACCATGTCTTCTCAGAAGTAAGTCATATTTAATTTGCTAGGGCTTACTCCCAGGTTAAAAGCAAAATAGGCTAACACCAAGGAAGGGAGACTGGTATGGTAAATACCAGACTTCACATGGTTTGCTCACCCAAGGTAGCGTGGAAAACCAGAGTTACAGACTACACAATAATATGTGTGAGCAGAACATTAATTAATGCTGTAAACTAAGGTTGTTTCAAGATACAACATAAATCATTAAAAAGAAATGGGTTGGAACCAGACTGTTACATGGACTTAGGTCCCATGGAAATTAAAGTGGAAAAATCAGTCACGACTAAATGAAGTCCCACTGATTTCAATAGGACCACAGCAAAAATAACTCACACAGGATTCAACCCTCTCTTTTTAAAAATAAAGCAGGTTTTTAATAGCTGGGGCTTGATTAATAAGATAAACAAAGGAAGAAGAAAACATGATTTGAAAACTAAGCACAGTGGTTAAACATATGGGTAGGTATTTTTGTAAATCTCAATTGCTACTGCTTTAAATGAATGTCGCTTCAACATTCTGTATCACTGATACTTAACCCCTTCACATTTAAGCAAAATGGGTAAGACAATGACAGATAATTGTTGGAGATGAGCTTTACTCAGAGCAGGTGACTTTCATAAGCTGGGGGGCATAAGGTGTACAAATTTGAGCATAATGTAAAGTAATTATTATTAGACAAATTACTACAGATCTGTCATCATTAAGATTTCTTTTAGGATACATCAAGGATGTAATGGCATGTGAAAAGCCAGGATTGGCCAATTACTTAACTGCTTCATATTGAACAGAGATGGCAAATAAATGGGAAGGTGCCTTATATGACCTACCTTACATTCTAAGCTCTGCTTGAAGAAAGGGTTACTAGTACAATGAGATTTAAAAAAATATAAATAATAATAATTTATTTTTAGAAAAATTGCTTTCAAAAGAATACTGCTATAGGCAATTTAAAATTCTGAGGCTAAAATCAGTTAAATCAGCATAATGAAATGGATGCATTATTATTATTTTATTGCTATTGTATTACAGATATTGCCATTTGTGCCTACTCATTGTGATTTGAGAACTTTATATCGTAGATTACATAGAGAAATGAAGGGCGTGAGGGAGAAATGTTGCGTCTGTCTTTTTTTTTTTGTCCTTATTCGAAATGAACTGCTGAGAAGTGCAGACCCAGAATAATAGCGCTTCTGAAGGTTATCATGATTCACAGTGGCATTTTGATTAGCAGCGTAGTCTAAAGAATCAATCTTGAATCAAAAACTCACTCTAGAAACCTTAAACTTTACTAAGCCTTTAATGCATGTTGCCTTTCAGCAAGATAAAAAAGAAGCCTTCTCACATTTAAACCACTCTGTCAGTTTTTTAAAAAACCGCTTTAAAGTTGTAGAAAACATGCTGATTTTTATTTATATAGCCGCTTTCAAGGTCTCTGAATCAGAAGCTCTTCATGTTTTATCCAGCCAATCTGCTGAACATATTTTTGCATGAGCTCATTTGCCAAGGCATGGTACAGTAAATGTCGTCCTTCTATTGTCACTCAGGTAAGCACCTCATTTCACTACTTTGAAGTGCTTCTTAGAATTCCACCAAATATCG
The DNA here is from genome assembly GCF_964106915.1 of Podarcis gaigeae. Classification (NCBI taxonomy): domain Eukaryota; kingdom Metazoa; phylum Chordata; class Lepidosauria; order Squamata; family Lacertidae; genus Podarcis; species Podarcis gaigeae. The sequence goes on from NC_139685.1 coordinate 36,456,861, forward strand.
CTATCTTCCCCATTGTGTTGAGCACACCCACAGTATGAACATACAAAGCTACCTTATACATTGATCTATCATTGTCTACTCTGACTGGCAGAGTCTCAGATATGCCCTCTCCTTATCAGGTTTTGATGTATCTCAAGGTCGGCAAGCCATTTACCATATTTTTCGCTCTATAAGACACACCCAACCATAAGATGCACCTAGTTTTTAGAGGAGGAAAACAAGAAAAGCCAGCAAGAGCCGCAGACTCTCTCACTCGGTGCGGCTCTTTAAAGATAGAGCAGCTCTTGCTGACTTTTCCGGGAGGTGGGAGAAGGGACTGATGGGCTGCCCTCCGTCCCTTTTCCCACCTCCCTGAAAAGCCAAAGCAAGCTGCGCAGCTATCGCTGAAGCCAGAAGAGCAATAGTGAAAGCTGTGCAGCCCGTAAGGGCTCCCTTCCGTTCCTCCTCCTGCTTCGCTGGGAAGCCAGCAGAACAAGAGGCGCTGCGCAGTTCTCACTCTTGTTCTGCTGGGTTCAGTGATAGCTGCGTTGCCTGCATTCACTCCATAAGACGCACACACATTTCCCCTTACTTTTTAGGAGGAAAAAAGTGTGTCTTATGGAGCAAAAAATACGGTATTTGGCAAACTTCAGTTTGGTTAGGCACAAAACATTCCATTTTCTTCTCTAATTAAAAACCACCCATCTGCTCAGAAAGTCCTCTTCATGTGAGAAGAGAGTCTTACATTACTTTGAATAAAGACTTCCATAATGTTTCTAGTAAGTACCACTCTATGTCAATCCAATTCACACACACCTACAATCAATAATTTTAATCATTCCAGGACAGCCCTCTGCCCTCATCTAAATGATCGTTTAGTTTTCCTTCCAATCTTGAGCAAAATTCTTATTTTAGTCCATTTGGAAGTTCATTAGCAAATTTAGCAGGTTAAAGATTATTTGGAAATTAAGCATTTCATCATGAGAAAGTTAAAAATATGGCTCAGACCTCATGGGACTGTGCTACCTTAGAATGCAGGTGAGAGGATCATGGGACTGCATCCAGTCTAAACTTTTTGCCTGTGGAAAGCTAACAATTCAGGAAGAGGAGTTCTACCCAAGCCTTCTGCCCATGGACGTAGTCAAGGGGTGCAGGGAGGGACAGCATCCCTCCCAAATCAACAAAAATCAATAAAATACACAGATAACAGAGTTTCTGCCCCCTCCTAACAAAAGGCTTGCCCCCCTAACAAAAATCCAGGCTACACCGATACTTCTACCTAATGCATTAGCTTTCCATATGCAGGGAGTTTTGCAGTGGAGAAGAAATGAAATGTGATCATTCACATGCATTTTGGGGTGGAGCAGTCCCAGGAGAGTTGTTAGATTTCCTTCTTCACTTCCTTTCTCTCCCTCCTCCCCTGCCAATTTTGCTTTAGCCCCTAAATCCTGGTTCTGAACTGAGAGGCAGGGCTGAGGGGAAGAATCTCAGGATTCTGTGACTGTCTAACTTTATATCTGATGGAGAAATTCCCTATTGAAAGTTGAGGAAGGATGAAAAGGGACTAGGATCACTGTATACAACATCACACAGCTCCTCATTTACAAAAGATCAAAGTGATTTTGTTCCCTCTCATTTCACATTCCCTCTGAGAATCACAAACACACACACACAAATCAGTGTCATTTTACTGACATTTAAAAATGCTAAATCAATAGTAACTAGGTTGTCTCTTCTTCCACAATTTGCACCTTAGAGTATGTGAATTTTATCTTGCACATTATGAATGCCTCGTATTCAGGTCAAGGGAAGATGCAGGTATTTTTTGCTTTTTGCTTCTTTTCTTGCAGTTCCTACAAAACGAAACAAACTGCTTGAAATTTCCGTATCCACTCTGTCATGCTCCTTTCCCAATGAAAAGTGTAATCCAACCTCCTACCTGCAGGCCAAATTAGGCCCAAAAGAGTCCTAATTTGGCCCACCCATGAAGAAGTTTTCCCTGAACAATGCTCTCCTGCCCCACACCTGCTGTTGTATGTGGCATCAGGTATAGAGCAGGTGAATAGAATTGCTCCAAAGGAACAATGGTGAGACTTAAACTCCTGGTGGTTGTTCAGCAAGAGAAGGTTGCTGGTGTGGTATGCACTCAGTAAAGGGCATCACTCACTGCCCCGGCTGTGGGATTCTGCACCAGCTACAGCCTCCAGACCATCCATAAAGGAAGCCTCACATCAAGCACATTGCAGTAGTCTAAATGTCAGGTTACCAGTGCATGAGTCATAGTGGCTAACTATCCCTGACGAGGATCTTTCTGACATAATGAACAGAATGGGTTACTGTGGTCCTGCCTCTCACTCAGGAGTGAGTGACCCATTCTCTGCAACATGTCAAAGGATGGCACCCACACCCTTATTGTTCCCTAAACGAGTTTCACTCCTTTGGGTTCACCCTGCTACTGGTATTTTACCACACTACAGCAGTGCTGCTGATTTAGTAGTTCTAGCAGGATGTCCCAAGACAAATCAGTGAACTTGGAACTGAGACTCGGCTAGTTTAACTGCAATGAGCCCAGACATCTCTGCCTCCTTTCTTGGGGCGTTGCCACAGGAAAGATGACATGTTAATTGCTTGGGTGCACAGGGAAACAGTTTGTGCAGTCGCTGTGTTCCTTGATCAGATCCCTTGTTTTATTAAATGCTGGCAGGTATTTCTACACAAAGATGTTGTGCTGTGGCACATTAAAAATGCTCGACAGCACTGAAAATCAAGACTTAGGAAGCCATCAAAAGAAATGATAAGCCTTTGATAATATTTCATGGAGTTTTATGACAAAAAACCTTCTGGGGATGGGGGTAGGCCAAGAGTTTGAAAATGGTATAAGTGCGATATACTCTGAACAAAAAGCAAAACTAATTGTGAATAATGTGGTTACAGAAGAAATTCCTATTGAAAAAGGGACACGTCAGGGATGCCCAATCTCTCCATTACTTTTTATATCGGTCCTGGAGGTCCTGTTGAACATGATCAGAAAGGACCAGCTGGTTAAAGGAATACAGGTCGGAGTTAAACAATATAAACTGAGAGCCTTCGCAGATGATTTAGTACTTACATTGCAAGAGCCGGAATCTAGTACCAAAAGAGTATTAGAACTAATTCAAGAGTTTGGTCAAGTAGCAGGATTTAAATTAAATAAGTTGAAAACGAAGGTTTTGGAGAAAAATTTAACAACATTGGAGAAAGTAAAGTTTCAGAGTGAGACAGGGTTAACGGTGGTTAAGAAAGTGAAATATTTGGGGATAAATATGTCATCTAAAAATCTGAATTTATTTAAAGATAATTATGAGAAAACCTGGGCGGAAGTAAAAAAAAGACTTAGAAATTTGGTCAAATATGAAGCTTTCCTTGTTGGGTCGAATTTCAGTTATAAAAATGAATGTATTGCCTAGAATGTTGTTTTTGTTCCAAACATTGCAAATAGTGGATAAGATGGATTGTTTTAAGAAATGGCAGAAAGATATTTCTAAGTTTGTCTGGCAGGGCAAGAAGCCTAGAATAAAATTTAAGATATTAACTGATTCGAAAGAAAGGGGCGGATTTGCCCTGCCAGACCTTAAATTGTATTATGAATCAGCAGCTTTTTGCTGGTTGAAAGAATGGCTACTTCTAGAAAATTCTGATGTTTTGGATTTAGAAGGTTATGACAATCTTTTTGGATGGCATGCATACCTGTGGTACGACAAGGCAAAAGTTCATAAAGGTTTTAAAAATCATATTGTCAGAAAAGCACTATATAATGTCTGGATTAGATATAAAGATTTGTTGGAAAGTAAAACTCCAAGGTGGTTGTCGCCAATGGAGGCAAAAGCTATTAAAAAACTAAACATGGAGGTTAACTGGCCGAGATATTGGGAAATTTTGGAACAAGAAGGAGACAGACTGAAATTGCAAAGTTTTGAGAAGTTAAAAGGGAAAGTGAGAGATTGGCTGCATTATTATCAGATAATGGAAGTTTTTAAACTAGACAGGAAAGTTGGCTTCCAGGTGGAAAAATCAAAACTAGAAACTGAATTGCTAGAACCTAGTACTAAGAACTTGTCAAAAATGTATAACTTGTTGTTGAAATGGAATACACAAGATGAAATGGTTAAATCTGCAATGATTAAATGGGCGCAGGATATTGGTCATGACATAATGTTTGCTGACTGGGAAAAGTTATGGACCACCGGGATGAAATTTACGGCATGTAGTGCCTTGAGAGAAAATATTATGAAAATGATTTATAGGTGGTACATAACCCCAGTCAAGCTTGCAAAAATTTATCATTCGCCCGAGAACAAATGTTGGAAGTGTAAAGAAAGGGAGGGAACATTCTTCCACCTTTGGTGGACGTGCCCAAGGATTAAGGCTTTCTGGGAACTGATCTATAATGAACTGAAAAAAGTACTTAGGTACACTTTCCCTAAGAAACCAGAGGCCTTTCTCCTGGGCATAGTCGGCCAATTGGTTGTAAAGAAGGATAGAACCTTTTTTATGTATGCCACAACAGCAGCAAGAATTCTTATAGCAAAGTACTGGAAGACACCAGATTTACCCACCGTGGAAGAGTGGCAGATGAAAGTGATGGACTACATGGGCTTGGCAGAGATGACGAGCAGAATTCGAGACCAGGGAAGAGCAACGGCGGAAGAAGATTGGAAAAAATTTAAAGACTATTTAAAGAAATATTCTAAAATCAGTGAATGCTAGATTGATGTTGAATGAGAAAAATAGGGGTTAATAGCGATAATGGTTAAGTGGAAGAATCTGAACAATTTGTATAATCAATTTGAAAAAAAGGGAGGGATTTGCTAATTAACTATCTCGACATGAGAATGCAGAAAGGGGAGGTACGAGGAAGTCGGGAGAGTAAGGACCATGAAATTAAGAGCCTGAAACTATACGTGTTGTATGTTTTCTTTATTGTCTTGTCTCTTTTGTTATGGATGGAAAACTAAATAAAAATCATTTTGAAAAAAAAAAGATAATTTGCTTTGCTATGCAAATACTTCGCTACACACTAATGGGATTTAAGTGGCCTGCATAAAAGACTGCAGCCCAAGACTACCCTTAGGATTTGTCCAGACTGGCAGGAATCCAGGAAAGAGAGACAGCTCCTAAACAAACTTTCTTCAAGAAGGGGAAATTGGCAAAGTAGTAGGAAAGTCATGTGTTTATTATCATTCAATACTAACAGTTAAAAGTGATGTGACCAATTGATTTTGAAAATGCAGCATGCTGCCTTTCTGCTATAAATGGCATTCGAGGCAGCTTAACAATCAGTCATAATAAAAATCCAAAGCAGCAGATAAAAGTATTGGGACAGAAGATTAAATAATCACAACAGCCAAGAACTCAAAACACAAGAATCAGAGAACAGACTTCACTCAGCATCTATACACAGTAGAAAAAGTGGGTTTCTGTCAGTAGACAGTTCTGTAGTCTGACCACACACATAGAAAAGTCATTCTCCTTACTTCTGCAGGGCAGAGAAGGGCTAATGCTATAGAAAGAGAGAGCACATCTTGCCCTTGAGCTCTCTAAACAAATTGCTTAGTTCTTTGGATCTTGGCACCAAGGACACAGCTATAGATAAAAGTTGCAACAGTTAACTGACTAGTTGGTTACATTAAACGAGGTGTGGGGCCTCCAGAGGTTGTTGAACTACAGCTCCCATCAGCTGTAGCAAGCCGGGTGAATAGCCAGGGATTATAGGAACTGTATTTCAGCAACATCTTGGGAGGGGTTAAAGGTTCTCCACACCTGTATGAAATTATTTTGTAAAAAAAAACCTCTTTGGGCAGAGCAATCCTAAAGCTGACCAAAGGGCAGCTGAGAGGCTGTTGGTGCATAAGAACCAGGAGGATGCCAGTGATCCATCTGGTCCAGCATCCGTTCTCACAGTGGCCAACCAGATGCCTTGAGAAAGCATATAAGGAGAATCTGAGCAAAACAGCCACTGTCTCTCTTGTGGTTTCCAGAACTGATATGCTTCCTCTGACTGCAGCATAAATGCCACTCTGCTGGAGAGAGAAGCCTATCAGCGGGAAGCACTCATGATGCCAGAACATGCACCGCTGAATACCCACAGAAAGCTGTGTTGGCTTACATGTTGCACCAAACATTGGTGGGAGGAGTGGTATGTCAGGGGAGGGCATGGATATATAGGATCCTAAGGAGCTTCATTGCCTGGACATGATCCCAAAAGGACACAGAACAATGTCAGCCCTGAAGCTGGTGAATAATTTCCTTCCTGTTGGAATCAAAACTCTCCATCACCACCAAACCTTCTGCCAGCTGGCAAGGCTTCTGCTATGGCTATTGCTCCACTACAGAATCTCTTGGCCTTTGGAATCCTCTTCAAATCAATGATAGAGATGTCCTTGATTTTAGTTTTCAAATAGTATTTTTTAATACAAGGACTTGTAAAAGCTGCAGATGGGCAAGCATCATCTTGAAAGATATCTTTGTTCTTCTGCTGCACACAGGAATATTGTCTCTGCTAAGATGACGCCTCTTATAGACATATTTGTGCATCATTTAAAAACAAAGACAATACTTCCTTTCTTCAGTTGTATTGATTTTACCTGTACAGAAAATTATGCAAATTGAAATCAATATTTGACTCAAAGTTATTTGTTGGAACATTTATTTGAACATATGAAATTGGATCTTTGGTTCCCATAGCTCTGTATTGTTTATGCTGAAATGCTGAAGATATGTTGCAAGTCACACTGGAGTCTTCCACAACTCTACTTGGAGATGCTAGAAATTTACAGTACATCCCTATGTATGTTTACTTGAGATTGATGGGACATATTCCTATGTGTGTGTAGGACTGCAGGCTGAATCTACATGAAAGCAATGGGCTCTAGCACTGAGCCATGGCTTCATCCCCCAGTGGGGCCTTCATTAATAAATAGAGTCTATTTATCTATGTCTGTATATATCTATGTCTATAAATAAGGACATGACATGAGTAGTGCCGCTAGATTTACTGAGCCTGCTCAAGTACGCAGTGTGCTGCTTAATCATTCAATCAATCAAGCCTGGCTTCCAATCCTACTTACAGTACAAGCCCACACTGTCTGCTCAGCAGTAAATCCCACTGAGCTCCATGGGACTTACTCACAGGCAGTGGATATAGGACTGAAGTCTTAGTCTTATCTAGGAGGTTATTTTAAGGGCTTAAGGACCATCTATATGTGGTTGATGGACCATGTCCCAGCATGCTGCTTGAAAGCATCAGGAAGGCAAGTCTCATCAAGACTAAGAGCCCTTGAGCAATACAGACAGATCAAAATGGGAGGGGGGATATGCATGTGTGTGAGAGAGAAAGAAAGGGGGTTATACTGGTTAAATAGGCACTTGCATATAAACATTTTCACTTGTATCTTCATAACTTAAAATACAGCCACCCCATACAAAGAAAGATGGCCTTGTTAAATCACAGAAGTGATATTCTCTGTGGATTCTGTCTACCGTTCCAGGCAAACCGCAGTTCCTGCCCCTACTTTTCCAGTTCACTTGGCCCAATTTACTTGTTGACAAGTTGATGCAATTATGTGGTTTAATCAAATATCAAGGTTGGTTGTTTTTTTACACAGCACTCTGGCATTCTTCCTTCATCCCCAGCAAATTCATAGCCTGCAGATTAAGATGCCAGCTGAAATAGAAACAGCACTATGAACTCTGTACTGTTCTTACATTTATTCCTGCAGCCACCCACTTTATATACTTGTGCATCTGGCACTTGTATTTTCTGTATAACAGCATACTTTATATTTATTTTTATTCCTTAAAATATTTATAGACTGCCTTCTCATTAGAAGTATAACAAGGTGGTACATAACATAAAAGAGTACAGAACAGAACAGACAAAAAAAATACAAGGCTACTGTAATATCTAAAAAAAATCATGTCAATACATTGGTGGGTGCAAAACTTCAAATTACAAATACCGATTTGAACAATTCAGCTTCCGAAAGTTATCTAAAAGAAAGCAGGGGTGACTCATTATATTTGAAAAGAGCTTCACACTAAAGGCTTAGTCCATCATGAAGACTGGGGACTGCAAAAAGTGCCCAACCAGAAGATCTGAGGTTAAATATGAGGTCCTTAAGATTCTTTGGGCCCAGATTGTGTTGAGTTTTTGAATTAACACAATAACCTTGAACCTGGCTGAGTAGCAAATTGGCAATCAGAGCAGCTCTCTCTCAAGGAGTAGCCTGTTGCCAGTAACCACAACTTTTGGCCCAGATACAAGAGCAGTCTCATATGAAGGGCATTGCAGTAATTTAAGTCTTGAAATTTATTTTATTTTTTAAAATTATATTTCTATCCCACCCATCTTCCAAAATGAGCTCAGGGCAGTTACCAATGCATGGACCACTGTGGTCTCTCTATCCCAGTCTAGAGATGGAAGTGAGCAGTTGTATTCTTAGCTACAAAGCTCATTTGGGCCTCTAGTAACAAAGATGAATCAAGGGGTATCTTTAAGCTGCACACCTGCTCAGAGGACCTGCAACCCCATACAGAAAAGGTAGCTGATCTATCTCCCAGAAACAGGATCCACACACACTGTATCAAGGTATTAGTCCAGGGCTTACATAGACTGACTCAGATGTAATATGCAAATGGAATTTGGTATCATCAGTGTACTGATGTCTTCTCCAAAACTTCCAATGACTTCTCCCAACAGGTTCATGTAGATGTTGAATAGCACTAAGGACAATAAAGTGCCCCTTCGTGCTCAGCAGCACAAATGTCAAGCAGCTGAAGAACACTCTCACAATGCTGTTATTTGGAGATAGCTGGTAGGAACACAGCCACTGAAAAACATTGTCACCCATACCCATCCCACAAAATCAGTTCAGAAGGATACCATGACCAATGGAACCAAAAGTGACTAAGACATTAAGCAGAAGGAGGGGGGCTGCACTCTCCCCGAGCTTCTCTCTTTAAAGGTCATCCATCAAGGTGACCAAGGCTGGATCTAGACACATAAAAAAAAAACATTTTAGGAAAACGCATTGAAAACTTCATAATGGAAAATCACACTGGCTAAAGTCGGGGCTCCACAGCGCCATCTGTTGTCACAGTGTTATAACGCATATACTGTACAACACTTTTTCTTTACTAATGTAGCTGAGTCCCAAGGCTGAAATGAATCCAGATTTTCACTTTTATCCAGGAATGTCGGCAGTTGTTTCAAATGGGCAATAGTTGTCACAAACCATTGGGTCCAGGGCCAACTTGTTCAAGAGGGTCTGCTCCTTGCTAAAGAGTGTATACTACAAACAAGTTTATTTTCTTCATGCAGTCATCTTCACAATGAAGACAATGGGCAGACTAAAAATCATGGGTTGTGTCCAACACTGCTGTTCTGCTCACACAATAGACTTCTGCTTGCACAACAGAACTCCCCCCTCCACTCCTCTGCAGCCTCTGGAGCCGATATTAGGGGTGTTAAGGGTAAGGAAGAGGAAGTCCCATTGCATGAGTGGAAAGCTGCTCATACAGTGTTGAATGCAACTCTTGTGTTTCTAAATAATTAAAAATAAAACTGCACTGAAGCCAAAGCTCTAATAGGAAGGCTTAGAAATCTGTGGATTAGTGAAGCAGATAAAAATCCCTCTTCATTACGCAACTGCCCTGTCACACAGTTAAACAAAATGTTGGACTAACCCATGATAAGTTTTTTTTCTGCAGGAGATGGAGCAGGTCCTAGGATGGGTCGCCACTCACACTGGGAAGGATTATTCAGTTAAAGGGTGGGTTGCCCTTGCAGGAGGGCCATCCCCTTTCTTCTTCAGTTGCACAACTGCCCAAGCAAAAAAAAAAAGTTTAACAAAACTAAATGGGCCTGGCAACCATGAAAGCATATAAATGAAGTAGGTATGAAGAAGAAGAGAAAAAGTGCCCACAAGAAACACATCTCTCCCCCCAGCTCATTATCTGATATTGTCCGATGCTGCAGCATCCTCTGCAGGAAAACACTTTACATTCTGCAACACACTCGAACCACCTAGGACAAAATCATGTGTGCATGTGCAATGTATAGTATTAGCAAAATTAAAATAAGAAGCACATTCCTGCTGCCCTACATAACAGTTTCCTAGTACTGCTCTCATCAAGATTTGAATTTAAATTGGCTGAGTTTCAATGCAGAGGGCTGAATTCTCTGTTGTCTTACACTCGTGCTAACCTCCTGAAAATCACCTAGTGCAAGATATATAACACAATCTTTGGCCCCAAGAGCACATTTTTCTGTGCAATCTGATGGGATCTGCTTTTGTTTAGAATGGGGTATTACTGGAACCAATCATCTATTTTTACATTCTTGGGAATAATGAATTGCTATAGCATAAATCACTAAAGCAAAAGGGGGGGGGGGTATCTGTGGAAATCCAAAAGCACCTGATGTAAATCAGAGTTGAAGAACTGCATGATCTTTATAAATAAACATGAAGAGGTAACATCTCTCACACTAAAGGAATCAGTTAAAGCAAAATCCTGAAACTATAAGAAGAGCCCATTTGCCCATGGGAAGCTGGCAAGCAAGATCTGGCATTCAGAGATATATTGCTTCCAATAGCAAAAATTGTCTCCTTAACTGCCAGCAAATTCCACGTACCAGAATAATTTATATACAGAGATTTCCTACATGTAAAGACATTTTAAATACTAGTTGATTAAACAGGTGGCACCTCCAAGAAATAAACAGGAGTACATATGTGTGCAGTCAACATAATAGGCACCGTGGCAGCTTGCTGTGCCAATAGCATGTTTTGCTATTATACACGTACTGAGAATCTTTTAAGGTGTCATTCCCCCCTTTGAAAACCTGTGAACCTCATAAGCTCCATTTACAACAAATTATAAAAAACACCATGCTGCCCAGCGTTTTTCAGAGCAGGGCTGCACCTTTAAATACTGCCTACACCAGATGGTCTTGACATAAAAGCAGCAGGAGACAACATTTTAATGCTACTCAAACAAGCAACTTGTGCTAGTCGCAGACCAATGGAAGCAGCCTCAGCCGGCTAATCCTCTCTGTAACCATAGCAACTTCTATTTCAGACAGTTCCACGATTTTCAAGTCATATGGGCCTGCGTGAGTCCAAGTACCTCTTTTCCAACACTACTAATGCAACCAGGTATATTTTCTCCTGTGTTAGGAAACTGCATTTCAAGGATTTCACTGAGAGAAAAGCCTGAATTCGTTTTTCCTATGCAGATTTATGCAGTTATCAGTTTCCATATGGCACGCCTTGTGACATGAGGCTGAACTGATATCATAAATCAGGGAAGGAACATTCTGCGTGGCTTAAATGGGGCTTCTCAAACTCGGGAGGGCAGGGAAAGAAGAGAAGGATTCTGCAAGTGCCACAAATTTTCCAAAAAAAAGTATTTGCTCCATCTGTCAGAAAGAGACAGAAAGAGTCTGTTTGCAGAGGGAAATGCAGCCAGCATCACAGTACACTATACAAAAAAATCAGGCTCCTAACTCTCCGTGACTTGGCTTCAAGAACACCTACTCTCAGGTATGAAAATCTCGCAACTAATGCCATTAACAAAAAAACAAAATATCCACAATATATAGAGATGAATAGAGAGCCTGAGGAAGGTTACATGCTTATATAAGATCCCATGTCACCTGAATAGCGATTCTGCCACTATGGTCTACTCCTGTGTCCATTTCCAAGAGAGAGTTTTGGTGAGACGCTTACAACCTGAGCTGCCCTGTGCTCTTGATCCTCACTTGCTCATTTTCTCAGGCAAAAGGAAACCTTTACAGGGGGAGTGGTGAATCTTTGGCCCTTCATACGCTGCAGGACTACAACTCCCAACCCTGGCTATTGGTCATGCTGGTTGCAGCAAATGGAAGTTGAGAGTCAAACTACATCTGGAGGGCAAACTACATCTGGAGGAGTTCCCACTCCTGTTTTAGAGTCGAGGTGCGAGGGAACACATAAAATAGTGGCAGAATATTGCTCTCCGGCAACAGATCAGAGGTACAGAAAAGCTAAAAGGGTGCACATTCAGATTACTAGGAGTTATAGAAACAAAGGCTCACATCATGAGAGGATCCAGTCACAAATCTGTAATGTCATGTCTCATTTGACCCCTAGATCCATCTGGAAATAAATCACCTTTCTTAGCTGGACGAAAGTCCCACAACATATCATAAGTATACAAGTACAACCACATTCTCCCAAATTAGCGGAGCCTCAAATTCTATTAAATACAACTGGAATAGAGTTGTGAAAGTGCAAAGTCAATGAGTAAACACTGCACACAATCCACCAAGTTTAACTATTATTATGAAACCTTCTTTTACGTCTTTTTGAGCTGCAGCCTTGAAAGCCTCAGGGAAACGAACATAATCTGCACAGCAGTCATGAGTAAGAAACACTCTGACCCCCATGTTTTTTTACAAGCTAGATCATAAAATTGGAAGTTCCATTGGTTCTAAAACTTTTTCTCCCCTGCAAACCACTTGAAAATTGCCAAGGATCTTGGTGGACCACTTAATTTTTATTTTATTTTTTTGCCTGTTGCGGAAATTGTAATGTACTCTGCTATATGCTGTATGATTTTTAATGGTTTTATTGCTTCTTTTATTTCTTACATATTGTATTTTATTATACCACAATCCCATACAATTCAAATTATATTGCAATAAAATACAATATAATAAATCAAAGAAGTAATAAAAATACAGTTAGAAATGCATTATATGTGAAGACTTAATGCAACCGATGGGAGACCATAGCTTGAGAAACCCAATCTAGTCAAACCTGTGCCAAAGGACAAAATCCACCACTACATCACCCCTGAGAGGCGGCCACCCAGTCTTTGTCATCTACCACCTTCCAAGGCTCTCATTTCACCATCAAACAGTTTGAGGGAGAAAGGCTCCAGGATTCTTGAAAAAGTGTGCAAGCTTTCAATAGGAAAATTTCCAGTCCTCTTCTTTCACCTTCACCTAAACACACACACACCTTCATGCTGGTCTCCATCTTCTCTTACTCCCACCCCATTTTCCTTCTAGCACTGATACTTGCAATGTTTGAAGAGGTTCAATAATGTTTTTACAACATGCTGCTTGGGGAAATCTTAGGAAATATGAAAAGAGTATATAAAGTCTTTGAATCCAATCCTTCTGGCAAGGTCAGAAACTTCTCTAGAGAATCTGTTCAGTGTTAAAACCCATGCAACAAGCTTAGCCTAAGAGCCAAGTGCTTCACTAGAACAAATGATTACTTTCTATATAGTTCTAGTGTAGCTCTGCATGGGTGGTATTTAGCACACAAGGAGGAATTTTCCAAGTAAGGTACTTATCTCTCTTTGGCACAGAGTTCCTTTAATTTAAAGTGATTCTTTTATTAGCCTCTATTAAGTTTACTATCTATTGGAGGAACAATCTAGCATATTGTAACACACCAAAACAAGATGTTACACTGTAGCATCAACATTCCTACAATTACAATAGCAAATAAATAGGCCACAGAAGTCAACTCAAATTGATGCATATAATCATGCTTGCCTCTTCTGTTAACCTGAATGGTAGTCTGTAAAATAGCAACATGGTCGTATTTGAAGCACCAATTTTTGAAGCCACTATAAACAACAAATATGTTCACTATATCTTGTCTTGTTTAATGAAAATGTTTGCGTGAACATCTGTATACATGCTTTAGCCTTGGAATTTTCACAGATCCAAGTATCTCTGTTTTCCATCAATTTAAAAAATAACTGCAAAAGATAAAACCTTTGGATGAACCCACAAGCATCTTTAAAAATAATGTGAAAGCACTTTCTTAAAATGGCAGCCTTTCTTTTTCTTTAAGCCAATTATTTGCTAACATCTTTTTTGTTTTGAAAAAGCATCCATTTAAAGGTAGAGATTCCAGTGCACTTCCAAAACATTTTACAACTTTTTGTAAATTAAACTGACATTTATTGCCAAATGCAGGAAATACACCCATTCCCTTAAAAAAAAACCCTTCATTAAAAAGTACTCAGCGTGCACATTTTTATGGCTTCACCAGCGAGAAAGAAAAATGTTGCTGTAAGTTGAACTCAACAAGGCCCTTTGAACTGCTGGGGAATTTAAGTAAGTAAAAGATTATTTAGATATTACAAGAGATTTGGGGGAAAGGGAGTTTGCTTAAGTGCTTTGAATGTAGCAGAAACGGTCAAAGTGCAGCCCCAAACCCCACATTGGAGAGCACAATAATATCACATGAATATTCAAGCCCCTCAGCTGTTGTAACATCCCATACAGACCTTTGGAATATATCTTCTTGAGTCATGTTTAAATTTTACTCACATGTAATTTTCAGACATTTTAAGATATCCCCAAAGGACTCGTTCTTTGTCCTCCTGCACCAGCTTACGTCCTAAGAGAGTTGCCAAGTGTTCCTTACTTTAAGTGGCTCTTTTGGCATTAAAGTTCCACAGCACATACAGATCCTTTATTTCAAGCACCATGCCTGCAGCTTCCCTTACAATGAAGATATGTTGAGATGGAAATGCCCTCCATCACATATACCAGGGGGGAGGACCTTTTCCAGCTTCAGGGCCACATTCCAGTGATTGGTTCAGCTAGAGGTAGAGCAATACAAATGCAAGTCAGGTAAGGTGATCAGAATTATGATGGGGAAGTCAGACAATGCCAACATGTTAAAAGTAGAAGATGATGATAAAAAACTACTGGTGGACAGGTTGATCAACCAATTGCAAAGCATGTGGCTTTCAGCCTACAGAATCTTTTTTTTTTTCCTTTGCTGAAGACGCTGCAAAGCATTTTACTTGGGTTCTGGTTTTGACTGAAACTGCATTTGTCCTATATTTATGCCAAATGGCAGGTTTTTAGCCCCATGCTTAAGCGCTACATTTAATAGAAAGCCGACCCCTTATGCTCCGCACCAAGTGAGATCAACTCATTTCAAACACTGAAGAATGCTAAATAAGCCAACACCTAGTAACTAGATTCTAGTTTTTAAAACACACACAAGATTCAGACATGCTTAATTTTCACTGACGTGCAAGCCAGATAACTACAGCAGAACAAAACATTGTTGTATGCACATGGAATTTCTGTAGCTAGGTGAATAAAAATGACATACAACTGAATGCCACTATTTATAAGTACCAGGAAATATCTGAGCCGCAACAGCTGTATCAAGAATGATGCTGTTTGACTGCTGCTATGTTCCATTCCCCCACGCTTGGGCTTCGGAGACAGAGAAGGCTGTAGATTACAGCAGAATCCGTCAAAAGAAGGAGAATGTGCATACAGTCATCATCTCTATTTTCTCACCAAGAAAAGCAACTGAGCATGGAAACCATCCATGGTACAAGAGCCAGGACTGACCAAAATGTAATCAGATTCTACAACTCTAGTTAAAGTCACTGCCTGCCTCTGATTCCTAGGCAGTATGCCTACAAATTACTATTTGCTGGGAACACCAGACAAGAGCTATTGCTTTCATGGTCTGTTTTATATGGGCTTCCCAAAGGCCTCTGGTTGGCCACAGTATGAAACAGGATGCTGGACTGATCCAACAGGGCTCTTGTCAGTTACCACCAGAGGAAGTCAGAATAAAAAGTAATCGGAGATAACAATAAGTGAACAACATGGAAAATGTAGCGGTACCATAAACCTCCAGAGAATGGCAAATAAAAATAATTTTAAAATAAATAAATTGCTTTGAGCCTCTCGTGCCTTGTGCATGACAACTTAATATAATTCAGCATATTACTTCAGAATGTGAGAATGATGCCAAGGAAAGGCCACAGCGAAGATGCAATTGTTTCAGACAACATAGTCCCAAGCCACTTTATGTTGTAGGTTTTCAGAATCATAACTTAATCCAGGCATCCCAGCGAAGACTGCCAAAAGTAACAACCCTCCAGACTAAGGCAGCATTTGACTTTTAAACCACTAGGACATGGAAACTCCCTACATATCCCCACATGCATATCCCTACAATTTCTGGGTCCTCTGCCATGAGGAGCCTTACATTATCGAGGCAATGCAGTATGCTATAGATAAGTCACTCTCCTCTTTTCTTGCACATCATCTGCCTCAATTGCTGTGATTCATGTTGCTGGTGTGAAATGCAATGCTGTGAAGAATCCAGATGAGATAATTTAAGTCATCAGTCATGCTTTGATCCGATTAGCAAAAGGAAGACACAAACCATTTATTACAGAGAAGCAACATCGATACGGATGAGTAAGACAACTTATTACTTTTTTGTGAGGCAATGGAAACTACAGCTTATATGACCCCTTTATATCGTTGGTCAAAATAAGCTGCAGCATCAAAACTACATTTAGCAAATTCCAATCAAGATATAGCCTATGATCATGTAAGTTCTTCAGACAAGGTGTTGTGGGGCAACTTGTTCCTGAGGTCTACATTTTTGTTTTACTTATCTCTGAGAAAGGGCACAGTAAATAGGAACTCTGTAGTCCAGTTACATTTTTCACACAAAAAATCTATTATCCTTTGCTAGCATTCAATAAACCATCAAAGACTTTTGGCCAAGCAAAAGCTGGCATTCTCCCATTTTTAACATTTAGCAGCTCTAGGAGAAGAGTCTAGGAAAAAAGCCACTCTGTATTTTTTTTAAGTGCATAATTGGTTTTCAAGATTTGCCAAGATACTTTTAAAAGAATGACACAATAAGCCAGATCTGTTCCTGGAGAACTATTCTGGTCTCTAATGTATACTTTGTAGGGTATTTAAATAAAGGGTTTTATGTTGTTGAGGGTTTTTTTTAGAAAGAAAAACTTTTCTTACAACCAATTCAAGACACCAGTCCATTAGGTCCATCCCAGCTGTGGTGAGCTCAGGAAGTTTTCTACAAGCTACAAAGAGTGTGAACACACTGTATTTTATTTTAATATCTGCTGAGTAAACCTCTATTAACTAACAAGCAGTGGTGAGCTAAAAGGCCACCCTGGAGTATATTAAAAGGGTGGTCAGAATTAAAGTCGGGAAGCATACTCGACCCCATGATTTTAGAAATCCATGGAGGGAAGGGAGGAGGCCTGAAGATTAAATGAAGTTGTAAAAAAGAAAAGATATAAAATATGGATGTTATGGAAAATGTTAAAACTAATATATATATTATGAATGACACCAGTCCATTAGTCCTCAGGAGGACATGGTGTTTCAACAGCAATATTCTGGAGCTGTGTGACAATACGTCCAAATATGCCAACCGTAAAGTAACTTTATGCTGGCACACAAAACACTGGTAGAAATATTTAGGGAAGAGCCATGGTTCAGTAGAAGAGCACCTGCTTTACATGCAGAAAGTCCAAGGTTCAATCCCCAGCATCTCTGGGTGTAGCTGAGAGAGACTCCTGCCTGCAACCCTTGAGAGCTGCTGACAGTTAGTATACTATTGACAGCTCTGAGCTAGATAGACCAATGGTCTGTATAAGGTAACTTCTTGTTTTCCTGGGACTGGGATGCCTTCTGGAAATCAGATTAGTTGCTTGTGCAATCTAATCAATACCTCAACATGTTTCTCTCTATCTGCTTTCTTCACCCCTAGTGACTGCAGTCACTGAAATTTACTCTATGGCCCTATATGTATGGTCCTGCCCTTTCTTCTGCACAACCTCATCCAGGGTTCAGTTTCTTGGTCACACTATAATACAATGCAATATTACCTTTCAAATATGTCCAAGATTGCTGCTTTTTTAAAAAAAAATAAATCCCATGTATAAACTGCAGCTCAATCCGATGCAATTTTTATTTTTGAAACTTTTCTATCTAGCAGCCAGATCATGGGTTCCTGAGTTCCTTCACCCACAGTTGGCCACTCTTGCAGGTGGGGTGGGGGTAGGCACCCACCTATCAACCACCTGACTTCACCATACTGTCAGGTGATTCATTTTCCCCTTGCACAAAAGGATGAGCCAAGCTGATTCAAATGTTGCTTGAAGTCACCGCCAATCACCTGATTCATGCCAACTTCAAGATCTGCTTTTGGTGGGGGGGGGGGGTTCAGTGCAAAATGGAGTCCCTACTAGGGAACTTTGTGGTGCAGTCAGCTGATTGGCGGTGATAGCAAGCCTCTGTTGCCAATGAACAATTGGAGGCTCACTTTAAGGCCTAAATGATCCTCTCAATGTTCAGCTTGACATACATGATACAAAATATGCTCATGTGCATATTCACAAAGTGAGACATAGATCTATATGACATAAGTTTTAGCAGGCAGGCTAAGCCTCTTCCTTTTCCAGACCTCCTCCAAGAATCAGCATAGGTCACAATATTTAACAAGCAGCATTCTTATTCAGTGTCATTCAATCAAACAAACAAACAGAGGAGCAACAACTGTATTAATTTGTGCTTTCTATGTTTTGCAAGACGATTAAGAACAACATAAACCCATACTGTATATATGTGTGTGTGTGTGTGTGTATTTATGTATAGCTTGTTTATGAAATCTAAGCTCCCTGAAGTATGCACTCAGACAGAAGACACGTGCATTATGTATGACTGCAACAGCTGACCAGATTTGTTAACTTATCAGTCTAACAAACTTACCGGCCTTCCAGAGAGTACTTAACTTATTGGCCACGTTTACATCAAACAGTGAAAGCACTATGATACCATTTAAATAGTCTCTGGTTCCCCCAAAGAATTATGGGAGCTTTAGTTTGATAAGTGTGCTGAGGGCTGATGGAAGACCCCTGTTCCCCTTCCAGAAATGCAATTCCCAGAGTGGTATAATGACCAACCCCACTTCACAGGGAACTCTAAGGGAATAGATGGTTTCCTAACAACTCGCAGCACCCTTAGCAAACACCCAGAATCCTTTGGGGGAAGCCATGAATGTTTCAAGTGGTATCACCATGCTTTAAATGTATGTTCTAAGTGTGCCTATTGTTATTCTAGAAATAAGGTGGGATGTAACTACTTTTTAAAACCACTTTAAAAAATGCAACTAGAATAAGCTTTGTGGAAACTGACCTTCTAATCTGACTTCAGCATCTCTTGAAATAGCAGAGCCTGGTGCAAGAATCTAAAAACATCCATAGTTGCATCTACAAGCTATCTTCTCCGGGAAGTGACAGTCCCAAGTTCAAATCTTACCTTCAAAGTGGCAATTTCCCCTCAGGTTCAAATACCATTTCCATGGTTTCAGATGGAGACCTAGGCTGACCCAATTCTTGTGCTGGCAGAAATCTATTGAAACTGCCATGGTTTGTGCTAGCAAAGGCTCTTACCCTGCAACATAATTCTCAGCCACTTCCTAAGCTCCAAAATATGGTGTGATGCCCCTAAAGTGCAAAATCATGTAGAACAAGTAATCTAGAAATGTTGAGTACAATGAGGAACCCACAACGACACGGGTTTTTAGCATGGTTGTATGATGGTTAATTTACAAGCTGAAACATTTTAATGTACAGAAATTATTTCAATGCAGCTAAGTCTTCTGCATAAACAGCATTCAGCCTGTAATGAAGTAGTGCCTTATTATATACCTTTCTCACTTTTTTGGGGGGGGGGGCTCCAACCTTCATAGATCCATCCCCTATAGAACTCCTCAGAGACAAGACCCACAAATTCATGCTTCATATAATTTCAGCAGGGATGGGAATAACAGAAATATGAGTCATAGACCATTGCCTTTTCTGTTTTGTATAACATCCAGACTAGATACCAGTGACACTTTGGAATGTATATTTGAAATACTAACAAAAATTCAAAGGGGGGGGGGATAAAATGGGCAGGGAAGGGTCCTAAATGGAGGCTGTTTAGCGGAGTGTGGATAAGTCATTGCTGCTGTTGCTAAGCTTTGATTTTATTGTTTTGCTGTATGTTTCTAAACTGTTTTATAAGCCTGGATTTGTATTTTTAAACATGTTATAAGCTGTTTTGTGGAATATTTCCCTTTAAATATGCGTGTCAACATACACACACACTTGAAACAGGTGTCCCCCCCCCCTCCATCCTTACATGGTGTGCATGTTTCACAAACATATGGTCCTAAGCAGGTTTTCTTCCTGATCTTTTCCTTCCCTTCAATGTCTTCCTTAGCTCTTGACACTTGCAGTATTCATCACTCCCACACTGTTCTCCCAATAGATTCGGGAGTTCTCACAATCAAGCCTCTATTCACAAAACCCAAGGTTAATTCACTGATCTCTTGGTATAAAGACACTGAGTTTCTAATAAAAATAAAGCTTTGGCAAATTAAAAAGTCAAATCATTCTGTTGCTCAGCTTAGAAGGGGTACAGCTTTGGGAATTTTCAAAGGCACACACAACCAAACAAAGATTAAGCCGTGCTAGCAGCCAAGAACTATTTTGGCTTGACAGAACATGTGGCTGAATCTTAAGGTGAGCCAAGGTTTTCCTAGGAAGAACGAAAAGAAAACTTTTGAAGACTTGGGTTTTCCAGGCAATGAAGGACAATTGGTACATTCTGTAGCTTTACCACAAAAAAGCAGCAGAGCAGCTTCTGAGTCTTGCTCTAATTTATGCAGACTAGTGCCATAGTATTAGTTCTTTGAGATGTGTCCATCAGTACCATTGATGATACCATGGAGGCTGTATAATCCATTTCATTTTGTTTTTTATTCCTATTTCCTGATATATTGCAAGCCTAAATCTTAGTTTATAGCTAAAAGCACTTGTTTACTAATTTTAGAAAGTGCTGAGCCTCTTTTTATCTTTTAGATTATGGGACATGTTTGGTTGCTTTAACAGGAATGCTAAATATAAAACATTCTGTTGTGCTTCGTCTTTTTTAAAGTCAGACCCATCACAACCAAGATTTTTCAGCCTCTATATGTCCATGTACTTCAGTACAATACAATTACAGTATGTCAGCAGGCAACTTGCTGACGACAAAGACAGCAGGAGCACTGCTTCAACAAGAATGATATTCCAACTCCCATCCCAGACTACATAATAAGTTTCACACATTAACATACGCATTAACAGTGCAATCCCGTACATGTCTACTCAAAAATAAGCCCCATGGAGTTCAATAGGATTTATTTCCAAAGAAATAGATACAAGACTGCAGCCTAACACAATTTTCACCATTCACAAATATTGTTAACATGACCCAGCATTTCCATTTATGGACATCATAAAAACTGTCCTCTCCTAAAAGCGACACAGTAGCCAATAGGCAGCTTCCCTTTGAAATGCTAGTTTGAGGGATAATAGATCTGAAGTCAAGAAGACGAACCCTGCCTTGTCATATGTCATGCTCCATACAGACTCTAAGCACTGGCCCTCACAGAACTGATGTCATGAAAAATCATAAAAGGAGCAGAACAATTAACCTCAAGCTTCCCATCCCCAAGAGCTCAGAAAGCTTTTCAAAATAAAGCTGCAAACCAGGACATTGTCTGTGGCCAACAAATAAGGTCATCTATAAACTCTGATGTCCCTTTGAAGTGAATAGAACCTAATCCAGGTCGCGTGGCCAGCGTGACAAACTGCATCTGGCGAGCCAGGGCGGCACACGGAAACGCCGTTTACCTTCCCGCTAGTAAGCGGTCCCTATTTATCTACTTGCACCCGGGGGTGCTTTCGAACTGCTATGTTGGCAGGCGCTGGGACCGAGCAACAGAAGCGCACCCCGCTGCGGGGATTCGAACTGCTGACCTGACGATTGGCAGGTCCTAGGCGCTGAGGTTTTACCCACAGCGCCACCCGCTGGTACCTTGATCTATAACAGGGATTGGAAACCTGTGGCTCTACAGGTGTAGTTAAGACTCCAGTTCCCATCAATCCCAACTAGCATGGCCAGTGGTGGAAGATTATGGGAGGGCCAGCTTCAATGGCATCTGGAGATTCAAGCCTATAAGAAACCATCCCACCAAATGGCTCTCTACCTGCTTCTCTTCCCACTCCAATAAGGCTGGCACAGATGAATCCTTTTCCCAACTAATTCCCTTAAACCAGGAAGATTTCAGCTGCCCATCCAAAGTCATTCCACGGTGAAATACGTCGCACGTGGCCTCTGCCATGACACAAGCAGCTCAGCCAGCCCACTAAGCCGAGTCGAAATCATGGCTGCGAAGGTGTAGGCAGAGATCCTCAAAGCCTGGTTACCAGGAAAGATTATCATTATCACCATAGCATCCCTTGCATGCGTCTCCAGGTCTGCGTACGCACGTAACCGTACTGGGAACACAGCACATTGTACCATACTGGGAACACAGCACATTGTACCCTCGCTGCCATAAAAGGGGGTCACCATGTCCAGGATTTCAAAGGTCTCTTAACTCTCCTTCCAGCATGAGGTCATGATCCCCGAAATAGACCCACCGCCATCAAGGGGATCGTGGTGACCTCAATGCTGAGAAACAAGGCAGGAATTTGCAAGGGAGAGAGGTTGTTTATTCCACCTGAGAAAGCAAAGGAAAAAATGGGGGCGGTGGGGTGGAGGAAAGAGGAGACACCCAGGACACCCCCAACCCAGCACTGCGTCAGGGGCTTCCCTTACCAGGCTCGTGCTCGCCCGGGTTGTCGGAGAGCTCGATGACCAGCAGCTCCCGGCCCTCGGAGCTGCGGCCCACGGTGTAGATCCTGCTGATGGACGAGCACTGCAGCCACACCGAGACCATCGCCTCGCGCATCTCCGGGTAGCGGTGGTACTCGAAGGAGATGCCGTCCTCCTGGCTGAGGCGGCGACGCCGGTTCGCCGAGCCGCCGCCTGCCGCTTCGGGCTGCTCCGCCTCGGAGCCCTGCTGCCGCAAGGCGAAGGCGCCCAGCGCGCCGCAGAGCGCCGCCAGCAGCAGCGCCCAGAGCCCACCTCGCCGCGCCATGCCTGACGGAGAAGAAGGACGGGCGAGCGAGCGAGCGAGCGCGGCTGGCAATGCGCGCTTCTGCCTCTGCTTCTTCGCTCAGCTGCTGCCTTGACGTGCTGCGTCGACGCGGGCTGCGCTCCCTCTGCGCCCGCCTCCCCCTCCCGCAGGCGGAGAAACCTGCTCCGTCCAGGAAGAGCGCTCGCGCCGCAGACTGCACTACTCGCGCCGCAGCCGCCGGGGGGAGACGCAAGGATGTACCACTGCCGCGCGCGGGGGATGCGAAGGTGTGACGTGCCGCCACGCGCGCGCGCGCCGCCCGTCCACCTGGCAGCGCACAGGCGCCGCGACTGGCCAGGGCCAAGCGCCCTGCAGGTTTGGCGCCAGAATCTTCGTCGCGCGCGTCCAGAGGTGCGGGAGGGTGTGCCTCTCAGGACACTCTGCACATGCCCCAAACCTCTCCATAGGATGAAGTGCATGTATGCCTGCCTGCCTGCCAGAACGCGTGCCACCCTAGGAGCCAACTCTTAGAGGCCGAGGTCACTTTGCCCCCACCCCCTACAATAAAATATTTGAGGGGACCTGCCAGTGCCGGATTTATGTATAAGCTAAACAAGCTGTAGCTTAGGGCCCCACTCTCTTGCGGCCCCCTCAAAAAAAATTCAAGGAAAAAACAACTGGATGTACATTTCCAAAATATAAGAAAAAAATAAAAATAAAATAATTGTTATGAATAAAAAATCATTTAAAGTTAGAACTTAATGATTATTTCAATATCAATATACTTCTTAATTGTATTTCAGTTCAACAATTACTTTGATAAAATACATATTTTGTTATGTGCAAATGGCTTTAGATACCTATTAGGTCCATAAATTACCGTATAGCATATATTCAACACAAAATACAGTGATAATTTGTTGTTGTCAAAGGACAGCTGGACATATAAAGGGCCCCATTACCTCCAGTAGCTTAGGGGCTCATCAAGCCTAAATCTGGCCCTGGCACCTCCCCCCCTCCCCCCCAGTTAATGACCATTGCTATTCAAATGGTGTGTGTGTGTACCGTATCATGTGATTGATTATGCAGGGAGGGGAACACCCCATATTTTATTCGGGTTGGCCATGCGTGCCACAATCAGGGTGCGACTGGGCTTCAACATCCCACAAGGTTCTGCTGTTTTCCCATGCTCAAAAGTCACTGTTCGTTTCACGTTTGTTGAGTAGTCAGCTGTACAGCTGCAGATAAAACGTTTTAGGTGTGTTTTAAGTGCATTATACAAACGTGACACCAGATGGCGCTGGTAAGCTAATGCCAAATTACATATACTGTACAGGTATACAGTTGTTGTTGTTGTTGTTTAGTCGTTTAGTCGTGTCCGACTCTTCGTGACCCCATGGACCAGAGAACGCCAGGCACCTCTGTCCTCCACTGCCTCCCACAGTTTGGTCAAACTCATGCTGGTAACCTCGAAAACACTATCCAACCATCTCGTCCTCTGCCGTCCCCTTCTCCTTGTGCCCTCCATCTTTCCCAACATCAGGGTCTTCTCCAGGGAGTCTTCTCTTCTCATGAGGTGGCCAAAGTACTGGAGCCTCAGCTTCACAATTTGTCCTTCCAGTGAGCACTCAGGGTTGATTTCCTTCAGTATGGAGAGGTTTGATCTTCTTGCAGTCCATGGGACTCTCAAGAGTCTTCTCCAGCACCATAATTCCAAAGCATCAATTCTTCGGCGATCAGCCTTCTTTATGGTCCAGCTCTCACTTCCATACATCACTACTGGGAAAACCATAGCTTTAACTATACGAACCTTTGTTGGCAAGGTGATGTCTCTACTTCTCAAGATGCTGTCTAGGCCTGTCATTGCCCTTCTCCCAAGAAGCAGGCGTCTTTTAATTTCGTGGCTGCTGTCACCATCTGCAGTGATCATTGAGCCCAAGAAAGTAAAATCTCTCACTACCTCCATTTCTTCCCCTTCTATTTGCCAGGAGGTGATGGGACCAGTGGCCATGATCTTCGTTTTTTTGATGTTGAGCTTCAGACCATATTTTTGCGCTCTCCTCTTTCACCCTCATTAAAAGGTTCTTTAATTCCTCCTCACTTTCTGCCATCAAGGTTGTGTCATCTGCATATCTGAGGTTGTTGATATTTCTTCCGGCAATCTTAATTCCGGCTAGGGATTCATCCAGCCCAGCCTTTCGCATGATGAATTCTGCATATAAGTTAAATAAGCAGGGAGACAAAATACAGCCTTGTCGTACTCCTTTCCCAATTTTGAACCAATCAGTTGTTCCATATCCAGTTCTAACTGTAGCTTCTTGTCCCACATAGAGATTTCTCAGGAGACAGATGAGGTGATCTGGCACTCCCATTTCTTTAAGAACGTGCCATAGTTTGCCGTGGTCGACACAGTCAAAGGCTTTTGCATAGTCAATGAAGCAGAAGTAGATGTCTTTCTGGAACTCTCTAGCTTTCTCCATAACCCAGTGCATGTTTGCAATTTGGTCTCTGGTTCCTCTGCCTCTTCTAAATCCAGCTTGCACTTCTGGGAGTTCTCGGTCCACATACTGCTTGAGCCTTCCTTGTAGAATTTTAAGCATAACCTTGCTAGCGTGTGAAATGAGTGCAATTGTGCGGTAGTTGGAGCATTCTTTGGCACCGCCCTTCTTTGGGATTGGGATGTAGACTGATCTTCTCCAATCTTCTGGCCACTGCTGAGTTTTCCAAACTTGCTGGCATATTGAGTGTAGCACCTTAACAGCATCATCTTTTAAAATTTTAAATAGTTCAGCTGGAATACCATCACTTCCACTGGCCTTGTTATTTGCAGTGCTTTCTAAGGCCCATTTGACTTCACTTTCCAGGATGTCTGGCTCAAGGTCAGCAACCACACTACCTGGGGTATACGAGACATCCATTTCTTTCTGGTATAATTCCTCTGTGTATTCTTGCCACCTCTTCTTGATGTCTTCTGCTTCTGTTAGGTCCTTTCCACTTTTGTCCTTTATTATGGAAATCTTTGTACGAAATGTTCCTTTCATATCTCCAATTTTCTTGAACAGATCTCTGGTTCTTCCCATTCTATTGCTTTCCTCTATTTCTTTGCATTGCTCGTTTAAGAAGGTCTTCTTGTCTCTCCTTGCTATTCTTTGGAAATCTGCATTCAATTTCCTGTATCTTTCACCATCTCCCTCGCATTTTGCTTGCCTTCTCTCCCCCGCTATTTGTAAGGCCTCATTGGACAGCCACTTTGCTTTCTTGCATTTCCTTTTCATTGGGATGGTTTTCGTTGCTGCCTCCTGTGTAATGTTACGAGCCTCCATCCATAGTTCTTCAGGCATTCTGTCCACCAAATCTAAATCCTTAAACCTGTTCCTCACTTCCACTGTGTATTCGTAAGGGATTTGACTTAGATTGTATCTTACCGGCCCAGTGGTTTTTCCTACTTTCTTCAGTTTAAGCTTGAATTTTGCTATAAGAAGCTGATGATCTGAGCCACAGTCAGCTCCAGGTCTTGTTTTTGCTGACTGTATAGAGCTTCTCCATCTTTGGCTGCAGAGAATATAATCAATCTGATTTCGATGCTGCCCATCTGGTGATGTCCATGTGTAGAGTCGTCTCTTGTGTTGTTGGAAAAGCGTGTTTGTGATGACCAGCTTGTTCTCTTGACAGAACTCTTTTAGCCTTTGCCCTGCTTCGTTTTGATCTCCAAGGCCAAACTTGCCAGTTGTTCCTTTTATCTCTTGACTCCCTACTTTAGCATTCCAATCCCCTATAATGAGAAGAACATCCTTCTTTGGTGTCACTTCTATAAGGTCTTGTAAGTCTTCATAGAATTGGTCAATTTCAGTTTCTTCAGTACAAGTAGTTGGTGCATAAACTTGGATTACTGTGATGTTAAAAGGTCTGCCTTGGATTCGTATCGAGATCATTCTATCATTTTTGAGATTGCATCCCAGTACAGCTTTCGCCACTCTTTTGTTGACTATGAGGGCCACTCCATTTCTTTTACGGGTTTCTTGCCCACAGTAGTAGATATGATGGTTATCCGAACTGAATTCACCCATTCCCGTCCATTTTAGTTCACTGATGCCCAGGATGTCAATATTTATTCTTGCCATCTTATTTTTGACCACCTCCAACTTACCCAGGTTCATGGTTCTTACATTCCAGGTTCCTATGCAATATTTTTCTTTACAGCATTGGACTTTCCTTTCGCTTCCAGGCATATCCGCAACTGAGCGTCCTTTCGGCTTTGGCCCAGCCGCTTCATCAGCTCTGGATCTACTTGTACTTGCCCTCCGCTCTTCCCCAGTAGCATGTTGAATGCCTTCCGACCTGAGGGGCTCATCTTCCAGCGTCATATCTTTTATATGCCTGTTGTCTTTGTCCATGGAGTTTTCTTGGCAGGGATACTGGAGTGGCTTGCCGGTTCCTGCTCCAGGTGGATCACGTTTGGTCAAAACTCTCCACTATGACCTGTTCATCTTGGGTGCCCTGCTTGGCATAGTTCATAGCTTCTCTGAGTTCTTCAAGCCCCTTTGCCACGGCAAGGCAGTGATCCATGAAGGGGACAGGTATACAGTACAGTATTTTAAACTTTTTTTTTAAAAAAAAGCATGTTCACAACATTTTTTTTATACATGTGGCGATTCAGCCTATATTTACACTCATAGGAAACTGCCCTACTCTCCAAGGTCACTTCCAGACTACCTGGTTACTGAGCATTCTGGTTTGTTCATAGGAAGTTTCCAGGGACGTTCTTTGTTATTACTTATTTGAATTGTTGCCAATCCTTCATCATGAAGTTTCAGGGCAAGTTACAACAATTTTTAAAATACAATATTCCGAACAATTAAAGCAAATGAGATGACATTGCTTCAAGCATTATCCTGCCCTTTCTGCCGCAATTTCCCATCCTTATTGCAAACACACAGATATACATATACATATACATATACATATACATATACATATACATATACATATACATATACAGTGGTATCTCAGGTTAAGTACTTAATTTATTCCGGAGGTCCGTACTTAGCCTGAAACTGTTCTTAACCTGAAGCATCACTTTAGCTAATGGGGCCTCCTGCTGCTGCCATGCCGCTGGAGCACGATTTCTGTTTTCATCCTGAAGCAAAATTCTTAACCTGAAGCACTATTTCTGGTTTAGCGGAGTCTGTAACCTGAAGCGTATGTAACCTGAAGCATATGTAACCTGAGGTACCACTGTACATATACATATACATATATATATGTGTGTGTGTGTGTGTGTATTATGGTGCTGGAGGAGCAGTGGCGTAGCGTGGGGGGTGCAGGGGGGGCCGGCCGCACCGGGCGCAACATCTGGGGGTTAGGGTTAGGGGGCGCAAATCCACGGCTTAGGGGGTGCAAATTACTTGCCTTGCCCCGGGTGCTGACAACCCACGCTATGCCACTGTGGAGGAGACTCTTGAGAGTCCCATGGACTGCAAGAAGATCAAACCTATCCATTCTTAAGGAAATCAGCCCTGAGTGCTCACTGGAAGGACAGATCCTGAAGCTGAGGCTCCAATACTTTGGCCACCTCATGAGAAGAGAAGACTCCCTGGAAAAAACCCTGATGTTGGGAAAGATGGAGGGCACCAGGAGAAGGGGACGACAGAGGACGAGATAGTTGGACAGTGTTCTCAAAGCTACCAGCATGAGTTTGACCAAACTGTGGGAGGCAGTGGAAGACAGGGGTGCCTGGCGTGCTCTGGTCCATGGGGTCACGAACAGTCGGACATGACTAAATGACTAAACAACAACAATATATACACACACACACATACATGCATACATACATACATCCAATTTTGCAGGGAAAGGTGGTTTGTTGCGCAAGAGCTTCAAAGCAACTGTAACAAAGCAACCTGAATTTCCCACCCAGAAATATTAATGGACTGGAAAAACTAGTCCATTAATCTCATTACAGCCTACACAATGACAACTATTGAATATGGAGCGTTCTACATGCAAGGCAGGCAATCACTCTATTTCTATAAAATATGAAGAGCAGTTCACCATTTTAATAAATAATTGTAAGATATCAGTGAAGCAGCAACAATCTTTAAAAAACAGCACAATCCTATACATATGAGTTTCACAGAGATTAATGGTGCTTATTCCCTGGTACTCAGGGACGCAGGTGGCGCTGTTTGTTAAAGCCTCAGCGCCTAGGACTTGCCGATTGAAAGGTCGGCGGTTCGAATCCCTGCGGCGGGGTGCGCTCCCGCTGCTCGGTCCCAGCGCCTGCCAACCTAGCAGTTCGAAAGCACCTCCGGGTGCAAGTAGATAAATAGGGACCGCTTACCAGCGGGAAGGTAAACTGCGTTTCCGTGTGCAGCTCTGGCTCGCCAGAGCAGCGATGTCACGCTGGCCACGTGACCCAGAAGTGTCTCCGGACAGCGCTGGCCCCTGGCCTCTTAAGTGAGATGGGCGCACAACCCCAGAGTCTGTCAAGACTGGCCCGTACAGGCAGGGGTACCTTTACCTTTACTATTCCCTGGTAAGCAGGTACAGGTTTGCAACCTAAAAGGTTAATACAGTATAGGGATTGCGGTGGGAGACGGAAGAGCTAAACTTCCCCTTCTTGTGGACTGTGGTCCTAATCTAGATTAGGCTGCTCCTGTGCTTGGCTTTCATTAAAAACAGAAACCCTGAGGTGGCTAAAGCAAAGCATTTAATGCCACACAATGTGCAATAAGGGACCTCATGTATCAGACCACAGACCACAGAAAGTATGAAAAATACTCTAAAAACATATTAAAGAGGAACAAAGAGGTCCTTTGCATATTGTTCATTGCCTCTTTTTTTATTTGTTTACTTGCGGACATTAAAAGTATATTTTTTATATTTGTGGGCCTTTCCAGTGCTTGTGTTATGAAATGGAGACCACAATCCCCCCATGCTTGCTTTGCCTTTCTTTCAGAGGCAGTAATACTTCTGAAAACCAGTTTCTGGAAACCTCAGGAGGGGAGAGCAATCTTGTGCTTGCTTCCTGCTTGCGGGTTTCCCACAGACATCTGGCTGGCCAGCGTGAGAACAGGATGATGGACAGGGCTGGATTTAGGCTTGATAAGGCCCAAAGGTCCTGAAGGTAATGGGGCCCTTTATATGTCCAGCTGTCCTTTGACAACAACAAATTGTCACTGTTTTTTGTGTTGAATATATGCTATATGTTAATTTGTGGACCTAATAGGTATCTAATGCCATTTGCACATAACAAAATATGTATTTTATCAAAGTAATTGATATAGAAATGAGTAAACCAGTGATATTTTAGGGAGCAGGCTAGCAGGTGGAGTCCATTACTTACATCATAGGAGCCTGCACAACACAAAACACTGTTGCTGTATGTAGGTTTTATTTTGTTTGTTTTTTATCTTATATTTTGGAAATGTACATCCAGGGGTTTTTTTCCTTTAAATTTTTTTGGGGGGGCTCCAAGAGAATGGAGCCCTAAACTATAGCACTGATGATGGACTAGTTGTTCATCATGACAACCTTCAGACTTCTCAGATGTCAGAGCCTGACTTACACAGGGCTATTTGAGGCGTGCAAGGCATAACCAAGCTGTTAGAAACCACACACTCCAGTCTACAAGCAGGCAGTATTGCTTGTGTTGTAGTTAGAAGTGGTTTTTTTTTTAAGGAGATGTAGCTAAATGCATGCTTTCAGCCACACGTTGTTGGTTTTCCATGACCACTAGTATTTATTCCAACATGCAGTAGCATTTAGCGGTTTAATATATCTGGACTGTAACGAGGCAGAGGATCACACACCCATCCTAATTTCAGACTGGAACTAATGATTTTCAGGTTTTACAGACTCAGCTTTTACTGGCATCCATGACTCAGATGGAATGAAGCCATCACTTATGCTAAGTGGTGCCACTACTTATTTCACAAACAGCAGGATTCTACGGGGCAGGTAGGAGATGTACAGCCCCGTGGCATTCACAGCCTCCACAACAGATCAGCTGCTTGAAGCAGTTACCAGACTTCTACCTGCCACAAGAGCAAATCATCTTCTGGAACATGAGGTACACCAGACTTTTCTGAACCTTTAGATTTAAGCTCCCTAAAACATACTTTCCTGCTAGTACCACTCCTGTAGAGAGAAACTGCTCGTTGTAATTTGGATTAACCATAAATTGTAATTTTCCAAGTTTAAATTTTGACATTGACACATGTCTGTGTTTTATTTTCCTGTTGACATTCCAAACATTATTTTTCTCTTGTTTTACCTGTGTGTGTGTGTTTTTTTAAAGATTACGATCATTAAATCAGAAGTGGCCAACCTGCCTACTGTTATCATACAGCCCTCAGCATCGGATTCTTCTGTGCCTTCTTTCCATTCTCTGTGGCAGACCCCTGTTCATTGTCATGACTCCCTCCTCCCCTGAATTCTCCAACCACTGTGGCCTGCTGAGAAGGAGGGTGTGGCTGCTTTTTCCTTCTGGGCAAAGGATTAAGAAGACTGCCTAAGGCCATGGCAGGGGAGGGGCAGAATTATTTTCACCAGAACCTTGCTCAATGTTCATTCACTGTCTCTTATTGTTACTCCGTGGGAGGTAATTAATCTGAAGAGTCATACCTTATTATGTTGCAATGCAACAACACATTGCTGTGGGGTGTGTTCCTGTTCACTGTTCCTGTCAGACAACCATACCCTCTTCCTCCAAAGTCCACTCCATTCCAGTCTTCTCACTTACCCAGGCAGTCAACAGTGCATGGCCTCTTAGCATGCTCTGTCCTCATCTAGCTGTTTTGCCAGTTCCAATATATTTTGCTGCCTGAGGCAAAGAACAAGATGGCACTCTATCCAACCCACTTCCACCTAAAGGAAATTGGACTGGCAGCTGAATCTTACTTTTGCACTTACAGGGTAGTGCCCTTTAGTGCTCACTTAGCGGGTGCGTGAGAGGCTTGTAGCCCACCTATAGCTCTGATTTCCAACAGAGTGGAATGTCCAGGGGGCCAGATGGAATGGCTGGTGGGCTACCACTGTCACTTGAGCCAATTGCCTCACTCTGCCCAATGGTGGGGTGAATGCTATCAACGGCTTAAATGCATCTCTATACCTTTTAAAAAATGCATGCAAAATTTGTTTCCTTTGTCTTTTAAGCACCCAGGAACATCGTCAGTTTGAAGTTTGCACTAGAACCTCATTTCCCTGGCTGTACATAGTTTGCGGGAAACAGGGATGTATATAGGAGCTAGGCATATTAATGATGACCTTTGCATGGGGCGGGACACGGGTGGCGCTGTTGGTTAAACCACAGGGCCTAGGACTTGCCGATCAGAAGGTCGGCGGTTCGAATCCCCACAACGGGGTCAGCTCCTGTTGCTCGGTCTCTGCTCCTGCCAACCTAGCAGTTTGAAAGTACATCAAAGTGCAAGTAGATAAATAGGTACCGCTCTGGCGGGAAGGTAAACGGCGTTTCGTGCACTGCTCTGGTTCGCCAGAAGCGGCTTAGTCATGCTGGCCACATGACCCAGAAGCTGTACGCCAGCTCCCTTGGCCAATAAAGCGAGATGAGCGGTGCACCCCCAGAGTCGGTCACAACTGGACCTAATGGTCAGGGGTTCCTTTACCTTTATCTTTTTGCATGGGGCTGCTGCAGGACCTGAAGGAGAGCAGCAGCAAGGGAGGCCAGGCCAGTGAGCACATCAGCTCCCAGTTGGCAGTAGTCTTCATTTTATATAATGTTCTCGTTTTAGTATTTGAATTGTAAACTGCTTTGGGTGCCTTGGCAGAAAGGAGGTATGTAAATTCAGTCAATCAGTGGTGATGGGAGGTTATTTGAAGGTGGTTAAGAGCAATAGTGGCTTGGAGCAGAGAGCATGGCGGGAACATCTTGGATCCCCACAAACTTTCACCTGCTTTTCTTTGCATTTTTTGTGGCTAATTTCCCGTTGTTCAAGGGCTCAATGAATGACAAATATAGCATTGGTGTGGACTAATTCTTTAAAACTTGTAAACACTACATTTCTGTTTGAAATAAACATATAAAGCAGATCAACAAAAGGCAGTGTTTTTAACACTGTGTTTTAATTGTTGTAACCCACCCTGGGATCTTAGGGTAAAGGGTGATTAATTAATTAGTTAATTATGCAAAACAATCAAATGCAATAAAAATAACTGAAACAGCAGAAACATAAATGAACAGTGCACATTTATTCGAAAGTAATTCCCACAGTGTTTAATGTGGCTCAGATAAAGTGTGTGCTGTAGTAAATATTCAGCAGAATCAAACACATAACTAACAAACACACACACCCCCGCAACGGCCGAAGGTTCATGAAAGAAACACATACAATTACAGAGTATCCACACCCCCAAAAATGGAGTGAGGGGACCAGATGAACCCCATTGGTTGTGATTGATGGGTGTCCTGCAGCCTAGAAGGAATGACCAAAATGCATATTTGCCCACATAACCCTCTGGAGATTAAAATCAACACAATTCATTTTTTAAATTGTTTGAGTGTCAACTATATTTCCAGATACTGCTTGGTAGCCGTATGTTTCCAAGTACGATGAAGTAATTGCTATCAAGCAAAAAAGAGGATTCTGCACCACTCATGGCATTTCCTGTGCTTAACATGATTATGAGTGACTGTGGTTGTAGTTAAAAACCCAGCTCCAGAAGATGTAAATATTCGTCATGCACCCCAGAGCCTAAGAAGGGAGAGGGGTTGGGGAATCACTAGAATAGCATATTGTGTGCCAGAATATACAAGCTAATCATATTCCCATGGCATCCTATGCAACAACAATGCGGTTTCTATAAAAACACACACGCACATTGAACTGAAAAGGAAAGGAATGGAACTGAATTCCAATTTATTTGAGCCAATCTCTCCTAGGATCTCTTTGGCATGTGTGTGAGCACATTTCTCTTTTTGGAGAGAAGGTAGGAGAAGGAGTCTTTATTGATTTCTTTTTAGCTCTTACTGGCCCACCCAAGTACATTCAGGCTGGAAACCTGTCGCCAAAGAACCGGCTTATTAGTTCAAATTCACCTGTGACTTGAAGCCCCAGCAGCACCTCAGGTCAATAATAATATAATGAATTAATAATAAGTGCTTTTTTCTAGAAAAATAGGCGCCGGGACTCACCATGAAGTTACAGTGCCACACTTTTTAACAACAAAAAAGGAGATACTGGTACTGAAAGTACCTCCTGAAAAAAAAGCACTGATTAATAATAATTTTATTATTTATACCCCACCCATCTGGCTAGGTTTCCCCAGGCGGTTTACCCCACATTGCTTCCTCATGTCACCAGGGCTTTCACAAGCCCCATGGGTATGCCATGGAGGGGACTGGCAGATCCCAAAGAAGTGGGGGAATGGATCAGGCAGTCAGAGCTGGGTGACCCAGGGAAGTGCCTGAGCAGGATGGAGGAAGGTCAAGGCCTCAAGAAAGGTCAGAGCTGGTGGAGCTGGCTTGTGATTTAAAAAGTCAGGAGCTGGATCCTGGAGAAGGTTCAAGCAGGGTGTCAGAGAGATGTCCCACCTTGTGATGTCAGACGCCTCTAGTCAGGCGTCTCCTAAAAGGCTGCTGTCATCACTCGCAGCCCCTCCTGACAGGAAGGAGCCTCCCTCCAGCAGAGGCACCTGAGAGGAAGTTGGAGACGTGAACCAGCACCTTTGCCCTCAAGGACATGGAGATGCCAGCATTGACATAAATGAACCTCACAGACCCAGCCCACTGTATAGCAGTGCCCTTTGCTTGCCCAGAGCAGTGAACCACACTGAGATTTGTGCCTGCACCAGTCTTCAAAAAGAAGTGGTAATGGCTGGGAAGCTTCTTGGATCAATGTCTCTGCTTGCACTTCACCTTGCAACTCACCCTCAGGGCATTTAACCTTTGCCTTGTCTATGTATCACTTATATTTGTGCATTGGGCAGAAAGATAAGCAAGAACATTTGTGCCGTAAAAAGTTACAGGATTTCAGCAGGAAGTTATGGGCTATGCACTGATTGGAAATGAAACGGTGTGACTGCCCCCAAAACGTTTGCAGGCACAAACATGACTGAAAACAGATTTGTGTGTGAGTGGCCAGAGAGCATTACGAGCACAAATCAAATAATTTGTTTTGAAGAGAAGTAGTTCTCTCTGCAATAGAAGAATTAGGCACTTTGTGTGAATGTGAAAGATGTCACTAAGGTGCTTGATCGATTGAAGAATACTGCAGAGGGGAAAATACTGAAAATCTGGAAAATAAATCTAGAACACACATAATGATGCCAAGAAGTATTATGCACCATCTTCTGGTCAGAGTGAAGTATAACAGACCAAGGAAATCCCCAAACCAAGCACAGAGAAGAAAAAACACAGAACATGCAAATGTGAATTTGTTCTTTGTTCAAATACACATCTAGTATTGAGACTTGTTTGAAAACTGAGACAAATAAGACAGGGTAGATACAGTAAACATATTAGGTTTAGTAAACACAAATGTTCACGAGAAAGAGTTCATAGGTTTAAAGGAATTTGGGCAATAAACTAAGTGTTAGGAGTCACTTCCAAACCTGGAGGTTGTATGGTAAGGCAAATTGATTTTGATTACAAATAATGAATATAATGGAGAACAATAACTGGAAACAAATCTATTACTTTTATTAATACAAAAAAGTAGAAGAGCAGCGGAGAATATAGGATTGTTTCTGAAATACTGTCATGCAAACTTTTTCTCCCCCGAAGAATAAAATTCTAGAAACAGCAGAGTGGAAAGCAAAGATGTTTGAATAAACGCCTGTTTAGTTTTTTTACCTCTCTCCTGCATAAAAACCTGAGATGTGGTCAAACAAGAGCTGAATTCGCTCATTGACCACCTTCAAGCAATAACATGCTCATGGGTGGGCGGAGAAACGGGTGTCTTACCTCTGTACAGCACGATAGAAGCTTATACCCTCCCACTCCAGCCTCCATTCAGACAAGGAAACAACATTATGACAGTTCAAGAACACAATTCAGGCAGGCAAAAGCCCTTCAAGAGGGTACAGAGCAGGGTCTCTGAAGGGTATTGGCCAGGGGAGTGGAGAGGGCCCAGAAGGCCAAATGAAGAGGTCTGCAGAGGCACATTTGATCCCCTAAGGTTTCTCATCCCTGATGTATATTCTCAGACACTAGTTATGGTCAACACACTCTTTTTCTGAATGTTATAAAGGAACAGGAAAACATAGCTCAAATTCCAATATATATATCTATTTATTTGTTGCATGGTAAACATGAAAATGTCAAACTACCTTTACAATTTTTTTTGCCAATGACAAGTGCAAAATATAGCAATCATTCAGTAGTTTGCAAATATTTATTTATGAACATTAACTACATTGACACAGTTAATTTAGTAAAAGAGAATAGAAAGGCTCATCCCAGCAGATTAAGAAGAAGGGGAGAAAAAAGGTTCCTCTCTCAAACACCAGACTAAGAAAGGTTTTTTAAAGGAAACAACTATTAACATGTGCAAATACTCTTCCACCAGTATTTTTGCTCCCAAGGAAGTTCTACTCAGCAGCTCATTAAACCAGTTTTATGGGTATGCTTCAGAAGAAACTTAACTTCATATATCCAAATAATTTACAAACAGTTCTATCCAACTCTAATGGAAACTTTATTCTTTTACAAACTTTGAATTCTAAATAGATACATTGTTCTTTACAAACATTCAAATTTGTGGCCTTCATCTTTAACCTTTACTTAAATATATATGCCTCACTCACGTATAAAATAGAAAATGCATTCATTTTAGGAAGATAGGGCCGTTTCCTCTAGCAAACAGCTAGGGCCCAGCAGGCTTGTTCTTGGGCTCCAGTTAAAAGCATCATATAGCTTTGAATTTGCAGTGGGTGTTAAATCTTCCAGGCTTAACCAAAAGTTCATGGTAGTTATGTGCATTTGTCAAGTGCTCCTCCTTATATTTCTGCAGGGAAATTTATTTGGTCTTCTTTTCCACCATGCACTCTTGTTTCTCCAATTTCTCTCTGTAAGAATTGTACTGCGAGTCGGTACCAAACAGTTTATCCCACCATGTGAAGGTTGAAGCATAGTTGCCAATGAAGTTCATATGGTGAAAGTCATGGAATCGAGCCCCAGCATAGAAAGGCAGCAAATGCAATGGATTCAGAGGAATGTCGTAGCCGCTAAGGAGAGCGAGAGAGGAGAATTTACAATGCAGGTACGGAAGACATTGCTCGCATTTCCATTCAAGTGAAGCATTGCTAAAATCAGAAGCAAGTCCCACAGAGTTTAATGGGGCTTACTCTCTTGTAGGTGGGTATAGGACTACAACCATAGACATTTACGTTTCCATATTAACTTGGTTGAAAAACCCCTGAAGTTCCTGGACTATTCAACTGGACAACATACTTCTGAAGCTGTAGAAGTAACATCCGCCATGTGGTATTTAAAATGTGTTTCTTACTTCTGTACTGATGATACATGCTTTATATATAGTCCCTGCAAGGAAGTCATGTAAATATCTCAGCACAAAGTGTCCACAACACGATGCCAAACAGAGGAATGAAATAGTTGAAAAATGTGGGCGCTCTCTCTCTCTCTCTCTCTCTCACAGACACACACACACACACACACACACACACACACACACACACACACAGAGTCTGGATACATAGCTAGATTTTGCTGGGAAAGTATTCAATGAATCAAGGGTGGCCAACCTATGGCTCTCCAAATGTTGTTCCCATCAACTAAAAATTATGGTTAAATGTTCTCTGTGGGAAAATGATTGCAACTCGACAGTTCTCTCTAACCATAATTTGTTTCACTTGTTCAGACATCACAAGGAATTCTAGTTAGCTTAACATTAAAAAGCTTTCTATCTGAAATAAATAAATGAATGAATGAATGAATGAATGAATGAATGAATGAATTCATTTATAGCCTTCCCATCTGGCTGTGTTGCCCCAGCCACTCTGTATCTATCTTTGACATGTGAAAATAGAGGGGAAGAGGGAGCATGTGAGCCTAAGGCTCATTTAGGTAGCATAGTTTCCAGTTGCATCTTATCATTTCTAGTTACATCTTAATCATACTTAATAGAGCAGCTTTTATGTGGAACTTAAGGTGACCCTACTTGCTCAAAGAGTATGAAATTAGTTTGTAAGCTTGTCATCTAAAGAATCATGTGCAGTAGAATCCTCTGAATGTTTATGCAAGCTCTACTAAAGTCACTGAAACTTACTCTAAGGTAGGAATGCACAGGATTTCAGTCTTAAATACATGCACTTTGAATAAGGACATTTAGAGGAAATCCCGAATAGTTAATAGATTTTTTTTTTAAAAAAAAGTCATTTGTCTAGATTTTACCTGGTGACTTTGGGTGGGATTCAACGAAGTGTGACTTAGAGTACACCTAGATGACTAATTTAGATCTAATACCCCAAGTAACACGTTTTTGAATACAACCCTCTATATTTCTGATGAATATGACCAGACTGAACAGCGAAAGTAGATTACCTGTGGACGTCAATGGTCTCCAGCAAGCGACAGATCACCCATGCCCACAGAAGAATCACGTGATTGCAAAACACCATTATTCCAATGAAAAACCCAGCTCCAAGGATAAGGGTTTCCAGAGGGTGTGCATATTCAGCTTGCATTCCAAACGGAGCCTATGAAAGGAGGAAGAGGGGAGAAAATGCTCTTTTGTAGGCTAAGACATAAATATACTTTACGGCTAATCTGAAATGTATACAGTGGGTTACGAACTAAATTTGTTCCGGAGGTCCGTTCTTAATCTGAAACCGTTCTTAACCTGAGGTACCACTTTAACTAATGGGGCCTCCTGCCGCTGCTGCACGGTTTCTGTTCTCATCCTGAGGTATAGTTTTTAAACCGAGGTACTACTTCCGGGTTAGCGGAGTCTGTAACCCGAAGTGTTTGTAACCCGAGATACGACAGTACGTCCTGCATGGCCAGGTTGTTCTAGCAGAGTTCTCCCCCTCTCGCACTCAGATCCTGGTTTTAATGTTACATACAGGTAACAGAGGAATGAGTGAACTGTGTTTAGCTCTACTCCAACTCTTTATGACTACAAATTCTGGACTGCCCCTGAGACACTATAATTTCAGCTGGTAGCATAGAACCATGATTACTTAAGACGACAGAATAAGAACCCCCTGTAAAATATTCAGAATGGAAGCAAATCATAGCTTATATGAAAACTTTACAGTGATGCTTTCCTCACCTTCAGATCCCCCTGAAGGTTTTTCTGAGTCTTTAGTCTATGCTCCCTACTGAGCGTTATTTCAGTAATAGAAGCTAGCTATTCAAAAAAGCAATTGGAGGGTGGTTGTTAGGGAAATCAACCAATCTAGGGTGAAACCTTACAGGTGGGCTTTAGCTCAGTTGTACAGCACAGTGATGCAGAAGGACTAAGGTTCAGTCACTGGTCTCTCTGTTTAATAGGACCTCAGTAAGTAAGGAGACTGGAGAATTGCTGCTGGTCAGACTTCACTACAAATATACTAGGTCAAAGTGGGTTATGTTCCTAACCTACATGATCATTATCAGAATTGTAGGGGAAACCAGCTGAAGGGATTTTTGTATTTTATAGCCAGTCATTGGTGGGTAAGATGTTAGACATATTCAGAGCACAGCATTTAAAATGGCGAACTATTTTGAGCGATCAGTTTCGAAGTCTGTCCAACTACAGCAATATTAAACTCTTGATGAAAACAGTTTGCTAAGCGTGCTGTTTTCTCTTCTCCCTTTTTACAAAAAGAATAGCTAATGTATGCCTAGTGCTTTTATATGCTCACAGCATTACAGCATTAACTAGGTAACGTTCACCAAGAATTTAAGGCAATACATACCACAAACTCATGATGCACTTTGTGGATATACTTATATATTCTCTTGTGATGCAGCAGCCTATGCAGAAAATAATGCCAGGCATCCTCAATCACAGCACATCCAAAACATTGAGAAAGTAGCACATACCTGGGGGGGGGGGGGTAGGGAAAGAGAAGCATTTGTTAAGACAAGTACAATAGATTAGGACACCTTGTCTCCCAACCCAATTTTTGCTTTATACAAATCATTGTAGCAGTTTTCTAAAACTAATTTCACATAAAATTTACTTAATCCATTAACATCTTTCTTTCTTGCAAATCAGTTGTAATTTGTAATGATAAGAACGCTTTATAGGGAAAGTTCAGCTTGAAAATGACTGACAACTAGAAACTTATTACTATTTTTCTGTGCAGAACTTTTAGAAATCTTCCATATGCTGAAGTGCAGTGCTTGATCATAACAGGATTTGAGAAACACTGCATTTACTGAAGTACTTAACTGCACAGAGCTCTTTAAGTGAAATCCATCTACTTACCATCTTGGCATGCTTTCCCAGTCATAAGGAATATTAAAATATTCTGTGAAGTAAAAGGTACCAAGTATCAGAGGAAACTGAATAAAAAAGTGATTGAACATAAGTGCCTTGAAACACTTCCATTGTCTTTCCCAGGTTTCTGGCTTATCCTGTTAACAAGAAATAAAAGTATTTTATAATTAGAAGTAGAATTTTCCAATGATATTACTGAAGATGTGATACATGGGAATAAGTACTAAATTAATAGTACTTCATACTATAATAGAAGAATACCTAAATTAAAGGTAACGGAATATCAGCTTTGTCTTATCTGACACTGTTTCAACTGATATTGCCCCAAAATGCAGCAACACTGCTGCCTGTGATTATCAATGTTTCCATTAATATCAGATATACATTTTAATGTTGATTCCCTGTCAATTATCATTCTACTCCAGGTGTACTTGGGGTAAGGCGAGAGATAAATATTAAAGTAGTGTTAGAACGCTCAGATTTTTGTCTTTCAGCCCGGGAACAGTACTGCCATTTGGTCTGAATTTATTGTTAATGAATCAACATTACAAATGCCATTTTCAAGACAAAAGGAAACAGTTATGGTATGCATAGATCACAGCATCTATGGCATCAGAGCAGGGATGAGTAACCTGTGACCTTCCAAATATTGTTGAACTCCAAATTCTGTCAGCCTCAGCCGGCATAGCCCATGGTCAGGAATGAGCAGAGCTCATATATCTGGAGGGCCACAGGTTTCTCCACCCCTGAATTAGTTTGGAGCCTGTACATTGTTTCAAGAAGCCTGCAGAAAATCAGCACAGTAAAGTAATCATGGTTTTATAACAGACTGGGCTCCGGATCTCATTAGGAAGCAGGATACTATGACCTATCTACATTTTTGGTAGAAACTGGATTGAGAAGGCACCAGAATTCTTTACGATACAAATTTCACTGACTTATTATTAAATACAGTGGTACCTCGGGTTACAGACGCTTCAGGTTACAGACTCTGCTAACGCAGAAATAGTACCTTGGGTTAAGAACTTTGCTTCAGGATTAGAACAGAAATCGTGCTCCGGCAGCGCAGCAGCAGCAGGAGGCCCCATTAGCTAAAGTGGTGCTTCAGGTTAAGAACAGTTTCAGGTTAAGAACGGACCTCTAGAACGAATTAAGTACTTAACCCGAGGTACCAGTGTATTGCAATACTCCAAGCTTTATGTTATTACATATATACCATTCAGGTATCAGGGTGTATGTCACTCAAGCGAATTTCACACACGGTTACTATTAAAAACAAGAGTGCCCAGGGCTGATGCTATATACAGGGGCCATGGTCTAGCTTAGTGATGGATAGCCTGAAGCTTTGCAGACTGCTCCAACTCCCATCAGCCCCTGCCAGCATTGCCAATGGTCAGAGATGACAGGACAGTTTGGGGGACCACTGGTTCCCACCTGTGTTCTAGCCACTCTACAGCTTCTGTGGGGGAAACTAGCAACTGTACAATGTTATCTCCTTTCTTCATTTACTGGCTGAACAATGCAATCCTATGCATTGCTTAAGACAGAATCCTACACCAACTAACCTGTGAGTAAGCCACAGTGACAATCACATTTGAGCAACTGTCACTGTGGCTTACTCACAGGTAAGTCCGTGTAGCGTTCCAGCTTAAATACATCTTTAACATTACCTCTTGTCCTTTGGGGTAGCGTGCAGGATAACAGTAAACATCTAGCAAATAATACTGTTGGCAAACTTTTTCAGACATTCCACTTTATACAATAACATATCAAAATATACACAAACACCCTATTTACTTGAAAGCCTGCAAGTTAGAGGCCAGACTGTCAAAGGCCCTTTGCCTCGTGCTTTTCAACAGCAATATGTACTCATGGATAGCTAAACTAAATATTTATATAAGAAATTAACCAAAATATGCATAATAATTATAAAGGTAAAGGTAAAGGTACCCCTGCCCGTACGGGCCAGTCTTGCCAGACTCTGGGGTTGTGCGCCCATCTCACTCAAGAGGCCAGGGGCCAGCGCTGTCCGGAGACACTTCCGGGTCACGTGGCCAGCGTGACGAAGCTGCTCTGGCCAGAGCCAGAGCCGCACACGGAAACGGCGTTTACCTTCCCGCTAGAAAGCGGTCCCTATTTATCTACTTGCACCCGAGGGTGCTTTCAAACTGCTAGGTTGGCAGGCGCTGGGACCGAACGACGGGAGCGCACCCCGCCG
The DNA here is from genome assembly GCF_964106915.1 of Podarcis gaigeae. Classification (NCBI taxonomy): domain Eukaryota; kingdom Metazoa; phylum Chordata; class Lepidosauria; order Squamata; family Lacertidae; genus Podarcis; species Podarcis gaigeae. The sequence goes on from NC_139685.1 coordinate 36,499,307, forward strand.
CAGGGATTCGAACCGCCGACCTTTCGATCGGCAAGCCCTAGGCGCTGAGGCTTTTACCCACAGCGCCACCTGGGTCCCTTATAATAATTATACAATCACATAAATAAGTGTAAATTGTTCCATGTTTGTTATAAAAGCAGAGTAAAGCATAAGATCGGGTTTTTTCTATCCTCTGAAAGAGGCTGCTCACAAAAATGTCACCAGTCGCAAGCTGGCAGAATATGGGAAGTGAACTCATGATCTGGGGAGCTCCAAAGTTATGCCACTTGTTGGAGCCATGTATGACACCAGAGCTGGAATTTTTCATACTAGACAACACTCCATCTTACCTGTTGTATTTTATACTTTTGCATGTAAGGTATAAACTGAAAGATAAATCCAGGCAAACATATTAAAAAGTAGGAAAGTTCATGCATGAGAAGTGATCCCCAGGTTGCAATCTGGTATTTGGTGTAGTTATTCAGCATATATGTCCAAGCATTTTTAAATGGCTGTTGTAGCGGATTCTCAGGCAAGAAAGAGTCTATATATTCTACCGCCAGGTAAGCAGAATTCAGTATGCCAACACTCTCGTTAGTTGCCATCGTTCAGTTCTGGAACATCACACCTGTAGCTTCTCTGCGGGATTCTAGGAACAGTAAATAGACATCATGGTAAAGATACCATAACCAAAATGACATCGGCCAGAAACAGTGTGCAGCTGTTGACTTGCATAAAAATAGTAGGGGACAAGGTCTATCCCTTTCCATACTAGACAACAGAGTTAAACAGATGTCGCTACTTGCCCTTTGTCCTTGTCCGGTAGGAGAAGAGATTAATTCATACCTGCTTGCGCTGTATACATTGACAGAATCTTCTCTACCGCCTGACAAGAAGGAAATATGCTGCTGCTTAATTAGGATGCCTTGGCCATAAACTGATTGATCATGCTAGTTATCTGTTACATAATAAAAAGTAAATTGAAAGCCCTGCATGAAACTACCAGGATTTACCTTGAGAGAACATCCAAGGATTAACTAAAAAAACGATTACAGTGGTACCTCATGTTACGTACCGTCCCCCTTACGAATGCTGCGGGTTACGCGCTCCACTAACCCGGAAGTAAATCCCCCTTGTGTGACCCTTGCCCCTGGATGCAAGCGGAAGTCGCACTCTGGCGAAGTGGCAGCAGCAGAAGGTACCATTAGGGAAAGTATGCCTCATGCTACGAGCGGTTTCGGGTTACAAATGGACCTCTGGAACGGATTAAGTATGCAACACAAGGTACCACTGTATCATCTTTCCCTTCCTGATATGAACAAAGGACAGGTGCCAATGTTTACATACCGATTTCAGTCCAAACCAATTCTTACCTATGTGGCATTCCTAATGCATCAGATTGAACAAAGTTTTTACAAGCATTCAATATTGGAGGTATAAGATCAAATTACATGCTTCCGGGTCATGTAGCCAGCATGACTAAGCAGCTTCTGGCAAACCAGAGCAGCGTTTACCTTCCCGCTGGAGCAGTACCTATTTATCTACTTGCACTTTGACATGCTTTCAAACTGTTAGGTTAGCAGGAGCAGGGACTGAGCATCGGGAGCTCACCCAGTCATGGGGATTCGAACCACCGACCTTCTGATTGGCATGTCCTAGGCTCTGTGGTTTAACCCACAGCGCCACCCACATCCCTCAAGCATTCACATACATGTGTCAAATGTATATGCATAAGTTTGCTTAACCTGATGCAGTAAAGTAACTCTTAATAAAGAGGAATTAAATGCTGTATTCTTCTAATTATTCAGTCAGAGCAAGAATTTAGGCTTGCCAGATGGAACAATCCTGACCCTCCAGAGTGGCCAATGGTCAAAGATGACAGGAGTTGTAGTCCAACAACATTTAGAGAGCCAGAGGCTAGCCATCCCCAATATGTGTGAAAATCAACTAACATTAAGAGTGCCACAACAACAGAATCCCAATCCCACCTTGGCAATCAAACTGAGTGATTGCAGGCTAAGGTACCTGACCAGGGGGGTGAAATCCTTATAATGGCTACTCTGCCTTTCTGTACCTCAAGCCTTACTTTGTTATGCACTTGATATTCAGGTGAATCTATTTGGAGAAAGTTTATACCCCCCTCTTTGTCCAGCCAGGTACCAGACCAGACCGGCAAGTTACTAAAATCTGAAATGATTGAGGTCTATTATTTATTTATTGCACACTTTTTTTTAACATAAAAAGTAAACTCAAAGTGAATTGCAATGTATCAAATAACTTACCCAATCTATCTGCTATAATTATGCACATTTCAACCTCCTAACAGTATCAGTAATCTATTCTTCTACCCATATTACAAGTTAAAGGGAGCAGGTGGTGTTGTGGTCTAAACCACTGAGCCTCTTGGGCTTGCCAATTGGAAGGTCGGTGGTTTAAATCCCCGCCACAGGGTGAGCTCCCATTGCTCTGTCCCAGCTTCTGCCAACACAGCAGTTCAAAAGCATGCCAGTGCAAGTAGATAAATAGGTACTGTGTGACAACAAGGTAAACGGCATTTCTGTGAGCTCTGGTTTCTGTCACGGTGTTCCATTGCACCAGAAGCAGTTTAGTTATGCTGGCCATATGACCCAGAAAAGCTGTTTGTGGTCAAACGCCGATTCCCTCGGCTTGAAGCAAGATGAGTGCCAAAACCCCATAGTCACCTTTGACTGGACTTAACTGTCCAGGGGCCCTTTACCTTTTTGTTATTACAAGTTAAAAGAGATAAGACATCTCTGCCTGCAAGTTTGCTTTCCAACAGCGCAACTCAATAGAGAAAAGTAATGGGGAGGCATGAAAAGCAAGCACTGGAGCAGCTATTCCTTTACTGGCAGACTGAGGGGGCCAGGCTGGTCTTCCTCTTGGTCTTCCTAGTAGCCCTGTGTACCCCTGCTGGTGACTGAGGCCACAGCATGCCACCCATTGGTTTCCTGTACAACGCAAGACTATGACTGAAACTAGATACATCCTAGCTCTGTGAAGCAAGACTTAAGCATGCAAAATGATGAAACCTTATAGCACAATCTCAAGGATGTTTACTTCGCAGCACATTTATCAAATTAAACTGGGCTAATGTTGTAGGATACAGTGCCTCAAGCATCAGACTAGGCCAGCTCCCTGCTCAGCCACAAAGTACATTTGATGTTCTTGGTCTAGTCATTGTATTTTACTTATTATACCATAAATTTTCTATACTGCTTAATTATAGGTGGGAACGACTAAAGTGGTTTCCCACTATCCATCCTAACCCACCTATCCCAAAGTTTGGTTAGGAACAAGTTGCAGGAGGAGAATGCCTACAGCTCCTTGGAGAAGATCCGGTAAATAATAATGATGTTACATTCTTAAAACATGCTACCTCATCTGTCTTAAAGTTACATAAAAACTAGACAGTCCATCTGTCAGGCTTGGCCAAGCTCATCAACCACAACAAACAAACAAATAATATAAACTTTAGAATTATCAAGCCATGGTTTGCTTTCTTGTTCTACCAGTTAAGCAGTGTAATAGGAATTTTATGGTCTTAGATATAGGGTAATGTTAATAAGTGTACCAACCAAGCACATACATAGATCAGTACAGGAAGGCCAACCTGGAACCATTTTGATTCCTAAACTGACCAAATCCTTTCTCTGCAAGGTCAAACTGGAAAAGCCTCCCCATTCTCTCTTTCCTCACAAATCCTGTCGTAAGAATATGTCTGTTTGAATAGGGTGTGAGCCTGTGACCTGGCCAGGAACTAAGTATTTATCAGTACAAAAGACTGGCCAGGCTACCCAGGCAATCCAGTCAAGTAACCTGCTAGACAGGAGATAAACAACAGGAGAAAAAAAAATATTAAAATTTCTGTGATGTAGGTGGGATGTATCTGAGGGGTGGTCTTGATCTACAGGATGGGAATTTCAAAAGTCTTTATAAGGCCTTGCATGCCATTTTTCTGCGTCCTCCTCCTTTCCTGCGTGTGAGGGGAGCACCCTGTTGCAACAAAGATCAGGCTTACTAGCTGCTTTGCTTCTCAATATTCTCTGGTTGGCCACTGTTATTTTCTCCTACCAATAGGGAACCTATGTAAGGACTCTATATGGGCTCTTGGATACCCCATAAGGGAAAAGGGCAATTTTTTATTTACAACAGAAGCACTAGGCGAACCAAAACACCGAAAATCGAAAACAGGTACCAGGAGAAAGAAATGCCTTCTGCTATAACTCACCTGGGCCAAATAACAACAACAATTACAAAATAAAAATGCATCTCCCGAACCCTTAACTTCATCTTTTGTCTCTGAGAGAGAAGTCGGTGAGGGGGGAGAGAAATAAAACGGAAAGTCACAAAATAACAGGCCTGAGCGGCCAAGAAGTGAATATTTTGGTGCCCATAAACAAAATGTAAAGGGGTTGCGTTTGTCGCCTTTTTCGGGTAGGGGGATCTCCAAATGCAACCAATGAAAGGAGCACCCCCTAAAACAACCCGCCCCCCAAGGCGCCTCCGCTCTCCATCCTCTTACCTGCGCCGAGGGATGCAGCAGCTCTGCCCACCGACGCTCCGCGACAAGGGCCAGGCTCCTTTTGCGCCGGGTCCTCAAATACGTCTTCTTCATTGGCCTAGCAGGTCTCGGCGGGCTCCCATTGGGTGGAGGGATGGAGTGAGATCGTCAGACCTTGTGGGCCGGCCAATGGGACGAGGCGCTAGTTCACTGACGAAGAGAAGGGAGAGGAGCGAGATGGGTGGAAGGAGGGGACGCGGGGCGGAAGGTAGCCATGGAAATCGCACGGTGGCTGCACGCTCACCTGCCTCTCCTAATATCGAAGGATCGAAGCCTCTGCTCACGGGGTTTACTTCCAAGGAAAGCTGGGCATAAAACGGCAGCTTTCTGATGCAGCTTATCTCCCCCGCCTCACGCTCCAAAATAAACCTAGAAATAATGTTTGGTATTGTTTTCGGTTCATACAACTCCCCCTTCCTTTTGCTGGAGAAAAATTCAGATTATTTTTTTAATGGTACATGCGGAATCGCTTTCACGTTTCCCCTTTTTTTAAACTGCCCATTTCATTGCTGTAACCCAGCCTGGGACCTTATGGTAGGGAGCAATTATAAATGATAAATAAATGTGAAAATCCCGAATCCCATAGGTGGTTTGGTTCCTCTTGGCAGTGCCAGATTTATGTACAAGCTAAACAAGCTACAGCTTAAGGCCTCACTCTCTTGGGGGCCCCCAAAAGAATTAAAGGAAAAAACACCTGGATGTACATTTCCAAAATATATAAAAAACAAATAAAATTTAACCTACATACAGCAAGAGTGTTTTGTGTTGTGTAAGCTCCTATGATGTAAGTAATGGGCTTCGCCTGCTCCCTAAAGTATCACATATAAAGGGCCCTATTACCTTATGTAGCTTAGGGCCTCATCAAACCTAAATCTGGCCCTGCCTCTTGGGGCTTGGTGCTAAGTACTGGCAAGTGCTTCAGATTGCAGCCGTTCTTGTTCTTGTTCAACAAGAACAGCAAACACAAGTTTGATTACCTTATTCTACTGCTATCTTCCACATGCAAACAGTGAGGCCAGCAACTGGCATCTATATATTTATTAAAAGTTACAGCCTGCCCTTCATTATTGCCAGGTTTGGCTGTGATGTAACAAATTGCAATCTTAAAAATCAATTTATAAAACACACTGTCGGGCTGAGAACTAAAAACAGACGGGTGAAACACTCATTAAAACCCACAAAAGTCAGTAAAAAAAGTCTTCTCACCAAGTGTTTGTCCCTTATATAGTTGTAGGGAGAAAGCACTCCACAAACAAGGATGCCATGCTGGGGAAGTTTGTACCACCACTTAATTAGTCTCTAACAGATAACATAAAAAGATTCCCTCTGCTGATCTTGGAACACAGATAGGTTCAGTATTTCATGTATTTGAGTCACAAGCTCTCAGAGAAGGTGCAGTGTTTTAGATATTTGAGTCTCAAGCTATTTAAGTGTAGAAAGGTGCACAGCCATTTAAGGCTATAAAGCTGCAGCCTTGACTTAGGCTGGGAAATGAATAGATGGCCAATGCAGTTGTCTAAATGTTGATGTACAGTGGTACCTCGGGTTACATACGCTTCAGGTGACAGACTCCACTAACCCAGAAATATTACCTCAGGTTAAGAACTTTGCTTCAGGGTGAGAACAGAAATCACGCGACGGCGCAGCAGCAGCGGGAGGCCCCATTAGCTAAAGTGGTGCTTCAGGTTAAGAACGGACTTCCGGAACAAATTACCGTTAAGTACTTCACCAGAGGTACCACTGTACTATGATTCATATTGGTTGTATAAGTCAAAACTCTGGCAGCCACATTTTGCACTCATTGACATAAACTAGACAGACCACTGCTACTTTTAATCCTCCCTGCCAGAAATGTGTCCCAAGCGTATTGTCACTGAAGGGTTAACACCATCCCATCCTCCCTTAACTGCCTACACCACAGCATAGAATAATGCAGTTCAGTGATGTGGTAAACAGCTCAGAGGTATTTCACTTGAGAAACCAGTTTGACAGTGACAGAATGCTTCTTGATTTTAAAAGGAAAGAACACACTCATTTGGAGTGCTCTTAAGGGACTAGCCTTTTCTCTGACATCTAGTTTTCTCTGAAGGGTGGGCCTGCACGTGGATAAGGAGAAACATTCAAACATGAGCTTGTAAGTGGTACAGCCCAGACACAGTTTACCTCCCTCTAAGAATCAGTAATAGACACCAAAGGCGAATGGAAAAGTTTTCATTCACACGGTAGCTCATCATATACTTCTATTGCTATATCAATGAGAATTACTACGAGATTCACCTAAAACAAAAACTGGGTTCCTGTTTATTGTGCCTGTTGCCCCATGTGTTGATTCATGCAGCTTTGATATTTGCAGGGATCTCTGTCTTCAACAACTAATAGGATGCTGACCTGCTCTGATATTTATTTTTACTGCTGCTGCTAGTGAGAGCTCCTGGGCCATTCCATCTGCTTGCCCACTCTGTTCCTAGATGCCAACCAGCCAGCACTTCATTGCTGATTCTAGGAGGAGGATAGTAAAAACATCTATGGCTATCTGGCTTGCTGCCACACTACAGTGCAAACCTTTTGGAGTTTGCATGAGGGCACCAACCTCTTTGAGTTTGTGCTGTGGAATGTATTATCCAAGTAATGTAATCCAAGTGATGTAATATTGGGTAGCAGGACTGGCCCACCCATGAGGCAAGGTGAGGTCACTGCCTCAGGTGGCAGGACCCATAGGGTAGCAAATTCGGATGCAGATCTTTACTCCCCACTTCTTCCTTTGTGGGGAGGGAGGTGCCTTTTGTGGTTTGCCCCAGGCACCAAAATGTCTTGAGCCAGCCTTATTGGGTAGTTTTTGCTGTCCGAAGTGAGAATCTGAGTTGTAATGCTTTTGTTCATTTCAAAGTTGTTCAGTACCACTCAGTGTGAGACACTGAACCGGTATAGATTACAACCCTATGAGGGTGGGAGTCTAGATGGGAGTAGTTTTGTTGCTGGTTATATGACACTACATTGCCCTAGAATGAATGAGCTGGTCTCCCTCCTGTCTCAAGGCACCCACAGGCTACTGGAAGATGGGAGACAAAGGTTAATATTTCAATGGGTATGGTTGTCGCTAAAAAAGTAAATATATTGAAGTGACAGGAGGATGTCACAATTCTGTCATTTTGTTCCACTTTGTGAATTGTTTTGACAGAAAAACAGGCTACAAATCACTAAGCAAATAAATAACTTTTTGTGTGAACCTATTTCCTTACCAGCCAGACTGTATGGTAAATATTGTTGGCCACTGTGTGCCACCATGGAACCTGGCAACACCAGCATGGGTATTATTTGACCGATTCATGTATTCAGAGAAATTTTAGCTACTACTGTTACTGCATCAAGCAGCTGTTGTGGAGAAGTATTTCTCTGAATAGGAGGAACTGTGTCACACTTTTAACATTGTGTGTGTGTACGCGTGTGTGAAGAGAGAGACAGAAGGAGATGGAGCTGGTCTCTTCCAAGTCATGGTACATATACGGTTTTCTTTCCATCAATGGCTACTGGCTCTTTAAAGACTAAAGACAGAGGCCTTCCTATGCAACCTGACATGTGGCTGATACCTTGATCTATAAGAGGGATGGGAAACCTGTGGCTCTCTAGGTGTAGTTAAGACTACACCTAGCATGGCCAGTGGTGGAAGATTATGGGAGGGCCAGCTTCAATGGCATCTGGAGATTCAAGTCTATAAGAAACCATCTCACCAAATGGCTCTCTACCTGCTTCTCTTCCCCCTCCAATAAGGCTGGCACAGATGAATCCTTTCCTCAACTAATTCCCTTAAACCAGGAAGGTTTCAGCTGCCCATCCAAAGTCATTCCACGGTGAAATACGTCGCACGTGGCCTCTGCCATGACACAAGCAGCTCAGCCAGCCCACTAAGCCGAGTCGAAATCATGGCTCCGAAGGTGTAGGCAGAGATCCTCAAAGCCTGGTTACCAGGAAAGATTATCATTATCACCATAGCATCCCTTGCATGCGTCTCCAGGTCCGCGCACGCGATGACCTCAATGCTGAGAAACAAGGCAGGAATTTGCAAGGGAGAGAGAGGTTGTTTATTCCACCTGAGAAAGCAAAGGAAAAAATGGGGGCGGTGGGGTGGAGGAAAGAGGAGACACCCAGGACACCCCCAACCCAGCACTGCGTCAGGGGCTTCCCTTACCAGGCTCGTGCTCGCCCGGGTTGTCGGAGAGCTCGATGACCAGCAGCTCCCGGCCCTCGGAGCTGCGGCCCACGGTGTAGATCCTGCTGATGGACGAGCACTGCAGCCACACCGAGACCATCGCCTCGCGCATCTCCGGGTAGCGGTGGTACTCGAAGGAGATGCCGTCCTCCTGGCTGAGGCGGCGACGCCGGTTCGCCGAGCCGCCGCCTGCCGCTTCGGGCTGCTCCGCCTCGGAGCCCTGCTGCCGCAAGGCGAAGGCGCCCAGCGCGCCGCAGAGCGCCGCCAGCAGCAGCGCCCAGAGCCCACCTCGCCGCGCCATGCCTGACGGAGAAGAAGGACGGGCGAGCGAGCGAGCGAGCGCGGCTGGCAATGCGCGCTTCTGCCTCTGCTTCTTCGCTCAGCTGCTGCCTTGACGTGCTGCGTCGACGCGGGCTGCGCTCCCTCTGCGCCCGCCTCCCCCTCCCGCAGGCGGAGAAACCTGCTCCGTCCAGGAAGAGCGCTCGCGCCGCAGCCTGCACTACTCGCGCCGCAGCCGCCGGGGGGAGACGCAAGGATGTACCACTGCCGCGCGCGGGGGATGCGAAGGTGTGACGTGCCGCCACGCGCGCGCGCGCGCGCCGCCCTGTCCACCTGGCAGCGCACAGGCGCCGCGATTGGCCAGGTGCGGGAGGGTGTGCCTCTCAGGACCCTCTGCACATGCTCCAAACCTCTCCATAGGATGAAGTGCATGTATGCCTGCCTACCAGAACGCGTGCCACCCTAGGAACCATATCCTAGAGGCCGAGGTCACTTTGACGCCACCCCCTACAATAAAATATTTGATCGATTATGCAGGACCCCCCTCCAATATTTATTCAGGTTGGCCATGCGTGCCACAATCAGGGTGCGACTGGGCTTTAACATCCCACAAGGTTCTGCTGCTTTCCCATGCTCAAAAATCACTGTTCGTTTCACATGTTTGTTGAGTAGTCAGCTATACAGCTGCAGATAAAACGTTTTAGGTGTGTTTTAAGTGCATTATACAAACGTGACACCAGATGGCGCTGGTAAGCTAATGCCAAATTACATACACAGTGGTACCTCGGGTTAAGTACTTAATTTGTTCTGGAGGCCTGTTCTTAACCCAGAACTGTTCCTAATCTGAAGCACCACTTTAGCTAATGGGGCCTCCTGCTGCCACCAGAGCACGATTTCTGTTCTCATCCTGAAGCAAAGTTCTTAACCCGAGGTACTATTTCTGGGTTAGCGGAATCTGTAACCTGAAGCATCTGTAACCTGAAGCATCTGTAACCTGAGGTAGCACTGTATACAGTATTTTAAACCTTTTTTTTAAAAAAAAAGAAAGCATGTTCACAGCGTTTTTTTATACCTGTGTCGATTCAGCCTATATTTACACTCATAGGAAACTGCCCTACTCTCCAAGGTCACTTCCAGACTACCTGGTTACTGAGCATTCTGGTTTGTTTATAGGAAGTTTGCAGGGACATTTTTTGTTATTACTTATTTGAATTGTTGCCAATCCTTCATCATGAAGTTTCAGGGCAAGTTACAACAATTTTTAAAATACAATATTCCGAGCAATTAAAGCAAATGAGATGACATTGCTTCAAGCATTATCCTGCCCTTTCTGTTGCATTTTCCTATCCTTATTGCAAACACATTATACGTATACATATACATGTATACATATATATGTGTGTGTGTGTATGTATGTATACATATATATGTATTATGGTGCTGGAGGAGACTCTTGAGAGTCCCATGGACTGCAAGAAGATCCAGCCTATCCATTCTTAAGGAAATAGCCCTGAGTTTTCACTGGAAGGACAGATCGTGAAGCTGAGGCTCCAATACTTTGGCTACCTCATGAGAAGAGAAGACTCCCTGGAAAAAACCCTGATGTTGGGAAAGATGGAGGGCACCAGGAGAAGGGGACGACAGAGGACGAGATAGTTGGACAGTGTTCTCGAAGCTACCAGCATGAGTTTGACCAAACTGCGGGAGGCAGTGGAAGACAGGAGTGCCTGGTGTGCTCTGGTCCATGGGGTTACAAACAGTCAGACATGACTAAATGACTAAATAACAACAATACACACACACACACACACACACACACACACACACATCCAATTTTGCGGGGAAAGGTGGTTTGTTGCGCAAGAGCTTCAAAGCAACTGTAACAGAGCAACCTGAATTTCCCACCCAGAAATATTAATGGACTAGAAAAACTAGTCCATCAATCTCATTACTCCCTACACAATGACAACTATTGAATATGGAGCGTTCTACATGCAAGGCAGGCAATCACTCTATTTCTATAAAATATGAAGAGCAGTTCACCATTTTAATAAATAATTGTAAGATATCAGTGAAGCAGCAACAATCTTTAAAAACAGCACAATCCTATACATACGAGTTTCACAGAGATTAATGGTGCTTATTCCCTGGTAAGCAGGTACAGGTTTGCAACCTAAAAGGTTAATACAGTATAGGGATTGCGGTGGGAGAAGGAAGAGCTAAACTTCCCCTTCTTGTGGACTGTGGTCCTAATCTAGATTAGGCTGCTCCTGTGCTTGGCTTTCATTAAAAACAAACCCTGAGGTGGCTAAAGCAAAGCATTTAATGCCACACAATGTGCAATAAGGGACCTCATGTATCAGACCACAGACCACAGAAAGTATGAAAAATACTCTAAAAACATATTAAAGAGGAACAAAGAGGTCCTTTGCATATTGTTCATTGCCTCTTTTTTATTTGTTTACTTGCGGACATTAAAAGGATATATTTTTTATATTTGTGGGCCTTTCCAGTGCTTGTGTTATGAAATGGAGACCACAATCCTCTCATGCTTGCTTTGCCTTTCTTTCAGAGGCAGTAATACTTCTGAAAACCAGTTTCTGGAAACCTCAGGAGGGGAGAGCAATCTTGTGCTTGCTTCCTGCTTGCGGGTTTCCCACAGACATCTGGCTGGCCAGCGTGAGAACAGGATGATGGACAGGGCTGGATTTAGGCTTGATGAGGCCCTAAGCTACTGAAGGTAATGGGGCCCTTTATATGTCCAGCTGCTCTTTGTCAACAACACATTTTCAGTTTTTGTGTTGAATACCGTATTTTTCGCCCTATAGGACGCACTTTTCCCCCTCCAAAAATGAAGGGGAAATCCGTGTGCATCCTATGGGGCGAATGCAGGCTTTCGCTGAAGTCTGGAGAGCGAGAGGGGTCGGTGCGCACCAACCCCTCTCGCTCCCCAGGCTTCAGGAGAGCCCCACCGCCAGCCCCACAAGCTTGGGGGACAGCAGGGAGGCGGAACGCCGCCATCCCGCTGTCCCCCGACTTGGTTAGAAGGCTGGCGGGGGGGGGGGGGGAGAAGCTTTTCAGTTAGTTTAACTTAACAAATTTAACTAAATAATCATTAAATTTATTCCACTCTTCCTGATACTCCTCCTCCTTCTGGTCACGGACTCTTCCGGTTAGGTCGGCTAGCTCCGAAAAATCCATCATCTTCATCTGCCTTTCTTCTATTGTTGGTAATTATTGGGTTTTCCACTTTTTAGCTAACAAAATACGAGCAACAGTTCTGGCCCCTGTTCATTGTCAGGACTCCCTCCTCCCCTGAAATCTCCAACCACTGTGGCCTGCTGAGAAGGAGGGTGCGGCTGCTTTTTCCTCCTGGGCGAAGGATTAAGAAGATTGCCTAAGGCCATGGCAGGGGAGGGGCAGAATTATTTTCACCAGAACCTTGCTCAGTGTTCATTCACTGTCTCTTATTGTTACTCCGTGGGAGGTAATTAATCTGAAGAGTCATACCTTATTATGCTGCAATGCAACAAAACATTGCTGTGGGGTGTGTTCCTGTTCACTGTTCTTGTCAGACAACCATACCCTCTTCCTCAAAAGTCCACTCCATTCCAGTCTTCTCACTTACCCAGTCAACAGTGCATGGCCTCTTAGCATGCTCTGTCCTCGTCTAGCTGTTTTGCCAGTTCCAATATATTTTGCTGCCTGAGGCAAAGAACAAGATGGCACTCTATCCAACCCACTTCCACCTAAAGGAAATTGGACTGGCAAGCTGAATCTTACTTTTGCATTTACAGGGTAGTGCCCCTTACAGATAGGTAGCCATGTTGGTCTGCCATAGTCAAAACAAAAAAAATTCCTTCCAGTAGCACCTTAAAGACCAACTAAGTTAGTTCTTGGTATGGTATCTGTAGAAGTGTGCATGCACACGAAAGCTCATACCAAGAACTAACTTAGTTGGTCTTTAAGGTGCTACTGGAAGGAATTTTTTTTGTTTTGAGGGTAGTGCCCTTTAGTGCTCACTTAGCAGGCTTGTAGCCCACCCATAGCTCTGATTTCCAACAGAGTGGAATGTCCAGGGAGCCAGAAGGAATGGCTGGTGGGCTACCACTGTCCAAGGAACAGACCAAGGAAATCCCCAAACCAAGCACAGAGAAGAAAAAAACACAGAACATGCAAATGTGAATTTGTTCTTTGTTCAAATACACATCTAGTATTGAAATTATTCAAATACACATCTAGTATAAGACAGGGTAGATACAGTAAACATATGAAGCTTAGTAACACAAATATTCACGAGAAAGACTTCATAGGTTTAAAGGAATTTGGGCAATAAAATAAGTGTTAGGAGTCACTTCCAAACCTGGAGGTTGTACGGTAAGGCAAATTGATTTTGATTACAAATAATGAATGCAATGGAGAACAATAACTGGAAACAAATCTATTACTTTTATTAATACTGTACAAAAAAGTAGAAGAGCAGCAGAGAATATAGGAGAATATAGGATTGTTTCTGAAATACTGTCATGCAAACTTTTTCTCCCCCGAAGAATAAAATTCTAGAAACAGCAGAGTGGAAGGGTCTGTGAAGGGTATTGGCCAGGGGAGTGGAGAGGGCCCGGAAGGCCAAATGAAGAGGTCTGCAGAGGCACATTTGATCCCCAGGCCTAAGGTTTCTCATCCCTGATGTATATTCTCAGACACTAATTATGGTCAACACCCTCGTTTTCTGAATGTTATAAAGGAACAGGAAAACATAGCTCAAATTCCAATATATATATCTATTTATTTGTTGCATGGTAAACATGAAAATGTCAGACTACCTTTACAATTTTTTTTTTGCCCACGACAAGTGCAAAATATAGCAATCATTCAGTAGTTTGCAAATATTTATTTATGAACATTAACTACATTGACACAGTTAATTTAGTAAAAGAGAATAGAAAGGCTCATCCCAGCAGATTAAGAAGAAGGGGAGAAAAAAGGTTCCTCTCTCAAACACCAGACTAAGAAAGGTTTTTTAAAGGAAACAACTATTAATATGTGCAAATACTCCTCTTCCGGTATTTTTGCTCCCAAGGAAGTTCTACTCAGCAGCTTATTAAACCAATTTTTATGGGTATGCTTCAGAAGAAACTTAACTTCATATATCCAAATACTTTACAAACAGTTCTATCCAACTCTAATGGAAACTTTATTCTTTTACAAACTTTGTTCTTTACAAACATTCAAATTTGTGGCCTTCATCTTTAACCTTTACTTAAATATATATGCTTCACTTGCGTATAAAATAGAAAATGCATTCATTTTAGGAAGATAGGGCCGTTTCCTCTAGCACACAGCTAGGGCCCAGCAGGCTTGTTCTTGGGCTCCAGTTAAAAGCATCATATAGCTTTGAATTTGCACAGGGTGTTAAATCTTCCAGGCTTAACCAAAAGTTCATGGTAGTTATGTGCATTTGTCAAGTGCTCCTCCTTATATTTCTGCAGGGAAATTTATTTGGTCTTCTTTTCCACCATGCACTCTTGTTTCTCCAATTTCTCTCTGTAAGAATTGTACTGCGAGTCGGTACCAAACAGTTTATCCCACCACGTGAAGGTTGAAGCATAGTTGCCAATGAAGTTCATATGGTGGAAGTCATGGAATCGAGCCCCAGCATAGAAAGGCACCAAATGCAATGGATTCAGAGGAATGTCGTAGCCGCTAAGGAGAGCGAGAGAGAGAGGAGAATTTACAATACAGATACGGAAGACATTGCTCGCATTTCCATTCAAGTGAAGCATTGCTAAAATCAGAAGCAAGTCCCACAGAGTTTAATGGGGCTTACTCTCTTGTAAGCGGGTATAGGACTACAACCATAGACATTTACCAGTTTCCATATTAACTTGGTTGTAATACCCCTGAAGTTCCTGGACTATGCAACTGGACAACATACTTCTGAAGCTGTAAAAGTAGCATCCGCCATGTGGTATTTAAAATGTGTTTCTTACTTCTGTACTGATGATACATGCTTTATATATAGTCCCTGCAAGGAGGTCATGTAAATATCTCAGCACAAAGTGTCCACAACACTATGCCAAACAGAGGAATGAAATAGTTGAAAAATGTGGGCTCTCTCTCTCTCTCCCACACACACATACACACACACACACACACACACACACACATACACACACACACACACACACACACACACAGTCTGGATACATAGCTAGACTTTGCTGGGAAAGTATTCAATGAATCAAGGGTGGCCAACCTATGGCTCTCCAAATGTTGTTCCCATCAACTAAAAATTATGGTTAAATGTTCTCTCTAACCATAATTTGTTTCACTTGTTCAGACATCACAAGGAATTCTAGTTAGCTTAACATTAAAAAGCTTTCTATCTGAAATAAATAAATAAATAAATATAAATTCATTCATTCATTCATTCATTCATTCATTCATTCATTCATTTATAGCCTTCCCATCTGGCTGTGTTGCCCCAGCCACTCTGTATCTATCTTTGACATGTGAAAATAGAGGGGAAGAGGGAGCATGTGAGCCTAAGGCTCATTTAGGTAGCATAGTTTCCAGTTGCATCTTATCATTTCTAGTTACATCTTAATCATACTTAATAGAGCAGCTTTTATGTGGAACTTAAGGTGACCCTACTTGCTCAAAGAGTATCAAATTAGTTTGTAAGCTTGTCATCTAAAGAATCATGTGCAGTAGAATCCTCTGAATGTTTATGCAAACTCTGCTAAAGTCACTGAAACTTACTCTAAGGTAGGAATGCACAGGATTTCAGTCTTAAATACATGCACTTAGAATAAGGACATTTAGAGGAAATCCCGAATAGTTAATAGATTTTTTTTTTAAGTCATTTGTCTAGATTTTACCTGGTGACTTTGGGTGGGATTCAACGAAGTGTGACTTAGAGTACACCTAGATGACTAATTTAGGTCTAATACCCCAAGTAACACGTTTTTGAATACAACCCTCTATATTTCTGATGAATATGACCAGACTGAACAGCGAAAGTAGATTACCTGTGGACGTCAATGGTCTCCAGCAAGCGACAGATCACCCATGCCCACAGAAGAATCACGTGATTGCAAAACACCATTATTCCAATGAAAAACCCAGCTCCAAGGATAAGGGTTTCCAGAGGGTGTGCATATTCAGCTTGCATTCCAAACGGAGCCTATGAAAGGAGGAAGAGGGGAGAAAATGCTCTTTTGTATGCCAAGACATAAATATACTTTACGGCTAATCTGAAATGTATACAGTGGGTTACGAACTAAATTTGTTCCGGAGGTCCGTTCTTAATCTGAAACCGTTCTTAACCTGAGGTACCACTTTAACTAATGGGGCCTCCTGCCGCTGCTGCACGGTTTCTGTTCTCATCCTGAGGTATAGTTTTTAACCCGAGGTACTACTTCTGGGTTAGCGGAGTCTGTAACCTGAAGTGTTTGTAACCCGTGATACGACAGTACGTATCTGCATGGCCAGGTTGTTCTAGCAGAGTTCGCCCCCTCTCGCACTCAGATCCTGGTTTTAATGTTACATACAGGTAACAGAGGAATGAGTGAACTGTGTTTAGCTCTACTCCAACTCTTTATGACTACAAATTCTGGACTGCCCCTGAGACAGTATAATTTCAGCTGGTAGCATAGAACCATGATCACTTAAGACGACAGAGTAAGAACCCCCTGTAAAATATTCAGAATGGAAGCAAATCATAGCTTATATGAAAACTTTACAGTGATGCTTTCCTCACCTTCAGATCCCCCTGAAGGTTTTTCTGAGTCTTTAGTCTATGCTCCCTACTGAGTGTTATTTCAGTAATAGAAGCTAGCTATTCAAAAAAGCAATTGGAGGATGGTTGTTAGGGGAACCACCCAATGTAGGTTACAGGTGGGCTTTAGCTCAGTTGTACAGCACAGTGATACAGAAGGACTAAAGTTCAGTCACTGGTCTCTCTGTTTAATAGGACCTCAGTAAGTAAGGAGACTGGAGAATTGCTGCTGGTCAGACTTCACTACAAATATACTAGGTCAAAGTGGGTTATGTTCCTAACCTACATGATCATTATCAGAATTGTAGGGGAAACCACCTGAAGGGATTTTTGTATTTTATAGCCAGTCATTGGTGGGTAAGATGTTAGACATATTCAGAGCACAGCATTTAAATTGGCGAACTATTTTGAGCGATCAGTTTCGAAGTCTGTCCAACTACAGCAATATTAAACTCTTGATGAAAACAGTTTGCTAAGCGTGCTGTTTTCTCTTCTCCCTTTTTACAAAAAGAATAGCTAATGTATGCCTAGTGCTTTTATATGCTCACAGCATTACAGCATTAACTAGGTAACGTTCACCAAGAATTTAAGGCAATACATACCACAAACTCATGATGCACTTTGTGGATGTACTTATATATTCTCTTGTGATGCAGCAGCCTATGCAGAAAATAATGCCAGGCATCCTCAATCACAGCACACCCAAAACATTGAGAAAGTAGCACATACCTGGGGGGGGGGGGGTAGGGAAAGAGAAGCATTTGTTAAGACAAGTACAATAGATTAGGACACCTTGTCTCCCAACCCAATTTTTGCTTTTTACAAATCATTGTAGCAGTTTTCTAAAACTAATTTCACATTAAAATTTACTTAATCCATTAACATTTTTCTTTCTTGCAAATCAGTTGTAATTTGTAATGATAAGAACGCTTTATAGGGAAAGTTCAGCTTGAAAATGACTGACAACTAGAAACTTCTTGTTATTGTTCTGTGCAGAACTTTTAGAAATCTTCCATATGCTGAAGTGCAGTGCTTGATCATAACAGGATTTGAGAAACACTGCATTTACTGAAGTACTTAACTGCACAGAGCTCTTTAAGTGAAATCCATCTACTTACCATCTTGGCATGCTTTCCCAGTCATAAGGAATATTAAAATATTCTGTGAAGTAAAAGGTACCAAGTATCAGAGGAAACTGAATAAAAAAGTGATTGAACATAAGTGCCTTGAAACACTTCCATTGTCTTTCCCAGGTTTCTGGCTTATCCTGTAAACAAGAAATAAAAGTATTTTATAAATATAAGTAGAATATTCCAATGATATTACTGAAGATGTGATACATGGGAATAAGTACTAAATGAATAGTACTTCATACTATAATAGAAGAATACCTAAATTAAAGGTAACGGAATATCAGCTTTGTCTTATCTGACACTGTTTCAACTGATAATGCCCCAAAATGCAGCAACACTGCTGCCTGTGATTATCAATGTTTCCATTAATATCAGATATACATTTCAATGTTGATTCCCTGCCAATTATCATGCTACTCCAGGTGTACTTGGGGTAAGGCGAGAGATAAATATTAAGGTAGTGTTAGAATGCTCAGATTTTTGTCTTTCAGCCCGGGAACAGTACTGCCATTTGGTCTGAATTTATTGTTAATGAATCAAGATTACAAATGCTATTTTCAAGTCAAAAGGAAGCAGTTATGGTATGCATAGATCACAGCATCTATGGCATCAGAGCAGGGATGAGTAACTTGTGACCTTCCAAACATTGTTGAACTCCAGATTCTGTCAGCCCCAGCCGGCATAGCCCATGGTCAGGAATGAGCGGAGCTCATATATCTGGAGGGCCACAGGTTTCCCCACCCCTGAATTAGTTTGGAGCCTGTACATTGTTTCAAGAAGGCTGCAGAAAATCAGCACAGTAAAGTAATCATGGTTTTATAACAGACTGGGCTCATTATCTCATTAGGAAGCAGGATACTATGATCTATCCACCTTTTAGTAGAAACTGGATTGAGAAGGCACCAGAATTCTATACGATACAAGTTTCACTGACTTATTATTCAATACAGTGGTACCTCGGGTTACAAAAATCATGCAGCGACGGCACGGGAGGCCCCATTAGCTAAAGTGGTTTTCAGGTTAAGAACGGACCTCCGAATTAAGTTCTTAACCCGAGTACCACTGTACAGTGGTACCTCAGGTTACATACGCTTCAGGTTACAGACTCTGCTAACGCAGAAATAGTACCTTGGGTTAAGAACTTTGCTTCAGGATTAGAACAGAAATCGTGCTCCGGCAGCGCAGCAGCAGCAGGAGGCCCCATTAGCTAAAGTGGTGCTTCAGGTTAAGAACAGTTTCAGGTTAAGAACGGACCTCCAGAACAAATTAAGTACTTAACCCGAGGTACCACTGTATTGCAATATTCCAAGCTTTATGTTATTACATATATACCATTCATGTATCAGGGTGTATGTCACTCAAGCGAATTTCACACACGGTTACTATTAAAAACAAGAGTGCCCAGGGCTGATGCTATATACAGGGGCCATGGTCTAGCTTAGTGATGGATAGCCTGAAGCTTTGCAGACTGCTCCAACTCCCATCAGCCCCTGCCAGCATTGCCAATGGTCAGAGATGACAGGACAGTTTGGGGGACCACTGGTTCCCACCTGTGTTCTAGCCACTCTACAGCTTCTGTGGGGGAAACTAGCAACTGTACAATGTTATCTCCTTTCTTCATTTACTGGCTGAACAATGCAATCCTATGCATTGCTTAAGACAGAATCCTACACCAACTAATCTGTGAGTAAGCCACAGTGACAATCACATCTGAGCAACTGTCACTGTGGCTTACTCACAGGTAAGTCTGTGTAGCGTTCCAGCTTAAATACATCTTTAACATTACCTCTTGTCCTTTGGGGTAGCGTGCAGGATAACAGTAAACATCTAGCAATTAAACCTTTTCAGACGTTCCACTTTCTACAATAACATATCAAAACATACACAAACACCCTATTTACTTGAAAGCCTGCAAGTTAGAGGCCAGACTGTCAAAGGCCCTTTGCCTCGTGCTTTTCAACAGTACCACCCAGAATTCAGATTGGAAGTCAGCAATACGTACTCACAGTTAGCGAAACTAAATATCTATATAAGAAATTAACCAAAATATGCATAATAATTATACAATCACATAAATAAGTGTAAATTGTTCCGTGTTTGTTATAAAAGCAGAGTAAAGCATAAGATCGGTTTTTTTCTATCCTCTGAAATAGGCTGCTCACAAAAATGTCACCAGTCGCAAGCTGGCAGAATATGGGAAATGAACTCATGATCTGGGGAGCTCCAAAGTTATGCCACTTGTTGGAGCCATGTATGACACCAGAGCTGGAATTTTTCATACTAGACAACACTCCATCTTACCTGTTGTATTTTATACTTTTGCATGTAAGGTATAAACTGAAAGATAAATCCAGGCAAACATATTAAAAAGTAGGAAAGTTCATGCATGAGAAGTGATCCCCAGGTTGCAATCTGGTATTTGGTGTAGTTATTCAGCATATATGTCCAAGCATTTTTAAATGGCTGTTGTAGCGGATTCTCAGGCAAGAAAGAGTCTATATATTCTACAGCCAGGTAAGCAGAATTCAGCATGCCAACACTGTCGTTAGTTGCCATCGTTCAGTTCTGGAACATCACACCTGTAGCTTCTCTGCAGGATTCTAGGAACAGTAAATAGACATCATGGTAAAGACACCATAACCAAAATGACATCGGCCAGCAACACAGTGTGCAGCTGTTGACTTGCATAAAAATAGGGGACAAGGTCTATCCCTTTCCATACTAGACAACAGAGTTAAACAGATGTCGCTGCTTGCCCTTTGTCCTTGTCCGGTAGGAGAAGATATTAATTCATACCTGCTTGCGCTGTATACATTGACAGAATCTCCTCTACCGCCTGACAAGAAGGAAATGTGCTGCTGCTTAATTAGGATGCCTTGGCCATAAATTGATCGATCATGCTAGTTATCTGTTATATAAAAAAAAAGTAAATTGAAAGCCCTGCATGAAACTACCAGGATTTACCTCGAGAGAACATCCAAGGATTAACTACAAAAACAATTACAGTGGCACCTCATGTTATGTACCATCCCCCTTACGAATGCTGCGGGTTAGGCGCTCCACTAACACGGAAGTAAATCCCCCTTGTGCGACCCTTGCTCCAGGACACAAGTGGAAGTCGCTCTCTGGCGGCGTGGCAGCAGCAGGAGGTGCCACTAGGGAAAGTATGCCTCATGCTATGAGCGGTTTCAGGTTACAAATGGACCTCTGGAACGGATTAAGTACGCAACACAAGGTATCATCTTTCCCTTACTGATATGAAAAAAGGACAGGTGCCAATGTTTACGTACCGATTTCAGTCCAAACCTATTCTCACCTATATGGCATTGCTAATGCATCAGATTGAACAAAGTTTTTATAAGCATTCAATGTCGGAGGTATAAGATCAAATTACATGCTTCCGAGTGATGTGGCCAGCATGACTAAGCCACTTCTGGCGAACTAGAGCAGTGTATGGAAATGCCGTTTACCTTCCTGCTGGAGCGGTACCTATTTATCTACTTGCACTTTGACATGCTTTCGAACTGTTATGTTGGCAGGAGCAGGGACTGAGCAAAGGGAGCTCACCCCGTCATGGGGATTCGAACCTCCGACCTTCTGATTGGCAAGTCCTAGGCTCTGTCCTAGGTAAGTCCACAGCAACACCCGCATCCCTCAAGGATTCACATACATGCTTTCAAATGTATATGTGTCAGTTTGCAATAAAGTAACTCTTAATAAAGAGGAATTAAATGCTGTGCTCTTCTAATTATTCAGTCAGAGCAAGAATTTAGGCTTGCCGGATAGAACAATCCTGACCCTCCAGAGTGGCCAAAGGTCAAAGATGACAGGAGTTGTAGTCCAGCAACATTTAGAGAGCCAGAGGCTAGCCATCCCCAATATGTCTGAAAATCAACTAACATTAAGAGTGCCACAACAAGAGAATCCCAATCCCACCTTGGCAATCAAACCGAGTGATTGCAGGCTAAGGTACCTGACCAGGGGGGTGAAATCCTTATAATGGCTACTCTGCCTTTCTGTACCTCAAGCCTTACTTTGTGCTGCACTTGATATTCAGGTGAATCTATTTGGAGGAAGTTTATACCTCCCTCTTTGTCCAGCCAGGTACCAGACCAGACTGGCAAGTTACTAAAATCTGAAATGATTGAGGTCTATTATTTATTTATTGCACACATTTTTTAGCATAAAAAGTAAACTCAAAGTGAATTGCAATGTATCAAATAACTTTCCCAATCTATCTGCTATAATTATGCAAATTTCAACTCCTAACAGTATCAGTAATCTATTCTTCTACCCATATTACAAGTTAAAGGGAGCAGGTGGTGTTGTGGTCTAAACCACTGAGCCTCTTGGGCTTGCCAATTGGAAGGTTGGCGGTTTAAATCCCCACAACAGGGTAAGCTCCCATTGCTCTGTCCCAGCTTCTGCGAACACAGCAGTTCAAAAGCATGCCAGTGCAAGTAGATAAATAGGTACTGCTGGGGCAAGAAGGTAAACAGCATTTCTGTGAGCTATAGTTTCTGTCACGGTGTTCCATTGCACCAGAAGCAGTTTAGTTATGCTGGCCATATGACCCAGAAAAGCTGTCTGTGGACAAATGCCGATTCCCTCGGCCTGAAGCAAGATGAGTGCCAAAACCCCATAGTCACCTTTGACTGGACTTAACTGTCCAGGGGCCCTTTACCTTTTTGTTATTACAAGTTAAATAAAAGAGAAAAGACAGCTCTGCCTGCAAGTTTGCGTTCCAACAGTGCAACTCAATAGGGAAAAGTAATGGGGAGGCATGAAAAGCAAGCACTGGAGCAGCTATTCCTTTACTGGCAGACTGAGGGGGCCAGGCTGGTCTTCCTCTTGGTCTTCCTAGTTGCCCTGTGTACCCCTGCTGGTGACTGAGGCCACAGCATGCCACCCACTGGTTCCTGTACAACGCAAGACTATGACTGAAACTAGATACAATCTAGCTCTGTGAAGCAAGACTTAAGCATGTGAAATGATGAAACCTTATAGCACAATCTCAAGGATGTTTACTCCGCAGCACATTTATCAAATTAAACTGGGCTAATATTGTAGGATACAGTGGCTCGAGCGTCAGACTAGGCCAATTCCCTGCTCAGCCACATAGTACATTTGGTGTTCTTGGTCTAGTCATTGTATTTTACTTATTATACCATAAATTTTCTATACTGCTTAATTATAGGTGGGAACCACTAAAGTGGTTTCCCACTATCCATCCTAACCCACCTATCTCAAAGTTTGGTTAGGAACAAGTTGCAGGAGGAGAATGCCTACAGCTCCTTGGAGAACAGCCGGTAAATAATTCTTAAAACATGCTACCTCATCCATCTTAAAAAAGTTACATAAAAACTAGACAGTCCTCAGTCAGGCCTGGCCAAGCTCATCAACCAAAACAAATTATAATATAAACTTTGGAATTTCAAGCCATGGTTTGCTTTCTTGTTCTACCAGGCAAGCAGCACTAGGCGAATCAAAACAGAGAAATCGAAAACAGGCACCAGGAGAAAGAAATGCCTTCTGCTATAACTCACCTGGGCCAAATAACAACAACTAATACAAAATAAAAATGCATCTCCCGAACCCTTAACTTCATCTTTTGTCTCTGAGAGAGAAGTCGGTGAGGGGGGAGAGAAATAAAAGGGAAAGTCACAAAATAACAGGCCTGAGCGGCCAAGAAGTGAATATTTTGGTGCCCATAAACAAAATGTAAAGGGGTTGCGTTTGTCGCCTTTTTCGGTGGGTGGATCTCCAAATGCAACCAATGAAAGGAGCACCCCCTAAAACAACCCGCCCCCCAAGGCGCCTCCGCTCTCCATCCTCTTACCTGCGCCGAGGGATGCAGCAGCTCTGCCCACCTACGCTCCGCGACAAGGGCCAGGCTCCCTTCGCGCCGGGTCCTCAAATCCTTCATTGGCCGCGGAAGGAAAGGCCGCCCCGCTGCCGCGATTGGTGCCGTCGCGACCGTCAGGCGTGCGCCGATCAGGTCTCGGCGGGCCGCCATTGGGTGGAGGGATGGAGTGAGATCGTCAGCCCTTGTGGGCCGGCCAATGGGACGAGGCGCCAGTTCACTGACGAAGAGAAGGGAGAGGAGCGAGATGGGTGTATGAAGGGGACGCGGGGCGGAAGGTAGGCATGCAAACCGCACGGCGGCTGCACGCTGACCTGCTTCTCCTAATATCGAAGGATCGCAGCCTCTGCTCACGGGGTTTACTTCCAAGGAAAGCTGGGCATAAGACGGCAGCTTTCCGATGCAGCTTAGCTCCCCTGCCTCGCGCTCCAAAATAAACCTAGAAGTAATGTTTGGTATTGTTTTCGGTTCATACAACTCCCCCTTCCTTTTGCTGGAGAAAAATTCAGATTATTTTTTTAATGGTACATGCGGAATCGCTTTCACGTTTCCCTTTTTTTTAACTGCCCATTTCATTGCTGTAACCCAGCCTGGGACTTTATGGTAGGGAGCAATTATAAATGAGAAATAAATGAGAAAATCCCGAATCCCATAAGTGGTTTGGTTCCTCTTGGCAGTGCCAGATTTATGTACAAGCTAAACAAGCTACAGCTTAAGGCCTCACTCTCTTGGGTCCCCCCCCCCAAAATAAAGGAAAAAACACCTGGATGTACATTTCCAAAATATAATATAAAAAACAAATAAAATTAAACCAGCAAGAGTGTTTTGTGTTGTGTAGGCTCCTGTGATGTAAGACATTGTAAGTAATAGGCTTCGCCTGCTACCTAAAGTATCACATATCAAGGGCCCTATCATCAAACCTAAATCTGGCCTTGCCTCTTGGGGCTTGGTCCTAAGTACTGGCAAGTGCTTCAGATTGCATCTGTTCTTGTTCAACAGCAAACACAAGTTAGGTTACCTTACTCTCTGCTTTATGCCAGGAATCTACTGCTATCTTCCACATGCAATCAGTGAGGCCAGCTACTGGCATTTATATATTATAAATATAGCAATCATTCAGTAGTTTGCAAATATTTATTTATGAACATTAACTACATTGACACAGTTAATTTAGTAAAAGAGAATAGAAAGGTGTTAACGTATTTTTCGCACCATAGGACGCACCGGACAATAGGACGCACCTTGTTTTAGAGGGGGGAGAACAAGAAAAAAAATCTCCCCCTCTCTGCCCAGGGCCCCTTCAGCGAAGCGGCAGGAGGTGCTGCGCAGAGAGGGGGAGAAGTTTCCCCTTCTTGTTTTCCCGCTCTAAAACAAGGTGCCGTTTAAGGTGCGTTCAGGCGGCTACCTTGGAACCCTGGAGAGTGAGAGGGGTCGGTGCGCACCGACCCCTCTCGCTCTCCAGGCTTCAGGTTCCTTTCGACCTGCTCTTTGGGGCTGGCGGGGGGAAGCCCACCACCAGCCCCAAAGAGCAGGTCAGGGA
The DNA here is from genome assembly GCF_964106915.1 of Podarcis gaigeae. Classification (NCBI taxonomy): domain Eukaryota; kingdom Metazoa; phylum Chordata; class Lepidosauria; order Squamata; family Lacertidae; genus Podarcis; species Podarcis gaigeae. Next base: position 36,524,670 of record NC_139685.1, read on the forward strand.
GCAGCAGAAAGGTGCAGCGGAGAGGCTGCTGCCATAGTCGCGCGTCACTTCTCCAGCCGGGAGAGGGTCGCAGGGGGCTGCTTTATTTTTATTTTTTTTTAAAGATTTTTATTAAATTTTTCAAAAATTTAGTAAAAACGAAACAAAACAATAATAAAAAACAGACAAAAATAAAGAACAAGTATAGTTTCAATCCCCTTTTTTATTTTAACTTACTTTCCCGACTTCCTCATACCTCCCCTCTCTGTATTCCAATTTCTATTTTATTAGTTCATCAAATCCTTTCCCTTAATTTTCGTTTAATTTTTTGCCCTTCTTTTCTTATTACTTATCCATTCCAACTGGAAACCACATAATTTCTAAACAAACGTTATTCTAACATTCATTGATTTTGCAATGTTTCTTGAGATAGTCCTTAAATTTCTTCCAATCTTCTTCCGCTGTCTCTCTCCCCTGGTCTCGGATTCTGCCAGTCATTTCTGCCAGTCCCATATAGTCTATCACCTTCATCTGCCATTCTTCCATGGTGGGTAGATCTTGTGTCTTCCAATACTTTGCGATGAGTATTCTTGCTGCTATTGTGGCATACATAAAGAATGTTCTATCCTTCTTTAGCACCAAATGGCCGACAATACCCAAGAGAAAGGCCTCTGGTTTCTTCAGAAAGGTATATTTAAATACCTTTTTCAGTTCATTATATATCATTTCCCAGAACGCCTTAATCTTTGGGCACGTCCACCAAAGGTGAAAGAAAGTACCTTCATTTTCTTTACATTTCCAACATTTATTATCAGGTAAGTGGTAATTTTTTGCAAGTTTGACTGGGGTCATGTACCACCTATAAATCATTTTCATAATATTCTCTCTTAGGGCATTACATGCCGTAAATTTCATTCCGGTGGTCCACAACTTTTCCCAGTCAGCAAACATAATGTTATGACCAATGTCTTGTGCCCACTTAATCATGGCTGATTTCACCGTCTCATCCTGCGTATTCCATTTCAACAGCAAGTTATACATTTTTGACATTTTTTTTTATTGGATTCTAACAATTCTGTTTCCAATTTTGATTTTTCCACCTGGAAGCCAATTTTCCTGTCCATCTTATAAACCTCCATTATTTGATAATAATGAAGCCAGTCTCGCACTTTATCTTTTAATTTCTCAAAACACTGCAATTTCAATTTGTCCCCTTCTTGTTCCAAAATTTCCCAGTATTTCAGCCATTTGAACTCCATATTAAGCTTTTTCACAGCCTTCGCCTCCATTGGCGACAACCACCTTGGGGTTTTATTTTCCAGCAAGTCTTTGTATCTAATCCAGACATTATATAATGCTTTCCTGACAATATGATTTTTAAAGGCTTTGTGTGCTTTAACCTTGTCATACCACAAATATGCATGCCACCCAAAAGTATTATTAAAACCCTCCAAATCCAAAATGTCTGTATTCTCAAGAAGCAGCCAGTCTTTCAACCAGCAGAAAGCTGCCGATTCATAGTATAATTTAAGGTCTGGCAGGGCAAATCCCCCCCTTTCCTTTGCATCAGTTAAAATCTTAAATTTAATTCTGGGTTTCGTGCCCTGCCAGACAAATTTCGAAATATCTTTCTGCCACTTCTTGAAACAGTCCATCTTGTCCACGATCTGCAATGTTTGAAACAAGAACAACATTCTAGGCAATACATTCATCTTTATAACCGCAATTCGACCAGACAAGGAAAGCTTCAAATTTGACCAGATTTCTAAGTCTTTTTTCACTTCTGTCCAAGATTTCTCATAATTATTTTTAAATAAATTCACATTTTTAGCTGTCATATTAATCCCCAAATATTTCACATTCTTAACCACAGTTAATCCTGTTTCATTCTGAAACCTCTTTTTCAAAAACTGTTAAATTTTTCTCCAATACCTTAGTTTTTAACTTATTCAATTTAAAACCTGCTACTTGACCAAACTCTTGAATTAGTTCTAAGACCCATTTTGTACTAGATTCAGGCTCTTGTAATGTAAGTACCAAGTCATAAGCAAATGCTCTCAATTTGTACCGTTTTAGCCCCCCGCACGCTCTCCCAGCTGGAGAGGTGATGTGCGGCTATAGGGGCTCTCCAGCCGGGAGAGGGTTGCAGGGGGCTGCTTTAGCCCCGCGCGCACTATCCCGGCTGGAGAGGTGACACGCGGCTCTAGAGGCTCCTGCCATAGCCGCGCGTCACCTCTCCAGCCGGGAGAGGGTTGCGGGGTGCCTCTTTAGCCCCCCGTGTGCTCTCCCGGCTGGAGAGGTGACAGGCGGCTATAGAGGCTCTGGCTATAGCCGCGCGTCACCTCTCCAGCCGGGAGAGGGTCTTGGGGCTATGGCGTCTTCGCTCCATAGGACGCACACACATTTCTCCTTCATTTTGGAAGGGGGAAAAGTGTGTCCTATAGAGCGAAAAATACGGTATGTACTGAAGTTCTCACCCTGGGCCAGCAGGGGGATACTGTAGATAGTTTTCACTCAGGTCCACGTCAGTTATTTTAGGCGGGAAACCCTGGGTTGTTGTTGCTACAATGTTGATAGCCGGCTGCCTATAAAAGCAGGCCGGCTGAGCTGTTTGCTGTTCAGTTTTCTGTTCCAGCTTACAAAATAAAGAGCTGCTTTGGAGAAATCGCTGTGTCGTCTGCCATGTCTACCCACTATTCAACAAAAGGCTCATGCCATATGTCAGGAGTGCTCTGATGGTGTTTCCTGCTTGGCAGGTGGTTGGACTCGATGGCCCTTGTGGTCTCTTACAACTCTATGATTCTATCCCAGCAGATTAAGAAGGGGAGAGAAAAAGCTTCCTCTCTCAAATCTAAATTTTTTCTAACACCACACTAAGAAAGGTTTTTTAAAGGAAACAACTATTAATATGTGCAAATACTCCTCTTCCGGTATTTTTGCTCCCAAGGAAGTTCTACTCAGCAGCTTATTAAACCAATTTTTATGGGTATGCTTCAGAAGATACAACTTCATACAGTATATCCAAATACTTTACAAACAGTTCTATCCAACTCTAATGGAAACTTTATTCTTTTACAAACTTTGAATTCTAAATGGATACATTGTTCTTTACAAACATTCAAATTTGTGGCCTTCATCTTTAACCTTTACTTAAATATATATGCTTCACTTGCGTATAAAATAGAAAATGCATTCATTTTAGGAAGATAGGGCCGTTTCCTCTAGCACACAGCTAGGGCCCAGCCGGCTTGTTCTTGGGCTCCAGTTAAAAGCATCATATAGCTTTGAATTTGCAGAGGGTGTTAAATCTTCCAGGCTTAACCAAAAGTTCATGGTAGTTATGTGCATTTGTCAAGTGCTCCTCCTTATATTTCTGCAGGGAAATTTATTTGGTCTTCTTTTCCACCATGCACTCTTGTTTCTCCAATTTCTCTCTGTAAGAATTGTACTGTGAGTCGGTACCAAACAGTTTATCCCACCACGTGAAAGTTGAAGCATAGTTGCCAATGAAGTTCATATGGTGAAAGTCATGGAATCGAGCCCCAGCATAGAAAGGCAGCAAATGCAATGGATTCAGAGGAATGTCGTAGCCGCTAAGGAGAGCGAATAAGAGAGGAGAATTTACAATGCAGGTACGGAAGACATTGCTTGCATTTCCATTCAAGTGAAGCATTGCTAAAATCAGAAGCAAGTCCCACTGAGTTTAATGGGGCTTACTCTTTTGTAGGTGGGTATAGGACTACAACCATAGACATTTACCAGTTTCCATATTAACTTGGTTGAAAAACCCCTGAAGTTCCTGGACTATTCAACTGGACAACATACTTCTGAAGCTGTAGAAGCAACATCCGCTATGTGGTATTTAAAATGTGTTTCTTACTTCTGTACATGCTTTATATATAGTCCCTGCAAGGAAGTCATGTAAATATCTCAGCACAAAGCGTCCACAACACTATGCCAAACAGAGGAATGAAATAGTTGAAAAATGTCTCTCTCTCTCTCTCTCTCTCTCTCTCTCTCACAGACACACACACACACACACAGAGTCTGGATTCATAGCTAGATTTTGCTGGGAAAGTATTCAATGAATCGGGGTGGCCAACCTATGGCTCTCCAAATGTTGTTGGACAACAACTCCCAGCAACCAAAAATTATGTTCTCTCTAACCATAATTTGTTTCACTTGTTCAGACATCACAAGGAATTCTAGTTAGCTTAACATTAAAAAGCTTTCTATCTGTAATAAATAAAATAAAATAAAATATTTCATTTATAGCCTTCCCATCTGGCTGTGTTGCCCCAGCCACTCTGCATCTATCTTTGACATGTGAAAATAGAGGGGAAGAGGGAGCATGTGAGCCTAAGGCTCATTTAGGTAGCATAGTTTCCAGTTGTATCTTATCATTTCTAGTTACATCTTAATCATACTTAATAGAGCAGCTTTTATGTGGAACTTAAGGTGACCCTACTTGCTCAAAGAGTATCAAATTAGTTTGTAAGCTTGTCATCTAAAGAATCATGTGCAGTAGAATCCTCTGAATGTTTATGCAAGCTCTACTAAAGTCACTGAAACTTACTCTAAGGTAGGAATGCACAGGATTTCAGTCTTAAATACATGCACTTTGAATAAGGACATTTAGAGGAAATCCCGAATAGTAAATAGATTTTTTTTTTTTTAAGGTCACTTGTCTAGATTTTACCTAGTGACTTTGGGTGGTATTCAACGAAGTGTGACTTAGAGTACACCTAGATGACTAATTTAGGTCTAATAATTTTACTATGTCTACCTCAAGTAACACTTTGTTGAATACAACCCTCTATATTTCTGATGAATATGACCAGACTGAACAGCGAAAGTAGATTACCTGTGGACGTCAACGATCGCCAGCAAGCGACAGATCATCCATGCCCACAGAAAAATCACGTGATTGCAAAACACCATTATCCCAATGAAAAACCCAGTTCCAATGATAAGGGTTTCCAGAGGGTGTACATATTCACCTTGCATTCCAAACGGAGCCTATGAAAGGAGGAAGAGGGAAAAAAAGAATGCTCTTTTGTATGCCAAGACATAAATATACCGGTACTTTACGGCTAATCTGAAATGTATACAGTGGGTTACGAACTAAATTCGTTCCGGAGGTCCGTTCCTAACCTGAAACCGTTCTTAACCTGAGGTACCACTTTAGCTAATGGGGCCTCCTGCCGCTGCTGCATGATTTCTGTTCTCATCCTGAGGTATAGTTTTTAACCTGAGGTACTACTTCCGGGTTAGCGGAGTCTGTAACCCGAAGTGTTTGTAACCCGAGATATGACAGTACTTCCTGCATGGCCAGGTTGTTCTAGCAGAGATCTCCCCCTCTCGCACTCAGATCCTGGTTTTAATGTTACATACAGGTAACAGAGGAATGAGTGAACTGCATTTAGCTCCACTCCAACTCTTTATGACTACAAATTCTGGACTGCCCCTGAAAGACTATAATTTCAGCTGGTAGCATAGAACCATGATCACTTAAGACGACAGAATAAGAACCCCTTCTAAAATATTCAGAATGGAAGCAAATCATAGCTTATATGAAAACTTATATGCTTTCCTCACCTTCAGATCCCCCTGAAGAGGTTTTTCTGAGTCTTTAGTCTATGCTCCCTACTGAGTGTTATTTCAGTAATAGAAGCTAGCTATTCAAAAAAGCAATTGGAGGATGGTTGTTAGGGAAACCACCCAATGTAGATTGAAACAGGTGGGCTTTAGCTCAGTTGTACAGCACAGTGATGCAGAAGGACTAAAGTTCAGTCACTGGTCTCTCTGTTGGTGCTTTTAAACAGAGACTGGAGACTGGAGTCTCTTGACTCCAGTCAGGAGACTGGAGAATTGCTGCTGGTCAGACTTCACTACAAATATACTAGGTCAGAGTGGGTTATGTTCCTAACTTACATAATCATTATCAGAATAACAGACAGAGATCATTTGTAGGGAAACCCAGCTGAAGGGATTTTTGTGTTTTGTAGCCAGTCATTGGTGGGTAAGAAGTTAGACATATTCAGAGCACAGCATTTAAAACGGAAAACTACAGTTGAACCTTGGGTTAAGTTCTTAATTCCTTCCGGAGGTCCGTTCTTAACCTGAAACTGTTCTTAACCTGAAGCACCACTTTAGCTAATGGTGCCTCCCACTGCTGCCGCGCCGCTGGAGCACGATTTCTGTTCTCATCCTGAAGCAAAGTTCTTAACCTAAGGTACTATTTCTGGGTTAGTGGGGTCTGTAACCTGAAGCGTATGTAACCCACTGTATTTTGAGTAATCAGTTTCAAAGTCTGTCCAACTATAGAAATATTAAACTCTTGATGAAAACAGTTTGCTAAGCATGCTGTTTTCTCTTCTCCCTTTTTACAAAAAGAATAGCTAATGTATGCCTAGTGCTTTTATATGCTCACAGCATTACAGCATTACCTAGGTAACGTTCACCAAGAATTTAAGGCAATACATACCACAAACTCATGATGCACTTTGTGGATATACTTATATATTCTCTTGTGATGCAGCAGCCTATGCAGAAAATAATGCCAGGCATCATCAATCACAGCACATCCAAAACATTGAGAAAGTAGCACATACCTGGGGGGGGGGGCAGGGAAAGAGAAGCATTTGTTAAGACAAGTATAATAGATTAGGACACCCTGTCTCCCAACACAATTTTTGCTTTTGCAGTTCTTACTGACTATAAAACCAGTTTTTTTTGTGTTGGAGAAGCATGTTATCCAATAGCTTACAAGGCAGCAGCAGTCTACAAAGAATTGGCAAAAGTATATTTTACCATACACATAACCTTTGTACACAACTACTTTATTATATAGGGAGGGTAAGAGTGGCTTAAGAGACTACATCATACACAAACACCGCTGTTGTGTATAATGCAATACACAAGGTTGTGTTGTGTGTCAAGCAACATTAATCTTAGAATAATTTAAATTGCTATAGCTGTGACCTACTTTGTATTGAGCATAAGATTAGAAAGATTGATAGTTTATTATTATTAATCTTACTAATCTTATGCTCAATACAAAGTAGGTCACAACTAAAGCAATTTAAATTAATCTAAGATTATTGGTGCTTGACACACAACACAGCCTTGTGTATTGCATTATACACAACAGCATATTGCTGACAACCAAAGTGTTGGTTTCTATTTCCCTCACTGAGCAGCAGCTGCAGTCACAAGACATTGTTTTGCATTCCACAGTCAGAGTTACTGTTGGATTCCCACGGGAATGGGAGACTGGATGTGACATTCACTGGTTTCCTGTTTTTCACTGTTCTCTCGGTGTTTTTTGTTTCCGAGAGGAGTTGCTTCTCTGCTCTCACAGAGGAAAGATGCATGTTTGTATTCTCTCAGCATAGAGTGTAAATAAAAATTAAGAATGTAGCACATACTGCTTATCATTCTGCTGTGTGACGACGCTCTGCTTGGGCTCAAGATAAGATGAGCCTGTATCAGCTTCAGATGCGCCGAAGCTGGTCAAAATCTCACACAAAGTAGGTCACAACTATAGCAATTTTTAAAAACCTATAAAGAAGACATGTAAGTAGAAACCAAGCTACCATGTATAACAGATATGGGGATAAAAATATAGCCTAAGTTGTAACATATGGGATGATTCATAGTTGCTGGTGAGATATTTTGCTACTTTTTTCCCTAAGGAATTAGTGAGAAATGTTTCAAATACAATATAGATGCGGGAAAGTTGTATGCTGTATTCTGTTTGCTAATGAATGAAAAAATGAAAGTTGGAATTGTCAACTCTGGTGACATTGCTGGAAGCAAATCAGTTGTAATTTGTTGTTGTTTTTCCAAAAAGTTTTATTAGTTTTCCAAATTTATAACAAACATATCAATAAACATAAAAAGAAAAACATAAAAAACAAGCAAACAAACAAACATATATCCTAACTGTAGAAATTCCTCTTTTGTTATCATTGTTAGGTGACTTCCTCAAATCCCCCTGGCTGAGTTTCTATATAAATCATTGTAGCAGTTTTCTAAAACTAATTTCACATAAAATTTACTTAATCCATTAACATCTTTCTTTCTTGAAAAACAGTTGTAATTTGTAATGATAAGAACACTTTATAGGGAAAGCTCAGCTTGAAAATGACTGACTACTAGAAACTTATTATGTTTCTGTGCAGAACTTTTAGAAATCTTCCATATGCTGAAGTGCAGTGCTTGATCATAACAGGATTTGAGAAACACTGCATTTATTGAAGTACTTAACTGCACAGAGCTGTTTAAGTGAAATCCATCTACTTACCATCTTGGCATGCTTTCCCAGTCATAAGGAATATTAAAATATTCTGTGAAGTAAAAGGTACCAAGTATCAGAGGAAACTGAATAAAAAAGTGATTGAACATAAGTGCCTTGAAACACTTCCATTGTCTTTCCCAGGTTTCTGGCTGATCCTGTAAACAAGAAATAAAAGTATTTTATAAATAGAAGTAGAATATTCCAATGATATTACTGAAGATGTGATACATGGGAATAAGTACTAAATTAATAGTACTTCATACTATAATAGAAGAATACCTAAATTAAAGGTAACGGAATATCAGCTTTGTCTTATTTGACACTGTTTCAACTGATATTGCCCCAAAATGCAGCAACACTGCTGCCTGCGATGATCAATGTTTCCATTAATATCAGATATACATTTTAATGTTGATTCCCTGTCAATTATCATCCTACTCCAGGTGTACTTGGGGTAAGGCGAGAGATAAATATTAAAGTAGTGTTAGAATGCTCAGATTTTTGTCTTTCAGGCCATTTGGTCTGAATTTAATGTTAATGAATCAAGATTACAAATGCTATTTTCAAGTCAAAAGGAAACAGTTATGGTATGCATAGATCACAGCATCTATGGCATCAGAGCAGGGATGAGTAACCTGTGACCTTCCAAACATTGTTGAACTCCAAATTCTGTCAGCCTCAGCCGGCATAGCCCACGGTCAGGAATGAGCGGAGCTCATATATCTGGAGGGCCACAGGTTTCCCCACCCCTGAATTAGTTTGGAGCCTGTACATTGTTTCAAGAAGGCTGCAGAAAATCAGCACAGTAAATAATCATGGTTTTATAACAGACTTCTGGGCTCCGGATCTCATTAGGAAGCAGGATACTTCCTAATGTTCTATCTACCTTTTTAGTAGAAACTGGATTGAGAAGGCACCAGAATTATATACGATACAAATTTCACTGACTTATTATTCAATACTTATTATTCAATAATACCTTGGGTTACAGACGCTTCAGGTTACAGACTCTGCTAACCCAGAAATAGTACCTTGGGTTAAGAACTTTGCTTCAGGATGAGAACAGAAATCGTGCTCCGGCAGCGCAGTAGCAGCAGGAGGCCCCATTAGCTAAAGTGGTGCTTCAGGTTAAGAATAGTTTCAGGTTAAGAACGGACCTCTAGAACAGTGTTTCCCAACCTTTTTTGGGCAAAGGCACACTTGTTTCATGAAAAAAATCTCGAGGCACACTACCATTAGAAAATGTTTAAAAAATTAACTGTGCCTATATTGACTATATGCCGCTTGGGGCGGCAGCCTGTTGCCCGAAGCACAGGGAGCCCTACGGAGGGCTCCCCGTGCTTCCGGCGAGTGTCTGCAACCCTGCGCGCCCGGCAGGAGCTCCTGCCAGGCGCGCAAGGCTTGGGGCGGCAGCTTGTTGCCCGAAGCACAGGGAGCCCTACGGAGGGCTCCCCGTGCTTCGGGCGAGTGTCTGCAACCCTGCGCGCCCGGCAGGAGCTCCTGCCAGGCGGCAAGGCTTGGGGCGGCAGCCTGTTGCCCGAAGCACAGGGAGCCCTACGGAGGGCTGCCCGTGCTTCGGGCGAGTGTCTGCAAGTCTTGCGCGCCCGGCAGGAGCTCCTGCCAGGCGCGCAAGGCTTGGGGCGGCAGCCTGTTGCCCGAAGCACAGGGAGCCCTACGGAGGGCTCCCCGTGCTTCCGGCGAGTGTCTGCAACCCTGCGCGCCCGGCAGGAGCTCCTGCCAGGCGCGCAAGGCTTGGGGCGGCAGCTTGTTGCCCGAAGCACAGGGAGCCCTACGGAGGGCTCCCCGTGCTTCGGGCGAGTGTCTGCAACCCTGCGCGCCCGGCAGGAGCTCCTGCCAGGCGGCAAGGCTTGGGGCGGCAGCCTGTTGCCCGAAGCACAGGGAGCCCTACGGAGGGCTGCCCGTGCTTCGGGCGAGTGTCTGCAAGTCTTGCGCGCCCGGCAGGAGCTCCTGCCAGGCGCGCAAGGCTTGGGGCGGCAGCCTGTTGCCCGAAGCACAGGGAGCCCTACGGAGGGCTCCCCGTGCTTCGGGCGAGTGTCTGCAAGCCTTGCGCGCCCGGCAGGAGCTCCTGCCAGGCGCGCAAGGCTTGGGGCGGCAGCCTGTTGCCCGAAGCACAGGGAGCCCTACGGAGGGCTCCCTGTGCTTCGGGCGAGTGTCTGCAACCCTGCGCGCCCGGCAGGAGCTCCCGCTGGGCGCGCGAGGCTTGGGGCGGCAGCCTGTTGCCCGAAGCACGCAGAGCCCTCCGGAGGGTGCCCCGTGCTTCGGGCGAGTGTCTGCAAGCCTTGCGCACCCGGCAGGAGCTCCCGTCGGGCGCGCGAGGCTTGGGGCGGCAGCCTGTTGCTCTAAGCACATGGAGCCCGCCTCCCTCCCACGGCACACCAGGCAAAGTCTTGCGGCACACTAGTGTGCCGCGGAACACCAGTTGGGAAACACTGCTCTAGAACAAATTAAGTACTTAACCCGAGGTACCACTGTATTGCAATACTCCAAGCTTTATGTTATTACATATATACCATTCAGGTATCAGGGTGTATGTCACTCAAGCGAATTTCACACACGGTTACTATTAAAAACAAGAGTGCCCAGGACTGATGCTATATACAGGGGCCATGGTCTAGCTTAGTGATGGATAGCCTGAAGCTTTGCAGACTGTTCCAACTCCCATCAGCCCCTGCCAGCATTGCCAATGGTCAGAGATGACAGGACAGTTTGGGGGACCACTGGTTCCCACCTGTGTTCTAGCCACTCTACAGCTTCTGTGGGGGAAACTAGCAACTGTACAATGTTATCTCCTTTCTTCATTTACTGGCTGAACAATGCAATCCTATGCATTGCTTAAGACAGAATCCTACACCAACTAATCTGTGAGTAAGCCACAGTGACAATCACATCTGAGCAACTGTCATTTTGGCTTACTCACAGGTAAGTCCGTGTAGCATTCCAGCTTAAAGATAACAGTAAACATCTAGCAAATAATACTGTTGGCAAACTTGTTCAGATGTTCCACTTTCTACAATAACATATCAAAACATACACAAACACCCTATTTACTTGAAAGCCTGCAAGTTAGAGGCCAGACTGTCAAAGGCCCTTTGCCTTGTGCTTTTCAACAGTACCATCCAGAATTCAGATTGGAAGTCAGCAATACGTACTCACAGTTAGCGAAACTAAATATTTATATAAGAAATTAACCAAAATATGCATAATAATTATACAATCACATAAATAAGTGTAAATTGTTCCGTGTTTGTTATAAAAGCAGAGTAAAGCATAAGATCGGGTTTTTTCTATCCTCTGAAAGAGGCTGCTCACAAAAATGTCACCAGTCGCAAGCTGGCAGAATATGGGAAATGAACTCATGATCTGGGGAGCTCCAAAGTTATGCCACTTGTTGGAGCCATGTATGACACCAGAGCTGGAATTTTTCATACTAGACAACACTCCATCTTACCTGTTGTATTTTATACTTTTGCATGTAAGGTATAAACTGAAAGATAAATCCAGGCAAACATATTAAAAAGTAGGAAAGTTCATGCATGAGAAGTGATCCCCAGGTTGCAATCTGGTATTTGGTGTAGTTATTCAGCATATATGTCCAAGCATTTTTAAATGGCTGTTGTAGCGGATTCTCAGGCAAGAAAGAGTCTATATATTCTACAGCCAGGTAAGCAGAATTCAGCATGCCAACACTGTCGTTAGTTGCCATCGTTCAGTTCTGGAACATCACACCTGTAGCTTCTCTGCAGGATTCTAGGAACAGTAAATAGACATCATGGTAAAGACACCATAACCAAAATGACATCTGCCAGCAACACAGTGCAGCTGTTGACTTGCATAAAAATAGTAGGGGACAAGGTCTATCCCTTTCCATACTAGACAACAGAGTTAAACAGATGTCGCTGCTTGCCCTTTGTCCTTGTCCGGTAGGAGAAGAGATTAATTCATACCTGCTTGCGCTGTATACATTGACAGAATCTCCTCTACCGCCTGACAAGAAGGAAATGTGCTGCTGCTTAATTAGGATGCCTTGGCCATAAATTGATTGATCATGCTAGTTATCTGTTACATAATAAAAAGTAAATTGAAAGCCCTGCATGAAACTACCAGGATTTACCTCGAGAGAACATCCAAGGATTAACTACAAAAACAATTACAGTGGCACCTCAAGTTATGTACCGTCCCCCTTACGAATGCTGCGGGTTACGCGCTCCACTAACCCGGAAGTAGATCCCCCTTGTGCGACCCTTGCCCCAGGACGCAAGTGGAAGTCGCACTCAGGCGACGTGGCAGCAGCAGGATGTGCCATTAGGGAAAGTATGCCTCATGCTATGAGCGGTTTCAGGTTACAAATGGACCTCTGGAACGGATTAAGTACGCAACACAAGGTACCACTGTATCATCTTTCCCTTCCTGATATGAACAAAGGACAGGTGCCAATGTTTACGTACCAATTTCAGTCCAAACCAATTCTCACCTATATGGCATTGCTAATGCATCAGATTAAACAAAGTTTTTATAAGCATTCAATATCGGAGGTATAAGATCAAATTACATGCTTCCGAGTGATGTGGCCAGCATGACTAAGCCACTTCTGGTGAACCAGAGCAGTGCACGGAAATGCCGTTTACCTTCCTGCTGGAGCGGTACCTATTTATCTACTTGCACTTTGACATGCTTTCGAACTGTTATGTTGGCAGGAGCAGGGACTGAGCAAAGGGAGCTCACCCCGCCATGGGGATTCGAACCTCCGACCTTCTGATTGGCAAGTCCTAGGCTCTGTGGTTTAACCCACAGCGCCACCCACATCCCTCAGGCATTCACATACATGCTTCAAATGTATATGCATAAGTTTGCTTAACCTGATGCAATAAAGTAACTCTTAATAAAGAGGAATTAAATGCTGTGCTCTTCTAATTATTCAGTCAGAGCAAGAATTTAGGCTTGCCAGATGGAACAATCCTGACCCTCCAGAGTGGCCAATGGTCAAAGATGACAGGAGTTGTAGTCCAGCAACATTTAGAGAGCCAGAGGCTCGCCATCCCCAATATGTCTGAAAATCAACTAACATTAAGAGTGCCACAACAAGAGAATCCCAATCCCACCTTGGCAATCAAACCGAGTGATTGCAGGCTAAGGTACCTGACCAGGGGGGTGAAATCCTTATAATGGCTACTCTGCCTTTCTGTACCTCAAGCCTTACTTTGTGCTGCACTTGATATTCAGGTGAATCTATTTGGAGGAAGTTTATACCTCCCTCTTTGTCCAGCCAGGTACCAGACCAGACTGGCAAGTTACTAAAATCTGAAATGATTGAGGTCTATTATTTATTTATTGCACACATTTTTTAGCATAAAAAGTAAACTCAAAGTGAATTGCGATGTATCAAATAACTTTCCCAATCTATCTGCTATAATTATGCAAATTTCAACTCCTAACAGTAACAGTAATCTATTCTTCTACCCATATTACAAGTTAAAGGGAGCAGGTGGTGTTGTGGTCTAAACCACTGAGCCTCTTGGGCTTGCCAATTGGAAGGTTGGCGGTTTAAATCCCCACAACAGGGTAAGCTCCCATTGCTCTGTCCCAGCTTCTGCCAACACAGCAGTTCAAAAGCATGCCAGTGCAAGTAGATAAATAGGTACTGCTGGGGCAAGAAGGTAAACAGCATTTCTGTGAGCTATAGTTTCTGTCACGGTGTTCCATTGCACCAGAAGCAGTTTAGTTATGCTGGCCATATGACCCAGAAAAGCTGTCTGTGGACAAATGCCGATTCCCTCGGCCTGAAGCAAGATGAGTGCCAAAACCCCATAGTCACCTTTGACTGGACTTAACTGTCCAGGGGCCCTTTACCTTTTTGTTATTACAAGTTAAATAAAAGAGAAAAGACAGCTCTGCCTGCAAGTTTGCGTTCCAACAGTGCAACTCAATAGGGAAAAGTAATGGGGAGGCATGAAAAGCAAGCACTGGAGCAGCTATTCCTTTACTGGCAGACTGAGGGGGCCAGGCTGGTCTTCCTCTTGGTCTTCCTAGTTGCCCTGTGTACCCCTGCTGGTGACTGAGGCCACAGCATGCCACCCACTGGTTCCTGTACAACGCAAGACTATGACTGAAACTAGATACAATCTAGCTCTGTGAAGCAAGACTTAAGCATGTGAAATGATGAAACCTTATAGCACAATCTCAAGGATGTTTACTCCGCAGCACATTTATCAAATTAAACTGGGCTAATATTGTAGGATACAGTGGCTCGAGCGTCAGACTAGGCCAATTCCCTGCTCAGCCACATAGTACATTTGGTGTTCTTGGTCTAGTCATTGTATTTTACTTATTATACCATAAATTTTCTATACTGCTTAATTATAGGTGGGAACCACTAAAGTGGTTTCCCACTATCCATCCTAACCCACCTATCCCAAAGTTTGGTTAGGAACAAGTTGCAGGAGGAGAATGCCTACAGCTCCTTGGAGAACAGCCGGTAAATAATTCTTAAAACATGCTACCTCATCCATCTTAAAAAAGTTACATAAAAACTAGACAGTCCTCAGTCAGGCCTGGCCAAGCTCATCAACCAAAACAAATTATAATATAAACTTTGGAATTTCAAGCCATGGTTTGCTTTCTTGTTCTACCAGGCAAGCAGCACTAGGCGAATCAAAACAGAGAAATCGAAAACAGGCACCAGGAGAAAGAAATGCCTTCTGCTATAACTCACCTGGGCCAAATAACAACAACTAATAAAAAATAAAAATGCATCTCCCGAACCCTTAACTTCATCTTTTGTCTCTGAGAGAGAAGTCGGTGAGGGGGGAGAGAAATAAAAGGGAAAGTCACAAAATAACAGGCCTGAGCGGCCAAGAAGTGAATATTTTGGTGCCCATAAACAAAATGTAAAGGGGTTGCATTTGTCGCCTTTTTCGGTGGGTGGATCTCCAAATGCAACCAATGAAAGGTAAAGTAAAGGTAAAGGTACCCCTGCCCGTACGGGCCAGTCTTGACAGACTCTGGGGTTGTGCGCCCATCTCACTCAAGAGGCCAGGGGCCAGCGCTGTCCGGAGACACTTCCGGGTCACGTGGCCAGCGTGACATCGCTGCTCTGGCGAGCCAGAGCCGCACACGGAAACGCCGTTTACCTTCCCGCTGGTAAGCGGTCCCTATTTATCTACTTGCACCCGGGGGTGCTTTCGAACTGCTAGGTTGGCAGGCGCTGGGACCGAGCAGCGGGAGCGCACCCCGCCGCAGGGATTCGAACCGCCGACCTTTCGATCGGCAAGTCCTAGGCGCTGAGGCTTTAACCCACAGTGCCACCTGCGTCCCCCTAAAACAACCCGCCCCCCCAAGGCGCCTCCGCTCTCCATCCTCTTACCTGCGCCGAGGGATGCAGCAGCTCTGCCCACCGACGCTCCGCGACAAGGGCCAGGCTCCCTCCGCGCCGGGTCCTCAAATCCTTCATTGGCCGCGGAAGGAAAGGCCGCCCCGCTGCCGCGATTGGTGCCGTCGCGACCGTCAGGCGTGCGCCGATCAGGTCTCGGCGGGCCGCCATTGGGTGGAGTGAGATCGTCAGACCTTGTGGGCCGGCCAATGGGACGAGGCGCCAGTTCACTGACGAAGAGAAGGGAGAGGAGCGAGATGGGTGTATGGAGGGGACGCGG
Organism: Podarcis gaigeae; assembly: GCF_964106915.1. NCBI lineage: Eukaryota > Metazoa > Chordata > Lepidosauria > Squamata > Lacertidae > Podarcis > Podarcis gaigeae. The sequence continues at coordinate 36,540,618 of NC_139685.1, forward strand.
GGCGGCAGGTAGGCATGCAAACCGCACGGCGGCTGCACGCTGACCTGCTTCTCCTAATATCGAAGGATCGCAGCCTCTGCTCACGGGGTTTACTTCCAAGGAAAGCTGGGCATAAGACGGCAGCTTTCCGATGCAGCTTAGCTCCCCTGCCTCGCGCTCCAAAATAAACCTAGATGTAATGTTTGCTGTTATTTTCGGTTCATACAACTCCCCCTTCCTTTTGCTGGAGAAAAATTCAGATTATTTTTTTAATGGTACATGCGGAATCGCTTTCACGTTTCCCCTTTTTTAACTGCCCATTTCATTGCTATAACCCAGCCTAGGACCTTATGGTAGGGAGCAATTATAAATGAGAAATAAATGAGAAAATCCCGAATCCCATAGGTGGTTTGGTTCCTCTTGGCAGTGCCAGATTTATGTACAAGCTAAACAAGCTACAGCTTAAGGCCTCACTCTCTTGGGTCCCCCCCAAAAAAAAATAAAGGAAAAAACACCTGGATGTACATTTCCAAAATATAATATAAAAAACAAATAAAATTAAACCAGCAAGAGTGTTTTGTGTTGTGTAAGCTCCTATAATGTAAGTAATGGCCTTCACCTGCTATCCTGCTCCCTAAAGTATCACATATAAAGGGCCCTATTACATTATGTAGCTTAGGGCCTTATCAAACCTAAATCTGGCCCTGCCTCTTGGGGCTTGGTGCTAAGTACTGGCAAGTGCTTCAGATTGCAGCCGTTCTCAGCAAACAGAAGTTTGATTACCTTATTCTACTGCTATCTCCCACATGCAAACAGTGAGGCCAGCAACTGGCATCTATATATTTATTAAAAGTTACAGCCTGCCCTTCATTATTGCCAGGGTTGGGTGTGATGTAACAAATTGCAGTCTTAAAAATCAATTTATAAAACACACTGTCAGGCTGAGAACTAAAAACAGACGGGTAAAACACTCATTAAAACCCACAAAAGTCGGTAAAAAAAGTCACCTCTCTCACGAAGTGTTTGTCCCTTATATAGTTGTAGGGAGAAAGCACTCCACAAACAAGGATGCCATGCTGGGGAAGTTTGTACCACCACTTAATTAGTCTCTAACAGATAACATAAAAAGATTCCCTCTGCTGATCTTGGAACACAGATAGGTTCAGTATTTCATGTATTTGAGTCACAAGCTCTCAGAGAAGGTGCAGTGTTTTAGATATTTGAGTTGCAAGCTATTCAAGTGTGTAAAGGTGCACAGCTATTTAAGGTGCAGCCTTGACTTAGGCTGGGAAATGAATAGATGGCCAATGCAGTTGTCTAAAGGTTGATGTACAGTGGTACCTCGGGTTACATACGCTTCAGGTTACAGACTCCGCCAACCCAGAAATATTACCTCGGGTTAAGAACTTTGCTTCAGGGTGAGAACAGAAATCACGCGACGGCACAGCAGCAGCAGGAGGCCCCCATTAGCTAAAGTGGTGCTTCAGGTTAAGAACGGACTTCTGGAACAAATTACCGTAAGTACTTCACCAGAGGTACCACTGTACTATGATTCATATTGGTTGTATAAGTCAAAACTCTGGCAGCCACATTTTGCACTCATTGACATAAACTAGACAGACCACTGCTACTTTTAATCCTCCCTGCCAGAAACGTGTCCCAAGCGTATTGTCACTGAAGGGTTAACACCATCCCATCCTCCCTTAACTGCCTACACCACAGCATAGAATAATGCAGTTCAGTGATGTGGTAAACAGCTCAGAGGTATTTCACTTGAGAAACCAGTTTGACAGTGACAGAATGCTTCTTGATTTTAAAAGGAAAGAACACACTCATTTGGAGTGCTCTTAAGGGACTAGCCTTTTCTCTGACATCTAGTTTTCTCTGAAGGGTGGGCCTGCACGTGGATAAGGAGAAACATTCAAACATGAGCTTGTAAGTGGTACAGCCCAGACACAGTTTACCTCCCTCTAAGAATCAGGCTAAAGAGGAGCCATTATTTCATATAACATATGCTTAAGTTACAGACTGCAATAACTAGTATATCAAGTAGTGAGCACTTTTCCTTTTAACACATTTCTTCCAAAAATTTTTAGTCTGGTGTGGAATGTGGTTATCACTAGTCATCAGACATGGTAGTAACCCAGAACCTTCAGGTGTAACTGTTTCACATGGCCAAGATTTCAGATGGAGCAGCTCTCATAGCAAGCTACACATACTGACATGTCCATTTCTACACAAAGGTCTAGGAGTCCTGTTATATTTTGCATTTCGTCTCCCTATTTATACCCTTTCCTGTTTGTGAGGTCCCCATATGCATGTGGCTGACCATTGTAGGAAAGAGTGCAGTAAGGGCTAGACATCTTTGGGTCAGATCAAGTAATAAACATTGGAATGTACAAAAATCTACCATACTGCTTCAACATTCTTCCCTACCATCTTATATAAAAACATCTTAATCAAATACCAATTTTATCCTCCCCCCCCCCCGATATATACACAACATTCCTAGACAGCTTGTTGTAGCACTCCCTTGCTCTTAGTCAGGAGTTCCTAATGTTCAAAATACAGTGGTACCTTGGGTTAGGAACTTAATTCATTCTGGAGAGCTGTTCTTAACTGTCAGGACTGGTCGTTGTCCTCTTCAGATCACCACACAAACGCTTCTTGTTCTTTTATAACTTTTATTGTGTATCAACAAAACAATCTTATAAACGGTTCTTAACTATTCTTCCTCAGAGTCACTTCTTTCAGATACCTTCTGAGCTCTGTTTCTCCGTGACCAGCCACTCTCAAAATGTCGAACTGCACCCTTCCTTTCCTTTTCCCGCTCTTTTTTCTAACCTCCTGGCTAGAGCTGGCTTGTAAGACGAAAAGAATGCCTCGCAAGACGAAAAGAATCCGTTCTGCGAGTCTCTTCGTCTTGCGGTTTTTTCGTCTTGCGAAGCAAGCCGCTTAGCGGCTTAGCGGATCAGCTGATAAGCGGCTTAGCGGACCAGCTGTTAAGCGGCTTAGCTGATTAGCGGCTTGGGAAAAAGGGGGGGAGGGAAAATAGCCCGCAGGAACTCGCAAGATATTTTCGTCTTGCAAAGCAAGCCCATAGGAAATTCGTTTTGCGAAGCACCTCCAAAACGGAAAAACCTTTCGTCTAGCAGGTTTTCCGTCTTGCGAGGCACCACTGTATCTCCCCTCCTCCGAATCTGAGCTAGAACTTAACCCTTGCCTTTCCTGGGAACATCCCTGTTGTTCCTGTTGCTCTCTTCTATTTGATTCACTGCTCTCCTCCCCCTCTTGGGGAAAGCTTTCTCCCTCTGGGAAACTGGAAACTTCTAACTCTAACTCTTTCCTGACATTAACCTGAAACTGTTCTTAACCTGAGGTACCACTTTAGCTAATGGGGCCTCCTGCTGCCACCGTGCCGCCACCGCGCGATTTCTGTTCTCATCCTGAAGAATGGTCAGCATGGTTCTTTTGCTCCAAGCAAAACATACTCAGTTCATCCAATCTGTCTTCCCAGACAGTTATGAAACAAAAAATACCTGTCTTGTTGAAGAGGGGCATTATTTCATCACTTTTACATTAAATAGAAGTCCCAAACTTTAGGAAAAACAAATATGCAAAGTTTTATTAAAAGAAAAGAAGTCAAAATGACAATAGTTTTGGTCATATCTCATATCCAGGAATTGTTTGTTTACAAACATTTTCACATACAGGAAGTACATAATTAATAGCAGCTAGTTACACAGGAAAAGTTTTAAATGCCATGCAAGTAAAACAGAGCTCCATACATTCATTATAAACCTGCCATTATGCCCATGCCAAGTATTAACCCTTATGACAGAGTTAAGAGAGATAAAACATAACAAAAGAGATCTTGGTAAATAGAGATCACCAATACATTAGTTTAAAACATTTTGGCATTACACTTGTTTCATGAGCATTGTATTGTATGTTTTCTGTGGCATTTGTTAAAGCATTGGTAAATATCAAAATATACACCTCTGTTTTACAACATAGTACTGGCAAACTTCAAAGTTCCGTGCAGAGTATAAATAGTATCATCAAGAAAGTCTACTTACACACACACTTAAATATGCACACAATAGTAATGTAACCAAAGATGATTTATAAAAGCATCCAGATTCTTGTGCCAGCTTGTAGTACTAAGCTGGGATTCAATATTTCTCCAAAAACCAGCAGTTAATGGATATTTTTTTTCTTTGGAAAAAAGACACCAGGAAACACTATCTTTTACTTAAAAAAAATATCCAGTCAACCATGAGACACATGATTGATCCTTAAGGAATTTTGTCCAGAAACCCAGCAAATCCAAATTGTAGTCAACACAGCCAGCTACATCTCAGTCAGATGCTGCTTTACATCAAATAATGCTACACATTGCTTCAAACTGGAATAATCTTCATTTTCATCCTTAATTGTCGCAGGCCACAGCTTCCAACATGTCTCAATGTGCTACAAGTTAAGAAGTGACTTGATGCTCAATCACTTCGACATCACTTGTTAAAGCTTGCTTCTACTGCATAATCAAGGTAGGGAGAAATCTTTGCACCAACTCACAATGGCTTGTCAATAACTGTAACGCCTACAGAAAGAGAGAGAAAGCAGGACTTGAACTGTTATTCAGAGAAACATTCCTACATGGTTGTTCTAAAACTACATAATTCACTTTATCGTGTTAAAACAGCCATGTAAAAATAAAGATGTGACCCGATTCTGTGGCTAGAAAGCAGGACTGATCCTAGAGTGGAGTTATGGAGTTTTGCTTCACATACATATTTCCCCCTGAAACTAAAATATTTTCCCTGAAGGGGGCTTTATTTGCTGTGCTTTTTGCTGTAGTGGGTCTTGGGCTATAATTATGTTTTAGTTCTAGGCTGGATGTCTGCTTATTTGCTATCTGTATTTATTGAGCTTCATTCACCAAATAAAAACGAGTACAATTTACATTAAAACTGTAAAGTAGCATCAGAAAACCACCAATGGCAAAGTTGCCAAAAAAACAACAACCCCAACAACAACCAAAAAACAACAACAGCACAGAACATCAGATCATAGCAAAGTAGAAGGGAAGACACCTACTCGGTGTGATTTTCTAGAAAAATAAGTGCCGGAACTCACCATGACCACCTCCCTCCTTCTCTTAGAATGGCAATAGCGCCCACCTGAGAGGTGCTGGACTTGAGTTCCGGTGAGTTCCAGCTGAAACAAAGCCTTGCATCTAGTCAACTAAAGACCTGGGTGAAGAGGTGTTTGAACTAACTCAGAGAGGAAGTCATTCGACAACCTGGAAGCCACCACAGAGAAAGTCTCCCCTGTCTCCCCGCCCCTCAAACCATATTTTGCCTGCACTGCCAAAATGACTTCCCACACTGATCACAACACTTAGGCAAGCTAATGTGGTAGGAAGTGCTCCTTCAGGTATTTGGAGCCCAGGTGATTTAAGCCTTTAGCAAATTGGAAACCAGTGCAGATCTTTCAAAGCCAGCAGAATACATGTCAGGCCAGACACTCAACAGTAGCCTTGCTACTGCATTCTACATTAACTGCATCATCTAAACAGTCTTCAAGGGCAGCCCCACAAAGAACATATTGCTAGTCTAACCTGGAAGTTATCAAAGCATACATTGCTTTGGCAAAAGAATCCCCTTCCAAGTGGGACTGTAGCTGGCGAACCAGCCAGAACTGGAAATAGGTATTCCTAGCCATTGAAGCAAACTGTCTCAAGTGACAGTGATGGATCAAGGAGTCCTGCCCCCCCCCCCAATGCACATTTTCCTTCCAGGGGAATGCAACTCCTTCCAGAACTGACCATCTCCCTATATTCTACACTTGAGAACCTGCAGCACCTGAATTTTGCCTGGATTACGTTTCAGTTTAGTACTCCCCATCCAGACTACTACCATCTCCATACAACTGACAAGCACCTGAACTGCTTATCCTGAGTCAGAGGCAACAGAGAGATAGATCTGGTTGCCAACTAACTCAACATCGCCTTAATACATCTCCCAGTGGATTACTATAGGTGTTCAAAAGCATCTATAACTAATGCTCTTTGTATGGATTTTGTTTCATTATTTCTGGTTTATTCACATTTTACCTGTGATGAAATTGCCTTACATGTTGTTTTTTATGGACGCCGCCCTCAGAAAGCTTTGACTCTTAAAAAGGTGACATATACACCGTGGCGCCGCAATGGGGGTGTGTGGGGTGGTGCGGTGCACCCCAGGTGCCATGTCTGGGGGGGGGGTGACAAGAAGGCAACCCGCTGCAGCTGCATGTGGAGGATCCTCCATTCGCGGCTGGAGCCGTGAGTAGAGGATCCCGGCGCCATTGGCAAACTGCTATGTACAGCGTGTGTGCAGTGTCGCACGCATGTGCTTTACGCAATGACGGCGCACATGCACTGTACATAGCGGTTTCCGCCGGCGCCGCTCAAGCGCCTTGCAGATGGCGGTGGGATCCTTCCATCGCCACTACAGCCGCATGTAAAGGATCCTCCGTTCGAGGCTGCAGCTGCGAGCAGGGGATCCCGGCACTGTCCGTATAGCGCTGGAGCACCGGCAAACCACTATGTACAGTGCACATGCGGCATTGCCACGTATGGCACATGCATTATACATAGCGCCCTCACATGCGCCCTACGTAGCGATGTCCCACCCCAGGTGTCACAACGCCTTCATTCGCCCCTGCATATACATATTTCAAATCAGCAAATATAAAGATGAGAGCTTGGTTTTCACCGCATACAGATGCTATCTGTGTTTAACTCCATTTATATCCCATCCATCCTCCAAGAGCTTCTAGACCCATTCACATAATACACGCTCACTGAGGGAGCATAATGCAGACCACCTCCCTTCATTAACCTCCAGAAAAAGGGAGAAGACTCCTCCTTTTTAATGTATTCTTTATTACCTGCATAGCTTCTTCCTGTACTCATACATGACGATACCACCGTCCACTTATCTGTTGTAGGGTTATAATATTCCACTGTTGCCAAGTTACAGGAACCATCGTCTCCTCCAACTACATATAAGAGCCCATTGACAGCACAAACCCCTAATACAAAGCAGAAAAATAGTGTCAGCGCCTGGTTTCTTAGCTCACCAGGCCACATTTGGTGCCAGGAGGTTGTAAAAAAGAAGCATTAAGGCCTTTCTAAGTGACAAGCTAAGTGCACAATTATTTATTTGATATGATGGACAACCATGTATTCCCCCAATGTAGCATTTGAGGCTAGTGGTTTATCAAAATTCAAAACTGCCATAATTTTTGTCTGTTGTTATTTAGTTCTATGGTGAAAGTGGCTGTGTTAGTGTCATATACTGAATTATGTTAGATTTCTCATTACTCAAAGCAAGGTCCTCATTAGATAAATAACCTGGGGGGCAGATATGGAAGCAATTAAAGCCCAAGCGAGTGTCATTTCTATTTTCAATGCTATATTAAAAGTTCTTTGAAGGCTGTAATATTTACCTGCATTTCTCCTACACATGTTCATATCTGCAACCTGTTTCCATGTATTGATGGTGGGATCATACACCTCAACACTTTTTCTGACTAAAGGACCATCATGGCCACCTACTGCATACAATAAGTTGTTTAAGACACCAACACCTGAAAGGAGGGGGGGGCGGGAAAGCAAAATAAGTTAACATTAAGAAAAAGCATAAATCCCCACTTCTGGGGTTTTAGCAAGTACCAACAAAGTACCAAGGGGTGGGAATCAAAAAATTTCAGATGCAATGAAAGTCACATAAATACTGTATTACATTATACGTTCACAGGCACCAACACATTCACAGACATGAACACACACTTAGTATGTACCTAGAGCTTGAGAGTTTTGAAAAATGTCTTCACACTTTTCCCCAGCAACTCTTACAGCCACCTTTAGGTCAGTTTGTTTATCCCAATATTACATGGTTTGCTGGAGCTGTGTGTGGCTTTGTTGAAGGTTCTATTGAGTTCATCAAAGGGGCAAACTTTAAACTAATGAAATACTGGCCCACAGCTGACTCTCTTACAGTGCAATCCTATGCTAAATTACACCTAGACAAGTGTGCATAGGATTGCACCTTTAGCCAATATGCTATGCTAGTTCTTGGTCTTGCAAACCTTGATGCAGCTCACAGGAAGGAAATACTGTGGGGTCCTGCAACAGATTCTATAAGCTAAAAAACATAACATGCAAGAATAAAAGGGCAGCGTAAGCGCTATACTAGCAAACAAACTGCAGAGTTGAAGTGAGGCACATCCTTGCCTTCCTTCGCCACCAGTCAGGAAACCAATAGCCCCTGGGAGAAGCACTCTCTACCTCTCGGAAAGAGCATCATGGGAGAGCAATCTAGCCTCATCCATCTGCCAGAGGAGGAGAAGCAGCTCCTCCAATCATTACTTTCTCCTTCCCACCACATTTCCCCCCTTTTCAATTTGTATATCACTTAGTTGCAGCAATCTCTCAGTGGCATACAGGAAACACAAAGCAGTAAGACTAAAAGTGAGTCAAAACTATAAAACCAGAATTCAGCTTAAAAGTATGCAGGAATAAAACAATGTCTTCAGTAGGCACTGAAAGCTTAACAGGGAGGCGGGGTCCTGTCTGATCTGGAAAAGAGTTCAATAAAACTGGGCCCACTATACTGAATGCATGGCTCCTTGGTAATAAGAGTCATGCATCCAAGCCATGGGGGACCATTAACAGTGACTCCCTTGAAGACCTCAGTGACTGAGCAGGGATATAATGGATCAGGTGGTCCATTATGTACCTGGATCCACGTTGTTAAGGGCCTTATAAATTAATACAAGAAACCTGAACCTGGTCCAGTAGCATATAGGCGGCCAATGCAAGCTTGAACACCGGGTTTATGTGCTGCCGATAGTCCAACCCTATCGACTGTCTAGCCACAGCATTCTGCATCAGCTGCAGCCTCTGCTCAAGGGATGAGTGCATTGCAATAATTGAGTTTTGAAGGTATCAGTATATGAATCTCAATACAAATTTAACCAATCATCATCATCATCATCATTGCCATTATTATCCAGGTCCAAGAACGGCCATAGTTGGAGGACTAAGTGTAGCTGGCAAAAGACACTCCTAGCCACTGAGGCTATATCTGAGCTTCCAGCAACAAAGACGGATCTAGGAGCACTCCACCCCCCAAGCTCTGAACCTATTCTTTCAGAGGGAGTGCAACCCCACACAGAACTGGTCAATCTTCCAAACAAAGGAAACACCAAACCATCTTCCAAGGATTCAAGCTCAGCATACCGGCCCTCATCTACTCCACCACAGTGCCCAGTGGTGCAAATTGAACTGGACACCAAGTACTGAATGGGTGTAATCCAGACGTATGCAAACAAAATTATGTTTTCTCAAGTCATGCTGAACCAGAAATTGCTTTTTCAAAGCCACTGGCATTTAAGAGTTTGCTGCTGGGAGCTTCCAACATAAATACTTAAATTGGGATTCAAAAAACAGAAAACAAAACAACCAAAGTCAGATTTTTCAGTGAGTGAGATCATACCAAAAAACTTTGAAAAACAAATAAATGGGGGCGTTAAACCAGCAATTTAAAAATTAGCTACAAAGAAAGATTATCTTGAGAACACTTCCTGATTGCAACTCACAATGTCAGTTCCTTCCAAAGAAACTGATAGCAATTGATCTTTGGAATGTACACCTACCCGTCACCCCACCTTGAGAATGGTAAAGCATGAATGGCGAGATGACCCTCTCCAATCCTGCAATTCAAGCTAAAATCTGATCAGAGAGACATCTCATATTCCAATAAATGCAATTATTTCCTGGTTCATGAATTATGTCCCATATGCAGCAATGAGTGTGAGGGAGGTGCAGGAACAAGTTCAAGCAACAGTAAGACAGCTATTTGTATTTTGAAAATATATGTACCTGCCATGACTAGTTTAAAAACACCCCCCCCCCCCAAATTTGGGATTCCTTGCATTTTTTTCTATTTGACACATAGAGTTCTCATTTAAGTTTGTTTACTCACCTGCTCCGCTACGTCTAGTGCCCATCTCTGCAACATAGCTCCATTCATTTGAACTGTAGTTATAACACTCCACTGTACTAAGGCACTGACGTGATGCACCATCATAGCCACCGACGGCATACAGCATACCTGGAAATAGGATTAACAAATTCTGCATATACAGATACACCAGTAGATGTTATGTGAACCTTCCCGAACCTGGTGTTGCCCAAGCATTTTGGACCACAACTCTTGTCTTTCCTGACCACTGATCATGCTCGGTGATAGAAGTCAAGAGCCCAAAAATATCTGGTGGGCCCAAGGTTGGAGAAGGCTGCATTAGATTTGTATGATGTGCATTTCATGGAGGATTAAACCTAGAAGCCTTTATGTTAAAAGGGGTGACTGATCTGAATGAGAAAGCTTCCACATAAAATAGTTAAGGTTTGTGCTCTGTGTAACTGAAACAATGCAAAACCATTTAGCGTGGACGTTTGCATTTGATGCCTTGTGCTAAATGGGCTTTTCTCAACAAGGGTCTATTTTGAAGAGAACTTGTCAGGTTCCACTCAAGTCCTTTTTTGTGAGGTTTGATGGACTCACACTTTGAAGAAGCTGAACGAAAGCAAGGCAGCCTTATCTGAGCTGTCTACTTCAGATAGGTTGTGGTTCAGTTTAAATCATTCGTACATTTCAGAAGAAACAAATACTTTCTCTTTAAGTATTTTTTTAAACATTTCTCTTTCAATCATATTCATTTAATTCAAGATTTTTATTTTTATTTTAAAACATGAGCAGTCATTTTTTAAAAAAGGACTATTCAGCTTCTCAGCTGGGCAATAAAATCTGACTACTATAGCTATTTCTTAATATAGCAGGCAGCACACTGCCACTTTCTCCTTGACACAAGGAAAGCAAAAAAATAATAAAATAAAGATAAAAATACTGTACTAAGGTGGTTAGGAAAATTTCACAGAGAACACAGCAGAGGGCACTCCTGGGTCTAATAAATACTTCATCTGAAGATGGAGTTAGACTGAAAAGACTAGTCTGCTTTGCAAAGTGCTTGCTATGAACATATGGTGTATTTAGGAGTTAAGCTTGGGAACAGCTATTAGTCACATGGACACCAGAACCAATTTAGTCTTAAGAGGAGATCTTACCTCCAACTACACCTACACCAACACTACTTCTCCTTGTGTTCATTGGAGTTACATGAAACCATTCATTAGTCTTCATATTATAGGCTTCTACTGATGATAGACCTGTAACAAAGCAGTACACAAAGCTATGAAGAAAGAAGGTATTATTCATTTGTTTCTCCATGAACTATTAACAGGAATTAAGAACTTATGAACTCTTTTCTATCATTAGCTACGGAGATGACCGTGAGCTTGAGAGTGCTGGTCTCACTCAGATGAATTACTGCGTGTTGTGTTTTCATTTTTATAAGCACACTTTTAACAGTGCAAAACAACTTGCTGGGGCTGATGGGAATTGTACTGCCAAGCATCTGAACAGTGCCAAATTGGTGAGGTCTGATCTAGAAGACTGTCATCTCAAAGTAAGAATGCAAAGTACAATATGAATGAAATGCTCTATACCTGTACTTCCATCAAATCCTCCCACAGCATACAGAAGTCCGTTTAATACAGCAGCCCCCAAAGTGCTTCTTCTGTCTTGCATGCTAGCAACACTTGTCCATTGGTCCTTCACAGGATCATATGAATCCACCGTACGAACCCTCAAGGAGCCATTGAAACCACCAACGGCAAAGACAAGTCCGCTCATGTATACCACTCCTGAAAGAAAAGGTTCTACATTTCAGGCATTGGTCTCTGCAGACCATGTATGCTCTTTTGTTTAAAGACTGCACACATAAAAAACCCATCCTTCTTAAAAGGAAGTTGTTGGCATGGAGTTACCTAGCTATGTGAGCAACACTATCAATTTAAGCAGCTACCTGCTCTGCATCTTCTAGAAGGCAGCTCAGCAACTTGGTGCCACCGTTCTTCCTTAAAATCATAACACTCCACACTGCGGATAGCTTTGGGTGCTTGTCCTCCAACCACCACCATCAGCTTCAAAGGAAGAAACACATCGTAAATAACCTTGTTGCTTAGTCACATAAACGGAGACAACAATGGAAAATTGATCATTTTTTACAAGTTGCTATTCCGTGTCTCAGAGTAGTTTGTCATGGTCTTTGGCTAGAGCAAAAAACTTAGGAACTATTCACTTACGCATACCCATCATGTATCAGAATAGCATCTTTGAACTTCCTGTATTCTCCTTTTCTTTTGGAGACTACTTCTGCCAAGGCGATTGTCAGGAGAAAGAGTTCCACCACCAAAGTACACAGGGATCAATAAGGAGGAGATATAGTCCTACTCCTACTATCTAACTTTGCTGCCACTAGGGTTTTTTTTGGGGGGGGGGAGGAGAGAAGAGTCTTGCTATAATCTATAACGCTGCTCCTTCTGTTAAGTGGTCACCTTGACAATTCATGGGACACATATGGAACCAAATACCTCCATTCTACTCACTAAAAAGGCAGATGCTCTTGACAGGCAAAACAAGAGTCTCTCTTCTGAACCACCATGACAGTCTTGCCAGTTACGTCATGGCACCCCAATATTCTTGAACAAGCAGAACCCTACTAACAAATATGAAAGAAAGACATTCTAGATTGATTGTCTAAATTCACTTACTGGATTGTGGTGCGCCTCTTCCTACTGGTGTGTGTGTGTGTATGTGTCCCATTTGACTGTCTTAAATTACTCCAAAATCACTGCATTTTCAATAAGACCGCCACATAATTAAATCCATCTGTTACATCTCTGCTGAACGTTCTCTTCCCATAATGCAATGCAATACTAAATGGCGAACCAGGTAGCCAAGAGTGACGGGTCTTACTTTTGGAAGGTAGGCTGGTGTTCGCAGCCTTGTTCGTGTGGTCTTCATCAGAGCCCTTTGCTCAAGTGGCAACAAATGGTACTTCATCGCTTCAATGAGGTAATCCTTACACGCACTGCTGTTTTTAACAAGCGGTTCCTCTTCGACTCTCTGCGCATTAAACATGGACAAAAGTCTTAACAAGTACTACTACACAACAGGTGCACACTATTATGCTGGCATGTTCATCTCAAGATTACCCCTATGCCAGCCCTCTTAAGAAAGAATATACAAGCCCTTTGGATCTGTTCAATAAGAGATGTAAGCACGGTGCTTCCAAAATTTTTGGAACCCTATAAAGAAAAGGCATTTCAAGAGGGTGGATGCCTACAGGCGAGAAACCAGAATATAGAGACAAGCACAGAAGCTGTATACCCTGGCAAAAAACAAAAAAACAAAAAACAACAATTTGAGTATCACTTGTTATGTGTGCTTTGGAATTCTGTCCTATGCAAAGACATTTCAGTACTTTTCTAAACAAGATCAAGGTAACTTATTCAAAGAAATGAAAACAAATAGGCTCAAGGAAAAATGAGGTGAATATTGCCAATTTCCTTCTGCATGACATGCAGAAGGTTCAAAACTCACTCCCTGGCACCTCCAGGTAAAGATGGGGTTGTCCCTTATTAAACTCTGGAGAGCCCTGCCAGCTGGACCAAAGCTGGAGAGCCCTGCCAGCTGGACTTCATTTAAGCTGGTTTCCTACATTCCTAGGGCAACAGGAAATATTAATTCCCTTCAACAAAATATCAAGGAAAGCATAAACCAGTACACAATTGTTCTAGTATAGCTGCAGATTCAGATTCTTACCGATAAACCATTTAAGGCAGGTCACTTCAAATTTAGGTGTAGGTTTTTTGGGTTGTTTTTTTATTTTTTTTGCTAGTTAGGTTGATGAAGTGATTCCTCCAAATTAACGGAGCCTTACCCTTTCCACTATTAAATATTTTCAAAAGTTTCACACTCGCCAAAAAGCACGACACAAACAAGATAAAAAAAGACCCGGTCGTAACTACCAAGATACAGAACGCTGAGCAGATTGGTAGAACCTTACAAGAAGTGCTATCTGTAGTTAAGCGATTCTGTCTCCTTAATGGTAAATATTCTGTTCCTATGGCTAAGTCTGTACGCTTAAGGTTGTACAGAATAAGAGAGAGGGTGTGCACATTAAATGCTTACTTTTTACTTACCTGAACCAAATACTCCCGGGAGAGCAATGGCAGGCGGACATGTTCCATCAGGCGTGCCATGAGCTCCTGTCGCACATCTTTGTCGTGGTTGACCCATGCGATCACCGCTTCAAACACCTTGAGTAACAAAAGGACACACTATGAGTTTTGAACATTTTTTTTGGGGTGGGGCAACAGGGCAGATTCACATATTATTCTCTCTTAAGAAGCCCTTCTCTGCGAGTGCTGTAATTGAGCGTGGAGAACAGACACCCTTCCATCAGGGGTTAGTAGCACAGGAAAGGAGCCACAGCTTCCGCCCATACTCTGTGAGTTATCCTCAGCAGGTCCTATCTTTTTAAAGATGCCAGTAGCCTTCTCACTCTCTAAATGGTTAAAAGGGGGTACCAAGCCCAAGCTGCTTCCCTCTCTCACCCCAAGCATCTTGCTCCTTTTGAAAGTGGCTGCTCTCCTCTGTCGTCTCTTCCTCAATCACCTTCAGCTTCTCATAAGCCATCAGGAGGATGGAGTATATTCTCACCTCCTTAAAGGAATACTGTGGCTACTGAGGATCCTCAGTCCTTGGACACAGCTACATTGGCAAAGAAAAAGCGCTTTGTATGTGTTGTACAATGGTACCTCTGGTTATGAACTTCCAGAGGTCCATTCTTAACCTGAAGCCGTTCTTAACCTGAGGTGCGCTTTCGCTAATGGGGCCTCCCGCTGCCGCCGTGCAATTTCTGTTCTCATCCTGAGGTAAAGTTCTTAACCCAAGGTACTACTTCCGGGTTAGCAGAGTCTGTAACCCGAAGTGTTTGTAACCTGAGGTACCACTGTATATGCATTATAACACTGTGACACCTGACGGCGCTTTGGAGTTCCGTTTTTGCCAAACTGATTTCTCATATAAAGTTTACAACGCGTTTCACTGAAACGCTTCTTTGATGTGTCTGGATCCAGCCCTTACTGAGGTTCAGCTTTTCGATTAAAATGTTTGTGTTTTCACAAGCTGCCGGAGTGGAATTCAGCATCGTGCTAAGCTGATCCTTTCATCGGCACAGGCATTTCTCCTTGTCAGGTGAAATGATTAATCCTCTGCTCTCCCTGCGAGTTGTACGGGGGGGTGGGCATATGGCATGTGGGGCATGTGTGCGGAAGAAGAGAATTCCCCCAAGGATGCCAACAACTTGGTGGTGTTGTTTTTTAGTGGTCTCCGGTTACAAATCTTGTCAGCGCTTACCACTTGAGTTAGAAGGATTATCTATAAAATTCCCATACTGTGCTAAATATATCTGCAGTCTATGAGGATGCTTAATAGAAGTTCAGTTCAGTTTGCAGCTAGGGTACCAAAAGATCTGCTGAGGATTTAATTAAAGGATAAGAGTCATGCAGCTCTAAAAGCAGGCCGAGATGTGGGCTGACAGCACTGCGCCACTGCCAAGACTCAGAGAGTTGGACAGTGATGCTGCAATAGCGTGTCAGCCCTCACCGAGGGAAGAAACCCACACAGGACATGGGCATGTGGCAAAAACAAAACAATCAGAACAGCTTCTCCATATGCCGAAACTCAGCACATGCTCTACTTAACCTACATCTCGGCCCACATTCAGTATCATATGATCTTGCTTTGTAGGCCTATGTGTATTCCAATATCTGCGCTATCACTGTATAATACTCATTTTTAGGTAGGATGATTTAGCTGTACTTCAAGGAAAGCCTTGAAGTTGGCCAACTATAATGCATGGCGCATAGGGCAACCTTTCAAGATGGCCCCAAACCTGCTACTGGTCCATTTCCAAAGTGCTGGCACATCAGCATATAATTTGAAGCCCTACCTACTCAACTTTGGACCTTGTTACCTGAAGGCTTGTCTGCTTCCATATGAAACAGCCCAGGAACTAGGTTTTTGGGTTTTTCCCCTTCCCACCCTCATTGTATGAAACCCTTCTCTGGGTGCAGCTACCATCTGTGGTGAAGGAAACGCCATTTTCTATTATAGCAACTTGCTTTTGGAGTTCCTGCAATCCTGGGAGGTTCACCTAATGCCTACGTAAATGTCTTTCCAGGGGCAGGTGTTTTCCAGTTATCATCATCTGAAGACTTCTTATCCAATAAAATGTATTATTGCTATTATTAACATTTATATACCACCTTTATCTTTCAAAGATCTCAAGGTGGTGTACATGGTTCTCCTCCCCATTTCACCCTCACAATAACCGTGTGAAATAGGTTGTTGTAGATGCGGCACATGAATGAAGGTTCCATTGTATCTGATTAGACCTTAAGATTCTTTAAAGCAGCTTTCAAACTGGGAGAAAGGGACCTTACCTTTTCCTCGGACGCTATTGTAAGTTTGTCACTGGATATTAAGCTGCACACCTGTTCTACGTCGAGGTTCAGAAATTCCTCACAAAGTACAACTTCAGTAAAGTGCTGCTCTGTTTAGAGAGGGGAAAAATATATTTGAATGCACACGCACACACCCGTGCGATGCAAGTTAAGAGGTACTGACTATAGAAGCAAGTGGCTTCCACTGCAGTGACTACGGCGGCAAAATGAGGAAAGCACATAGTTCATATATAGTAAATGCACATATATGAAGCATTCTAATACAATAACTCACCACAATATCATTACAGCATTTGGGATAATATTATTTGATATTCAGATGAATGGGTGGATAGAGCTGTAGCCATAATGGCACACACCAAAGGGGAAGAAACAGGCTTGGCAGAGCCCTGAGCTTTGCAGACGTACAGACGTTCTGCTAAAAATACCCAAAGGGGAGAAACAGCCCAATGAGTACTGAGTATGTTCAGTGGACAAAGAATGCTGACTGTTTGGGGAGGAAGACTTTTGCCTTGCTCATAAATTAAAAGTTGGTTTAAATGGACTCTGGCCCCTGAATGGCCAAGGCAGCGCAGCAGGAGTTGGGCTCTTTGGCTAGGGGAGGTATTTTCCTTCTGTCCATCATTGGAGGATTTTTGCTTATTTTTTTAAGTTGAAAGGGTGGCAGAGGCAAGTTAGTACAACAGGGCATTGTGCACCTCCAGGGTGGCTTGTTCAAGGTTGGGAGGAATGAGACAGAATGTTGGGAGGTGGAGGAAATGGCTGATCAAGTTCTTTGGGGTGGTTTGTGGTATACAGAAGACAGAGGGCCTCTCTTTTGTTGGCTTCATGATTTGGATGCTGTAAATCTGACTGTGGGGGCTGAAGTCAGGGTAAAACTCTCTGGGGTTTGGCGTTGGACAGTTTGTGAAGACTATGAGGTTCTACAAAAGGCTGCAACTGAAATGTGATTGCAGTATTGGCAGTAGGTGGTTTCCTTGGCCTTGCTGCCATTGAAGCCTGAAAAGGAAACCAGATGGAAGAGAAATAGAGTAACCTAGAAGGGGGTCCTGGCTGGCTGATTGACATACTAAACAGGAGCACTCCACACTGCCAACCTTATGTTGAAGGCCCCACTTGCCACATGGTAATTCAACAGTTTAAAGGGACCCAATCTGATTAATGTGCTATTCAAACACAGTAGCCACATTCTCAACAGATTCTGCAGCAATTCAGCCTAGGTGATTGGCAAGTTGCCCCTTTCGTAACATCTATGCTCTCTCACACTCAGGTTCTCAGAAACGAGAAAAATAGGAAAAATAAGGAATCTGAAGCGGCATTGTTATGATCAGCCGTCTGTTTAGAATGTAGTTTGTTGCCTAGGAAATCTTTTTAACTGTTTGAGGCATCTGCTTTTGTCATGAAAGAGGAACAGATAAATGAATTATTTCGAATAATTTGTTCTGAAATTATATAAATCTTACAGCTGAGCGAAGGAAAAATGTGTGCTGTTGAGACGGAGGCAGAAGCCTTCCCCAAAGACCAAGATGGGGAACCACCTGTGGCCATTCAGATATACATGGGCTTCATCCCCTACCAATAATGAGCAGGGATTGTGGCAACTGTAGCCTAGCAACATCTGGAGAGCCATCTGTTCCCCAACCCTGGTCTATAATCACTGGCAGCAGCCAGGAATTGAATTTGAGATGTTCATGTGTACAAAGCATGTCCGCTAATTCTCAGCTATGCCTCCAATCTTGTTTGAATGTTCTAAGCTGCTCAGAGGACCCAGACAGCTTTCCAACGTTTTCTTGGGGGGTGACCCACAGGAAGGAGGGGTACCCAGAGAGCTGGAGAGCCCTAAAGGAAAAGGAGATCTTTCCCTCCTCTCTACCTTGTATCAGCAGTTCAGCCAAGCCATTGCCTCATATCCAAACAAGTAGCAGAGCCCGTCAAGCAGTTCAGAGATCAACTACTCATTTGCACTGCCTTAAAACCTGACTTGACAAGGGATCTTCTCTCACTTCCTCAAACTTCATAGAATCATAGAGTTGGAAGAGACCACAAGGGCCATCGAGTCCAACCCCCTGACCATCAGCTCTGCCATTGATCTGCTGCCCCCAAATGCTAGAACAACTGTTTGGGTAAAATGCTGAGGAGCAGAGTTGCAGTAAGAGAGACCTTTCCCCAGCTTCCAGCCCTTTATCCAAGATACTGCTGCATGCAAGTGTGCACAGGCTATATAGGTCACAGGAAGAAGTCCACTGAGACTGCTCCTCATCCTATGCTATGGTGGGGACCATAGCTGTCAACGTTTCCCTTTTTTAAAGGGAAATTCCCTTATTCCGAATAGGATTCCTCGCAAGAAAAGGGAAAAGTTGACAGCTATGGTGGGAACCCTCTCACCCATGGGCCAATCTTACCCTGCCAGGGTATCCAAATTGCCCTGCAAGGCCATGTCCCTCCCAAGCCTCATCCACCTACCCATCAGATAGAATGACTTAGGACATCATCTAATGAATGATGGTTGAAGTTATGTATTTACCACACACACCTATTGTCATGGAAGAGAGTTGTATGGAATCCTCTGCTAAAAAGGAGGGGGGGAACACTTGTTTTAACAGTTCCTTGCAAGGCACTTTGTACTCCCAACTTTGGGTCTTCAAAGCACCTTGTGCCAAAACGACTGTGAAGTCAAACTTGACCTGCAAAGCCTATCATGATAAGGAGAGAGGGGCTCATGGAGCCAAAAAGGTTCCCTATAGCATTGGGGCTTGTCTACAGAGCATCTGGGATAATTTTTTGGGATAAGGCTAGAAAGCCCTGGAAGGCTTGGGCTGCACAGACTCATTTTTTTATACCGGTGCCTAAAATTTTTATGTGGTTTTAATTTCTGGTTTTAAAATCCACTCGTTTCCTAGTTGCTTCATGATTATTTTTTCTTGCATGTGCAAAAAGTCAAGGCAGTCAGTTCTAAGACTTTCACATCCCCCAACATTGTAGCTCAAATTCCCTCTTGTGCAAGCAATGTTAAAAGGCTGCCAGATTAGACAGCGTTAGAAACAAAACCACAGTCCAGCCAAGTGTGTTTTTTTAAGAATCGGTGTTGCACTTGCCTGCATAAGTGTTGGCCTTGTTCAGAAGATCTGTGCATGCATGCATGTCAGCAAAAGCGCGAAAGCCTAAACAGTTCACAGGATGAAGTTGGGTTTCCAGAAAATCACAGCAGCTCTTCTTTACATCCTGCAACTGCAACAAACTAGCTGCCGGGAGAAGTACCTACAATAACCAAAACCAAATTCATGCACACATTGCCAACGTCAACAACAACAAAAAGGAAAACTTAAGGCACACGTATTAGGAGAAACATTAGAATGGTAGAGAATATGACCAACAGAGGTCTGCATTTTAAAGTCACCACCTTAAATTTATGGTACTAGTGTTGATTGTGATGCTTGCTGTGAGAAAGTTTAAAAAACCCTGTATTCTAGATAAGTTATGGCTGATATTTCTATTCATTTTCTATCATTCCGACTCACTGGCCTTTGAATCTAGATGAGTTGCCAAGGATTGGGTCACTGCAGAAATGCAGTTGCCCCTTTTGTCGCATGAACTACGATGGGACAAAGTTCCTTCTATTTTCAAAGGTTTATTCATTCTTCTCCTACTGCTCACTGTAGGACTTAATCATATTAGCACAACAGGGCTGGCATTAAAAATAAAAAATGGTTAGTGTTTAAGAGGTTGACATTGATCAGCTTCATTCCAAAGCGCTATCCAATTCTGAGAGCCAGTGTGGTGTAGTGGTTAAGAGCGGTAGTCTCGTAATCTGGGGAACCGGGTTCGCGTCTCCGCTCCTCCACATGCAGCTGCTGGGTGACCTTGGGCCAGTCACACTTCTTTGAAGTCTCTCAGCCCCACTCACCTCACAGAGTGTTTGTTGTGGGGGAGGAAGGGAAAGGAGAATGTTAGCCGCTTTGAGACTCCTTAAAGGGAGTGAAAGGCGAGATATCAAATCCAAACTCTTCTTCTTCTTCTTGTATTCCCAACCCCTTTATTTGATTGACTCAATGAAATCTAAGTAAGCTCACAAAATGGGCTTCTTTGTATATACTGCATTGGCTGTTAGCAGTTGTATACGGTATTCACTTTTAAATACAGAAGCCACGGAATGCTAGCTGCAACTGGAACACATTCAAGAGGACACCACTGACTTTACTTTACTGCACTTAATTCATCTGCCCTGAACAGAAGACGCTTCCGGGTTCCCAAGGGCTCACTGAACCAGCAGAGAACTGCAGAAATGCCTCAAGCAGAGATCCTTTGCATTTGCACTGCTTGTCTTTCAAGAAAAGCATGAGTCAAGATAAACAGCTGTAGTGGTGGGTGGGTAGCAGTGCAGAGGGCTAAAAATAAATTTTGACATCTGTAGCACAAAGCTAATGCTAACACTTTACATTTCACCCAAGAAAGCTATTAGCCCTCATTCATTTCAGATGTAGCAAGTCGTTCCTAAAAATCATTTACAAGCCACATGCTTCCTGAAACAAGGCCTTTTTAAAGCGATCAACTTTTTTTTATATAGCTCTGCTTGAAGTCCAAGCACTGTTTACAGACCGAGCGTGTGGCCTTGTCTAAAATGTTCCCAGCTGCCCAGCACACTCTCCCTCCAAACAAATATTTACACTTGGTTCTGTTCCATGTTATATGCTGTTCTCTGCCACCATATGTATAAAAAGTGAACTGTGCCAGAAAAAAATACATAAGCACAAATCAGGAAAGGATCGAACCCCACTTAGGTGTAGTTTTCAAGGCAGAATTTGCCATTTATACACATGGGAGCTCTTAAAGGACGGCTCCCTTTGGATCTTGTTTAGGGACGTTTTTAATATTTTATGCTTTATTGTATTTTTAACATTTTGTTGGGAGCTGCCCAGTCAGATGGGTGGGAAATATATAAATATATATATATATATGATGCTTTTGAATTATGGTGCTGGAGGAGACTCTTGAGAGTCCCATGGACTGCAAGAAGATCAAACCTATCTGTGATGGGATAATGAGCTGCTTGTGCGTAAAAGCTTGATCCCTCTGGGGTTTGGCTGGTCACCCAAACCTAGGCACTAACGGAGCTCCCAAAGCATGACTCCGTCAGTCGCTGGTAGAATCCGACAGTGGGCGTCTACGGAACTTACTCCAACATAAAAGCTGTTTGACGGACATACGCCTCCTGGACTCTCTGCGTGACAGCTTCCGGCGAGGGCTGGGGGTTGCTAAAGGGGGTCTTGTTACCTCCTCACTGTTCTCACTAGAAGTATCCCAGAGCCTCTCCCCCGATTCCCTTTCCGCTGGAACTCCTGCTCTCCCCCTACTGGTTCCTTCTTCTGCTGTAGAGTCTCTCCTATTCTCCTGGAGCCTCTCCACCACCTGTCCCTCCGATGGCAGTTCCCTGACACTATCCATTCTTAAGGAAATCAGCCCTGAGTGCTCACTGGAAGGACAGATCCTGAAGCTGAGGCTTCAATACTTTGGCCACCTCATGAGAAAAGAAGACTCCCTGGAAAAGGCCTTGATGCTGGGAAAGATGGAGGGCACAAGGAGAAGGGGACGACAGAGGACGAGATGGTTGGATAGTGTTCTTGAAGCTACCAGCATGAGTTTGACCAAACTGCAGGAGGCAGTGGAAGACAGGAGTGCCTGGCGTGCTCTGGTCCATGGGGTCACGAAGAGTTGGACACGACTAAACGACTAAACAACAACAACAAATATCTGAAGGAGTGTCTCCTCCCCCATTGTTCTGCCTGGACACTGAGGTCCAGTTCCGAGGGCCTTCTGGTGGTTCCCTCACTGCGAGAGGCCAAGTTACAGGGAACCAGGCAGAGGGCCTTCTCGGTAGTGGCGCCCGCCCTGTGGAATGCCCTCCCATCAGATGTCAAAGCGATAAACAACTACCTGACATTCAGAAGACATCTGAAGGCAGCCCTGTTCAGGGAAGTTTTTAATATGTGACATTTTAGTGTATTTTTCATCTCTGTTGAAAGCCGCCCAGAGTGGCTGGGGAAACCCAGCCAGATGGGCGGGGTACAAATAATAAATAATTATTATTATTATTATTATTATTATTATTATTATTATTATTATTATCTATCCATCTATCATCTACCCAGCAGCTCCCTCCCCAGACCCCTCAAGCTCTCCTGCTCCCTGACGTATCAGTGAGAGTTGTTAGGCAAGTGGATATGAGAGGTGCACTTTCTCCCAGTGAGGCCCCACATTTTTGGAGCTTCATTCCCAATAGCCTTTAAAAATCTTCAAAAGATACATTTCTTTAAGCCAGTGCTTGGTTGAATTGTGCTATACCGTGAAAGTTAATACATTAGCAGAATTTTTTTTAAAAACACTTGTAATATGATAGATAATGTTTAAATTTGGAGGTAATTAGAGATAAAGATTTTATTGACATGCATGAATGAAGATAATACAAAGGAACCAAGGCAAGGAGTAGAGGGAAGTCGAGGGATTCAAGTAATCCCACAATGTGGATTTAATATTGATTGTGTATACAGTTGTTATAAATGCTTTATTTTATGTTTTTCTCTTTAATGTAATGATTTTGTTGTTTTTTGTGTGGAAATCAATAAAAATATTATTTTAAAAAAGGGGGGAAAAGAATTGTGCTATACCGCACTTGGTAAAGAACTTTTTTAGCTGCTGCTGCTGCTTTGAATCTGGCTGCGGCTTTGTAATTGTGTTTCATGTGTGTTAGTCTTGTAAGATGCCTTGCAAAGGCAGCATCCCCTGAAAAGTATTAAAAAATACTTTAAACAACATTGAACATTCCTTAGAGTCTTTTTAGTAGCTTTTAAGACAGATCTGTGTCTTTCTACTGGCAATCACACAGGCTTTCTTAAGGCCACTCACAAGACACACACACACAGCTGTCTCCCTACTGTAATTTATTTTGTAAAATTACACTTCCCATTGTAGATATTACCTTAAAATAGCTTGTGCAAAGGGAACATCAGACTTATTAGACATTTATATTTCATATACAGGCCCTATTCAGGTGTTCAATCTCCTCACAAGTAAGGAAAAGATGAGAGAAGCAGGGGTACAGTTTAAAGCCCTCCACAAGTTTGAGGGAAAAGGTCTGAACTGGGAAGCCACCTTCTAAATCATCACACAGGAGGCATCCAAGAATAGGAGGCAGCTTCTCACATCAGATCTTCCCCCTCAAACGCATGAAGGATTCTAACCTGGGTAGCAATGACACACCAGAGGGGATGCGGGACGTGACAGCACATCCTCACGCTTTTCCTCACGTTTCCTCAGTCTTATAAGGAGACTGAACACTTGAATAGGATGACTGTGTACCTCTGGCAACTGCCTCCCAATCTCCCACAGCCTCACTCTTAATATCTGTCACAGCTCCAAGAATTTGGGATAACACGAAGTAATAATCTAGAACTAGAAACTGCATAGCAAAGTGCAAGGCACTGACTTAGCTGTCGAGGTTTAGGCTGCAAGCCTAAACACATTTATTCACTTCAAGAGTAAAGGTCCAGTGAAGTCAATGGGAGTTACATTTGAGAAAGCAAGATTGGGCTGTTGGGAGTGATGTCCTGCAAGAGGCAAAGATTATGCAGCTCACTGGATGGTAAAATGTAGCCCGTTCCTTTCATTTGCTCTTTGACGGTCTGAATACTAAAATCTTCAGATGTCCTCTCTTTACCAGGGAAGGGTCCTTCTCAATTGCGGTGCCTCAATTGTGGGATTCCCTTCCCAGCACCTACTCCAAATTTGTTTTGGCACCACGTGAAGAGCCTTCTGTTTTATCTTAGCTGGGTTTGCTGCTATTGATTTTCCTGCTTTTAACGCATTAGGCTGCATCCAATGTTGCTGCTCTGCTGGTGCATGGGAATTCCGTATGTTCAAGAGACTTCCTCTTCCGTCCCTCCAGCTCCCTGAGCACCCTCAAAATCAGTTCCAGAGCAAATTTTTGGGGGAGGGGGAGGAAGGGAAGAGAAGAGAGGAAAGGGAAGTCCTGTTGCCCCATTGGAATCCTGCTGGTGCAACACTGGAGGCAACCCAGTATGTTTTAATGAGCTTGGAATTTTATCGGAAGAGTGGGGAGAAAATCCCTAATTAACAACAACAGACTGAATTCAAACAGAGTTAGTTGGTGTGAAGTTCCACTCAAATGAACAGGACTTAAGAGCAAGTCTATATCCACCCCAGCATGTATAAGAAGAAACTAAATGAATGAATGATATTGCAAGTATTATTATTACCTGCAAGTCACACTGAATTAATGGTATATTATAGTTCAAAGGGAACAGGTGACGCTGTGGTCTAAACCACTGAGCCTCTTGGGTTTGCTTATCAGATGTTTAGTGGTTTGAATTCGTGTGACAGGGTGAGCTCCCATTGCTCTGTCCCACCTTCTTCCAACCTAGCAGTTCAAAAGCATGCCAGTGCAAGTAGATAAGTAGGTACCGCTGCGGTGGGAAGGTAAATGGCGTTTCCATGCACTATGGCACTCGCCACAGTGTCCCACTGTGCCAGTAGCGGTTTAGTCATGCTGGCCACATGACCCGGAAAGCTGTCTGTGGACAAACGCCGGCTCCCTTGAACTGAAAAGCGAGATGAGTGCCACACCCCATAGTTGCCTTTGACTGGATTTAACCTTCCACGGGTCCTTTACCTTTTTTACCTATATTATAGTTCGAACACACCCATAAATACATGCTATAAACTCTTCTATGATCTCAAAAGTAGATCCTGTCTTATCGGATCTCCCTTCTCCTCAACCTGCCTCCTATTTAGACTCTGGTGTTGCTTTACGCCTAACACCACAACAGTTCAACAGTCCTAACACCTCAAAGCAGCTACCGATTAAACTGAACCAGAATAGGCCTAGGAAAGAAGCTACAAATTTTATGAGGAAGATCACTTTCGGGGGTGGGGGGTAAAGCTGGTCTCAGTCAAAATAGTGTGATACTACTGATAGTAGTTTATTTCTATGTCAAACTGGTCAAACCAATCCCAACAATTAAGGAATTTTTTTAAGCCAGCAAGCTATTAGGTGTTAAAAATCCTTAATAGCTTAATTGCTGCCATTGAAAGTGTTGACTATGCAACAGCTTGAGACATTTTCTTGCGTTTAGTGAACATTTGGCCAAACAGTTTGTCAGAAATGCTACATGCTGTACCAGATAATGAGTTGAAAGATACTGGCAAGTCATATCTAACAGGAAATAGGACTTAAATTGCAAAGGACGAGATCATTAGATCACTGGTATTACACACGCCATTTATATACAAGATGGAGGGCATTACACACAGTATTTGCATACCGCAGGAATGCACAGCAGCTGTTTGGGTTTTTTAGAGAATTGTATATAATTCTCTACCATCAATGAGAACAGCCACAGTGCAGCCTGCTTGTTCAGGTTGCAAACAAAGGGAATGTAGCATATACATGAACATCTGAAGTGAAGGA
Organism: Podarcis gaigeae; assembly: GCF_964106915.1. Taxonomy (NCBI): domain Eukaryota; kingdom Metazoa; phylum Chordata; class Lepidosauria; order Squamata; family Lacertidae; genus Podarcis; species Podarcis gaigeae. Next base: position 36,566,567 of record NC_139685.1, read on the forward strand.
GCATAAATTGATGCCCGTAAAGGCTGCAAAATCTAATGCTTCTGGAATCGGTTGCAGAGACCCTCAATTTGTAGCCACAGGATTCTAGTTTCCATAATTGCAGCTATACCTCTTCTCTATGATCAAAGTCCAGCCTAGTGTCTAATAAAACACACTTTGAAGTATACACAGTGTAGACTCCTTACACTAAAATTTTGCTAAATTCCATGGAGACACCCAATGCGAGTTGCCTGTAGGGCTTACCCAGAGCTCATCCGTCCTGAAAAACAGAGGCACTGCTTGATTTCCAAAGTCCACAATGAAAAACAAGACAACCAACACCTGTCAGGATGAAATGCCAGGTAAGGAGCTTTCCACCTTTTCTTGGATGGGTCAAAACAGCTCTGCTCTACTGGCTCAGTCCTAAACATGGAAACCCACACATTTCATCTCCATTAACATAATCAAATAAAAAACAATTACTTTTAGCTGTAGATGGATATGAACTAAGAGTTTCAGAAATGAATAAAATGTAAGGTTTTAATTACCTTTAACTCCCTTCCTAATTCAGGGGAAATAGTCGTGCCCCCCCCCCCCCATTTCCATCACTCTTTGCAGAGACTGCAAATCCCTTGGAGACTTATGTTTTGTGGAAGACAGGCTACAAGTACAAATATAAGTAAAACAAACTGCTTATAAAAGAGCTTTGGCGATGGGGGATCTCCATGTAATTAATGCATTAGGTACCAATCCCAATGACTTCAGAAAGACATTCTGTGGGGCCAAAGCACTTCAAATATGTGAAAACGAAGAAGCAACTTGTAGGTGCAACAGAATACCAAATGTTGGCTGTATAACAGAAGTCATTCTCTTGCTGACGTGTGTGTGTGTGTGTGTGTGTGCGCGCACGCATGTGTATATTATATATGCAAAAACAGCTGTGTCAACACTCAGGACCATATTAATATGATGCTGGCAGTTCTGCATGCTTTACATGTGGCTTTCCCCTATTCACATAGGGAGTGGCAATAAAATTTAACAGAAAAAGGGGAGCACAGGTGAGAGACGCTGTACTCTCGCTGCACCCACTGTTCACCTCCCTCCAGCTTTTCCCTTTCCCAATCAGACTTCCAGCATCAAAGCTTAGCTAAAAGGAGGTGGCTTGTAAGCACTTGAGGGCTACATGAAGACAAGTCATGCACCCCTTCTGCGGTTAAAAACGAGACCTACACCTTCCTTCCTTTCAGTGCAACTGGCCAGTTGGACTAGATGACCCTTGGGATTCCTTCCAACTCCACAATTCTATGATCCTACATCGGTCTCAAAGTGCCACATCACAACTCTAACTGAAAAACATGCACAGAGGCCTTCCAGGCAGAAGAATCTTTAGGCAGATTTGGAAACAAGCTTGAGTTAAAGGTTGACTACACCAGCTGCCATCATTAATACTGTGTTAGATACTGCGATCCAGATGGATACTCAGGAAATGTAATAACAGCACATTGGACGGCTTATTATTGCAGTATGGAGGCTGGAATCAGAAACAGTATATAAAGCTGAATGAAGTGTGTCCATAAATAATGGTTGATGTTGCTGCACCAAGATCTCTGCTACTCTTACATGCCGCAGTTTGCCCTAATAGTTCAAGCAATGACATTTACCACCTTGGCTAAGCCTGAGTACTGCAAACGCTGAACATTATACACTGAAAGATTAGTAAGGTAAGAAACCAGAGCTCGCAAAGTGAAACCCAAATCCCTCAAATCACTAAAGAGATGGGCATCTGATTTCTGGTAAGCGAACAATCATTTTTCCTAATCTGTAGGGATGGCTATTGCAGCAGTCATAGCTCATAGCAGTTCTGCAGCGAGTAAGGATGTGGCAGTACCAACCCAAATGGAACAGTGATATTATTCTGTTTAAGACTGCACTAGGGTCTTAAGTACATTGTTGCAACAATTAGGCAATGCTAGTGTGACATTTTAAGTCTTATCATTATCTGCTGAACTAAGGAAATCAGCTTTCAGGTCAGTAAGTTTTTCCAGGAGCCAGGCTGGCCGAAGACATTTTGCAGCCCAAGGGGGAAGGACCCCTCTCTGTATTCCAGATACAGAAGCTGACCAGGCTGGTGGCTGAATCTCATTTCACGACTGGTGATGGGACGGTATCTTCTACTGCAGTCAGATAGCAGGCTAACTTAGGAGGCACAAAGCAGGCTGCATAACACACACACACACACACACATGTACCTGTTCCCTGACCCTCAGCAGAGGGTATTTACAGGAAAAAAGCTGTATTATAGGTCAACATACGGAATGTACCCCAAGCTTTGATTAATCATTTCTAAAGAAGGGCAATCTGACCTCTGTTATAAAGAACCAATTAATTTACTTTTAGTAGCAGCATGCCCAGTAATGGCACAGAATTGGAAGGGACTGGAACATCTGTGTATTTCTCATTGGAAACAGAACGTATGGTTGATTGCTGCATCAGATAAATTAACCAAGAGATGACATGCATTCATTGAATGATACAAATGATGTAGATGATTTTGCTGAAATATTACATCTTTTAATAAAATACTTTACTGATAATCCTGAAGAATGGCACGGACTGGACTTTGGCAAATTAAACAGACTGATCCGTCCTGGAAGGGGGAAGTGGGGGCAAACTGAGTTTTGTTTTTGTTTTGTAATTGTTGTTGTATAATGGAAATCAATAAAACAACAACAACTACAACAACAACAACTGGGTTCATTTAGAAAGCTGGCTGATTATGCCTGTTTAGTTAACAACCTGGACAACTAGTAAACCTGTTCCTCTGTGTGTGTTTTTGAGCTCCTCCAGAAATGCAGAACAAATATTTGCTATTTGTTTAGTGGTTGCTGGCCACTTCAGTGGTGAGTGCAATGAATGCATGACAATTTAAATATGATAGATACCAATATGTATATTTGACATCCATATTCATCCATATTCAAACTTTGCTCCTTTTTGCTACACTAGAGCTTCTGACATGCATAAGCAAGGATTTATACCCAAATGCAGCATATTTAACATTACCCTTTCAAGCCACTGCTTTCTCAACTGTTTCCAAGGCTGGCCATTATATTTGATCTACAATTACTAAACGGCTTGTAGAGGACTGTAAAACAGCAGGTGACTTTAAAGTGCAAATTCTGTATCAGTTATTTTGAACAAGAAAAAGAAGTGCTATAAGATCACATAAATGCTATTAAAAAGCACACATCCTTCTTATGACTAAGATGCTAAAAATAAATGTCATTACCCTCACAGGGGTGGGGGAGTGCCTTACTTTTTGTGTCATTATGCATACCATTAAAGGATGAGTTGACAGTATCCTCCTACTCACCTGTACATTTTCCTCTGTAAGCTGAATTTCAGCAGTGTAAACATATTCAATGAGCATCTTAAGGGTCCATCCATCAACTTCCTTTATTCGAACTCTCTTTGCCTGACTCTCGCTCATTTCACCTATAATACATGGTTGTATAGCTCTGTTAATTTAATCAGATACTGGCAATTGGCATCAACATGTTGCAGTTCCAGGTGGCTTCCTCAGCACAAAAACTTTCCTCTAAGAGAAGAGAAAGGAAAAGCTTATTCTCCAGAACGAAGCTATATAGATCAGTGTGTCTCTTTTTGGAAGACACCCCCTCATCCCCAATAAAAACCACAAAGTGCTGGAAAAATATTTTGAATTTATGGAGCAACTATCAGGTTTAGCTACGCTTCCTGCTATGATCTGCACAAAACTGTGAAAACCTTGGATGCCAGTCTAAAATGTCTATATCTATTTGTAATTTCAGGGCTAAAAACTTCATGGGTTCATAAAACTCAGCACATGACAACTATGCAGAAAGGGCACCAAAGCACTCATACGAACTGGAATAATGGCTTGATACAATCAGCTTTCAATATATTTAAATGATACCAGTAGAAACTCCTTAGAAAATTCTAGCAGCCCACAAGGAGGATTATTCGCAGCAGCATTTGATTCACTGTCTCTCAAAACAATTTCACCTCTAGCCAGAAAATAGGGAAATATGGTGTCAGCTTGTGGAGGCTGAAAGGCTGGTCATGAAGACCATCTGCAGTGCCAGCACAAATATTTGCAAGAGAAGAGGATTCAGAACAAGACTCCAAGACCCGAAAAAGCCAGTGCCTCTAATAGCAATGAAGTTTGTCCAAGGTATATTCTGCTCTGGTCTGTGACCACAATAAAGATAATGATTGACTGCTTCTGTTCAACAGCAGGAAAAAGCCTACTGTAACCTGTAGTACAGCCCCAATGTAATTGGGCTGTACCCAACATTAATCATACTTAGTTGGATACAGCCCATTGTGCCTGGCAGGTGTAGCCAACATGGTGTTGCTAGACTCCAGCTCCCATCAGCCCTGCCTGCTGGCATAGGCTAATGGGAACTGGAGTTGAACAACATCTGGAGTATACCATTGGCTACCCCTGCAGTATGGGATAGAATTACAAAACAATACAGATGAGATAGGAAGGAAATAGTCTCCGAACTAGAATTCTAGCTGGATAGTCAATAGTTTGGTCCTTTTGGAATATGTTTTCTGAGTGGAACAAAAAACTCCCAGACTCTACACATACATAGGCAACAGAGATGCTAAAACTCCTGCCTGTGAAGCCAGAGCACATAACCCAATTGCAATGGAAGATGGGACAGACAGAGGTGAATTTTTAAACTGAGGGGTGGTTTTTTTGCTGTTCTCTTGCTGCCATTGTTAATTATCCCATTGCATATACCATTTTTTACTTGTATTACATCTGAAAGCCACCATGGTGGCCCCTCTGAAGACCCAAAGATGGATCATAATTTTCTAAATAAAAATGGCGTGTAAGGGGAGGCCGGAGCCATCAGGGAATGTGTTCAGCCACAGCCACAGCTGGTCATAACAATGGACTACCTAGTATTTGATTACACACATCGAACAAAAGCATTTAAGCTGACAGAATAATCTCTAACTTGTATGAGAACTCCATATTTTTCTTTCATCTATCTTTTAGGAAGACACCTGAATCAAAATAATGCAGGTAGTGATTGACTTGGTCTGAAAATAAGAATTCCTAACGTAAGAAACTTTAGTATAAAGGGAAAGGAGGCTTAGTCAGAGCTTCAATACTAATACTGTCCTGATGACTGACTGAATATTTATCCTAAATGACACTGAAGTCATCTAAAGAAGAGACTGTGAATTTGTGGCCCTCTGTATGAGGTTGGGCTACAGTTCCCATCATTCCTGGCCACTGGTCATGCTGGTTTGGAATTCAGAGCACAACAGCTGGAAGGCCATCTGCACATCAACCCCAAAGACAAATGCAACCATTCTTGTGTCCTGAAAACCCACTAACATTTCAGCCTTAAACACACAGCATAAGCAGTGCAAGGAGAGAGAGAGAAAAGGAGAAAAACCCCAGCTGGCATATAATTTACGGCAAGATATACAGTCCAGCTGTCACTTAGAGTTATGCAAAAAATACTAAAACATGAACTCCAGCAATAAGACGGCAAAGTCATTAAGTCCTCCATGCCTGTTAATAGCTTGACATTTTCAAATATTGCAACTGATGTCTCAACAGTCTCTCACCCCCCCAACCCCTCCCAATTCCATTTCCGCTGCAGTGTTTTGACCTTGTAGACTCATTTAGCTATGCTATAGTTTCAAGAAGAAACAAAGTAGTACAGTACCTGTAAACATGGCATGGAAGTATGGGCTGCAAGCCGCTAACACAACTCTATGAGCTGCAATTTCCATGTCTTCAGCTACTATTGTCACATCACACAACAGGTTTTGACTATGTAGAAAACGAGAAAAGAAGAGGATGAGTTGTGAACAATGCAGAATCTGGAAGAAAGCAAACATCTACTGTCTGTTTTGGAAAGCTGTTTGTGTGCTCTGTATTCAGACCCCTCTTGAGATATCATAACCAAATTCTGTATGATGGTGCCTGAGATCAAGGAGCACGTTTTTATCTATGTTTGGATACAATCAGATGCCATTCTGAATTAAGATGGAAGACTTTTTAAAACTGCACTGGTTTTAACTTCTAATTTAAAAACTGGATTAATTTTTTTGGTTTCTTAGAATTCCCAAACAGCATCTGCTACGAGGCTGCTAATAGTATACTCTCCTCAAGAAGCTTTAAAGATATACAGTATTTAATTTCCAGGTGCATTTCAAAAAGTATAACCATTACCCACGTTGATGAATTGGGAACGGAGTTTTGCTAAACCCCACCAATATCAGCCCCCCCCCCCGCCGCATTTTAAAAAATAAAATGAGGAGAGTGCAGCCAAAGTCCAGAAGCTTACTGCTCCTCTTGGTAGTGATGATGCCTATTAACATGCCTCTCTCGGCTTATTTTTATTGTATCACATCTGCAGCTCTCCACTAATCACACCTTCATCTTATTAAGAACTATTAACTTCATTGGTATTCCTATTTTACAGATGGAGAACCAAGGGCAAAAGACAGCTGCCTGTCCAACATCACACAATGAACCTCAAACTCAAAAATATTGACCCAATGTTCTAGTCACTGAATTAGGACCATACATGGTTTCACTACCTGGACCTTTTCCCTAGATCCCTCATTCAGTCATTTTATTTGTATGCCACTTTTTCCACACACAAACACCAAGCTCAAAGCGGCTTACAACAAAGAAGGAGGATGAATTTTAAACATACACTACAAAAAAACACAATTTCATAACAACACAGCAGAACAATAACATAACAACACTTTCATAATAACATAGCAAAACACAAGCTGAATTCAAGCCATTTAAAAGAAGGAAAATTTGTTATTGGGGTGTGTTCAAAGCAGGAAGAGGCAAGACAGATGGCAGAATCACTTGCAGGATGGGTGAAGCTCAGAGAGGCAAAACAACAATTTATTAATATACAGATAGTTTCACACTGTTTGCCAAGATTCAATTTGCCTATAAATGGTAGAAGTTGAACATTAAGTGTGCCCCTCCAAACTGAATTTTAAAGAGGCAAATGAACTCAAGGACATTTCGTTTAAAAACATGAGGGCAAGGAATTTCTGGTTGTGAGGAATGAAATGTATGCAGAACACAATACAGCGACCCTTATTTCTGCTGGGAGAAGACCTAGCAGACAGCACACTGTAGACTGCAGTCTGTGCACAGAATAGCTAGGGCTTCCACATTCGTGGATGTCAGACTAGTTTACCCTCCTGTCCACAAAAGATGGCAGGTCCTAATCAAGCTTATTCACAAAACCCTGAGACTAACAAAGCAGGTTTACATGTTATATGTGTGACAGCGTCCTCTTGCAACAACTAAGGAGAGGCAAGTCACCTGCCCTAGCTTTGGAGAGCAGCACCTACTCATGAGCAGACATCATCCCTGCAGATATCCACACTGGCACAAAGTTTCCAAAGTGGGGACAACGCCATCCCCAACTCCAGGGCTGGCCCCAGTCATTGTATGGGGATCTCTCCATGAATATAATGGGTGAAGAAGTCTCATAATGCAAACAGGCTAGAAGTTACCAACTAATTGTATTACAGTACTTCCAAACAAAATCAAGGTGCCATGAGCCAAAAAAGGGGGAGACATTTGTGCCATTCCAGGCATGGGTGCACAAGACTTTGAACAAAGGATGTGGGAACTATACACAAATAGAATAGAAAAGTGACAGGTGATGCTGTTACTATGCCTCTGAAGTGCCGCTGCACCAACACCACCAACTAGGCTCAAAAACAAAACCATTTCTTACAATTCTATCCCATCTTTCGTCTACATTTTATTGTCACAGCAACTATCCTAATAGGGATTATGGGATTTATCTCACAGCCCAAGACAGTTCTCATAACTTTCTTTCCTGTGGGGCAGGTTATGCCCCATAGGACTGGCCCAAAATCACCCAGTAAGCTTTAGGGCTTTGGGGGAAATGGAAGGGAGGGGGAAGGACAGCTTGGGGCCACAGAGTTCCCACTGCTTGAAACCAGCCCACCTGTTTTGCATAGAGTTTGTAGCAACCCACATTTAAGGTGCAGAACTACCACCATGAATGGATACAGAAGCATAGGCTTCTACATATGGAAATGTTTATCTAGATGCAACTCACCTTAACCCGCCCTCCGCCCCGCTAAAAGAAAACCAACTTTCTTTAGGGAGCTGCTTTTGAGGGGAAGACAGCTGTGCATGCAGAAGAGAATCTCCAGATCCCATCTTAGGACATGATGCTAGCCTGTAAATCCCATCAATGGCAAAGCTCAGTGAATGACCAGACAAGCAATCAGACTATCTGTATATCAAGAAGTAGTACCTTCTTAATTCATTCATAACTTTGAAAGCGTTCTTCATATGCCAAGGGTTCACTGTAACAGGACAGTGCTTTTCGGTATTATCATCTTTCAGATCCAGAGGTTTCTGCTGGCACAGTTTGGTACATCTGCAAGTAAGAAAGGCTGGTTCATTAACTGTCTGCTGGAGAGTTTGTCACCAACATGGGCTAAAAGGTTTTACTGCCTACATTTCTGCAGCTTCCGCATCATCACTACCTGAAGAAAGGAAGCCAGGTGCAGAACTTTGCTTTGACCAGGCCCTCAACACTCAGGACAAACAACCCAAACCTCTGAACAATTTAGATCCATGCATATTAATGCTCCAAGACAACCCCCCCCATATATAATCAGATTAAATTACTGATAGCAGATCAAAACAGTGCCAGTTAAAAGGAGTCGCTCTGAAGGATACTTACTCAAGATGTACTAACAGACTGCAAGGAAAGAGGTCAAAATGATGTGCTCTTTAGCCAAATCTGAAAAAAAGAAAAAAGCCCTAGTGCCATGACTTACCTGCACCTGCAAATGATACACTATAGACCAATCATGAGCCCCAATGTCCTTCCCAAACCTGCTTGCCTTCCAATGTTTTGGATTGCAATTCCATCATCTCTAACCATGCTGGCTTGGCCTGATGGGAACTGTAGTCCCACAACATCTGGAGGGCTGTGCTAGTATGACGACACATGGGCCTGATATCTCACAATACTTCATTTGAGGAGACTTCCCCCTGCCTGCCAATCAAGGCAGCAAGAATGGCCACTGACAATATCTCATTATGTTCAAATAGAGCTGCTCTGTAACCCAAGACATCACATATTAGCAATTGCTCCAAAGGTCAGAGTAGAGAGGTAAACACAGGGCTTATTCCACAAGTTTGAGCCACTAGGTACCGTGCAAATGCATCAGGATCAGATTGTCCTTCCAACAAATCAGTCCTAAAGGTCACAGTGAATGTCTGCGACAAAGTGAGTCAATCAATCAGTGAATGCAGAGCCTTCTCGTCAAATGTCTGTATCCAAGCACCAAAGAATTCTAGGGGAAGACAAACTTGGCCTTTCAAAGAAAATAGATCAGCTCAAACCATCATTCTTATTAACTTTTTAAAGACAGTTTTCTAGTCATTGCACCTCTAGTTACCTAAAGTCTCTCATGCTACAGAAATTGCCTGTATATATCACCAAGTCCATTACATTAAGGGAACATGCATGGTATTTTATTTTTTATTTTTGCAGTTGCTCAATATCCTTTTCTCTTCCTGTCCTTTTTGAGGCTTGTCTGCCTGGATAGCTCAGTTGGTTAGTGTGTGGTGCTGATAATGCCAAGGTTGCAGGTTTGATTCCCATACGGGGCAGCTGCGTATTCCTGCATTGCAATGACTAGAACTGCCCTGAGACCTATGAGCATAGGGCAGTATATAAATTCAATAAATAATAATAGATGATCCTCAGGGTCCCTTCCAATTCTATGACTACTCTTCTATTACTTCTTTTAGCTTAGTGCCAGTTCTGGAAGAGAACCCATCGACTTTAAGAACTTCCAGCTACAGGTCCTCCCAGTGCAGCCCAACTTCTGAAAGTTCAACAGTTCTTCAACAAACTGCATGCAGGTGCAATGGACAAGATCGAGGACAAGATTGAGCACATAGAAGACCTTAACTAGAGGCATGCTTTCGCAGACCTTCGAGCAGCAAGCGGCTAATAAGTCTAATAAATGAAATGAAAGATGCTAGCACAGTGTGGGTAAGGTCCCAGCAACCATCTTTATTTGCTAAGAGACCTAAATCTACATCTACACACATTAGTTAGTATGCCTTGTGACACTGCCCCTTGTTGATATATGGTTCTTCAAGCATGCTAAAATTATATTCTAATGCAAATTAATATACTGTATTTAGCTTTTAACAATAAAAGTTAATACAGTGGTACCTCGAGTTACAAACACCTCATGTTACAAACGCTTCAGGTTACAAACTCCGCTAACCTGGAAGAGTTACCTCAAGTTGAGAACTTTGCCCCCGGATGAGAACGGAAATCGTGTGCCAGCGGCACAGCAGCAACAAGAGGCCCCATTAGCGAAAGCATGCCTCTAGTTAAAAAAAGTTTCATGTTAAGAACGGCCCTCCGAAACACATTAAGTTCATAACTAGAGGTACCACTGTAATGTAAATGAAGTGTGTGCTACTGAGCTGTCATATCTTAAAAGTATTTTAAAGTAAAAACATTTCAGAAGTATCAAAATACGAATTTCCACGTAAAGTTTTTAACATGTTTGAATATAGCATGTAAACAACATGAAGTGTGCCTTGTTTTCCTGAACAAAGCACTTCATTTCAAATAATTCTGGCTACTGAGTGGAAAATTAAATACTCCAAACAGCACATAAAACCAACAAGGACATGGTTATTTTTTAAAAAATAGCTTTACTAACTGAATATATCTTCAACATGCTAAAGTAGATCTTAGTTAGTTTAGGACAGAAAATTTAGGACAGAAAAAGTTTCCAGAAAATCCGCATTGCTGTGAAACTCTCAAAGAAAAGTTACAGGTAGTTAGCTTGCGTACATATGCCCCCCACCCGCTTCAATAAACCATTTTAAGAATCAAGGAAGTGCCCCTGCTCTTAACTACTTAGTGGCTCTGTTTGTATGACAAAAGGCCAGGAGTCAAACTTTATGAGACACCAAAGAACATGAGCCCCAGCTAATTTTCTTTGCCAGTTCCCCCCCCCCCTTTCCAGTAGGGCTTATCTTTTAATACACGGGGATTACACTGTGTTGCATCCTATTCTCAAAAAAAAACGGTCCAACAACTCATTATAAAGATGTGGTAACATACAATTGGCACCCACCTCTACCTCATTCCATCCACTATTCCAAGAATCAAGCCTGATAAACAACTTAACATTTATCAGTGTTGCTTGCATGGTTGATTATAAGACAACAGCCAGCGGGATACTCCCCACTTCCCACCAAGATGTCCAGTCTGCTGTGCAGGAAACGGAAGGGATCTGTTGCCATTTAGACTAGAAGACAGACACTTAACTCTTAGTTTGGGGACACGGCACGTGCATCTGCTTTCACATTCCTTACAACACATATATAGTGGTACCTCGGGTTACATACGCTTCAGGTTACATACACTTCAGGTTACAGACTCCGCTAATCCAGAACTAGTGCTTCAGGTTAAGAACTTTGCTTCAGGAAGAGAACAGAAATTGTGCTCCGGTGGCGCAGCAGCAGCAGGAGGCCCCATTAGCTAAAGTGGTGCTTCAGGTTAAGAACAGTTTCAGGTTAAGTCCGGACCTCCGGAACGAATTAAGTACTTAACCTGAGGTACCACTGTATATGGGTAGCAATATGTCTTTCTCTAGCTCCACTGACCTCAGAAATCTTTGAATATCCTTCTTAGAAGCCTACCCACTAAGAGGTATCTGGCAGGCCACTATGGAAAACAGGGTGTTATTCTAGATAAGGTGTGAAGGACCTTTGGCCCTCCAGGTATTGCCGAACTACAACTCCCATCAGACCTAGCATGCATGCCTAGAGGCTGAAGACAATGTGCACTGCAGTTCAGCAACAGCTGGAGAGCCAACGGCTCTCCAAACCTGGACCTGATGAACCACTGGTCTTAATATGCACCTCATCCATCCATCCCTTTTCTATCATCATGCACAAAAGTGTCTGTCCCAGAAGAGCTTCTTCAATCTAATGTGACAAACAACAGGCTCGCTTCCCCTTGGATGAATTGCTTCAGCGGATTCTTAAATTTGTTCCAATACATTTCACCTTCCTAGCTTCAAGAAAGAGGACTTTGGAGGAACCTTAACAAAACTCCTTAAAATCTTTGGGGATCACACAATCCTCTAACCTATGGCAATATTTTTTTTGCTGATACCGACCATTACCTGAAGCACTTTACATCCATTATTTGGATGTGTAATTCTTGAACAATTTGAGCTGGTTATTTATTCATACATATAGCAGGATGCAGGTGAAGTTAGTTGAACTGAGGTCCTACTGAAATTGATGGAATGGAACAAATTAGTCATATTTGGTTATCACTGAAATGAGGCAGCTTAAGTGCAACTAACTTCACCTGGATTCAACCCATAGTCTCTTCTCCTGTGTTCTCCATTCCCTCCAAATCATGCAGGAGCAAATGAGCTGCCTTGTCTGTTTCATTCCCAGCTCCCCCTCCTCTCCAAACTGATCCCCCCGAGTTATTGAGATTTCTATTACCCCCAAAACCTTACTTTTCTGTAACTCAGGCTAGGCCAAAAACCTACGTGGAAAGTGGCAGACAAGTGGGAAATATGGCATTTTATTTTATAATCTATTTACAAAGCAGGAAGATCCAGTTAATGAAATAATGAACATTAATATGCAACCCCCAAAAATAAAAACAAGGAAATAAATATAGCCACTCACAGACCCTTGCTGGCTCTGGGTTGAGTTAACTTTTCTTTGAAGGAGATCAGTACAGTAGATGCTCTAAATAATGAAGACTCCAGGTTGGGTCTGAAATCCTGAAAACTGTTGCCCATCAGTGTATATGCATTTCTGAGATGGCCAGACTGGATGGTATAACTCAGTACTGTATATTTCTATGTTAGGACAGCAACAATCACAAAGTTTCAGAAAGCAGCATCAGTAATTGTTTGAAGCCTGGGATAATAAGGTTTTGACACATAAAGCTCGAACAAGGCACCAGGTGAGAGCATTCCAGAGTGAAGGCACAATCACAAAGAAAGCCCTTTCTCTGCTTATTGTCATCTAACATCTGACAGCAGGGGCATGCATCAGTAGAAGGGCCTTTGAGGATGCTCTAACCTGCCTGCTGAGTCTTTTAGCTATGGGCAACAGGTCTTCACTTCTAGCACCTCACTGGGAGGGGCACTGACTTAAACTGCAAACTCACAATGCTACCAGGACCTCTTTCAAAGCAGCAGTTGAAACATATTAGGGTGCATTTCCCTAATCTTTCAATACATGGGTTTGTATTGAAAGATTAGGGAAGTTATTTCAAGCTAAAGAATTAAAGTGATTGTGCAGAACAAAACTATAGCCCTCACAGGCAGAAACCATCATTCCTGTACACTACCCAACACACTGCAAGCGCCAAACACACTACTATTCAATAGAAAATTATTACTAATTCAAACAAAAGAACAAACAAGGATAAACTGGTTCTTCTCTTGCTAGCTTGCCCCCAGCCCACATTAGGATTTAAAAAGAGCACATACAGACCGGTAAGTGTGAAGGGCAGACAAACAAGAAAACGCCTGCCTGAAAGCTGCTCCCTTTCACTTAGAATGAATGGAAATGTTCCACAAAATTAGACTACAGGCTACCTCAAAGCAGCCCATACTTACATTAAGGCCAGGGTCCAGTTCCAAAAAGTGTTTTGGCCTGGAACTTACAGATTCTACGGGCAGTGCTTCTGAGCACGTCCAGAGTGCATTTCTGTTTCCAGACACTCGGCCAGCCCCCAAAGGTGTGGGACCAGGGAGCATCCCTTCCACGCCCGAGAGCATCGCCCCAAAGGCGACCCTTCTATACCAACCCCACTTCCTTTGCTCTGGGGCGCCTGCGGGCTGGCCTCTGGGGAACAGGAAACAAACTCTGCCCGTGCTCCGAGGCTCCGAAATAACTGCTCCGTTCGTTCCAAAAAGCGGACCTTGCGCATTCCCAACCGGCGGCGGGGCCGAGGCCTTGTCCAAAGTACACTCTGTCGAGGTGGTGGTGGATGCCCTCTCCAGGATCCCTCGCATCGTTATTACGCGCGGCCCAGCCCAGCGCCTCTCCCCCCCCCCCGGACCCCCATGCGCGCCCAGCCCCGCCGGCGCCGCTCACCCCAACGGCTGCAGAAGCAGCATCTCCATCGCGGCGGCTCCTCCGCTCGGGCTGCTCTCTCCGGGGAACGCGGGCACCGCGCGCCGGCGCCAGCACCATTCCAGCCGCGAGCGCTGGGACACCCCCGGCAGGTCGCCCAGAGGGAGGCAGGCGAGGCGAGCGCGGCGCCCCCACCCACGGCGGCGGCAGCAGCGCCTCCGCCGCCTCGTCGTCCTCCTCCTCCGGCGCTGCCCCGCACCGAAGTGCAGACGGGGTTGCAGCTCCTGCGCCTGCCGCCGCCGCCTTGGCTGTCCACGCTTTCTCCCCAGATTCCGCCAAGCCGGCACTTCCGGGGTCCTAGCCCGACTATCCTAACAGGAGGAGGGGGAGGATTGGGGGCGGAGGGGGTGACGCGACGTCAGCGCGCGACTTGGTGCGGGGTGGCGGGGAGAGAAGGGAATGGCTCCTACGCGCTCTCCCCCCTCCCTGCGCGGTCCTGGAGGCGCGGCGCGGGCGCAGCTCGCGATGGCGGCAGCTGGCGCTGGGGTGGGAGCCGGGCAGCGAGGGGAAAGGCGAGGCTGGGGGGGATCTTGCAGTGGAAGGCGACTCTCTCCTCTCCAGGGGCGCGAACTTCAATAAAATATTAGGCTGGGGGAGGGAAATAAGCCCCGCCTTGCTTAATCGATCACAAGACACGGCGCACCCCCTCATCTGAATGGCAATGCCCATCAACTGGCGGGGGGGGGGGCTTGGGCCCTTCAGTATTTTATTGGGGGTGGCAAAGGGACCACGACTCCTAGGAGTTGCCTCCTATGCCCCTCCCGTTGGAAAAATAGGAGGTTGTGGGGTGTGGTATCTCTCCAACCCCCTTTTCCTTATGCTGCAAGGTTTAGATGCAGCCATGAATAGCCTTGTCCAGCTTTGAATCAGGTGGGTGGGCCCTGTAAGGTAAAGGTAAAGGGATCCCTGACCGCTAGGTCCAGTCGCGGATGACTCTGGGGTTGTGGTGCTCATCTCGCTTTATTGGCCGAGGGAGCTGGTGTACAGCTTCCGGGTCATGTGGCCAGCATGACTAAGCTGCTTCTGGCGAACCAGAGCAGCGCACGGAAACACCGTTTACCTTCCCGCTGGAGCGGTACCTATTTATCTACTTGCACTTTGACGTGCTTTCGAACTGCTAGGTTGGCAGGAGCAGGGACCGAGCAACGGGAGCTCACCCCGTCATGGGGATTCAAACCGCCAACCTTCTGATCGTCAAGTCCTAGGCTCTGTGGTTTAACCCACAACGCCACCCGGGGTCTTGTACAATCATAGAATTGTAGAGATGGAAAGGGACCCAAAAGGGTTAGCTAGTCCTACCCCCTGCGATGCAGGAATGACAGCTAAAGAGTCAGCGTTGATCAAAGCTGAACCAAATGCTGGTTCAGGAAAGTTAGGAGCGCAGGAAGCTGCCTCATAGCGAGTCAGACCAATGGTCCGTCTAGCTCAGTACTGTCTACATTGCGCGGCAGCATCTTCCAAGGGGCCAGACAGGAATCTCTCCCAGTCCTACCATGAGATGCTGGGGATTGAGCAGGGACCGTGTTCATGCAAGACAGATGCTCTTGTTGGCTGTTCACATCTGTTTGTCTCAGGAGACAATGGAAGAGTGTGCCTGTAACCGTTGGAGAGTTACAGTGCCTGCTGTGGCTGTAGAGACCAATAAGGGGGAGAGATGTTTTGTTGCAGCTGGGGCAGATGAAGGTTTCTCTGCTCTCCTCTCAGCGGTCATTCTTCCTCTGGTCACTGCTATGGATCCACGAACTGACTGTCTGTCTCCAGGCCCTACAGCTTTCTATAGGGGATTACCACACGACAGGCTTGATGTTGCCAGCCTTTGTGTCATGTTTGCAGACATCTGTGTAAGACAGAGTTGGTCTGCCAATGAGCCTGGTGCTTGAAGCCAACTCCTCCTAGAGCATATCCCTGGGGATCCTGCCATCTTCCTTTCTGTGGACATGAGCACACCAGCATAGACGTCACTGGAGGGTGAATATGCGAGGAATATTGGCTTGGCAATCTTTCTTTGAGACTGTCCTGCCATGTGATTCAAGACAGATGCTCTGCCGCTAAGCTATAGGGCCCTTCTCCAAACAAATAGGGCAACTTGGTGGTCAGGCGTGGACTTGATGGTGGAAATAACACATCCATGTTATCCTCATCTGTCTCCTTGCCTGCCCTTCATTTATGTTTTCCCTGTGTTATATTTCATATGGCAAGCTCTTTAGAGCAGGGACCTGCCCTTCTGCATGCATGTCGCATAAATAAATAAAATCAGGAGAGTACAAATGGAATTTCCCTTTGTATTTTTAACCACCTCAGGTAGGTTCAATTGCAATAGTAGCTTGATGATGTGTCATGGCAGAATACAGATATGAACCTTGGACTGCAATAATAAACTTGGTAAGGGATAAGGCCAATGTGGGGAACCTTTGGCACTCTAGATGTTGCTGAACCACAACTCCCATCAGCCTCAACAAGCACAGATTGCAAGGCCATCTATATAGAGAGAGACTACATTCACATTGCAAGGCCATCTATAAATAGAGAGAGAGAGAAAGGGGAGTCTCTAAGATGGTTGGATTGTGCCTTGTACGCCTCCTTCTGGCAACTCCTGCAGCCAAACTGGTGCCAAATGTACTGCTCTGCGTTCCTTTGAACCACATCAGTGAGGACAAGAGTGGCGGTCTTGTCATCTAGGCAGCCCAGGACCTCCATACACACTGCGCAGACTTGTGACCCCTGTTCTTTCAAGACATGGCTGCCAACAACTTTACATACAGAGAAAGATTCCCACTTATTTCCTCGATTGCAACTTGTTTTAAACAGTTGCTAATACAGTGGTACCTCCGGTTGCGGACGGGATCCATTCCGGAGGCAGCTATCCATGCGTGGCCTGGGTCAGCAAGTTAGTGGAATCAGGCTCATGAGCAGTTACCCCAATTTTTTTTACTAGTCTCAGTCTGTATCTATGTAGTTAGGCAAGAAGGATTATGATAGTAATCCCATATCAGTGTCCACCTCTTCATCACTGCTGTAAATTCTTAGGCGACACTATTACAGGGCCAAATATAGTATCACAATAGCAAAGGTTCATTTGCCTGGTTGTCTTCCAATATGGTATCATCTGTCAGCAACACCCTTCTGCAGACTGCATTGGGCAAACCAGACAATCTTAAGTAGACAGAAATCTGACATCAGAAATGGAAATATTCAGAACCCAGTACAAGAATGTCTTAATGTTACAAGACACACAGTTACAGTGGTACCTCGGGTTAAGTACTTAATTCGTTCCGGAGGTCCGTTTTTAACCTGAAACTGTTCTTAACCTGAAGCACCACTTTAGCTAATGGGACCTCTTGCTGCCGCCGCGCCGCCGGAGCACGATTTTTGTTCTCATCCTGAAGCAAAGTTCTTAACCTGAAGCTGTCTTGGCCTATAGAGTGAGATGAGTGCGCAACCCTAGAGTCGTCCGTGACTGGACCTAATGGTCAGGGGTACCTTTACCTTTTACCCGCTAACTTAGGATCATATGTCATGTGTCTTTGTCTATGAAGGCAGAAGCCATAATACATTTGATAGTAAAGACTATGAAAATCAGATCAGATGCCACAAGACTCTGTGCTTTAACTACTAAATTGTTAATGTCCTTTTAACTTTATACAAATATGCTACCAGTGAGAATATTTGCTTTTTCTTTCTGTGCCTTGTGGGAAATCCTTAACATGTAGTTTTAGAAGTAGCTCACACTGAGTTCAGTGGGACTTATTTGGAATTGCAACCTCACAGGTAACATTCAAGTGTATGAATCACAATACTTTGTCCACTAGTTAACTGGGTTGTGCTTTTTTAAATAAATAAATAATAACTAAGTTGACAGTAGGCATATGCACCACTCTTTAGTTCATAGAGCACTCTGTAGCGGCTTACTCCAATAAGAAATGCAATACTGTTAAAATAATAAGATTATAAAATAATAACCAATTAAGCTGTATAATCTAGAAGAGTAACAGAGTCATACACTAAAAATTCTGTTGGGTGGTATTAATCTGTCCAACAGACAGGAGTGAGAAAGCCAGTTGAGTTAGGGTATTTCACATGCTGCAGCTCCACCAATGAGAAGCCCACCCACTTCATCCCACCAGGGGAAAGGACAGAGAGTGGGACCTCCAATGAAGATCTCGGACTTAACAGTGCAACCCTGTGCATGTGCTCTTGGAAGTAAGTTTCATTAAGTTCAATGGGGCTTACTCCTAGGTAAGTGGGTAGAGGAGTCCTCTTTTAACTAATGTGACAAATTAGTTTATGACTTACAGTAAATTCTATTGATTTCAATGGGAACTAAGTGCAACTGACTTAGTCTGGATTTCATCCATAAGATATAACACAGCATCCAAATAATTGTAAACTTAAGTTCCTTAACCTTTGGTGTACAATCCTCCAGAAGGAAAGGGATACATAATTTTCATGTGTGTCAGGCTTTTGATACCCTATCCTATAAGTATTTATAAACAGCAGTTGACGCTAGGCAAGGTTATCATGTAACATGCATTTATACTGGATCCTTTCCTCAACTGATCGTGGGTATAATATATTAATTTCCAAAGGAAAACATAAACCTGTCTCCTTGCCTGCCCTTCACTTATGTTTTCCCTGTGTTATGTTTCATACAGCAAGCTCTAAGGTAAAGGGACCCCTGACCATTAGGTCCAGTTGTGACCGACTCTGGGGTTGCGGCGCTCATCTCTTCAGATTTTGTATTTATGGCTAAATTAATTTTATATACAGCATTTACAAACTATTTATTTAATTAAATCTACCCCCTTCATCCGTAGATCTGAGGGCTGTTCACAACATAAAAATACAATATAAAAACGTAAAATGCATGATAAAAAAACCCAAGCAAACCAATAACCCTTCCCACCCCCTCCCACAAACACATGTAAAAGGGGTGTAAGATGTTAATCAGCCAAAGGCCCGGCTGAAATGGACCATTTTTTTGCCTGGCAGCTAAAGGTGCATAATGAAGTTGCCAACTAAACTTCCCTGAGGGGAGCATCCATAAATGGGGAGCCATTGCAGAAAAGGCTGATCTCAGGGTCCAGGGTAAGTTCCTATATGGATTAAATTAAGAGTGTGTGCATGCACAATATAGTGCCATCTCGTGGTCAGTGGATCACAGTGCTCATTCTGACAAAAAGCATTTCATTTTAATCTCTTTTTCACTGGCACGATCCCCTCCCCTGTAGATAACTATCAAAATACACATGACCCCCACTTTTGTTTTCTTTTAAAAATTAAAGTGAACAAAACGAGACATCTGTGAATATATTTCTCAAATCAATTAAATAATACGGAACAGTCAGTTTCAATGGGGGGGGGGGGAGAATGGTTTTAAGGCTGCAGTCCTAAACTCTCCCACTAGGGAACAAGCTCCATCAGTCTCTGTTGAACTTACTTCAGCTGCATGTCAAGTGACTTCTCGAATATAACCTGCAGTAAATTGGAATGATGCAGATTTATTTATTTTAGAGATCAGCATGAATAGGAGTGTTCCTTGTTATCAGCACAGTGATCTTCCTCAGAAACTGACAGAGTGGGTTTCATGCTATGCAGAGGATTAGATTTACAGTATATGGGGAAAGGCACCTTTCTTTATTTGAACAACAGTCTCAACTTTCTCAGTTTTAGAGGAGAATTTTACCAATAAAGAATTAAATTGAAAAGCAGCAGTTGTAAAGTACTACTTAAGAATGGTTGGCATGCATTACCAGT
This sequence comes from Podarcis gaigeae, assembly GCF_964106915.1. Classification (NCBI taxonomy): domain Eukaryota; kingdom Metazoa; phylum Chordata; class Lepidosauria; order Squamata; family Lacertidae; genus Podarcis; species Podarcis gaigeae. The sequence goes on from NC_139685.1 coordinate 36,586,557, forward strand.
GGTTCTGGCTACATTGCCAAGAGCCTTTCTGTCAACCGCTATTTATCTTACTTTATTTAATATGTTTCTAGGTCTCCGTTCATCATTCCCAGTCCCAGAGTGGGTTGCAAGCCCTGTCTGCTGCCCTGTCTTCAGGGCAGGAGTTGGCTCTTTAAGACTGAAGTTCTTGGTGAATGGCTGAAGTGTGGAGGAGATAAACTGTTGACAAGAGGCTTAAAAGGCCTCGGTCTACTCCCAACCTTTATCAGAGCAAGCTGCTCACCTGAAAAATTGTCCAGTAGCTCCTTAGAGACCAACTAAGTTTGTTCTGGGTATAAGCTTTTGTGTGCATGCACACTTCTTCAGATACACTGAAACCTATCCTGCTCACCTGAGGTTTGTGTGTGGTCCTGCAACTTCTGACCTGCCTTGCCACCTCCTCTTTGGGCTCCCAATCATAAAGGACTATAAAGGACCCCTATAAAGGACCCCTGACAGTTAAGCCCAGTCACGAACGACTCTGGGGTTGTGGCGCTCATCTTGCTTTACTGGTTGAGGGAGCTGACGTTTGTCCACAGTTTTTCCGAGTCATGTGGCCAGCATGACTAAGCTGCTTCTGGCGAAACCAGAGCAGCGCATGGAAGCATCGTTTACCTTCCTGCCGGAGCGGTACCTATTTATCTACCTTGGGTTAAGTACTTAATTCGTTCCAGAGGTCCGTTCTTAACCTGAAACTGTTCTTAACCCGAAGCGCCACTTTAGCTAATGGGGCCTCCTGCTACCGCCGGAGCACGATTTCTGTTCTCATCCTGAAGCAAAGTTCTTAACCTGAGGTACTATTTCTGGGTTAGCGGAGTCTGTAACCTGAAGCGTATGTAACCCGAGGTACCACTGTACTTGCACTTTGATGTGCTTTCTAACTGCTAGGTTAGCAAGACTCACCACGCTTAACAAACTACAACTCCCAGAATGCTTTGCGAGAAGTGGTGAGCGTTCAATGCGGTGCCATAGCACTTTAAACGTGCGGCGTGTGAACGAGGCTGTTCTCATCTCCCTGCTGAGTAATCAGGAGGAACCCTCATTTAAATAACCATTGCTTCTTTAGCACCATGCACTTCGCATGCAAAAAAATAAAAGGTAAAGGTACCCCTGCCCGTACAGGCCAGTCTTGACAGACTCTGGGGTTGTGCGCCCATCTCACTCAAGAGGCCAGGGGCCAGCGCTGTCCGGAGACACTTCCGGGTCACGTGGCCAGCGTGACATCGCTGCTCTGGCGAGCCAGAGCCGCACACGGAAACGCCGTTTACCTTCCCGCTGGTAAGCGGTCCCTATTTATCTACTTGCACCCGGAGGCGCTTTCGAACTGCTAGGTTGGCAGGCGATGCAAAAAAATAAAAAGTCTCAAATCCAATCTGCAGGTCGGGCTGGCGTCTCTACAGAGCCGCTGCCAAGCCGCCAGAGCTCTGCGCTCGTCCACTTTGGCCACGCCTCCCCCTCATGCCACGCCTCTCTCTTCGCTTCTCCGGCAACCCAGACAGGGAGGCGGAGCTTCGAAGGGAAAAAGAGACCGCGGAGCGAGGGAAACATCCGTCCAATAGCGTCGCGGGCGGAGGTTTGGGCGGAAGCAGCGCTGCGTGAGGGCACGGGAGGGCGGGGCGTCCGCTACACCTGACAGCGCCGCGCGGGAGACGGGCGTGGAGCGCGTCGGGGCCGGAAGCAGCTGCGGAGAAGATGGTCGGCGTGTCGAGTGGGGCTGGGCGGCAGCAGCAGCAGCAGCCGCGGCAGCTGGATAACGTGAGTCGCCAGCCGCTTGGGGGTCCTGCTCCGCGGGCTGCACAGGGGAAGGGTAGAGGCGGCTTTGGGGTGGAGCGTGTCGGGAGGGCGCGTGACTCGGGAGGGCGTCTGAATCGCGGGGCGCGTGACTCGGGAGGGCGTCTGAATCTTTGAGCCCCGTGGCTGCTCCAGTATCCCCGAAAATGGAGCGCTTCCAAGAGTTCTGAGGGCACACGGTTCTTCCCTTGAACGGAGAGTCGTCGAATTGCAGCGTTGGGAGAGGGACCCCGAGGGTTATCCAGCCCAGCCCTGTGCAATGTAGGAATCCTGCTCACAGCCGTCCCTGGGTGGGCTCGAACCGCCGACCTTCTTCCTCGCAGCCAGATGCACTGGCCCACTGCGCCACAGTGTGCTTTTATTGCATTTGTATCCGCCGCCCCCTCCCCAGCGGATAGAAGGTGGTATATTAGTGGTTCTGCTCCTCAGTTTAATCCCCCCCCCAACAACCCCGCAAGGTAGGTTTGGACCGAGAGGCAGTGTCTGGCCCAAGGTCTCCCCGGGAGCTTCGTGGCTGAGTGGGGATTTGCACCCTGGTCTCCCAGGTGTTAGACCAGCACTGAAGCTGCTACACCGCAGCTGCTGGGCAAAGAAGGCGTGGACGTTTATAGACTCCACCGCAGAGATTTCTATCACACGCTTGCTTTTGCCTTGAAAACCTCAGTTCCTCAAAAAAGGAAAAAAAAAAGAAAACCTCAATTCCTGCTTCCAGGTGTGGAAACTGTTTTGATTGTGAGGGAAACTATGGTTAGGAAAAAGTCATGTTAAAACTCCTGAAAACCATTGAGTCCTGCCTGTTTACTGTCCATTTGGAAGTGCATCTTTTCATAACGTCTGCCAGTTACTTGAAAAGCTCATTGAATTCCAGCACAGCAGCCCCAAAATATGGCTATTTCACTCCTATGCTTCTATTCTGTGAACTTCTTGCTTTGGGGGCTTTAATTATAAAGTTTATTGCCCACCCTTTCTATAGGGGAGACACATGTCTTCAAGAATTTGGGTCCTAAGACATTTAGGGCTCTAATGGCAATGAAGAATGTACTTAAGCTTTGTTTAAGCTTGTCAGTTCTCTGAATGTAAGGGAAGGACTCTGCAACAGGTAAACTATTGGGAAATCTAGTAAAGGGGTGTTGATCCTAACAGTAGAATTGGCTCCTGAGTTGAGAAGTATCTGTGGTTATTTTGTTTTTTTTTTATTCTGCTGTTTTGCAAAATATGAGGGTGGTGTATAAACATATAAACATTTAAAAGCAATCAGGGGACATATCAGACAACTGTATAGGCCTGTCAGCATAAAAGTCTTCAAGTCTCATGAAAGTCATGCAGTTACTGGGCCACAGTTAGAAACACACACCAGAATACTTGTAGTAGGGGTGGAAAAGAGGAAGTGTTTGCAAATATTTCACTCTATTCTAAAATATTGTAGACAGACATTCATACTTACTTTGCCAAACATTTACAGTGGTACCTTGGGTTACAGATGCTTCAGGTTACAGACTCTGCTAACTCAGATATAGTACCTCGGGTTAAGAACTTGACTTCAGGATGGGAATAGAAATCACGTGGCGGCAGTGGGAGGCCCCATTAGCTAAAGTGATGCTTCAGGTTAAGAACAGTTTCAGGTTAAGAACAGACCTCCAGAACGAATTAAGTTCTTAACCCGAGGTACCACTGTATTAGACATTGCAAGCATAGGCCATCATAAAACATCCATACATAAAATTTTGAAATATATACTAATAAACAGCCATGTAAAATACATAATGTGGATTTTCATTGGGATTTCTTCCCACTAAATAGTGCTATTCGCCACTTTGAGAGATTATTGACCAAACTCAGCCACCTTTGCAGTTACATCCAGGTTAATGTCAGACAGATAGAATCTGATATTTTCATTGTCCTGCGATGTTAGACTACCTCAAAATGGGGATAGCACGCATTTGCATAGCTGTTTGTACAATGGACTGTAGAAAAGAATATGTTCTACAGGGTCCAGCACATTCAAAGCAATGTCCATCATTTCTGGGGATGTTTAAATATCTGCCCTTGAGAAAAGCTGAGAGGAAAACATTCAATCGGGTTAACATAAAGGTACTGTGTTGGACTGGAATTATTAATTTTTAGATATAAATGACCCTGTTATCTGTTGTATTTAAACTGTAGAACTTGGGGGAGCAAATTTTATTTACAGCTAATGGTAAAAATGCTGGAAGCAATTTTCAGCAATGTTACAAATATATCTTTTATTTTGGGTTTAAATGTTCAAAGCAAAGCTAAAAATGTGTTTGCATTGCAGAGTTCTGTTTGTTGTAATGGCTGCCTCTTGAGTTTGCGAAAGGTGGGATTCTGAGGCTCCTAAAGAAGACCAATCATTTTAAAACTGGTGGTTGTTGGAGGAACCATGCTCTGTACCCTTAAAAAGAACTTGGTGGAAAACTGCAGTATTATGTTGAAATGAAGTTTGATTAGGAAATATAAAACTATCTTACATTTTGGGGCATGCGCCTATCTCTCTAGACCCCAAGGAGGGCTGTTTTTTTAAAGTAAAGAATACAAAACTTATTTACTCCATTTGTTGAAGAGCAAATTAGAAGTGTGTTAAGTAAATTTGTTTGGGTGATATTCAACTAAGTTTTACTCAGTGTAGACCCGTTGAAATTAATTATAGAAGTTAGATCCATTAATTTAAGTGAGTCTACTCAAAGTAAGACTTAGTTGAATATCACTCTTGGTGTTCTGTTAAGCAGACATGACTATTGAGCCTTCTACAGTTACTATTGGGATCTCTATTTCTGATGTTAAGGTATGAATGTTGCAGCTTATGTAGCCCACATGGTATCCATGCCCAATAATAACAATAATAATTTATTATTTGTACCCCACCCATCTGGCTGGGTTTCCCCAGCCACTCTGGGCGGCTTCCAACAAAGATGAAAGATACACTAAAATGTCACATATTAAAAACTTCCCTGAACAGGGCTGCCTTCAGATGTCTTCTGAATGTCAGGTAGATATTTATCGCTTTGACATCTGATGAGAGGGCGTTCCACAGGGCGGGCGCCACTACCAAGAAGGCCCTCTGCCTGGTTCCCTGTAACTTGGCCTCTCGCAGTGAGGCCAAGAAGGTTATTGTCCGGGTTGGCAGAGCCCTGTGTCTTCCTAAAGCAGGAACCCTAAGGGAGAACCCTCAGAACAGCCCATTGAGAACACTGGGTGTCCTGTGGCTATGCACTTCTGGCTGTTGGTGGGTGTGCTGTGCATTGGCTGGCTGACAGGAGCACTCCACTCTGCAACACTTCACATAGGACTGAAGCTGCATGGTGGTGTTCCTCGTGTAATATGGCAGCTGTATGTGCAATGCATATACAGCTCCAAATAAATATTGGGGTACCTGCATTGACTAGACAGGAGTTTAATTATATTTTAAAAATGCTAAATTAAGTGCTGGCTAGCTTTCCAAAATTGTACAGTGATTTTTGCCGCCTTTAGTGCATTATATCTTCAAAACCTGTGATCATACATTGGGGCTTCTGAAATTTGAAAGTGGGCATTTAAACTGAATTATTAGGAAATATTTTTATCTTCCAAATACGAGCAGTTTCAACGTTTGAAACAAGTTTGAAGTGCAAGGAGACTATTTTACATGTGGTCCCAAACTTGCATGGGATTGGTTACCCATTAAGGTAAATGTTGACTTCTGTGCTCATTTAGATAAGATTGAGCTGTCTCTGGGAACAATAAAAGAGCTCAAGTGATGCCTTCTAAAGTAAACTTGCTTGAATTTTTCAAGGACTAAACTAGATCACATGCTTTTCTCATTCCTTTTTACTAAAACTGAATTTTTTTTACTAAAACTGAAGTAGTTTTCCATTCTGGCAGGACAATGCCAAAAATGCTTGTGTAGGACAGGAAAAATGAGTTGGGCAATTATCCTGTGATTATGTGTGATGTTATTTCTTAAAATTTATGCAAAAAAAACCCCTCAATGGTTTATGTTAGGTAAATGATCTCATAGGCATCACTTTTATCTCATTGAGCTTTTCTAGTTCTCCTTAAGTTCCTATTTAAAACCTTAAATGTAGATGAACACATTGAAAACCATAAATTAGTTTAAGCAAGTTCATATTCACGTGGAAAACTGCATTGGTGTTTGTGCTAAACTAGTGTGGGCAATATTTGTTGCCAGTTCAGGCAATATTACTTACCTTCAATTTATTGGAACAATTTCACATTGGTCAACCCCAGTTCTTTAAGAACTGGTTTACAAAAACAGACCACACTCTTCCAAAAACAGACCTGTACATGGGAGTAAATCCCACGGAGTACAGTTCCAGTTTCCATTGAGTATTCTTCCAATTAAACATATATAGGATGGTGCTGAAAAGATTTAAAAATCATGCTTTCTGATGTAGCTTACCTGTGTAAGCTTTTTAAAAAAAGCATGTTTGCAAAGTAGATGATCGAACTGTCTCACAATTGTTATACTTCTCTTGGTTTTCTGTTTTGAACGCTATGTTGCTAAATCTATTTCAGGGATCTGTTTCAGAGATAACGCAGAGCATGGATGACGACCCTTTGCTTGATGCACCGCTCCTTCCACCTCATGCATTGCATTCCAGGATGTGTCCAAGGTTCCACGCCATACCTACAGTCGGCATTGCCAATGTTTTGCTGCTCATGCATGTAAGTTGCCGATGAGTTATTTGGATAAATTCAATGATGCAGAGGTGCAGTTTGCCCCCAGGCCTTAAGTTGAGTGAGCGAGTAGCAGCTCTGGCCTCTTCCTCAGGCATCTCCTGCGCAGCCACTAGAGTAGCTCTTTCCCCAGCAGACAAGTGTGACATGGCTCTCCTCCTTGGCCACTTAAAAGGTGGAAGGGTCAGCCCAGTCAGTTTCCTGTGAGAAGTGTGCTGTTGTGGTCGCATGTTCTGTCTGTCCCTACTCTTTAAGGCCAGAGGGTGGCAGCATGCAGAGCAAGTGGGATGACAAACCAAACCGATGCACCTGGAAATTAGAAAGCACTAAGGCATGGATGAAATCTCAAAATACCTTGCGGGCAGCAAGTTGGGGAAAGCTGTTACTGCCCAACCTTCATCCCTAGAGTTTTGTTGGCTTGAGAGGCAAGCAGACAACAATAATTGTGTCTATGTCCCTATTCCGTATACTGATGCCATCCTTCTCCCTGCCCGTGGTGACCCTGGTCAGTGAGAATCAAGCTTTTATAGCCCTGCCTTCCAGTACCAAACTTGGTGGCATCATGCTGATCAGTAGAAAAGTGAAATGGAGATGCCCCAAAGCAGGTGTGTGTTTCTGTTTACTGGGACTTCATAAGCACAATAATACTGCTTTGTTAAGAACCACTTTCCCAACACCCGCCAAAAAAAAATCCTGCTGGAGAGGGCTATGCAATCAAAAGTCCTCCCCTAGAAACAGTCAAAGCTGTCTTGGTGGCAAAAGCAAGAGGAGATAGGAACTGTTCCTGTGGAGAACTGGGATAATGCACACCAGCAGCAGCTGTAATGGCCAGGTAGCTACCACTCAGATTAAAGTACTTGCAATCAGAGTTGGTGATAACAAAATGGGCAGCTTCATTTCTGTGCTGTCCTGCTCAGGTTGGGGGTCATTGCCTTCCACTGGCCATTGTTTACCCACGCCAGAGATTCCTTTGGGGAGAAGGCTGAGCTCACTGGCATGTGCATGTGCCACTTCCCATCATTACCCTGTCAGTACTGGGATAGCTCAGTCAGCAGAGCATGAGACTCTTAATCTCAGGATTGTGGGTTTGAGCTTCGCGTTGGGCATAAGATTCCTGCGTTGCAGGGGGTTGGCCAAGATGACCTTTCTGGTCCCTTGCACCTCTACAGTTCTATTATTCTAATAGGACGAAGGTTGGCTTAGATTTTTCCTTCCTAGTGGGAAAGCTTAAGAACATTCTATGGGCTAATGATGCCATATCAGAAATAGAAAATGGTAATGAATCTGTAAAATAAAGTTAGAGCAAACCTGCCAGGCTTTGATGTTTTTGACTTTGATGATGAGCATTTGAAATAACTTTCTTTCTCTCTTTTTTCTTAGGTTGCTTTTGTTGTTTTGGCTTTTCTGGCAGGGATATTCTGCTCTTACCCTGATGCAAGTGGAGATATGTGTCCTCAGCATTACACTTACCCACTTAAAGTGCAAACTGTTATAGTTACTGCCAAAGTAATTCTCTGGATCCTGTATCTGTTTCTCGAACGGTATATTCACTTCCACCATAGCAAGGTGAGAAGGAAAGGCTACCTCCAGATCTACAGAGCCACAAGGCATCTTAAGAGATTTCCACTCCTAATTCAGTCTACAGGTGAGCCTGAACCTATTGACTCACTCTTGTCAACCTCTTGTTTGTAAATATGAATTCTTCTACATGCATGAAGCATCTCACATGGTCATGACAACAGTGCAGTTCTAGCTTTCGCTGCATCTTTCTAGTATTTGGTCTGACTTGGACAAGATGAAGCCTTCAAGGTAAGCCAAGATTTATCAGTAATTTTCGTAATGCATTCAGTCCACTTTGTTTCTTAATGTATGCCACATCTCTCCTCTAATAGCTCAACTGCAGGTACCATAACTGCCAAAAAATGGCCATTTGAGGTGTTTTGCTCCAATAGCTATCAAGAATTGACTAGTACATTGTGACAAAATGTGCCATACTGCCCTAATAATGTCCAGGGTATTCCTTACTGCAGTTAGCTCAAAGGGGGGCACTGGCTCTATAGATCAAGGAAAGAGTGGGTACTTTAGCTTCTACCCTGATCACAGTAGATGGTGTGGTAGGAATCTGAGCCCTGTAGGATAATAATAATAATAATAATAATAATAATTTATTATAATAATTTATTACTTATACCCTGCCCATCTGACCGGGCCTCCCCAGCCACTCTGGGCAGCTTCCAACAAAATATTAAAATACAGTAATGCATCAAACATTAAAAGCTTCCCAGGGCTGCCTTCAGATGTCTTCTGAAAGTCTGGTAGTTGTTGTTCAATTTGACATCGGGTGGGAGGGTGTTCCACAGGGTGTGTGCCACTACTGAGAAGGCCCTCTGCCTGGTTCCCTGTAACTTGGCTTCTCACAGTGAGGGAACCGCCTGAAGGCCCTCGGCACTGGACCTCAGTGTCCGGGTAGAACGATAGGGGTGGAGATGCTCCTTCAGATGTACTGGACCGAGGCCGTTTAGGGCTATAAAGGTCAGCACTAACAACAACACCAATAATAATTTATTATTTATACCCTGCCCATCTGGTGGGCTTTCCCAGCCACTCTGGGCGGCTTCCAAAAATATTAAAATACTATAATACATCAAACATTAAAAGCTTCCCTAAACAGGGCTGCCTTCAGATGTCTTCTAAAAGCCTGGTAGTTGTTGTTCTCTTTGACATCTGGTGAGAGGGTGTTCCACAGGGAAGGCGCCACTACCGAGAAGGCCCTGTGCCTGGTTCCCTGTAACTTGGCTTTGAATTGTGCTCGGAAACGTACTGGGAGCCAATGTAGGTCTTTCAAGACTGGTGTTATGTGGTCTCGGCAGCCGCTCCCAGAGTTACAGCCTCAACCTGATGCTCGGGAAGCAGAAGTACAATAGAAGTATGTTGCGGTATGTAATAAACCCATTGCATGTTGACATTTAACAGATGGCTGTTCAGCCTTGACTTGAAAACCCCCAGCATAGAAGACCCCATCACGCCTTTAAATAATCTGCTGCATTGCTGAACTGCTCTTGCAGTCAAGAAGTTTCCACCCAAAATCTGCCTTCCTTTAACTTAAACCCATCAGATGCCTGGTGCCCCAGAATTTAGTCACTTTCTTCCTCTAAGAAGCAAATATTTGAAGAGTGCTATCATGCCCTCTATAATCTCAGATAGGAACTGAATAATGAGTAACTCCTGAAGAAACCAGTCCTTGCTCAAAAGCCTGCTTTTGCTCAAATTGAGATATTGGGCTCTTGTTATTTTCCTTATCTGTCTACTGATGCAATAAATGTTCAGTTAACAGATTAATGAATTTTCCATACACCCATTGTTTTTGTAACAACCAGAGTAGGGATGCAAGTGCCTGCATATTGACTGAAAACTGTGGGCTTTAATACTTAAATAGAGCTGCTTTCTTTGTGTGCAGTTTGCCCTACTTATCAAGTTGGGCTGCATTGTTAAGACGTGGCCACTAGGTGGAGCTCTGGAGATTTAATAGGAAAACTCACACTATAAGTAGCTTTTGGCTAGATAGTGTTGGTTGTAAGGACAATAGCTTTTCTTGCAGTATACAATAATGATTCGAGCTTGAAGCACTGTGTGGCTGAAAAACTTTAGAACATGTCTGTGAAAACTTGAGGGCAAAATGTGAGGTCGAAACAGTAATCCTTAGTGACTTCAGCAGTGTAGTAGTGGGAAACCACTGGCTCTCCAGGCTTCCCAAGCCCTCGCCATTTGACCTGTGAGGTCACTTCAGTCAAGCCACATGCATGTGCCCCACACCTGATAGGGGGTAGGTAAAGACACGACTTGCTTGAAAGTGAGTTTTGTGGTCACCATAATCAGAGGCTCCTGCAAGGCCACAATTCAAACACCCATCTTGATGGGAGTTTTGCTAATACAGTAGACCAGCTGATTAACTGTTCCTTTGTCCATGCAATTTGATTCCAAAGGAAACTGGGGGCCCTGATGTGTGCGGGACTTGGCCTGTCAAACATGGTGTACGGGTGGTGAGGTGGGTAAGGATCTCTGATCATAGGTGTGTTAAGAGAAGGGGAAAAGGAAGGGAACAGTCTAATACAGACATCAGCATCTTACTGTCAGTCATATGTTCTCGGCTGCAATTCCCAACTGGAAGGCATCAGGTTGGCGAAATCTAGTCCAATGGATAAATGTAACTGGTACTTCAGATGTGTTCTTAGTAATCCTAAGCCATACGTACTGTAAAACATTTTATCTTAAGTTCAAACTCTGCATCTTCTTGCATGCAATTGAATATACATTTGCTAGAGACAACTTGGAAGCATCTTCCATGCCATTTAGCTTGAACAGAAAATTGAAAAGTGCAGCTGAAATAATCACAAGGGTCTGTTCCTCTTTCTTATCCTATAGCAAAGCCACTGGCCATCTAAGTGAGGCTGTGCGTGGTTGAGAATGTGCTCAGTGCCTGTTTTCACTCATGACCAAGAGAGTCAGCTGGGTATGACTACTGGTTCAAAGTTAATGCTGGTTTATGTATTTGGGGGTTATCTTGAGCCACTTCTGGAAGCTATTTAGACGGCTGGGTTTCTTAACATGTCTCATCTGTGTCTTTTAATAGGTAATATAGCTTTACTGCTGATCTTGTCAGCGCAACATTCCTTCCCTGATCACAATAAAATGTATCTCTGCTTCATCCTGGGAATCTTGAGCGTGGAACTACTATGTTCGTTGATATGTGTGGTTGTCTACACAGGTAAGAGCAGCAGGATTGCCTTGCATGTATAAGCCAATTAGACTGGCCACTAGGCCACAGAATCACCTCTTTATTTTTCTTCAGATTCATTGCTAAGATTAGCTTGACCCAAGGGGCCTGCTAAGAGTTAATAATCTGATGGCTTAGATGGTTGTATCTTGGCTTAATAAGGCAATACAAGAATGGGCCTTGTTCACTCATATGCAGCTGCTTCAATCCTGCCTTTATGTTAGTAACCAAACAAGCTGGGGAGTCTTAATCTGCCTAGTTTCTCTCTCTCGCTCGCTGTTTTTGCCCTATCGAGAAATCTGTGTTTTGGCCAAGACCTGTGGAACAGCTGGATTTTACATTTCCATGGAAGCAGAATTGGCCATTGTCAGATTCTCCTTCCCAGCAGCCTAAAACCTGCATGGTATACATTTGTATGTTACTGCCTCCCACATTTCATCTTGAAATTCTTGGCAAATGCCAACTCAGTGGCTTCCCTGCCAGCCACATTTTTTTCTTCCATTTCCTCCTTGCTTTGATTGCCTATCTACACTGATCAGGTCTGGGGAACTGAAACATTGTGCACTATGTGAGAGCCAGTGTGGTGTAGTGGTTAAGAGCGGCAGGCTCGTAATCTGGTGAACCGGGTTCGCGTCCCCGCTCCTCCACATGCAGCTGCTGGGTGACTTTGGGCTAGTCACACTTCTCTGAAGTCTCTCAGCCTCACTCACCTCAAAGAGTGTTTGTTGTTGGGGAGGAAGGGAAAGGAGAATGTTAGCCGCTTTGAGACTCCTTTGGGTAGTGATAAAGGGGATATTAAATCCAATTTTTAAAAAAAAATGTGACATTTTGGTTGGCGTAATAAAAGGGCTGCCCTAATACGGATTTTGACCACAGTTTACTGGTTTAAACATAACAGAAAACAGCAGTGAACTGAGACTTCCCAGCTCACTTGTGCAAGGGGAGAAGGAAAATGGCCCCATGTGGAAGAATGAAGCTTGTTCATACATTGCTTTATAAAGTCTTGATAGGGTCATCCCAATATGGCTTGTTGTTGTTGTTTAGTCGTTTAGTCATGTCCAGCTCTTCGTGACCCCATGGACCAGAGCACGCCAGGCCCTCCTGTCTTCCACTGCCTCCCACAGTTTGGTCAAACTCATGCTGGTAGCTTCAAGAACACTATCCAACCATCTCGCCCTCTGTCATCCCCTTCTCCTTGTGCCCTCCATCTTTCCCAACATCAGGGTCTTTTCCAGGGAGTCTTCTCTTCTCATGAGGTGGCCAAAGTATTGGAGTCTCAGCTTTAAGATCTGTCCTTCCAGTGACCACTCAGGGCTAATTTCCTTAAGAATGGATGTGTTTGATCTTCTTGCAGTCCATGGGACTCTCAAGAGTCTCCTCCAGCACCACAATTCAAAAGCATCAACTCTATGGCTTAGAAAAATAGAATTGGAGAGTTGGAAGGGACCCCCAAAGGTCGTCTAATCCAACCCCTTGTAATGTATGAATCTTTTGCCCAATGTGGGGCTTGAACCCACGACCCTGAGATTAAGAGTCTCAGGCTCTACCGACTGACCTATTATCAGATTCAAGTTTGTACAACCTTATTCTGTCGATAAAGTGTGTATTTTTAACAATGTGCATAACTACTTGACGTTAGATAAATGCAAAGAAGCTGAAATGCATTCAAGCGTTTCTAACTTCATTCTATTGCATTGATCCAAAATTCCCAGATGGAGGGATAGAGTTCTTTGCCCAACGCTAAGATGTTGTTTAAGCTCCTACACTGTCCTATCCCAAGGGTTTTGGGCAGTTAATAGTGTAGAAGAGAGGACACACAAAATGCAGCTGTTGATCTAGAAATCTCTCGCTTGGCAGTGAGAGCCATCTTTGTGGAGGAGCAGCTGTTTTGAGGGGTTTCTTGCCTGGCACTGATAGGCAGCTGCGTCTCTGCCTATGTAGTGCAAGGCTCTTCATTTTTGTACGTATGGCAGCCGTGGAAGGAGGCAAGACCCTGCTTCTGAAAAGTGCCAGCACAATTGACAGAACTTGAGGTCTGGACTGCAGCCTGATGTCACCTGCAGGGCAATGCAGTTCTTGAGTCTCCTCCCTCCTTTAGGAAGACAGAAGTTAAAGCTGCCAAACTTCACAGCGTTAGCAGTAAGGCAAGAGGGAATCGTGATGCGTTGTAAAATATTGCAGAGAGGAAACGGTGGCAGGGCTGCTGATTTAAGAGGGAGGCCAGGGAGACTGCATTGGCTTTCGACCGTGCCAGCAGAGCAGCTCTTGGGTGTAAATAATTGATCTGTCAGCTCCTACATTAAAGGAGTGAGCTCTTCATGTTTTTAAAGAGAGAAGAATTCGTATGATGGTTCTGTGCTGGCCTTGCTGCTTTCGGAGCCCCTCTGAGACTCCACACAGATGCAGGCTCAGTGTGATGTCACAGTCCAGGCACAAACACAAAGTTAACGGGCTTCCAAGACCACAATTTACATGTGATGGCCGTAGATAGCGGCCGCATCTGGATGATTAAATCCTGTCTTAATAAGACAGCGCACATCCACACTTTGTGCACACATCCTCTGCGCTTTCTTCTGCATGTACAAGGAAACCCTGGGAATTAGACAGCCCTGGGTTGTTTGACCCTTTAATTAGTTATCTTTTTTGCCTCCTATAAAAACTACACAAGACACTCTCTTTTAATGTTTAAATAGCATATAACCTTTACTTAGTGTACTTGCATTTGCAGATTAAAATATACAATGTGGGCGGGTGTTTCAGAGGTGTAGCTTGAGTGGTGGTGGGCACTGGCTTATGTGTCGAAGCCAGCATGTGTAAGTCATGGTTTAAAGTTAGCTTTTGCTTCCTTGCTTGTTGTTCCTGGTTCTCACGTGACAAGAAGCTATAGCTAACTGCAGTGGCTTGGCATACTGTCCAGTTTGCAGAAAGGGTGGATTAGGGGACTGCATGCAGATGTATGGCGCATGTACACATCCTGCTAATTAAACGAGGATTTAATTTGTGTAAACCAGGTTCCATTAGATCAGGCACCCCCAAACTCAGCCCTCCAGATGTTTTGAGAGTACAACTCCCATCATCCCTAGCTAACAGGACGAGTGGTCAGGGATGATGGGAGTTGTAGTTCCAAAACATCTGGAGGGCCGAGTTTGCCTATGCCTGCATTAGATGCACACATGAAAGTAGATCTAGCTGGGGAAATGAAGTTGTTGTTTTTCTGAAGGCACATAACAATCCTGCTACTACTTTGCCATGTGTCTTTTGCCTTTGCCCATTGTGAAAGTGGCCCTGGGAACCTCTATTCAAAATTCACCTACAAATGGATGAGATGGGATTTGCTGACAGTGAGCTCCCTCGACTCCTTCCCATTGGGCTCTTGGCATGCTCCACTTGCAAAAGAACAGTCAAGAATTTACTTCGAGCTCCCAGGAATTCCTTTGTAGCCATGTCCATACACTTGCTTCTTGCCTGACATCATGTATAAAGTCAGGAATGGGGCAGCTGGGCATGGTTTGGAGAAAATGGCCAAATTGGGACCCATGTTGGACCTAATTAGAGTGGTGGGACCTGTGTTAGAGTTCACAAGTGGAACCTACAACAAAATGTTGCAGTCCTTTTGCTCAGGGTTTGTGTCGCTTCATTTCCCCTTCATGTCTTTTTTATTCGCACACCACTGCACACATTCAGTGAGCATTCTGTGGCCATTGGTTGCTCTTGATCCTTATCTGACTATTTTGTGGGCCTTGCCCCTATAGGTGTTTTCTAAAGACTTTATTTTTCTTCTGTTAACCTTGATATCCTCTGAACCTCTTGTGTGTTGATGCCCCTGCTTTGAGCTACATGAGCAATGACACCCTTGCCTGAAAATTCAATTTTTTTTAGAGAATCATCAACTTTCTTATCTTTTCTTGATCTTTCTTTTACCACCAACCTTCCAGAATGAAGTAGTTGTATATCTGAACCCTTCAGGACACCTGTTGGGTTACAATTGCCTTAAATGTCCTGGAATGCATGTGCTGGGGTAATCTGATCCGGTCATGAATAGCTGAATTCTGATGTTGTTGAGAGCCAAACTCAGCTGATTACTTTACAGCTTGCTGACACATCTGCCTTGGTTATTCCTCTGATCAGTCATGCAACCTGCTTGTACACAACAGGTGGTCTAGTATAGTAATTCTATGGGGGGAGATAGGAGGGGGGAGAGAAGAAGAAAGTTCCTATTCAAAAGGAGATGCTGACTGAGTAGATGAGAATGAAGCATTGTGTTGACAGTGGAACTCTCTTAAAAGGGAACTTCCTCCCCCATCTTTTGCCAAAGAGATCAGATGAATTTAAGCATTCCGATTAGGGACGGTTGAAGGGGACTCGCCAAACCACATTAACTGGTCTGTAAAATTAAGCCGCTGGTTATTTTTTCGTAACTGGCTGAAAGTGGTATAAAACATGCCATTTCACACTGTCACACTCATTGCAAAGATGATCAGTTTTTCCCTCTTGGGCTTCAGCTCTCAAGCATTGTTTATGGGTTTGCTATGGGTAGTAAATCTGCCTAAGTAACATATTCAGCTGCACGTTCCCTGCTTTCTCCTATTTTCTGCTTCTCTTCCTTTTCCTCTTTTCCCCCTGTGCTCAATTGTCAGCTTCCCTAGGCAGGGGCCTGTTGTATTGAATATAAATCAAAACAACAATAGCAGTGCTTTAAGCAGACCTAGGAACACAACACAGGTCACTCAACATGCATTGGCTGTGGTCCAGATGTGGAAAAGTAGGATATTGCATGTTTGTAACTCAGGTTAGCTATACCTGGCTCATGGAGTGTGTTGTGTTCATGTATGGAATGGAGCCAGAAGGAAAGTCCCATCCTGTAGCAATCTTATTTTTCTTCTGTGGTGGAGCAAATGGTAGAACAGAAATGGAGAACCTGTGGTCCTCCAGGTGTGGTTGGGACTTCCATCAGCTCCAGCCAGAATGGTCCAGGGGTCAGGAATGATGGGAAATATAATGCAGCAACAGGTGGAGGGCCACAGGGTCCCTCTCATTGTTCTAGAAATTAAAACGGTTCTGTATTTAAAAGATTTCTGAACTGTCACTTTATAGTTCCGGTCTCAGACTGCACACACTGTAGCTTTCCCCTTTTCTAATTACAGTAAAGGTAAGCAACTTTAACCGGGCAAAACCAAGACCTGATGTCATAGAAGAAGAGCAGATGTATGCTTATCCTAATCACACTACCTCAGAAGTTGGATTCAGGTAACATCTCCTGTTACTCATTATTCCTCCTGTGCACTAGGTAACAAATAGCATTTATTGGAAAGATGAAGTCTGACTTCTTGATAGATGCCAACATAATGTTCTGCACCATTACTGAGAGTGTAACCATAGATATCACTGGTATTTGTGTAGCTTGGTACTGTCATGTTTAATGACATGCTGGACTTGATTGAAGTACAGTTGACAACTCTGTATGTGGCTTATCTACATAAACACTTTTGGGCTTAGCTGCGTCCTCAGAATTGGGAACTGTTGTTTATCCACTACTTTTGTTAGTTCATTTGTTCCTTCCTTGGTGCATATCTGAAGACACAGTGATTTTTTCATATGCGTGGAAGACACTTGGTGCCAAATAGATGTATGACAGCTGGCAGTGGATGTGGTTATTGAAGGTTCAAGAAATAAATGCACACATAACCTGTTGAACCAGTCAAATCTGTAAGCTACCAAACTAGTGTAACTGCCTTCCTTTATTTAACACGGAGCTGAAACTATAAGTAATATTGCTCGACATATCTTGAGATTTCTATATTCCACCAAATATAGAACTTTTTAATACATATTTGTCTTTAGGCCAAAGCCATCATAAAGCATAAGGGTTATTTTACTAAGAGTCGGTGTAAGTGTTTTACTTGACTTTTTAATAGGCGTTAATGCTGCTCCTTTGTTCTGATTATTTGAGATTTCTGTATTCATTGTGTTAAGGTAACTGTGTTCCACCTTGGGTGGTCTGTTCCCCAAAAGGCATCATATAACTAAACAAATCTGAGATCAGTATGTAAATGCATTTTGGGAATAGGAGGGTGTCCAGTAGGGGGAAGAATTGCTGTTGCTTTCTTAAGTTTCACATGGTTGAGATGGAAGATGATAATGCTCTGTAAGTAACATGGTTTGAATTTGTCTTTTAGGGAAGCCTCAAGCTTGGAAGAAGTGGTTGAAAAACAAGGAGATGTGATAGAATACCTTAAACGACACAATGCTCTACTGAGCCAGAAGATGCTGGCTTTAACGTCGCAGCAGGGCAGGGGCTAGCCGTGGCCAGAAAACAGTGGCCAAACAGTGTTAAAAATGGCGGACTAACTTGAATATTGACTCGTCCTCTGACAGCAGCAAACACATCTTACGCAAGTTTGCAGTGACAGGTTTCCAGTCCTGGTTCTAAGCAGCTGTTGGACCTCATCTGACTTGGTGCTTAAAGCTGCTTGGTTTTTAAAGGACACTTTTATTTTTGAGATCCCCCCCCCCAAAAAAAAATCCCTCCTGTACAGAGAGCTGTAACCAGGGGAAAAACACCTCAATCAGTTGTCTGTTTGGTTCTTTCAACTCTCTGATTTGAAAGTGATGCAGATTTCCAAAGATTTTAGTCGTTTTGAATGCCATCTTTTTTCAAACCAGTATGAAGCAAACACCTGAGTATCAAGTATCAAAATATTAATATACTGTGCATTTATTTGGTAATTGGTAAGGCCATCAATTAAGGATTGTTAGTTTCTATACTGCAGCTGTGATGGATGACCTCGCAGTGGCAAGATCCCATAGGTAAGGCTGCTGGGTGTCACAACTGACTCCGGGAGACTTTCACCAATGTAAGTGCACTCATGATGACAAGTAGCACTGTAAATTCAGGGGCTGATATCCAAAGCGGTATGGAGACGACACTTAGACAAGTGGGAAAGAGAAGTGAAGCATTCAGAAGCTAGTCCCAAGGCAGTTGTATAGATGACATTTCAAGCATCACTCCAGACAAGGATTGCAAGATGAGGCTGGCAGCCTGAGAAGCCACTTCTTCTGGCTTGTTCATGTGTTGCATTATCACATGTTATAAATGCCAGTATCCTGTTGTCAGCAAATGGTTGCATACTGAAAATATGTTGTTCACTGCCTCCAGCTTTTTCCTTTTCTTTTTGCAGACCAGTTATCCCTTCTGCTTATGCCTCTCTGCTTGTCTTGCTAGCTGGAAATAAGTGAGAATAATTAAGGGGACAGTGCATGGGCATAATGTAAGAACCTGCATGTTAACAAGCTATGTGTAAACGTATTTCAGGGAGAATTGAGTACCTCTTGCCCTCCTGATGTTGTTGGATTGCAGCTCCTTCAGCCCCAGCCATCATGGTCAACAATCAGGGATGATGGAAGCTTCAGTCCAGCAACATCCAGGAGATCACATGTCCCACTTCCCTGGCCACCAAGGTGTGTCCTGCTTAAAAAACAGTCCTTAAATTCTTCTCATGGAAAACTACTTGTTTATCTAATCCTTCATATGGGATATATACACAAACAGGAAAACCCCCCCAAAATTGCATCACAGTGATTCACACATGCTTCATGGCGCTGAAGTTTGGAAATGGATAAAAGTAAACTAACAAAAGCATTTTTCTTACAATGTTGACATACAGTTTGAATCTGCCATGATCGTTGCTTCAAATATTTCACTTTACAGGATAGTATCCAGTGTCTGCTGTCTTTGAAAATGTCGGCATTTCCCCCCCTGAAGCCAAGTGGCTTACAGAAGTGTTTATAGGTTCAACTCTGCTTTGAATGTATTTGATTGAACTCTGTAGATACTAATCGTTGGGACGCATTCCCCCTTTAGGTTCCCCATCCAGCTACAAACAGCTGTCATTTGTCTGCTATGCCACTTTGCTGCCAACAAAGGCTGGGTGGTTTTTGTTTTCTGTTGTTTTTTTTGTATATCTTAGTCAATATTTCTGTAGAAAGACAAACACTTAAACAGGAGGATTTTCCGAACATGTGCTGTGATCTAGTTTAGAGAGAACAATAGCAACCCATTCTGTCACACTTCATGCAAACAGATTGTTAATCCACTGCTCAGTGAGAGATGTATATAGTATTGTTTAAGGGACAGTATAGAAAAACTGCAACTGGCTGCTTCTGACACTTGACATGTTCTTTCCTTGTTAGCTGTGCCTTAAACACAGTTGGGATTTTATTAAGAAGTGGAGGAAGAAATATGTATACTTTTCCTTTTTTAAAAGGACACTCAGGTTTTGATCTGATTTGTATGTGACTCATTCTCTGTTTTGTACTAAATGTGAAATAATAAACGCAACAAACCCTACTCACTTTAGTCTGCTGCTAGCTAAAGGTAAAGATTATTGTGCTCTTGCATTGGGGTAGAGCACTCGAGACTGGAGGTCTTCGTAAACGCCTGCTGGTGTGTTGTTCTTGCCATTGAGTCTGGTAAGTCACAGCTAAGTGCCTAGAATCATTAGAAAGTCACACTAAATTGAAGGCTTGAGTCAGTGTCAGAATATCAAACCTAGGGCACCTGTGCAAAATTGCATATCACGTAGAACCCAGTAGTTAAATCACATCTTCTGTTGATATCAGCCAGGTCTACTCTTTTAGCCTGTTAAATTGCATTGAACCCATTTACCAAGTAGCATCCTCTAAATGCTTCATTCTGAAATTATTGGCTAGAAAGATGACCCCTGGAATAGTATTTGCATAATGGGGAAAACATTGTATTCCAAAAGTTGGAAAGCAACATTGAGTTCTACTTGCTTTCATATATTTACTGCAGTTTTTACAATGTTTTCTCTACAGCAGCTAGATATTATTAATTTGAAGCAAGAATTCTCTCAAGGCAGCTATTGAGAGTTGTGCATAAATTAAATATTGGCAGAAGTGAATATTGACCCACCCCATTGCTGGTGGGGTTAAAGGACAATGCAAAACTGGATTCTTGCATTAAATGACTCATTGGTACAACTTCGCTTATTGTTGTGTCCCATAGATGAATTAGTATCATGCAGAAATAAAATTTAGCAATTGGGATAGCTGCCTGCATGGGGAAGGATTTTATGATAAAAAATGTATGGTTTGCCTTAATTTTTTTTCTAATCTTGAGAGAGAAAATGGAAACATCCGAAGGTGTCATGAGAAGTAGATATTTTTTAAAATAAGTTTGCCCAACATAATTTGAGTTCTTTTATCAATGTTTATAACTCCTTTTAAAAAAGATAACTTTAAGAGCTGAAAGCTTGAGAAACAGTGCGTAAATGTCAAGAAAAGCATCATTTCTCCATGGCACCTATTTTCCTTCATTGTGTCTCCCCACTCCTGGTGAACTGTGCCAGTCTTGCTGGCTGGATTGATTTTTTTCATATAAAAAATCTGCCATATTGTTTCAAGGCCTTAAATGCGAGTGCCGTTCAAGACATGTCCATGGAGCTAGGGTCAAAACTTTTCCAGTGAAGGGTAATTAAAGGGAAAAGCAAGCTGCCTGGGGAAGGCTATCAAATAGCCTAATCCTGAGATAACCCCAGAGACATGAAAGCAGTGTCACTGTGGGAAGTGGTTCAGTACCTCTGGTGCATTACAATGTGTCTGGAGACGAAACTGCCTATGAATTGATTGCTCTTCCTGTGCGTAAATATTAGACCATGGAAAACACTTGATCAGCATGCAAATGGAAGCCGATACCAGCTGACCTCTCATTTGCTTGAGGAAAATGGAGGTCTTTCCCAGGCCTGCCAACCTCTTGCAATTGGAACCATATCCTGGTGGGAATAGTCCCTTTGATCCCAGCATTTTGAATGCTTCTACATTACTTCCAATTAAATAGGCCAGCTTAGGCCTTTGCAGTCACAGCCAGTGGACTGGAATGGTTATGAGTGTTGGACTAGGACCTGGGAAACTAGTTTTCAAATCCCCACTTGGCCATAAAGCTCAACTGGTGACTTTGGGCCAGCCGCTGCCTCTCAGACTAGTCTACCATGCAGGGTGGTTGGGGAAGAACCACTTACACTACACTGAGGACCTTGGAGAAAAAGGTGGCATATAAATGCAGTAAGTAAATAAATAAGCCCTTCATGCAATTGCCATCACTTGTGCTTCGTGGCATTGCCACCCTCCAAGCTTCTAGATGAGAAGAATCCCTGTGGGATCAGAGTTCTAATTATGCCAGGAGCCTTCAGACTCTCCAGTGTGTGAAAGTGGAGCCAGCAGGGGATACGATTGAGGGTATGCAGCCAGCAAGTTTGCAAAAGGAGAATGACTCTCTGACCTTGTTTATATGTATTTAAAGCTTATGATTGCCTAGTCCATGAAAAGTGAGACTGACAGCACAATCCTATCCTTATCTACCCTGAAGGTCCATTAAGCTAAATGGGACTTAGTCCTCGGTAACTCTGCATAGGGTTGCATGTTAAAAACAGATTTCTTGCACAGGCATTAGCATAGGATCCACTGTGGAGCTTCCTCATTGCATTATACAAACACCTTCGCTTTTGGATCAAAGCAAGGCCAGCATTGTCCCGTATTCTGTTCCCATAGGTGCCTGTGGCAAGCCTCCAGGCAGAATCTCAACAGCTATATCTTATTTAAAGTGAATGAATGCATTACAAGCTGCAAAATCTGATCAACGGCTTCTTTCAAAAAAAGAAAGAAAAATTAATAGCATGATTTAAGCTATATTTTATTTAGCTACATCAATTATTAAAGTTTACATTGATCCCTTATGAAATTTACAAATTAGGCAAATATTTCACTTGTCTTTGGATATGGGCAATTTCCATGTACAGAATACAAAATTTTTAACAAAATTGTACAAAGATTAATATGAGAATGCTATTTGAAGTACCATTTTACAACATATACAGTTACAAACATGCTTTAAGGAAATAATTGAATCCCAAAGTAAGTTGTAAACAGGTTACAATTAGTACAAATACAACCAGTAATACTTTTAAGGAAGACTAGGTTGATCTGTTTGATAAGACCCCGCGGGGTTCTACTAAGCTAGCATCCAGCATAGATTTGGCATATTTTCCACTGGTGTGAGTGGAAGATTCAGTCATGCTTCAGTAAGACTTTCCCGTTAAGGCTGATCATTATTTAAGGAATTTTCCACTAGAAGTATTCACCTAGTAATGTCAACAGATATACTAGTCTTGAAAGACTGGGAAAGGTGATAGAATAACACTAGCTTCAAACATCCAATATGCATTTTTATAAATATTCCAACGAATCATGATGTTTATGAAACAACGGCTTCTTTCTTGCATATTGTTAGCTGGGTGTTAAAAGATATACAGACACGTGAATAAACACTATTAATATACCAATAGTTTGGGTTTTTGTTTTTTTTAATGACACACAACTCTTCTAATATTGTGAAGTTCGCTTTCTGGTTACCGGTGTTGATGTGTAGAGAAGAATGGTGATCATATTGCACTGATGATTCTCCAAAGTCCAGAAGAGGATCCCTAAGTTCTTCATTGCTTTTATTCCTGCTTAGAGAAACTCAAAACTCCTGTGAAGCTTGTTTCAGCAGGCCTCTGGTAAGATTTTTTTGAATGTTTCCAGGTGATGGCTTATGGGACACCTATATAGATTACAACAGTGCCGCTATCAAATTTTGTCATTGGCACATCTCCATTCCTTTCGCCAGTCAGTTGGTGGAAGCTACATTTGGGGGAAGAGTAAACCAGACAAGATTTTAAAATAATTGTATTAAGGTGGTCAACATTTTGTAAACCGTCCTCCTAATAGTTTCTACTAGTCTTTATTGGCACAACTTTTTAAAAATGTGATGCAAGGGTGATCTGGTTGCTACATGTCATTCCATTGATCGCCAGGTTTGATTTGACTGATCTGGCTAGCTAGGTGGGTGTCCCCTTCCACTCCCTGTGTTCCCCCCCCCACAAAGCCGCACACTCAGTGGAAGAGGACGACCATCAATAGCTGCACTCCCTTGCTAGAACCTCCAAACAAGCTAATAGCAAACTCAGGTGATCATGGGGGGATGATTACATTGCCAACCAGGGCCACAAGAAAAGAGGTAGCTATTGGCAGGCTCAGGAAAAAAGCATTGCCAAAGTACAATTCTTATTAGAAAAATATGGCACTAACACCCCACCCCACCAAAACCCATCTCAATGAGGATCAGGGATGCTTAGAAGGCATTTGAATATTTAGATCAGGGTTCAGCAACCTAAGGCCCATGGGCTGGAAGCAGCCCGCGGAGGTCATTTGACTGGCCACAAGCTGCCCCTGAACCGAACTTTCTGCTCATGTGCTGCGCTAAACTGGCGCAGCGCAGGGACTCGCTTCCACGGCACCAAAAATTGCGCCTGCTCGGGTGCCAGAAATCGTGCGCGCAGGTGATCCAGCCCAGAGGGATCTCCACAGGACCGATTTGGGCCAGACAAGATAAACCTTGCTGACCGCTGGTTTAGAGTCAGTTGTGAAGAAATTGACAGGAGACGGGGTAGGGGTTGAATGGAGTTGGGTACTCCTGGTTGGTTGGCACCTTGACAACTCCTGTTCGAACCCCACTTGTACACATATAGTCCTCAACTTTTAAAAGAGGTAGGGGGAAGAACAGATTTTTGAGAACAGTTGAACTTCTCTCAAAGCCAGCAGCAGCTGACTTTCCGGTGCCAAGGAATTCGTACCCCAGTCATAATAAACTTTACATCTGTTCTGTGATTGCAGAGAGTTATAAGGTATGAACATTAAAATATTATTATCCAAGGAAAGGACATTTTCTGTTCTTAAGCTGCTCTCTTCCGTATAGCCCTGCATTGTGTATCATTTGCTGCTTTGAAGAGATCTATGCAACTACAGAGAATTGTAGCCATTATGAGAGTTGTTTTCAGTGGAAATTTTGAGGTTTAAGTGCAATAGTTGTAGGTTTGCTTGCACAAGTTGATTTGGTTCAGGTAAACAGGATGCATTTGCCCCATCCCCTGATCGGTTTAAAAACCAGTTAAATAGGTACATTATTCAAATAGTGGTTGCTACCCATAGATGCTTAGAGGAGCCTAAAAGTCTGACTGTGCTCACTTGAGACCCTTGGAAGGGTAATACTTGAGCAAACATACCAATTGCTGCATTTCCAAAAGACTTTGCTTGAGAAACAGGTGGAAATTCGTGTCTATAATTGACAATGTTGTATCCCTAGGAAATACCACTTTTTCTAATATGATCAGCTAAATAGTCCCCCATATAGTCCACGTTACGAATAAGAGGCTATGCTAAAAGGCCCGGCACCCACTTTAAAAACCAACTCCAAACAAATAGAAACCAGTTTGAAATTTTCAGTGTGCATGTCCTACACCTTTAATAGTTGTGTAGAAGAATTTCAGAGAATTTCCTGAAATTCCCCATTAAAGGTGCAGAAGGCCTGTCCTCCCATTTCATCTGGCTACCCAAATAAATCATTTTCTGCCTCTTTGCTCTTTCTCAAGGCAGGTCCAAATGGCAGGCCTATTGTGAGGATTCCTCCTTAACATATGTGAGAGTGGATCCCAATCTGCAATCTTAACGGGTTTACGGGAGATAGAAAACATGGGTGAATCTTCTATTTCTGGACATTTAAGTAGTTCCTTCCAGGGTCCTTGTACCATAACACCACTCTAGATCATAGCCATTTTGGGTCCATTAGACCCAAATGAGAGCCCTTGTATAAAAATATGAAAAGGTACAATCTCTATGGAGTCTGGAGTTTCCATGATACTGCTGCCCCCGGAACTGGGGCACACATCCAGCTTTAAAGAGGACGGCCCTCTGTGTGATGGGCTGCCTGGTCTAAGTCTAGCTTAAAGAGTAGGACTTCAAGAAGAGAGAGCAGGAAGGGCCTGGACATGACCCATCAATAGCACCAGAAAACAGAGCAGGCACATGGGCCACTACAGTGAACTGCACTGTATTACAATTTAAATGACAACAATTGCTTCTAAATTTATATGCAAATAAATTAGTATGCACACATTTTATGAAAACCCGTTGTTTCTTTCATCCTCACTTTCTCTCCTTTTGTGACACTTTCCTGTTTTGGGGCAATCCTTAAGCAGCCTTCCTAGCAAGGAAGCAAGGATTTGCTAGCAAGGATTTGACTTGTGTCTATAACTCTGTGAGATGCCATGCTTGCTGCTGACACAGTGTAAGTATTATTAATAGCATTTCTGTTCTCTGTTAAATTCAACGGAGCTTCCTTCCATCTGAGTGCCATGGCACGGCTATGACCTTTTATGCCTCTGTATGTCTGTGGGAATTCATCCTCAATCTCCGAGAGCAGGCCAGGATTTCAAAACACATTATGAATATGCTGCTGCAGTAAAAAGTCTGAACAAAGTAACACAACACGATGGCCAATAACAATGGCACTAAACACTATCTATAGACTAATACAAATGATCAGAAATTGCAACCAAAGTCTCTAAATCTAAATAATTCAAAAGTTTGATATATACAGTAAAAAGTCTAGCAGGAGGAACATTCTCTTCTTATAATCTTAATCCCAAAATCAGGCCAGTGCAATGACTGAATGCATTTGAGAGCTGATTATTTTCCTCCCCATTAACAGTTAAAACATTTGTGCCCATGACACATTTCTTAAGATTGGGCTAGGTTTTTGTTTTTTTAAAAAAAGGAATATTCAAAATGTCAGTAAATCTTATATTGACACACAACTCTTTTTGCCAAGACTGGCAATTTTGTAAGAATGGACATTTCACTTATTGCCATTCAGTTAGGTGAAAGCATGGCCTCTGAGCCTCATGGGCTGTCATTGGAACGGATATAATGTGTGATGAATACATGCAAACAACACTTAGCCAGTAGGAAGTATAAAGGGGAAGGCTTTTCTTCATCTGAAGGTGCTACTGCCTGGGAAACAACAAAGATAAGCTTCACTGTGAATACGGCTGACATGGAGAACTAGATGACATTGGACTCCATATCCCATCATCCCCAGCCAGCATGGGCAGTGCTTAGGGATGATGGGAGTAGTAGTCCAACAATATCTGGAGCAGGAAGAGCTAACATGGAGCCCTTCAGAGCCTCCTTATCATTGGGCCATGCTGACTGGGGTAATGGGAGTTGGAGTCCCCTGATAGCCAACCCTGATCTGGAGGGTCAATAGCATCCCTGCTCTAGTGGATTAATCAGTACTTGTTGACCAGTTCAGAACCAAAGCTTAGACTCAACCAGTGTTAATTTTGTAAGAATCTTAGCACTCCTGGGAGCGTTCAGCTTGAAAATATATGGATTCCATGCAGACAAATGCACAACAAAGAGCATGACCCACATAGTTGTAGGGGATGCGCCATGCAACTTTTGCAGACAGGTTTGAAATCTTGAACTCTGTCCCTACCCCTTCCCTTCCCTGGCATCCCAAAATGCACATTTCAGTTGTTCAGAATATCTCTAGACCAGGTCATTGTTAAAGAGCATCTGTTTCTGCTCTGTTGTTAGGGCAGAGCAGTTTCCCCAAACGGAACTAGCTACAAAATAGCTTTTAGTCTTGCAAACAGATATTCTGTAAGGAGGGATGGGAAATCCACCTAAGTGCATATTTATCACCCAGACTCCGTACTATTAACTTGCATGCATTATGCTTAAAGGCGCATTAGAGATTGTCTCTGCACACAGTCATGAAACACTGGAAGTGGGGGAAGGAGACAATTGATTCCATACTCAGAAACACTTCTGAAGCTAGTGACTCAAGGAGTCTGCCTCCTCCTAATTCTGATTTCCACAGTGCCCCTAAACTCCAAAGTGCTGAGTGAGTGGATGTGGTTGCTTTGGCTTGAGATCCTTAAACTGATACCACTCCGCTCTCGCTTAATCTGCCACCTGCTGTAATTGACACACAGGTGGACCTTGCCCCCCTTTTATCATTATAAAAAGGCACATTTCTTTAAAAACTAGTGAAGTAGCTGGCCAGGATCTTGGAAAAACTTAACATGATGGAGACAAAGCTTTTAAATATATTTGGTACTTCCAGCACCACATATAAACCAAGGTGTGACTTTCAAGGAAGAAACCTTATTTTTGTTGTTGTTGACTGAGGCTTCTTGAGACTTGCAAACATCAACTGTTTTCTGGTGGGTTTCTTGGTTGTATCTCAGTGCAGGCTGTTTGGGGCCGAATGAATGCCCAGTGCTTTAGAATCACTTATCAAATTCCTTCACCGGCTTCCTTTGTGACTAAGCCTAAGTGTGTATAACTGAAATAACCCACATTCTTTCCCTGTTTACTCCTGCCTCTCCTCCTCTCACCCTTCATCTCCTGGCTCTCTGATGGCGAATGGTAGATTCAAAGCAAACAAAAGCAAGTGCTTCTCTGCACACAGTTAAACCTTGGGATTCGCTACCAAGAGATGCAGTGATGGTCGCTAACCTGGATGGCTTTGAAAGGAAGTTAGACAAATTCATGGAGGATGAGGCTATCAATAGGTACTAGTCGTGGTGGCTATATATTACCTCTAGCATCTGAATACCAGTTGCTGGGGAACATGAGCTGGGACTGTGCTATTGTGCTCATGATCTGCTTCTGAGCTTCCCATCAGCATCTGGTGGGTCACTGTGGGAACAGCACACCAGACAAGATAGGCTTTTGGTCCAATTCATCAGGGCTTTTGAACCACAGACTTCTTGTTAGCCCTTGAGACAGGGACTTGTACTCTTCTATGCTGTAAAATGGCATGTGCATTATGTATTTTTTATTTTTATATCCCATTGTTCCTCCCAAAGAAGTCCAGGGCAGCACTGATGATGCAATATATATATATATATATATATATATATATATATGCAGGTTTTGGTGTCCTCGGGTGTCTTCCCGTGTAAAAGTTGGGGTGTCTAGGCGACGTTTCGACGAGGTCTCACTCGTCATCTTCAGGCTGGTGCTTTCGGCTTCTTGTTACTGGAACAGAGCGGGATCTCAATGTTTGAGTTCCTATAAATACTGTAGAGGGGGTGTGGTGTCTAGCCTCCAATGTTCTGGGCAGAGAGGAAGTTCCCAGGCTAGTGTGCCTTTTCTTCTTTTGTTCCTTAATTACTTGAGAGATACCTTGAGTGATTTCTTGAGTGATATCCTGAGTACCACTTAGGTGGGTCATTAGGTGTGGATTAGTTGCTAAAGTCTTTGTGTCTTGACCTCTTGAACTTTGTGAAGAGTTTTCCTGAGAAGATGGCTGTATTGCACTTAGTTGTGCTTTGGCTTGGCTTCGTGTATAGGGGCGAGCTGTGGTTTTGTGGCTTGTGTCAGCCATATCTGTGTAGGGATTGCAGGGGGGTGCAGCATCCGGAGGTGCCACCATGGATTGGCTACTGGAAGTTCAAGAGGTCAAGACACAAAGACTTTAGCAACTAATCCACACCTAATGACCCACCTAAGTGGTACTCAGGATATCACTCAAGAAATCACTCAAGGTATCTCTCAAGTAATTAAGGAACAAAAGAAGAAAAGGCACACTAGCCTGGGAACTTCCTCTCTGCCCAGAACATTGGAGGCTAGACACCACACCCCCTCTACAGTATTTATAGGAACTCAAACATTGAGATCCCGCTCTGTTCCAGTAACAAGAAGCCGAAAGCACCAGCCTGAAGATGACGAGTGAGACCTCGTCGAAACGTCGCCTAGACACCCCAACTTTTACACGGGAAGACACCCGAGGACACCAAAACCTGCATTCCTGTACCCGTGAAAATCTACGAAAGCATATATATATATATATATATATATATATAAACAGACAAAGAAGAATAGCGCCGAAAATGTTTTGGATGGATTTCATTTTCTTCCCAGCTTCTAGGCAGGTAGGTTTCACAAAACTTACGGCACTGTCAGAAACGCAATTCTGACTTCGGCTGAACTGCTTAGCAAAATGTAAAGTGTCCTTGAAGGGCCAGTTGCTGTTCCTTAACGACACTCACTCCAGATTAGTCTTGCTAGTACCAAGAAGCTGACATTTTGAGAGAATTGATTTTGGGGCTTATAGCCTGTGTCATTTTTTATTTATTACAGCCAAACTACCTAAGGCTATGCCATTATCCTGATGTATATAACAAGAGGTGCTGCCAGATGCAAAGCTATCAAGTGCATGTTTTATTTATCTGCAAATAGTGTGCTTCTCTAAAAGGCAGCTTGGGCATCCTTTTGATCCTTGCTGTGACATATTTACATGTCCTACCTGTGTGCGCGGAAGCATCTGCATTTATATGGTGCTCTAGACTAGAGAGCATTGATCCTTTGCACCTCCTATTCTTTAACCTGCAGAAGCCCTGCTTGGGTTCAAAAGTGCTACTTCAGCTTTATACCGCGGAATGCAATCTTAAAATCAAAGAGCTCTCAGGTTCACAATGCAACAGCCTGCTCCCGACTCTTTTGAATTGGATGGCACATGAGCCCCTGCTATGACAGGCTTGTTAGTCGATGCCCCCTCGTGCTTTGTCTTTTTGCTGTGCTAGAATAACACAGCTGCTCCTTGGGACCTCATATCAAAGGACCTTTGAGTTCTTCCCTCTTAACAAGATCAATCTAGGTGATACCTTTTTAATTAAATAGGGAGCAGTTCCAAATGGTGGACTGTTCCCAATGCTAGTCCTCCTCATTCAATTAATGGACTGAAATTTGCCATCACGCTGGATAAAACCCTTAATAAAACCCCCACTTCTTAGCCACTACACATATTTCCCTGGGATAGCTACAGAGGCCTGTGGTTATAGCTCTACCAGTGGTGAAATCCACGTGGAATTGAAAGCTGTATGCACACCATAATTTAAAGCACATTATTCCCCTCCCTAGGAATCCTGGGAACTGCAGTTTCCCCCTCACGGAGCTAAAATTCCCAGCACCCTTAAGAAACCAGCTCCTGAAATTCTTTAGGGGAAGTCATGTGCTTTAAATGTACGGTGTGTGCATTCCAAAGTGTGGAACCTGTGGCCCTGAAGATGTTTCTGAGTTATAATTGCCATCATCCTTGACCATTGGGCCATACTGACTGGGGCTGATAGGAGCTGGTTTTCAACAACAACTGGAGGCCCACAGATTCCCCATGCCTGTTTTATAGTGTGTCCATTCAGCAAAGTTGGCTGTTACAGAGCTAAATGGTAACGGCTGCCTTTGTTTGTTTTTTTAAATATATCTTGTTCTTTTAAGAACAATCTGGCATGAAGAAATCCACCAAGTTAATGTGCTGAGGAAAAGCATCTCCGTGTAAATTTCTTATTGATAATTTTAATGTTTTATGTAGACTGCTTTGAGGCTTTTTCTACAATCAAGCAGTATAGAAGCTTTACAAAGTAAACAAATAAAATAAATGCCAGGAAAGCATCTCCTGCCACATGGCTGTGTATCATGCTGCTGTGAAAATAATAGAAGGGCATTACAAAATCTAGTGAGTGTCTTCCCACATGAAGATCAGATCCTTGACACAATTTCACATGCATCCTGCCATAGGTTGACTCAGAAAGAGTGGAAGGAATCTTCTCGTAATAACACTGAACACCACCAGACACCTCTGAGTGGTATTCGACTAGGTCATACTCAGAATAGCCCCACTGCAATCAATAGGTTTAAGTTAATTATAACTCACTTTAAATCCACTGATTTCAGTGGGTCTACACCAGGGGTCAGCAAACTTTTTCAGCAGGGGGCCGGTCCACTGTCCCTCAGACCTTGTGGGGGGCCAGACTATATTTTTTGGGGGGGGGGGGGATGAACAAATTCCTATGCCCCACAAAGTATCCAGAAATACATTTTAAATAAAAGCACACGTTCTACTCATGTAAAAACACCAGGCAGGCCCCACAAATAACACGCTGATTCCCAGACCGCCCACGGGCTGGACTTAGAAGACAACTGGGCCGGATGCGGCTCCTGGGCCTCAGTTTGCCTACTCAGGGTCTACACTATGATCGATGCTACCCCCCCGAATTCCACATACTCCAGGTAGATCCAATTTTTATAGACTGTGTCCACCTTATTCTTAAGCGAGATAGACTTGTTGGATGGTTATGCCCAAGGGATTCCATCTTTCAGGTTTTATAATAATGAATTATTATCACTTTCATGTGCAAGATGGGGGGAGGGGGTGGAAAACTGCAAAAAGACAGCAGGGCATCAAATGGGTCCCATTCTCTGTGCAGCTTCAGAGAGTGAAATAATTGACAGAGAGCCCAGTACTACTCACTCATTTGGAACCGTGCCCCGGAGTTCACATAAAACAAGTACTTTTATTGTGCTTTTCCTCCCCCCCCCTTGAGTTCATTCCCACCCCCACCACTCCCTCCCTGTTGCTCTATTTTCAGAGCAAATAAAATCACAAAGAACGGAGGCCAAAGGAAATTGTTTGCGGTCTGAGGTTAGCAAAATGCCCCCGAAACCATTTGGAAATGAATGCATAAGTTTGCAAATGGGCATATTTTCTGGTGAACACATTTGGCATTCCCCTACGCTGTCCCCAAAACAATGGTGGAGGGGCAGCCTTCGACAGTCGCATCCTACTGGCGCCTGGTTTTATTACCAAACCCTTATGAATGACCCTTTGCCTAAAATTAGCCCAAGCACCGTAGAGTTTTTTGGATACCTCAGGGAAAGGGCACTCTGGAATGAAGGGGCATGCATCTCCTGTGGGAGCAGTGATGTCTGTGGAGTTTTCGCCTGGAGGCCACATTAGCTGGAAGACAGGAGAGAGAGAACATGAAAAGAGCAAGATGTCAAAATGAACGCCAGGTAAACAATAACGGTTGCTGTTCTGAAGCGGCATAAAGCGTGTCTGCTTTCTGCAAGATGTTATTTCCTGCACTTGTGGGATCCCAAAGTATAAAATTTCAATGTAGCAAGTCTGTCTTCTTCCAGAAGCACTCGGCTTCCCATCCCATCCCATCCCATCCCAG
Organism: Podarcis gaigeae; assembly: GCF_964106915.1. Lineage (NCBI taxonomy): Eukaryota > Metazoa > Chordata > Lepidosauria > Squamata > Lacertidae > Podarcis > Podarcis gaigeae. The sequence continues at coordinate 36,618,756 of NC_139685.1, forward strand.
AATTTGCCCAATTTTTCAGAAGTCTCAGACCACTGTAAACTGCAGGATCTTCAGCTGTCTGTGGTTCAGCCAGTACATCGGGTTACATACGCTTCAGGTTACAGACTCTGCTAACCCAGAAATAGTACCTTGGGTTAAGAACTTTGCTTCAGGATGAAAACAGAAATCGTGCTCCAGCGGCACGGCAGCAACAGGAGGCCCCATTAGCTAAAGTGGTGCTGCAGGTTAAGAAAGGACCTCCAGAACGAATTAAGTTCTTAACCCAGGGTACCACTGTACTCTTATGGCACATGTCCTATACATTTCTATTCAGAAGTAAGTCACATGTGAGTTCATAGAATCATACAATTGTAGGGTTGGAAGGGACCCAAGGGTCATCCAGTCCACCCCCTGGAATGCATGAATCCCAGCTAAAGCATCACCTATGTGGATTCTGCACATTTGTTCATGTGAAATCTACACCTGGGCACAAAATAGGAAGTTGTGAGTAGTTCAGCAGGGCTTAAGTTACGGTAAATTGCCATTCTAGGCAAAATGTTCTAGGGAGTAAGGCCTAATGATAACAGTGGGGCTGGCTTCTGAGTCATCATGGATTGTCCTGCATGTTTCCTGGAAATTAATGGAATTTTAAGAAGTGTTTATACTTGGCTGAGTCGTGTTCTTTGATTTTAATGCATGGAACAAAAGTGTTGTGTGCAAGAACTCTTAATATCCACTCAGGGTTTAATTGTTTTTTTCTTTCAAATTTGCAAGCCACCTGCAGAGCTATTTTATATGGAAAATGGGGATTTGGTAAATAGAATAAATAACGGCAGAGGAGACCTGATAAATAACCTTTTTCAAACAAGAAACAAAACCCTTTTGCACCCAGAACAAAACAGGGGCTAATAGTACTTATGGAGTTCTCTGAAAAAGGCACACCACTTTCATTGACTATGTAAATATTTTTTTATTTCATAAAATTTACAAATGGATTGATTGGGGGGAAAAGAAACCCTCAAAGCAGTTTATAAAAGAGACCATGTTTAGGGTCCCTCCAGACATCTCATTTATTGCACATTCATGGCCATTTGTGCTCACAATGCTCCTGAGGCAGTTATATGTGATTCGACCTTCATACTGCTTTATTTCTAATCAGAACCTATCCCATAACTTCCTACTGAACTCCTACAACTTGTTATAGCATCCTGGTTTATTTTTATTCCACTTTTGTTGACAGCAGTAATGTGGCAGCACTGTGGAAGCACTGCAGAACAAACTCAAGCAGAATAAATCCACCACTCATTATTGAGTCGAGAACATGTTGCAGAAAACGACTGCAATAAAACGCCAGTGGTGGGAGAGATATTCAGAGTAGCACCATCCTAATCAGCCAAAGAGCCTTTCCACTGAGCAACACCACTGAGCCTTTCAGTGCTGGAAAAGTGGGGGAATAAAGTTCCCAGACCAGTGTAGTGACTAAAAGCCTAGTTTTGGATGTGGGAAATGCTCAAAGCTCAGTTTTGATGCTTAGTGGGTGGTCTCAGCAAGCCACTATTTTCCGAGAGTCGGGAAGCTAAAATGTTCTTCTGTGTTCCTTAAAGTCAAAATGACAAATGCAATAGTCTTCTCAAAAGCCTCTGGAATGGTAAGGTGGATAGACAATTGCTCTGTGAGCACATCTTCCGTATTCTTACTGTAGGCCTCCACCTGTTTATGCAAACCCAGGTATATGCAAAATGATCTGAGAAAGCATACTAAGTATTGTAGATCCTTTTCTGCCTGCCGCTCAGTTAAGAGAACTGCTTTGCAGGGTGGAAAACTCAGGTGACTTCAGGGCAACTCACTCCCTTAGGGAATATTTTCTGAATTCACCATAGAGGAAGTCTGCCTCTTCATCTGTGCACCAAAAGGTGGATCACAACTCTGGCTACTTGTTGTATGCTCTCAGTTCCATTCTTGTTTCATTTTGGCTTTCTCCACCAGAGAGGACTGGGAATGTACATTCCCGCCAGCTAGTACTCAAGCAATGCTCTTTTTGCCTAAGGCTTCCGTCTACTCCAAGCTAATTGCTCCAGAGAGTTGTATCAGTCAAGCAAAGGAGACTACCGCAGAGTGTATGGTCTGGGAGCTGTCAGCTTTACTTAGAAAAGTGAATCTGCCTTCTGAAAAGTGGGGAGTGGTGGGGAGGGCAATTATGCAAATATCTTACTCCTCTGGAGAATCAGTATATGAGATGATGTGATTTCACCCATCTTTCTGCTCAATGCTCTGTTAAAAATTGTTGAAAGCTGTAGAGATCTGGGAGGCTGTCAAATGAGGCAGGAGGTTATAAAAAAGAAGAAGCAAAGTCTGACCTCCCCTTGCCTGATGAAGGTAGTCAAATAACTAATAAATCATCATAGGAATCCATAAAGCAGCAGTCCGGGCAGATATTAGCCAGATATTATAGGGAATGGAAAACAGTGAAATAATTGCACACACGTAGGAGAAGAGTCACAAATATTTGCACAGGGACATAAGCTGCATAACACAAGCTGCCCTCTTCAGATGTTTACTCATAGGGTTACAGCACATAGAGATGAATTAACCCATCTACATTTACAGTTTGCACTTCTTTCACGACTTTATTGTGGTAAAATCTTCCTACCAGGCTAGTTAAATGCAGCATTTAAATGTAACAGCTTGCACAAGCCCTGAAGGAGCTGATGTGATCATGAATTCTTTATTTGCCATCTTCTCGTGCGCACGAAAAGAAATGGCTTTGCACTGAAATCTCAAAGTGGCATGTCGTAGGCGCAGCATCTCTTAAGGAAGCAATTCTCTCTTTTTAAAAGAGAGTTACGGCTGCAAAGATAATACTATGGGAAGCGAACAGCTTTTTAAAAAAAAAAAAGGAAAAGAAAGCCTGGCTTCAAAACGTGGCTGCCCCAGAAATCCCCATACACACCCTGGAGATAAGAGATGTACAGAAAGACAGCTGAGACGGGGAAACGGAGTCAGATAACAGGGTTCCTTACCTGGCCTCTGTCCGTCGATCAGGAGCACCCCAGCCAGGAGCAAAAACCAGGTCAAAAGGAGCTGCTGGAATCTCATTTTGGCAGACCGGATCCGATAGTATTTGTAACACTTGCAGCCAATTCGCAGACACCCTCCCGGAAATGTGTCTGCAGTATCTGTGGCTCAGCTCACATTCTAATGGGAAGCTTTCGAAATGAGCTCCCAGCTGCCTTTTTCAGCAAGGTTAATGATCATACACAAGGCAAGGTTACTGGTTCTGCACTGTGGTCAGTGCCTCCCTCTGTTTCCCTCTTTTTTTTTTTTGTCACTCCCACTTATTTTCCATAAGCAAACAACAGGAATAAAAGCCCCTGTAAACTGCAGCTTCTGTAAACGTCCGTGAAAGAAGCAGCCCTACGAACAATGGTCCAACAACTTCCCTTTCGATTCATTCCAAGGCAAGGCTAAATATGCAAAGCGAGCTCTAGCCTTCCTCCTCCTATTTGCAACTGTTTATGCTTTGCTGCGTTTGCCCATGTTGGTCCCACAAGCGAAAAGCCAGGGAAGGGACAGGAAGTCTTTCCTTTTGTCCACCTCTGAAAAGGCATCCTCAAGAGGACCAAAAAGCATTGTGGGCCCCTCTTCTGGAGCCCCCCCGCCCCCCACCGCAAATCTTTATCCCTTATCAACTAGCTGCAAAGTAGCATCTATTCAAAGTGAAAATGTAAGCTGTTAAATGTAATGCACCCCTTCTGTAGGGGCAAGTATTTTTCTTTCATTCAGGAACTGGGATTTCTGGGCTTGCCTACATGGTCCTTTAAGACTGTTTAAATGGGTACTGACTGCAGGATTGTCTGAAAAGTTGTTATTGTTGTTGTTGTTGTTGTTTAGTCGTTTAGTCGTGTCCGACTCTTGGTGACCCCATGGACCAGAGCACGCCAGGCACTCCTGTCTTTCACTGTTTCCCAAATTTGAAAGGCTGGGCTGGATGAATCCCAAACTGGAATTAAGAGTGCCGGAAGAAATATCAACAACCTCAGATATGTCTGAAAAGTAAAGGTAAAGGGACCCCTAACCATTAGGTCCAGTCATGACCAACTCTGGGGTTGTGGTGCTCATCTTGCTTTATTGGCCAAGGGAGCCGGCGTACAGCTTCCGGGTCATGTGGCCAGCATGCCTAAGCCGCTTCTGGCGAACCAGAGCAGTGCACGGAAACGCCGTTTACCTTCTCGCCAGAGCGGTACCTATTTATCTACTTGCACTTTGACGTGCTTTCGAACTGCTAAGTTGGCAGGAGCTGGGACAGAACAACAGGAGCTTACCTCATTGTGGGGATTCGAACCACTGACCTTCTGATCAGCAAGTTCTAGGCTCTGTGGTTTAACCCACAGCGCCACCCGCGTCTGAAAAGTACATCCCACTAAAAGCAAGCGGACGCTCCTATCCCCACTCCTTACCAAGTCATAGTTTGCATTTCGGCACAGATCCCAGACTGAGTACCATCACCAAAACGTGCCACCTGCATCATGCCACCACTTTTAATGCTTGCAATGTAGATGTAGAGAGGTGTCCAATACAACATCTTCTGTGATGTCATGGGATCACTTTCAATTGATGCCTCTTGATGATGTTGACAACGTACTTGCAACACTGTAATAATAATAATAATAATAATAATAATAATAATAATAATAATAATAATAAATTATTTGTACCCTGCCCATCTGGCTGGGTTTCCCCAGCCACTCTGGGCGGCTTCCAACAAAGATTAAAAATACATCAAAATGTCACACGTTAAAAACTTCCCCGAACAGGGCTGCCTTCAGATGTCTTCTAAATGTCAGGTAGTTGTTCTTCTCTTTGACATCTGGTGCGAGGGTGTTCCAATGGGTGGGTGCCACCACCGAGAAGGCCCTCTGCCTGGTTCCCTGTAGCTTTGCTTCTCACAGTGAGGGAACCGCCAGAAGGCCCTCGGCACTGGACCTCAGTGTCTGGGCAGAACAATGGGGGTGGAGACGCTCCTTCAGGTATATTGTATCCAATATGTTTTCCCTTGGGCCCATCTTGGCTTATTAAAGCTAAGGGGGCATCAGTGGGTTGGACCAGGGTTGGGAGCAGGCTCATGTCAACCAGCTCAAATGACCTCAGGGGCTACAATTGCCTTTTACCAGCTTAGGGTGGTTAAGAGACCTACAGCTATTTTTGGACCAGGATAGCCTGACAACTGTCATACATGCATGAGTAACCTTCATACTGGATAACTATAACATGTTCTATGTGGGCTGCTGCCCCTAATGTTAGCCTGGAAGCTGCAGCTAGTGCTAAATGCTCCTGTTCAGCTATTCACTGGGGCTGACCATCACCACCACCATGCCAGACTGCTGTTGGAAGAATTGCACTTGCTAAATTCAAGGTGCTGGTACTCATGTACCCTATGCAGTTTGGAACCAGGCTACCTTAAAAACCATTGTGATTTTTTATTGTGATAGCATTGGGGCAACATTGTACAACAACTAACAAAGCAGAATAAATTCATCACTATCATTGTATCAAGATTTGTAGAATACACCCACAATTTAAAAACAACAACAACAGTGGAGAGTTCCTAGATGAGAAAGTACGTGCTTGAGATCTACGGCAATCCTGAGCCATTGGTCTCAGGATCTCTTTGCAGCTGCTATAAAACTGGCTGACTGTTGCTAGAAATTTGTAAACCAAAAACACAAGGAGAGCCAAGTGGAGAAACAATGGCTGATTGCCAGATTAAATTTCAGGTTTCTCTTTGAAAGACGTGTTGCAATCTATTTAGAACGGTTTTGCTGAAGCAGCCAGTCTTTCAGCATAACCTAATATAACCTGCAGATGTTCCCTTTCAGAGGTGCTGTGCCTCTAACAGCTTTATGGCAGCCAGATAGTAAAAAAACAAACAAAAAACTGGAGTATTGCCAACCTGGGACAAGGTGCACTTGTTGAGTTTGCTTCATGTCACATTATTGGCCATTAGAGAGGAAAGGCAAGAAGAGGTGGTGGCTGCATTTTAGAGTGAGAGCAATCTTGTGCACAGGTGCATCACATCATTAGTTGTGGAAACTGGCTTCCATCTCAGTCATACAATTACCCTTGTCTGGCTTCCCTCTTAGAAAAAGGACCATTATAGCTTTGCAATTTCATTTGCATACCTTCGGGTTGATCAGGGGAGGACTGCCTGCGTTCCTTAGCCATCTTTCTGATGACCCTACAGCCACTGCATTAATTTAGCTGAGAGGCAGCTGACCATGATAGGAAGATCAGCCTGCTTTGCATGTAACGCTAAATAATAATTTAGCGTTACATGCATGAATGTGGGGCTCATGGGCTTGCCCCTGCCTTCTCTTCTTCTGGTAAAAAAGGTAAAGGTAAAGGAACCCTGGATGGTTAAGTCCAGTCAAAGGAGACTATGGGGTTGAGGCACTCATCTCGCTTTCAGGTCAAGGGAGCTGGTGTTTGTTCACAGACAGCTTTCTGGGTCATGTAGCCAGCATGACTCAAACCACTTCTGGCGCAACGGAACACAGTGACAGAAACCAGAGTGCACGGAAATGCCATTTACCTTCCCACTGCAGCAATACCTATTTATCTACTTGCACTGGTGTGCTTTAGAACAGCAGGTTGGCAGGAGCTGGGATAGAGCAATGGGAGCTCACCCTGTCATGGGGATTCGAACCACCGACCTTCTGATTGGCAAGCCCAAGAAGCTCAGTGGTTTAGACCACAGTGCCAGCTGCATCCCTTCTTCTTCTGGTACAGCTGTCAGATCAGAATCTTTCACTTTTTAACTAACTGTGGTTACTTGCTACCTATGTTTGAACCAGGAACTGTGTTTAACCAGGAATTGTTGTTCAGTTTAGAAGTAGAGGATCTGAATCATAGAACTGCAGACTTGGAAGGGACTGTGGGGGTCATCTAGAGCACCCCCTGGAATGCAGGAAACTTTTGCCCAACACAGGACTTGAACCCACAACACTGAGATTACGAGTATCGGGCTCTACCAACTGTGGACATCCAGATGTCATTGGACTCCCCTCACGCTTGGTCAATATGGCCAGTGTTCAAGGATGAAGGGAATTGTAGTCCAGAAACATCTGCAGGGCCTGATCCCTGGTTTAGTCAGTGATACAAAGCAAAGACCATTCACCAAAGTTTGAAGGGCTGGTTTTTTTTTTTTAAAAAAAAATCAGTTATATAAACTTTTAAAATCACAAACTAAAGAACCAACAACTACGAGCATATGCAAAAAGGGTAGGGAGAAAAGAAAGTGTCTGGTCAAATAGGATCCTTGCACTTGCAAGCATTGCAAAGTCAATATTTCAATACATTTATTCATTGGCTCTCCATTATCAAGTTGATTTTCTGCTGTAGGTCAGTTTTGATAAAACAACAGTATTCCATATTCTACTATACAATGTGGAAATCTATGGATCAACTATTTTCTTCCAGCTAGCTGCTATGCACATTTTGATGCCAGCAATTTCAAGGCCACTTTCATTAACCAATATAATAATTATACTATTTTCGGATTTTGTGGTATTAGCCAGTCATCTCATGAATCAAATTTACAACATTAGTCAAAATAGACTGCATTACCCCAAATATGCAGGAAATCTGCATGGACACCCTCACCTTGCCAACAAGAGTTGTCCACCAAGTTATAAATCTGACTTCACTCGCAAAGGAGTTAGATACCACTGAGACTATTTTAAAAAGCTTTTTTTAAAAAGGTCAATGGACACCCATTTAGTCCACATATACCTCCATACACAGCCCCATTACTTGAGTTGGACCTCTTGCCTCAAATCTATTGCTCATTTTTCATAAAAGTACAATACCTCTCTCTCTCCCCCCCCTCTCTCAGCTGTTCTATAATAAAGCATGAAACTGGCTTATAAGGGCTTTGTTTTTTATTGGGGTTAATGTTCTATCTAGTCTCCCATTCTGTTACAATTCTAAATGACCTCTAGGTTGGTAGTCATGACTGCCTCCTGTGGGAGTGAGTTCCACAGTTTAACTATGCATTGCATGAAGAACTGCTCTCTTTTATCCATCATGAATCTTCCAACACTCAGCTTTATTGGCCCTCCATGAGTTCTAGTGTTATTAGAAAGGGAGAATAGCTTTTCTCTCTTCACTTTCATCATGCCATGCATTATTTTATAAACTTCTATCATGTCACCTCTTACACTGGTACCTCGGGTTAAGTACTTAATTCGTTCCGGAGGTCCGTTCTTAACCTGAAACTGGTCTTAACCTGAAGCACCACTTCGGCTAATGGGGCCTCCTGCTGCCACCGTGCCACTGCTGCGCGATTTCTGTTCTCATCCTGAAGCAAAGTTCTTAACACGAGGTAATATTTCTGAGTTAGTGGAGTCTGTAACCTGAAGCGTATGCAACCTGAAGTGTCTGTAACCCAAGGTACCACTGTACTTGCCTTTTCTCTAAACTAAAAAGTACCATACCTAGCAATCTTTCTTCATAGATGAGTCGTTTCATCCCCTTGATAATTTTGGTGGCCCTTTTCTGAACTGTGTCCAACTCCTTTTTGAAGTGAGGCGACCAAAACTTTATTCCAAATTTTACAAAGCGGTATATATTGTGTTCCCCCTAGTCCCTGCCCCCATTAGTTCAAAATGCCTTTACATGTGCTCACAACAAGCACATTAACACACACTTTCTTTCCTGGCTGTATAACTTCCAGTTCTAGCAACTGACCAAGAAGATAAAACTCTTGGCACACTTGTAAAATTTGGGCCATTGATTTTAGTAGAACAAGGACCAGACCCGTTTAACTACAGATGCGATTCATAAGGAACAGGAGCACATTGCCCTGCTCTCTCCTTCACTCCTGAAACACAAAACCCTCTCTATGTTGTAGGATGTGCTTGTGCATGCCAGTGTTCTTCATGACTCCAAGTCTTTGTTTTCTGTCTAAAGAGGAAGACAAGTGGGGTTTGCAAATGCAAGTGAAATGGTTGTGTATTGCTCCAAATTATTATAAAGCAACACTATTATCTACAAAATCAAGTTTGCATATTGAGCCGAATATGAAGGGTGTCTATTAGGGTCAAAATATCTACATTTGTAAAAGTCAGTCTTAAGCATCCACTTTTTTCTGAATTCTAGAAACAATTGCAACTCTTGGCTTAAGGTGTCAAATACATTTTGCATATGAATCTTCCCTCCAGGTTTTTTCCGAAGTACCCGATAGCTTGCTCAATTGAGCTTTGCCTTCTGTGAAAAAGTCTCCAGCTCCTGCTTCCTTAGACCTACTGCCGAGTTTCTTTGCTAGACTTTTCTTCCTCTTTCTCAGAAGGACCTTCTAATATAGCCATCACAGGTGAAAAAAGTAAAACAGCAGTGAGTTATTACCGTTTCAATTGCTTCTAAACCTTTGTGGAAAACTTTGAGGTGGATTATTCACTAGATGTGACTGTGAAGATCTGAGTTACTCCTTTCCCAATCTCTGGAACTCCCTGCCTATTGAAATTAGGTAGTCAGCCTTGTTAAACTGTTTTAGAAGCCTGCTGAAAACTTTTTTTTTTAAGTAAGTACTTTTACTGATTTTATCTGTGTTGTAAAGATAATTATGTTAAGTATATATCTTCTTTTTTAATGTTTTTGTGGATTTTAGCTATGTTTTATCTACAGTTCTCTTATGGACACCACTTAGAGACCTCTTTGATTAAGTGGTTAATGAATCTTCTTAAATAAATCAATAAATGCATATGCATGGAAATACCATTTAACATTACTAGATAGTATTAATACAGTATAGCACTGTATACCAAGCATTGCACATGAATTATTTCCTTTTGATCCTGAAGACAACCCAAGCAGGTTTGGCATTATTAACCTTGTATTGGTTGAACAGAGACGGGCTTCTCTGTCTCCATCCAGCACTATAACTACTCTACAGCACTGGCTCATGGCAGATGTGTTTCCTGAACGCGTGTTCTCAGATTAAAACCCATCGCTCCATATAGAATGGGTTCATTGCATTGCAAACAAGGAAATAAACAAAATGCTAAAAAGTTGAGTTAAACCCAAGACCAACAACATTGCACTCCAGTCAGCAATTGGGTTTGCAATATGGTTTCACACTCTTCTTGGACTTGACTGCTAACTATGTACTGATTCCAATACTCACTTTGTTTGTAAAAGGGGGAGGAATCCAGCCTTAATAAAAAGCATATTGCAGAAGTAACTAAATAGTTGTGGAAAGAGGCAATAAACAAATGGCAAAGTAAGAAAAAGAGAGAGGGGAAAAATCAGTGTACAGTAAGACTTTGTGATTTTGTTCCATTATTTTTATTTTTTTACAATTCACACCAAAAGGATTTCTAAGATGGGCTGGTCTGCCAGAGTGGGTACAATCCACTTTTTAAACCATACTGTGCTGGGGGTGAGTCAAAAGTGAAGTGGAAACAACAGGGGATTTCTGGAATTAAAAACCAATTGCAGAAAGCCCTTTGTGTGATCGCCTATTATGGAAATATGTATTTTGGCAGTTTTTTTTAAAGCTGAAGTAGCTCTTATGCCCTTGAGCCTTTCCAGCTGGCACCGTAGTACAACCTAAGACAATTACCTTGGTGAAATATGAGCTGAGAAAATACTATAAAGGCTCCTGTCTTGCTTCAAAACCTCGCCAGATCTGATTAGGTTTCTCCCCCACCACAACATGACCAAAGGAATTTGTGGTTTTCAAGTGGGATGATGGCAGATCCTCACTTGGAGAGGCACAACTGCCTTCACCCTTCCTCTGTTCTCATTGACCAGCTTCTACATGCAAACAACCACTTGGAAACAAACCACACAGAGCGGAGAGGTTGTTTCCCATGGCAAGACTTTTTGTGGGAGTTTCCCAGGAGGGAAACTGGTTTTTTACAATACATATGCAAACTTGGGGGAGGGGAAGAGTAGGCTTCCAGTGGTATGGATCAGTTAATGCCCTGCACTGCAAGGTGTAAGACAGGTGAGCTTGGTTTGGGGACTAAATTAGGATTCCTAACTAGCTCAATGTATACCAAAAGTATACATTTTCTACAAAAGAAACACACTACCTTTGATTCCTTTTGGCGTCTGCTCCATGAGGAACAGTTCCTGTGAGGTTGTCATGAACTGTCAGGACAACGGGGAGGAGGAAGAGGATCCCGGCGGGAGATCTAGCTGGGACTGGGACACACTGGGGCAAGCAGGGGCTAGGGAAGGAATGGTTGGTGTAGGAAGTACTCGCAGGATGGCGAGGGGGTGGGGGTCAGTGCACAAGAGCCAGAGCCGTAGGACTCATGACCAGATTCAGAGTGGGCCCTGTCCTCATGAACAGGGCTCTGAGATGTAGAGAGCAGCGGGAGTTGTGCTCTAGGAGGCTGGAGACAGGCAAGGACCTACAGCCCAGCTCCCTAGTTGGCCAGGTGTGGCTCGCTAGCTCTGGGAGGAGCTGTATGATTTCTCCAGCTGGAGTAGTCTTGGAAGAGGTGATGGCTAGGTCACCTGCCTCATCAAGCCCAGCTGCTGCAATCAGCAGGCAAGGCAGAAAAGGGCAGCAGAGCTGAGCTGCTGTGTCTGCTCATCTGCCCACGCTGATGGACTTTGGCTTCAGTGCGCCTGAACCCCTATGGGACTATGTTTCAGGTTTGACTCTGGACTATATCCTGACTTCTAACTTGGCTTACTTGGAGTGACCTTGGACTGTGTTTCCTGGACTTTGCTTGTGTGGATTGACCCTTAGACATTGAACATTGGACTTGGCATACTGGGTTGTTGCCAGGTAGGCCAAGGGTTCAGGCCAAGGGTTCTGCTTCAAGAAACCTCTCACACCACTGAGTCTATGGACACATATTTTGAATGGGTCAGGAGACACAGTGTTAACATGCCCCTTCCTACACAACCACTTACCCAGGTAGGTGTTGTCTACGTATCTTGCCTACCCAGTGCTGTGATTGATAATGGCCCCCTCACCCCCTTATTAATCACCCCTGTATCTAATTTCTCTAGTATAGCCTTGCCCAACCTGGTGCCATCCAGATGTTTCATAGCACAAACCCCACCATCCCTATCCATTGGTCATGCTGGCCAGGTGTACTTCAAAACATCTGGAGGGCACCGGGTTGGAGAAGCATGTAAAAAGGCTGAACTGGAGCTACCAGCAGTGCCTCAAATATTTTCATTGATCTTGGCAGGTTTGTTATGATAAAGTTGGGGGACACCTTTTGTCTCCCTGGATAACAGTGCAGCTGGTTTTTTGTTTGTAGTTGGTTCTGGCATGTTCTGTATGTTCCATATTTGTATATCCAATGCTCTCTTTTTGGATGTTTTGAATGTTGGCTGTAAGCTGCTTTGGGCACAGCTTTGGCATATAAGTAAAAATTATCTTATTTATTATTTGTGGGAATTAGAGCTATTTGAAAAGAGGATGGGGTCCAATGGCATGATGTGTGCAATTGCCCCTCTCCTGCTCATAAGAGCCAACTCCTAGGGGTCAAGGTCCCTTCAGCTTCCCCCAATAAAATTGTGGTGGAGCCCCCCCCCTAGGTTGATGGGCAGTGCCATTCAAATGGTGTGCATGCACCACATCATGTGACTGATTACACAGGGCAGAGCTTACTTGCCCCCCCCAATATTTTATTCAGGTTGGTACCCCTGCTCCTGCTCTACCCCTCAATCGATGTTGTGTTGATCATGGAGCCAGCCAGCCAAGGTGGGTGCCTTTTTGTTCCAATTCAAAAATGGTTGTCCTTGGAGTGCCAGCATGACCTCCACTGACTCAAATGGTCCTTGGCTTTATTGCTAAATAACAGCATGTGTTAATGCATGCAAATATATGCAGTTAATGTTCCTTCTCCAGAATGTTTAAAGGCCCATTGTGATAAAACGTCTGCTTGCATTATGAATTAAATTTTATTTTATTAAGTACTTTGCTTTTAAAATCATTAAAGATTAGGGAGACCTTGCTTTTTAAAAATTCCAAGCACTGTAAATTTTGCTGATTTTTGTGGCTAAAGTTGTCCAGGCTGTTGACAGCTGACTACAAGAATCTGGCTACACGTTAATCAATAGTGTGATAACGGCTATGTAAGCATTCAGCAACCAGTCCAAATTGTGCTGACATCATAATTTGCTGTCAGCACATAAGAGTTGTGCAAAATTCCCTATTCAGCATTAAGAGGTGGTTAAACCCTCTTTGAGGACACTGTGCTGGCTTACTAGAAGCAAACGATAACTGTGCTTCACTTTAAGTCTCTACTCACTTACAACTATTAACTACTTGAAGTGCAGCTTCTGATGTGACACATTGGCCTGGTTTTCACAACACAGTAGGTCAAATTATGAGTTACTGGGATCACATGAACACCCTGGCTTTTCCCAGGTCCTCCTTACTCCTGCACTATGATGAGCTAAGCAATAGTTTGATCTAGAACAGGAGTCAGCAACCTTTTCCAGCCATGGGCCAGTCCACCGTCCCTCAGACCATGTGGTGGGCCGGACTTTCTCTCTCTATATATATATTTGGGGGGCGGGAATGAACGAAGTCCTATGCCCCACAAATAACCCAGATATGCATTTTAAATAAAGGACACATTCTACTAATGTAAAAACACGCTGATTCCCGGACTGTCCGTGGGCCGGATTGAGAAGACGATTGGGCCGCATCCAGCCCCCCTGGCCTTAGGTTGCCTACCCCTGATCTAGAATGTCAGAGAAACTGGGACTCCTGGTTAAGGCCCTTCTTCAATATGGGTGCAGGGCTGGACCTTCCATGAGGTAGAGGGATGCTTCACCCTGCATGTCCCTGGCAGAGATCGCCAGAGCACCTTCCGGGGAAGAGTAATCCTCATGGAGGGGAGAGTACTCTTGTGTTTAGATCCTGCTGGAGAATTTCCCACAAGTATCTGGGTGGCCACTATGAGAACAGGATGTTGGACTAGATTGGCTGTTGGTTTGATCCAGGAGCTCTTCTTACAACCTTATGCATGTTTGTCCAGAATTCATCCCATTGTGTTCCATGCGGCTTACTCCTAGATAAGAGTGTGCAGAATTATGGTCTGAATGTCATCTGTGGACCTCATAAGATGCATAATGATAATGGAGCTGGGATTATAGCACACATACAGTCGCTTTTGTTACACCATTTGCTTGGTGAAAGTCCTTGGAGCTTTCAGTAATTATAAATGCGTGGTTTTTTACATTCTCATCACAGTTTCTCTGGTTGTTTTCATGTAATTTAGATTGGCAGATGCAACCGCATTGCAGTAGCTTGTAAATTTGTGTGTTGAATTGTAGTCTGTATAAAGAAGGAAAGGAATAACAATGTGGTATTAGAACTTCTGACTCAAATGGCCTCCTTGGAGTGTCTAATTTTGTGGGCTGGGAAGCAGGAAAGCTGTCTTCAGCTGCTCCCGCAGGAATGTTTTCAGAGGGCAGTGGGGTTATTGAAAGCGGGGGATATCAAACCTTGACACTCACTTCTCGGAATATGGCCACCCAGGCACTATGCAAGTGAAAAAAGAAAGAAAATGGCTGGATGGTGATGGGACATTCTGAGACAATGTACAGACCTCATTGCTGACTGCTGTTGGCGATTAGAAAGTTGAATCAGTAACACTGGGAATAAACATATTTCTCCAAGACCCAAGAGCTGGTGTGGTGAGGTGGTTAGAGCGAGGGAGACCTGGGTTCAAATCTCTATTCAGCCATGAAGCTCACTGAGTAACCCTAGAACAGTTGCTGTTTTACAATCTACTCACCTCACAGGGTTGTTATGAGGATAAAATGGGGAGGGAGGGAGCCATGTCAACCCCCTGAGCTCCTTGGAGTAAAGGTAAAATATAAATGTAAGAATAATAAGAATACTTGTGTGTCTGATAAACAACAAACAAGTCTTGGAATACTGGGCTTCCCAATTTGAGTGTCTTTTATTTTCATGGCATTGCTTTCTATTAGGGTTTGCTAAATCTCCAAAATAATAAAAAAGAAGTTTTGGAGGGATTTGAATGGCAGCCCAATTCTATACTTCTTTGAGGTCAATGTTCAGAAGTACAGTGTTGTTAGGAGGAGGTGCTGAAATTTCACAGGTGTATGCATCTATAGGGAGGGACCCATCTTTGAAACATTTAAAATTACTGATTAGTAGTTAACCAAGGGAAGTCGGTCACCTTTGCTGGCACTTTCTCCTAGTCTTTTAGAGAACGTATGGCCCACTTTTCATGGGATGACTCCAAAAGTCCTTTTCCTCCAATGGAAGGATTTTTGGAAGACACTTTCCATTGGAGGAAATTCCTTCCACTGGTGGCAGGTAAACCTTAGATCCAGGTTGATGTGAAGGCTGCCAAGGCAGTGGACAATAGCTGGTTGAGCGTTGCTGTTTTTGTCTGATGTAGGATCCATGATTTTACTATGTAGCAGGACATTCCCATGCACACTCTCATAGGTTTTTATGTTAGTTTCAGAGTGACCTTGCTCCTCTATGTGCATTAAAGTCAATGCAGCAAAAGTATAAGACCTCATACGGCCTAGGTTGAGCATCAAAATAAAACGCAGTACTCTGCAATTTGTTATATCTCACTAAACAGGTGAGGTTTGTTCATGGCGTCTAATACAATTTAGCATCTGAATGAAATAGATGAAATAGATAATCCCATTGCTGGGGGGAAATGTGTTTCTTTTCCTTCTATTACTTCACATGCAGTGCAATTGCATTATTTACCTTTCATTGCTTCATTAACTTTTCAGTTTGTAGTCAAGATAGCTTTCCTTCACATCAAAATCAAATTCTGAATCCTCTATGAATTATGCAAGTTAAGTAAATTTGAATATATTCTGTATTGGTTTGCTAGGTTGTTCACTGAAGCCCCTCGCAACCACCGGAACATCCTCCTGAGCCACTCTATGGCTTTTACATTGTGAAATGTTATAGTCATAGTAATAAGGACTAGAAACTTGATCTTTTGAAAAACAAAGCTATACATTGTCAAGTATTCCGTACCAAATTCAGTGGAGTTTTTTTCTGCACCTGGACTTGAATACATGTGGTCCCTCTGTTACTGGGGGGTGGGGTGGTATTATTGGGTTGCTGCTTTTATTTTGATTATGGATATATATATATATATATATATATATATATATATATATATATTTGCTTTCGTAGATTTTCACGGGTACAGGAATGCAGGTTTTATATATATAGTGGTATATATATAGTGGTTTTGTTCTGTGAACTGTCCTGAGACATCCGGGTATATATTATTATTATTATTATTATTATTATTAAACTGTCAGTAGCTGAAAAGGACTTTGCAAACAAAAGGGCAGATTCTTTCTTTCCCTTATGGCACTCTGTATGAGCAAGGGAGTGTGTGAAATGGTTTCTCACTAATCTCTGCCTCCAGCACTTTAATTCGTGTCTGGTGCTTTCAGATGTAAACTGAAGTCTGTGTGGTTGATGTGGATGAATGTCACAAATGATTGGCTCACAAATTATACTGTCCTCATGCATAGGTGATTCCTGCAGGAGCAATAACGGAGTCAAGTAGTCGCTGTTTCTGCTGCAACCAAAGGTGGTGTAAATGTCCTGAAAGATCAATTCCTAATTCATTTATTTCTCTCTCATATATAATGAATATGGAAATATATCTGTATGTATTGTATGATTAAAAACAAATATATGCGGTCCTGTCATTTCTACTTCATTACTCAAGCTTGCACAGAATCATGAAATATTGTCCAAACCCTGCAATTTTCACTGACAGAACTCAAGGTGGCTTACAGATAAAAACAAGAATCACTGAAAACATAAAAAAATCAATTATTTATTTTTTTCCACAAACAATTAAATACACATGCCTTAGGAGCTTTTTTAAACCTGCATCTTTCTTCATAGTGGGAGACTTAAGACTAATTTTGCTGTGATAGTAGAGATTTTTAGAGATTGATGTGGGTGGATATGCCATGTGTCTTAAAGATGTGAAAATCTGCCTGAGTGATAGACGTTGATGTTGTGAACTCTGAATTTGCTGCCAAAGATTGTACTTCAGATAGGAAAAGATATTCAACATACAACTCATTTAAGTATATTTATCTGGCATGTTTTGCTGAATATTCTAACAGGGAAAGTCAGTACTTCAGCTAAAGAGATGACAAATGTGATTTTAATCTCTGTGTATTATTGAGGCTTTCCACTTCCCTAGATATACTTCTTTAGCTCATTACTCTTGGTGAGGGCACTTCCTGAGGACAATGGCCTGTGAAGAATCTGCTTTGTGAAAGGAAAGGGGCTTCTTCTTTTTAATCCTGTAGAAAATGGCTGGATGACAGCTGGAAGGCCTAAGGCCCATCTGCACTGTACCACAACTAGGTATCCATAAACTATTCCTTAAGGAGGAGGAGGTACTTTGATCTTGAAAGAGCTTCAATTTCATCTTTGGGGCTGCCTCTCCTCTACCAGGTAGAGTCTGATCTTGACCCTCCATCTTGAGAAGCAGAGCATTTATCACTCGTCCTTCAGTTCTTGAATGTTTTATTTCAGGCCAAGGGAGTGAATGAAAAAGCCAGTCTTCCTTCTGAGGTCCTGCTGCAAACACCCACTCCTCCTCCTCCTAACAGATCTTGCTTCCCACCTCCAAATCTTTTGATATGCAGAGACTTTCACAACGAGGAATCCAACAGCTATGTGAAAAGTATGACTTATTAGACTGTAGACCACACACCCCACCCCCAGAATCACTAGGGAATTCAAGACTGTGTTGTTGTTTCTAACACATGTTCCCATCCCAAAACAGAGAGCAGCGAGCCTCACAAGTCAGCTGCGTGTAGGAGGAGTGGAAACATGAAATATCTTGTGTGTGCATTCTAGCATTCAAAAAAGTAACTTGTTTGGAGGGGTAATGCATAAGCTCTTGCCACATCTGAAGCTTACTTTCTCTCCATTTGTCACGTAAAAATGCGTTCCAGCTCATTCCCACCCTACTTTTAGAATTCAGTACTGTGTGAAACCACTCGTGATTGCTAGGTTGAGATACGGCTGTGCTTGTGCTGTAGATGTGCAGCAGCGTTATCCATTTTATTGTGAGAAACTCAAGGTCAGTCCTCCAGCCTTAATATTTGTTGATGGCCAACTGGCTCTTCTAGAGATTGGAATATTCAAATAACCGTGAATGTTTATTGTAAGCTGTTTCAAAGCATGCAGGGAGACAGGGTGTACATTTGTTAAATAAAAAAGGTGTTGGAAGGATCATTTTGCACCCTGCAGTCCTGATAATCGCACACAGGTCTGGCAGTGAACAATATCAGCGGCAGGCTTTTGTAGAAGCAGGTGATTTCTCAGGAACCCTGATAGCGCTATTCTTCCTTCCCTGTGTGTGATTCAGCCTAGTTCAAATGTTACATTCTGTGTCGATTCAAGTCTGTTCCTGCAGAATGTCTGGGAAAGCTGCTATCATGCTGCGCAAGTCAAAAGAAATGAAGAACCTTATGTCGAGAATTGCAATTATGTCTCCTGGCTTGAAAAGCCAGGGAGAAACTTTGCCTCTGGTTTTTAGGCAGATACAACTTAGCAATCAAGGCAACTGATTTCTAGCATGGCAAAGTTCAGATTTGTTAGACATACGTTACAACTGTTCCTGGAGTGAACAGTGAATACATATGCAGTTAATATTTCCAGTTCCAAATCTGCAGCAGAATGGCTCTTGGCTCGAGTCCTAACTTACATGCCTCTGTTGGGGGTGAACTACAGTGGTACCTTGGTTTACAACCATAATCCGTTCTGGAGGTCTGTTTGTAAACCAAAACAGGTTGTAACCCAAGGCATGCTTTCGTCAATGGGGCTTCCAATTTTTTTTTGTTCATAATCAAAAAAAAAAAAAAGGGGTTGTAATCCAAAAATAGGTTGCAAATCGGGACACTTCCAGGTTTGACGTGTTTGTAATCCAAAATGTATGCAAACCAAGGTACCACTATACAGTGGTACCTCGGGTTAAGTACTTAATTCGTTTTGGAGGTCCGTTCTTAACCTGAAACTGTTCTTAACCTGAATCACCACTTTAGCTAATGGGGCCTCCCGCTGCTGCCACGCTGTTGGAGCATGATTTCTGTTCTCATCCTGAAGCAAAGTTCTTAACCCGAATCTCCATTTCTGGGTTAGCGGAGTCTGTAACCTGAAGCATATGTAATCTGAGGTACCACTGTAGTTGGTTCTAAATTGCCTATGGATCTGTTGAGGAGGATTCCTGTCTGTTTTCTGGTGCTTTTCTCTGCTGCAAATGCAGATCCTCCCCCCTGTCTCCTTCGGTCGCTTTGCTCTCTTTAGTCTCCATATAATCTGCCTACTGTGCTACAAAATGATTTACAGAGTTAATAAATAATGGAAGGTAAACTTTCTCTCCCAGCTGCCTGTCATCTGAAACAGTCTTGCCCATATTCCCCTCCCCAAGTGTGTTCCAGCTGGGAGATGCTTCCTTCCTTCCCTCTTTGCTGTTCTATTTCTATTTTTTTTTAAATTTATAGCAGTGTATTCTCTTTTTGCTGAATTTTATATAATTGTCTGGATTTTTTAAAAAAGCTTTATTTTATGATTAGTTTTGTTATAACATGTAAAAGAGAACCATTCAGAATTGCCTTGGTTTTCCAGAGAGCCGGAAAGGTAGCTGTTCTGAGGGGAAATGAAATACCCTTCCTACTTAATCCCTCACACTCAAAACTCCAAAGTTCCCATATAGTTTTTGCTCAGGGGAAACAGAAAATCACCTCCATTTACTGTAGTTCCATTCTGCCTATCTGATAACGGGTAGACTGAGCCTAGGGCTTGCTGATCAGGAGGTCAGCGGTTTGAATCCACGCAATGGGGTGAGCTCCCATTGCTCGGTCTCAGCTCCTGCCAACCTAGCAGTTCAAAAGCACGTCAAAGTGCAAGTAGATAAATAGATACCGCTCTGACGGGAAGGCAAACAGTGTTTCCGTGCACTGCTCTGGTTCGCCAGAAGCGGCTTAGTCATGCTGGCCACATGACCTGGAAGCTGTATGCCAGCTCCCTCGGCCAATAAAGCGAGATGAGCGCCGCAACCCCAGAGTCATCCACGACTGGACCTAAGTGTCAGGGGTCCCTTTACCTTTACCTTTACCCAGACTTGCTATAAATACGGTATGTACCCTATTTGCAAGTTCACATGATTGTGACTATGAGAGGAAGAGTGGGATGTGCCCACTGTGGAATAACTCAACTGGGGGACCTCTCTTTTCATAGGATCCCTGTGTGATTTGGAACCTTGCATAACAGACAGCAGGAGTGGGGCTACAGAACCATAATGGAGAGAGTGGGGCCCCACTCTCACGTGACTGCAATGTGAATGCCATAGATGGCCAGATAGTTGCATGACGGGCTGAGCAACTGATATTTACTCAGGAGTAAATCCTATTGTGTTCAGCGGGCCTTACATCTGTGCAAAAGTGCACAGCCTCCTAAGTGCTGTTGCCCAGAGATTAATTTGCAAGCTGCAAAGTCCTGGTCATAAGGAGAACTTCCTGTGTTCAAGGTTCCCAGTGCTATAGCTGCCATTATTCCTTGCTCACCTGAGTGAGGGTGTTGCTTTAAGCTGGATGCTGTGGATGCTGGAGGGGGAATTTGGGGAGCTACAGGAAGGAAGGAGCAAGCTGTGAGCACTCACCTAAGCTAGCCTGCTCCTCTCAGGAGCAATGGCTGTCACATTGTCAAAGAATGATTAAGCAGCCAGCCCAGTCTGCTGCTGAATGTGAAATGGGAGGGGGTCAATATCTTGTGCTTTGCCTCAGGCAGCCAAATACCATGGGCTGGCCCTGCTTGCAATGATGCTGGACTAGTTCCCAGAAATATTACATGCACACACATGCATGGCTTTCCAAAGTTCTTCATAGGAAACAGAAGCTTCCTGTGAGCTCATGAGACTTTTGCCATTCCTTAGCCAACAATGGAAACCCCAAACTTGTGAGGTCTCCTGAGCCACAGCCAACGTATTCACACTGTGCCATAAAGCATAAATCTTTTTTTTAAAAAAATAACTTTGGTGTATTCTTTGGTGTACTTAATTGGCTTTTCTTCCATGGCACTGCATTTTATTAACAGGGGCAGGATATTGGCATCATGTTAGGCTGCTGCAGAAAGAAATTGAACTGACTGCAAGTTGGCTACTGGGCTAGGTTCAAGTTGCTGGTATTGGGGTACCAATCCCTATACGGCTTCTGACAAAGACACATCAAGAATGGCCACACCCCTTATATAGCCAAATGATCACTGCCTCCTCTGGCAGATATTGTCTTATCAGGAAGTACATTCCATATGATGTATGAATCAAACCTGTAGTGTCATGTCACCTTCAGAACTCCCTACAGTTACATCATTGGTGCTTGTTGATGACTTGCCTTTCCTAACAAGCTTTTAAGTGGAGATTTATTTACTTTTTAAAATCCCAGTCTGTATTGGAATTGAATTTGTTTTAAAATAGGCTTTTATGCTTGATTTTTTATATTATTATTGGGTATGTTTTATGGGAGGGACGCGGGTGGTGCTGTGGGTTAAACCACTGAGCCTAGGACTTGCTGATCAGAAGGTCAGCAGTTTGAATCCCCGTGACGGGGTGAGCTCCTGTTGCTCGGTCTCTGCTCCTGCCAACCTAGCAGTTCGAAAGCATATCAATGTGCAAGTAGATAAATAGGTACCGCTCTGGCGGGAAGGTAAACGCCGTTTCCGTGTGCTACTCTGGTTCACCAGAAGCGGCTTAGTCATGCTGGCCACATGACCCGGAAGCTGTATGCCGGCTCCCTCGCCCAGTAAAGCGAGATGAGCGCCACAACCCCAGAGTCGGTCACAACTGGACCTAATGGTCAGGGGTCCCTTTACCTTTATGTTTTATGGGATTTGTAGACAGAAAAAAGGAATCATGCACAATGATCTGGATGATGTACGTAGCAATTCTTGGTTTGACACAGGAAGCTGCCTTTTTACAAGGACGGGCTGTCAGTCCACCTAAACCAGTTCTGCCGGCAGCAGCTCCCCAAGGTTTTGCACAGCTCTTTCTAATCATGCACTACCTGATCATTTTAGCTGGTGGTGCTCTGGACTGAACTCTCAACCCTCTGCATTCAGAGTATATGTTCTGCCCTCTGAGCTACAACCTTGAAGTCATCTGACAGGTCTACAAGCTGGAAGTTATCAGTGGGCCAGCATCAGCTGTGTAACACACATTCATACTGTACTTCTAAAGCACATTCAATGCACATAGCTCCCCCAAAGAATCCTGGGAGCTGTAGTTTAAGGGTTCCGGGAATTATAGTTCTGTGAGGGGTACACTCAGGATTCTTTGATGATATCATGTACTTTAAATGTGACCATCCTCTGTATTCTGAGAGCAACGCTTTCAAGCGTCAGTATTCTCAGATCTGAAGCAGCTTTGAACTGTATGGTGTTGTGAGGTAGGGTTTACTGGCATATATATATATATATTTCAGGCCAAGGCCAGGCCAAGCCAGAATTCAGTTCAAGGTAATGTTGTTCCAGATCTCTGTGAATGTGCCAAGTGAGTGTGTCGGGAGGCCTTACCCAAGGATGCAGCAAACATGAGTTATTTGCAGGTCAAATTGAGAGATAAAGCACAAGTTAGAGATGTCAAGCTCACATTCTGTAGCAAGAGGCAAAATTACTCTCCCTCTCAGCTTGACATAAGGGCTTGGAAACTAAAAAGAGTTGAAATAAAAAAAAAATGTTCTGCCACCCTTTCTTAATACTGGGTTGTTGTTTTTTTAAAATAACAATGGCTTCGCTGTTGGTCTCTTTCTTTCTTTTATTATGGAAATTTAATTATGCACTTTTCATGCCAAAGGCTCCCAAAGCAGCTCATGCGATTAACCTCCCCCCACAAACAAGTCAATTAAAAATAGATTAAATGCAACAGAACAGGTGAGGTCAATGCAAAAACGGAGTACCAATGAAACCCTGGACAAATGAAAAGGTGGACACCTACTAGTGCAATTCCTTTCAGCTGACCCCACAGAGTCTATCAGCATTTCATGAATGGGGATGGCTAGAACAGCCTACTGAAGTGGAAGTCAGTAACAACTGCCATTTGACACCCACGTGAAACTTCAGGTTTCAGAATTCACCCAGGTATACTTATGAAGACATGGGCTGCTTCTGTGTGTGGAGGACTAGTGTGATGTAGTGGTTCAAGTGCTAGATTGGGGTCGGGGGGACCAGGGTTAAAATCTCCACTCGGCCATGAAATTCACTGGGTGACCTTGGGATAGTCACTCATTCTCAGCCTAACCTAATGGGTAGCTCAGTCCATAGAGCATAAGATACTTAGTCTCACGGTTGTGGGTTTGAGCCCCACATTGGGCAAAAGATTTCTGTGTTGCAGGGGTTTGGACTAGATGACCCTCATGCAAGGCCGGATTTAGGTTTGATGAGGCCCTAAGCTACTGAAGGTGATGGGGCCCTTTGCATGTCCAGCTGTCCTTTGTCAACAACAAATTGTCACTGTTTTTTGTGTTGAATATATGCTATACGGTAATTTATGGACCTAATAGGTATCTAAAGTCATTTGCACATAACAAAATATGTATTTTATCATAGTTATTGTTGAACTGAAATACAATTAATAAGTAGTATATTAATAGTGAAATAATTATTAAGCTCTAACTGTATATAGGTTTTATTTTATTTGTTTTTTATCTTATATTTTGGAAATGTACAACCAGTTTCCCCCCCTCTAATCTCCACCCCCGGAGAGTTGGGTCCTAAGCTATAGTTTGTTTAGCTTATATGTAGATCTGGCACTGCCCTGGTGGTCCATTCTAACTCTACAGTTACATGATTCTACCTCACAGGGTTGTTGTAGGGTTAAATGAGGAGGGGATGAACCATGTATGCTACATTGAGTTCCATGGAGAAAAAGGTGGGATATATGCATAATAGATGATGACGACTGATACACACACACACACACACACACACACACACACAGCCTCATTTCTACACAAACACACATCTCTCAATATCTTCCTCTCAGGCAAGCAGGAGACATCACCAGAATTCAAGAACACATTTCAGCCAGGCCACTTGAAGCTTGATGCAGGACCAATGAGGGATGTGGCTTGGGAAAAGTTCTGAGGATCAGCAGAGTAAGCTGGTGGAGGCATATTTGGCCCCAGGGCATGAGACCCCCCCACCCCTGTTTGAAAGCAGAAGAGCAATGTCTGGAAAAGTAGAACTTGTGGAAATAAATGCACCAATTGCATACACAGGGGGGGAAACTGGATCTGTAGTATAAATAGGATCTTTGTGATATAAAGCAGCTGTCTGGAAGCATCCCGAGTTAGCTGTTTCTGCACAACATCCGAAGTCACTCTAAAAATAGAACTTGAATTTTCTCTTTTTGTAACTTGAACCCACATTGATTAACATTTATGTTTGGTGTAAATAAGCCTGTTCTGTCACCTATTTCGCGTTATCAGCATCCAAAAATGAAAACCAGGAGTTCCAGATATGTCCTGAGAAAGGTCTAGCAGGCTTCCAAATAGCTGAGGCATTAAGAGATTTTGAATCTTTCCATTGGTAAAAGATATGGGAGGAATGGAAACCTGCAAAACACAATGTATGTGGCATCCTCAGGTTAAGAGATAAAGGAGCTGGCAATAGCTAAAATGGAATTGGAAAATTTTATTACCATTTATGACATACTTAGGCATGCAAGCAAAATCTATAAGGGTGATCTAATTACTCTTTGGATTAAAAGTATAGGTCAATTCCTTTCAGGGTCAGGAACAAATTTACTTGCCTGTATAATTGATACAGTGTATTCTGAGATTAACTGGTCTTCTCTGAAGCATGCAGCACTTATACTTTGAGAACATGTGGGGGTTGACTTGAAATATTTATAGTTTTACTAGTCTAAGATGAAGAGGGAGACCTGGAAGCAACGACCGTTTAACTATCTAAATTTTCTGTGTGGCAGTGCCATGAAGACTTGGTAATTTGTACTACAAAAGTTTCCTCTCTGAAAGAAATCAGAAGAGTACTTTAGACAGATGACATGGGTAGGATGTTGCAGTCAAAGGAGAAATGTGAGGGGTTTCAGAACAACATAGGGAAGCCCTGTCACTCAATCTGGTCATATTTGTAAGTTCAGAACGTTGTTTTGAATAATGCATCAGCATTAATCCTGTGCGGGGACTCATCTATACAGCTGCAAACAAAACATTTTAAATGTGTTGCAAAGTGCAATATACAAATGTGACACTAGACGGCGACAGTGAGCTATGCCAAATTCAATGTGTTTTTCAAAACTTTTTTTGAAAAAGCATTTTCACAGTGTTTTTTTTAATGTGTGTCGATTCCACCCACATGTCAACGGTCCTTGTTCCTTTCTTGCTTACTGCTCAGCTGAGACATAAAGTTATAGGTTATGGGTCTATCTTGCTGTTGTGTGTGAACACTTTAGCCCAAACAGTTCTGTGGCTGTACTCGGGGAAGGGCTGTAGCTCAGCAGCAGAGAATTTGTTTTGTATTCAAAAGTCCCAGGTTCAATCCATGGCAACTCCTGGTAGAGCTGGGAATATCCTGAATCTGAAACTCTGAAAAACCTACCATTAATCAGTGGAGACAATACTAAGCTAGCTGGACCTAATGGTCTAATTTACTGATAGTCAGCTTTCAGTGGGTCAGATTCAACTAAGCAGTTCCACTAGTGGGAGCCAGGGCATGGGCTCCTGCTAGTGCAACAGGGGCATCCCTTTCTCCTCTCCCCACACACCCCAAAATCAGTTCTAGGGGGTTGGGAAAAACCCCAGAACAGTGTGTGGGGCAGGCGAGGGGAGGCTGTTCCCTTGGGCAAGCAGAAATGCTTGCACTGACAGAATGCTTGTTATAATTATAATTATAATAATTTTATTATTTATACCCTACCCATCTGGCTGGGGTTCCCCAGCCACTCTGTTTTACCACAATGCTGAATGCCCTCCTTTCTCCTGTTCTTTGAAGAAACCCCCTTTGTAAGGGAGCAGGAGATGCTATGAGTCTCCATCTCTTGAAAGTGTTCAATAACAAGTGTGGGGTGATCCCCCCTCAAATAAATAAGTTGAATGCTTGATAAATAGTCAATCAAAGAACTTAAGGGGAACTGGCCACTGTACATTATCATGGAAGGAGCTGTACCATTGTTATAAGCCCCATAGCCTGTAAGAGGGAGACTTGCTCAAGGTTACTCAATTGGCAGGAGAGTCTGATGCTGCAACTGGGTTGGAAACCTGGTTCCTTGAATCCATTAGTATGCTAAACTAGCCTATGAATCTTCACTCTGTGAAGATTTGGGGCCTAACTAGATGTGATGGCAGCAGATCCACATGCTTGGAGTTGGATCTAACACAATTGTGGAGAAGATGAGCGCTCCAACCTAAGGAACAAACGGGTCATTTGGGTGAGGGCTGCAGAACTTTCCCCTCACATAGACCTTACCTGCCTGTCCTTTCATCCCAGCCAGGGCTCTACTGTAAGAAGTGAGCCCAACTGAGGTACCAAGGCAATTGTGAGAGAGGGCTGCAAATTGATAAGCTGTGCTGGCAGGAAGGATTCCTTATCCTCACCCTTTATGCTCTAGAACCTAGACCCCATTTCCTACTTCCTAGGTGATTCTAGAATATCTATGGCTAAATGTTCAGTTCTGCTGCCCTTTTCTTGTCCTTAGTAAACCAGAATATAAGGAGTGGGTTTTTCTTGCATTGTAGCTTCTCAGTCCTTATTTCTGAGTTAGCTGACTGGTACTTACATTAAATGCATTCCTGTACTGTGAGGACAGAATCTTTCCTCCCCCGCATAAGTTTATAAGAGAAAATGGTCAAAAAGAGGCTATTCATACAATAATGCCTTTTTATTTTGCTTTATGTAAGATTCAAATAACAAAATGGTTGTAAACAGGGGCAGCAACAAATGACAATGGAATCCCCAGTGGATGCAATTCAAAGGCTGTTGTATCTGGTGAGTCAAATCATTTGCATTGGCTTGAGACTCAGAACTCTTCTTTGTGATTGTCAATACGTATCAGATTGAAAAAACAGAATTATTGGATTCTTAGGACTGTGAAGAAGTATAAGGAGGCCATTCCTTCATAAGCATGACCAAGTAATACCAGAGCAACTCAAGTGTGCAGCATGCGTAAGGGACATGGCCCAGGAAGCAGAGGAATGACTCGGACTAGACCAGTGTGTGGGATAAAATTGGGCAACAATGCTACTCATTATAGCAAATAAGTGGTATGACATGTGGGACATGGACATCCTTGGGAGTTCAGACAAAAAAGTCTTCTGCAGCAAGTCTTACACCAAGGGAAGGAGGGATCCTGTGAAGAAGGCCAAGCTTCACAACTGAGCCACCTCTTTCTAAGTGGCTTAGTCTGGCCTTGCAAGACTGAGATAACTCCTGTACGGTCTCATAGGATGGTTGGAGCCAATGAATTTCTTCCCCAAAAAGGATGGTCTCTGTACACTTGTATCCTACTGTTATCCATTGAAATATTTCTGTGTCTAGACTCCTGAAAAGGTTTTTGTGTGGATAGTGTAATAATAAATAATAATAATAATATCTTTATTGTCATTGCCCCCTCTCAGGGACAACGAAATTTACTTGGCTGCTCCATCCACCCAGGTAGGGCACTCCACACAAAATCAGAACAACTATAAAAACACTAATTAAAACAATACAGTATAATACAGCAAGGAAGATTAGATGACTTTCAAAGTCCAGGTTTCCCATTCAGGGCTGAGATCGCTCTGGAGAAGAAGCTGTTCTTGAAATGGCTTGTTCTTGTCTTCATCGTCCTGTATCTCCGTCCCGACGGCAGGAGCTCGAAGAGACAGTGACCAGGATGCGATGGATCATTTACTATGTCCAGTGCCTTCCTATGGCACCTTGTGGCATAAATCTGCTCTAAGGTGGAGAGTGGGCAGCCAACAATGCTCTCTGCTGCCTTAACAACTCTGCACAACCCCATCCTGTCCTGGGTAGTACAGCTTCCGTACCACACACATAAGCCATAAGTGAGCACGCTCTCAATGGCACAGTGATAGAAGGCAAGCAGCAGTTTCTGCGGAAGATGGTTTTTCCTTAGGATTCTCAAAAGGTACAGTCTCTGCTGCGCCTTCTTCACAAGCCCCCTTGTGTTGACACTCCAGGACAGATCCTCTTGTAATTCAATACCCAAAAATCTGAACTAGTTCCCAGGTAGCAGTGGACTTAGCTGTATCTGAGGGGAGTCCGGTGTCTCTTGTTGCTGTGTTCTCTGTCTAACATGAGCACAACAAAGTTAGCATGTTGCTTCCTGACTGGTGTGTCCTACAAATCTTCCATGCCAGGTTTCAAGGATGCCACTCTCATTAAGTTGACCATTACCAACTTAATGTCCTTCTGACCAACCTGATTTCTCATAAAGGTTTAAAAGTACTCCAGGGTACTGCAGAGTGGAGGTACCTTAGGCCGGCAGCTTAAAAGCACTTATCTCAATGACCACACCTACACTCCTTGAATTCCTATCGCTCTAGTGTAATGCCTTTGGAATATTGAACTTTCATCTCTCTGAGCCAGCTCCCCTTGCCTGCTTTGGCACTTAGGCTCTACTTTTTATAATTGGAGATTTTTTAAAGAGGAGAATAGCTAAGGCTTCATCATAACTTCTTACAGCGCAGGAAACTCCTCCATTTCAGCCCAGGCTGGAGAAGCCAAATGTTAACATCAAACATTTGCAGAATTCTTCGTGTCTGCCTCTCTTAAACCAGCCAGTTGATCAAGGGCTTAATCATGTCAAAAGTTTTCCGACCAATTTCATAAGCATTTAAAGTCTGTTCTAAATCACTGGACAACGTTGTTACTGTTTTGTCTGTGGCTACATTCTGAAAATCTTGGGCAAGGAAGAGCAACTATCAGAGTGTTCCCAGGGTCAGTCCTTATCTATAATAAAGGTCCAAGTTTATAATACCCTTGCAAGAAATGATCCTGCCCTCCCTTCTTACGGGTCTTTAACCTGGAGTTGGAATGAAGGGCCCTTCAGCTGAAAGTCCTCCGCAAAGTAGGATAATGTGCAACCCTATTTCTGCTGCTAAAGTGAATGCGAAAACACATTGATCTGTATAATATTGTCCCCCTGGTTAAACTACTGGATTGTCACCCCCCCTCCAAAAAAATTGCTTCTGATTGCATCAAATTCCAAAGACTAGCACAATTTCCATTTTGACTTGTGCCACAGGCAGTGAAATATGCATTTCATTTTTCTGTTTGATACATGTGACATAAAAAATTTGATTCCAGGTCTATCATGACACGTTTTGCTGTGAAACTCATGCAATGCAACAAGTTCCTTGTAGAAGACTGGGCAATATCTGGTCCTCAGTCTGCAGAAATAGTCTGATGGTATGATAAGCTGTACTTTGGGTGTTTTAGCACAACCACTTCCAGATTACTTCTGAACTCCAGAACATGAGCGTTAGCCAGGATTTTTTTTTGGGGGGGGCAGGACTTTGTGGGTGGCCAGAACTCATGTGACTGGTCAGTTACTTAAGTATTTCTATTGTTTTACTTGATCTAGGGGGTGCAGCTGCCCCCCAGGCTGCACCCATGTTGCACAGCTGTGTCTTGCATATCTCAATATTTTGCAACTGTCAAAAATATAAGGAAGAATTCTGAAGTAGAAAATGGAGCATGGGAAGGCATAATGCATGTTGAAACTGCGCTATATGGGAGCATCTTACAGTGCAGATGCAAACCTATTGATTTCTATATGAAAGTTAAAAACAAAACAAAACAGAAAAGTCTTCTGAACATACTGCTCAGTAATTTGACATTTTCACTATTTGTGGATCTATTCTGTTTCAACGTGTGTCTTAGAGTAGGGATCTCCAACATTTTTGGCCCTGCAGGTATGGTTAAAAAATCTAAGAAACTATTGTGGGCACTACAAAACACCCATTTCACAGAAGAAAAACTGAGGATGCTCAGAATCTGTTCAAAAAAACAAGCAAAACACATTTATGCCCCAAACAAAACGCAGACAAAAAAAAAGCTGGACCCCCCACTGCCCCATAGCTACCCAACATCAAAAACCATTCCCTTATTTTTAAATGGGAGGGGCAGAGACCCTGGGTGCTCACAGACACCACATTCGGAACCCTAGTTTTAGACTTCTGATTTTTTTTCGTGTGTGAACTACAGTGGTGCCTCACAAGACGAAATTAATTCGTTCTGTGAATTTTTTCATCTAGCGAATTTTTCGTCTTGCGAAGCACGAAATCCCATAGGAATGCATTGAAAATCAATTAATGCGTTCCTATGGTCAAAAAAAGTCCAAATAAAGCCAAATTTGGTACAACAAGAGTTTATTAAGTGCTCTTTAAAGTCACACATACTGTAAAGAGCATTTCAAAATTCAAACCCAGAATTTTTTTTAAAAAAACAGCAGAGTGGCCCAATGGTCACAGCAAATCATAAAAATGCAGGGGAAAAAACACAAGCTTCCAGATTCTTGCAAACCCCTCCCCAACTGTTCCCCCAGCCACCCAGCACACAGAAATTCAAATCCAGATTTTTTTTTAAAAAAACAGCAGAGTGGCCCAATGGACACAGAAAATCATAAAAATGCAAGGGAAAAAAAAGCTTCCAGATTCTTGCAAACCCCTCCCCAACACCAAGTCCTTGAATTCCAAACACCCCAACCCAAAATCCAAACCCCCCCAAAAAGTTTTAAAAGCTTAACTTACCAAATGGCTGCAAAGGAAGTTTTGGAAAAGCTTCAAAAATCACCAAAGTCTTTAAAAACCTCAAAAAAGGCTACTATGTACACTGCGTTCTATGAGTTGCTCCTTGAAGTCAAGTCGCAACTGTATTAACGGTGTTAAGAAAAAGGAAACAAACTTGCAAGACGTTTTCGTCTTGCGAAGCAAGCCCATAGGGAAATTCATCTTGCGAAGCAGCTCAAAAAACGGGAAACCCTTTTGTCTAGTGAGTTTTCTGTCTTGCGAGACATTCGTCTTGCGGGGCACCACTGTATTTCAGTATATACTATTTCAGTATGCAGTCTATAAATCTTATGATAATGCCTAAATACAAATGGAATACAAGGAAGCTGAATTCTGTATATTTCAAAATGGAACAAGTGATAAACATATACATGGATATCAAGCTTGGAGTCTTACATAGAACAGTCCTCAGAGTTCATGAAATCAGAACATTCTGGCAAAAAAAGAGAGAGAATTTTTAGAAAACCCACAAGCTAACCCCATAACTGACAGAAAAAGAAACAATTTAACCAGCCTAACTGGGTACTTTTTTCCCTGCCATTATGCCAGATTCATTATTTTTTGTTTCATTAGAATGAATCCAGAAGGCTGAAGAGAGATTTTGTGTTGCTGAGCAGATAAACTTTTCAGAGCACTTGGCACGCAGATTGTCTTTTGGGGAAAAACTAGAAATTGCTTGCTGAAAGATGTCTAAATCTATCAAGATATAAACTGGGAAAGTTTCAGTGCTTTGGGTTTTCTGGAAAACAGATCTATTAAAGACCAATGATCAAGAACATGGAATAACAATGGAAATAAGACATATAATTGCTAGTCATAAATATAATTTGGCTCATATATCCCAATATTCTGTAATTAATTAAGTCTCCCAAACCACTGATGTATGTAAGCATTCATAGACTTGAAGGCCAGACAGGATAATTACAATAATTTACTTTGACTCTTGAATAACACAGGCCACTGGCTTCGTCTGTTAATTACTGTATTGAGGAGATAAAATGTATGCTTGACTTACAGCTAATATATAATGTACCTGGTGTGGTTCACCAACTCTTACTCCTATCAAGGTCTTACTTTCCAGTGTCAGTGTGATTTTGTCTGGGATCAGGTATGCTCCTCCAGCATGGATTCAGTGTTCAGCTCAGTTTCTCTCAGCATCTTAGCTCCAAACGCTCACAAGTACTGGGTGGTTTCTGTGGATCCTGTGGACCAGACTCAGTGGTCATGTATCAAGTGATGGCTCCATGCTTATAGAAAGCCCTTCTGCTTGCAAAAGGCAAGGTGTCCAATTTTCACTGATTCTGCCCATTTTATTTGTCAAATTTGTCTTTCATGTTCCTCCTCCAAATAGTGCTCAAAGTCAACAATAAATGCAAATGTAAGAAAATACAATCAAGCAGCAATTTAAAAAAGAAAAGTTAAAATCATATAAACAAGCCAAGGCAAACATCAATAAAAGTGAGTTAAAATGTATTTACAGGCCTGACTTATGCCCTGTCTAAATAGGAATGTCTCCTATACATCAGCCAGCCCCCCAAAAGTAGGGACCTTGTGAACATTATGGGTTCTGTCACAGAGGATTACAAGGGACGGGCAAAATTTTGGTACCCCACCTTGCCTTGCACAAATAGAAGCATCTTCTGCTGGTGCAAAGTCAGCATCTAATGGGGTGTTCCTCATTGTGCTTAAGAATAGGTTGACAAAGTCATGGTTTGAAACACCACAAATGAAGGTGTAACATTGATGCACAGACTTCTGGGAGCAGCGCTGAGAATTCAGCTGCCTTTCATTCCATTGAAGCAAAGGGAAGGTTAGCATCAGGGTTGGATGTGCCTTATAGGAAGGCACTGCATTTGTTTCAGCACTCCAAAATGTTTCATTACCATAAACTGCTTTGGGCAAGGTGATGTATACTTTTTAAAAAATGCATACATGAAGAAAAAATTTGTGGAAATCAAGGAGCAAGAGTCAGAATACATCTTTTATGACTGAAGCGCTAATTAATCATTGCGCTCAAATATTTTGGAATTAAACCCAGACACTCCTCACCCCATCCCAGGAAAAGCAACTTTGGCAGGAGAAGAGGCTGAACTGAAACAGAGAGGAGGCAAAGAAAGAGGGTGCTTGTTCCTTCTCTGTTTCAAATCTGAAATATACTCAGAGTCGCAAAGTGATTTCATGCTCTTTATTCAGCTCATAGTGGTGGTGAGGAGGAATGAATGAAAGTCCCCTCAAAGTATCTGCTTTATATACATTCTTTACACAATGGGCTGCACATGGTTGGCTAATTCCGGAATTCTACTGTAAGCCAATCAGGTTGTGGATTCACTTCTATCTGGAGCATGATTGGGTGGTTCCTGCCAACCAGTCATACTGCTGCATTGTTCTAGGACCAATCAGACTGCTGCATTCTGAATCCTATTGTTCTAGGACCAATCAGACTGCTGCCTTTTGGATCCTATTCAACTCAGTACATAACAAAATCACTCTGAGCCACTTCCCCCTGCAAGACTCTAAATGTGTGTTTGCACTTCAGGGTGGTGTGAGCAGCTGGCTGTAGGTTTAGAATGGAGAAAGAGGTTGCAGCGCAAGGGGTTAAGTAATCTCTATCACTGTTCCACACCTGAATGTGCACTTTAAGTTATACCCAACATGTAGTGTGTTGTTCGTTCCTGAAATAATCTTACTTTTTTTGTTTCTTTGAGTTGGCTGAAAAAAGAAGCAATATAAAATAATAATAATATATGAACACTTTTCTAATATGAGCTTCTATAAGAATGTTGGAAAAGAGTTACGTATTTGCAAAGTTCTCTGTTACTCTCTTGTATGCTGTCATGCATTGCAGAGGCCATTTCAAAAATAAATAATTGTAAATGCTTTAAGGAAATGTGACAAATATACCAGTAATTAGAAGCAGACTGCATAAACATATCATAGCAAACAACCTGAACAAATATGCTTTAATTTCAGTTTCTGTTTGGTATTCATTCATAAACAGAAGCTTAATTTCTGAAAGGTCAGGCCATTTCTCCCTCGTCTTTCAACTGAACATAGTCCACTTTGCTATTTTGGCAAGTCTTCATTTTATTTTGTGGACAGTTCGCTGACTGGTATATATGATCTCTCCATTTGCCTTGCCTTCAAAATTTCAGCGACAACAGTCAACAGCCTCCAAACAGTCATTCCAGTACAATGTTCAGTTAGCACTGCCTTGTTCCACTAGCTAAGCAGGTTGAACAGCACTGTAAATAAGCACTTAAAATAAGTCTGTTTATGGTATATAAACAATATAGTATTTTTAAATTTTTTAAGAAGCATTAGCTCAGCATGTGGGTGGGTGTTTGTGGAAAATCAGCAATATGTTAAAAACATCTCCAACATCTGTTTGCTCGATTCATATGGATTGCATTAAACTGAACAGTGATCAGGTATCAGAAGCCTGTTTTAGCTTTGTGCTGAATGATCAGTTCTACTGATTTCAAGAAAAAATAAAGCAATCATATAAAATCACTGCGTTTTCATGTAGGTATATGATTTTGAATATTCTTAGTATGAGCTCTGTGTTATTTTGTAGAATTCCTACTGTATGCAACACCTTGCAAAATGAACCAATTCTCTGTAGTGTATACCAGTGCTTATCTTCTCCTGAGGTTTGTGACATCAAAGAACTTCATTCAAGAGTACAAATAATTAAATGACTTGCAACACATGTTAAGTAGTATGTTTTGATCAAAGCAACATTGGCACTATCAGTTTGCCAAGTGGTGAAACGGTCTATTACCTGAGACAGGTGCAGTGTAGTAACTGTTGTCATCTAATCAAAGTAAAAGCTATTCTTCCTACTCAAGTTGTTATTGGTCGGAAGCTATATAAATTTACAGCTATTTGAGGGCAAGTTGTGCCTCCCTCCCCTGTGCTGGCACCTGGATCTCACCCCCCTGATCAGATAAGCTCCTGTAGGAGCACAAGAGCCCATAAGGTCAGGCCATTCAAGCATCAAAAGGACCATTGCTGCCTGATTTCCAAGAGTAATGTTGGGACTTTAAAAAAAGAAAAAAGAACATGATGTCAGCAAAAGCCAACAAATCCACCAGTTCCACATTTAATAAGATAGGATTGGAAATACCGAGACCTGTGAAATAACCAATTGCTTTATTGCATGTATTCTGCTTTTATTTAACAGCTGTACAATAGTTTCCCATTATTGTGTAGGATAAAATGCTTCAAATAAGAAATTGTTTAATGAAAGATTCCTGCTAGTGCACCTGCACAGCCCTTTTCCTGTGCCCCCTGCGTTGCCTCTTCCCCTCCTAGTAAGCAGCCATGATGCTATTGCTGTAGCTCTGGGTCCCTGGGCAAGCCAAATTCCTCTTCACCACCTCCTCCTGCCAATTTTCTGTTTTTCTTTTCTCAACCTCATGTGGCTCCTGGCTGCCACTGAGTATGCTCATTCCTCATTGGGCTGGAGGTGGGGAATGTTTTGTACTTCTACATGTCTCAGGGTTCACCTGAGCATGCGGATACCACTTTTTTGTGTCTAACCTGGCCTGTGGTCCAGGGCTGGATAATGCCAGCCTGCACTGACGGCAAATAGCTTACCAGGGTTTCAAGCAACGTTCTCTCCCATCCCTACCTGGAGGTGCCAGGGACTGAATCTGGGACCTTCTGTAGGTACAGCAGATGCTCTACGGCTGAGCTATGGTTCCTTCCCCTAAGCAGGGGTGCCCAAACTTTTTTCAAAGAGGGCCAGATTTGATGAAGTGAACATGTGTTGTTGCATAACTATGCATTACCCCATAGTTGTTGAGCTTTTTAAAGGCTTTCCCCCCCAGGACTTATACTGCCACAGGGGCCGGATTAACTCAATTGGCTGGCAGGCCGGATTAGGCCCCCAAAATGGACTTTGGCCATGCCTGCCCTAAAGGTACCACCCAACTTCATTGTTAGAAGGAATTATTACTTTAATCCTGAAGGCAGCAGCAGCAACAACAAAATGATCTGAATAAATTTCTGTGTACGCTGGCATGCCAGGCAAACAGCTTATAGACAGTGCTTTTTGTCAGTTCCTGGGCAACTGAAAATGGCTAGGAGGGATGATTTCAGAGCAAATACATGACTAGTTCTCTGTGCAAATCCTAGAGCACATGTGGCATTTTGATGGGGATAGTGACATCCAGCATCACCCATGGCTGTAACATCTGGGAGCTCTTCACTACTGTAATGTAGCCTTCACAGAGTGTGCATCTTCAGTCCTTCTCCATGTCTCTAGTGCGTTTCCCACAGGCCTCTGGTTGGCCACTGTGAGAACAGGATGCTAGACTACACGGAGCATTGGCCTGATCCAGCAGGCTTTTCTTATGAACTCAGAGGTAGAGATAGCGTAATGGCAGCATAAATAAAACAGGTAAAGAGCAAAATAAAGCTGCTCTACTTAATATATTTGGTCCTTTTAACAACTGGAGCAGATGCAGGTGTTAACAAGCCAGAATAGTTTCTTGTTAATATTAAAGTAGTAATAGAACGATTCATCTTAACATGGTACCAGCTTTTCTTATGTTAAGCAGTTAACAGACCTCGCCATGAGATCCATCCTCTTTCAACAGGCAAGGGAAGATAGTTTCATTTATTTGGATAAGATTTTATCTCCTGTCTTCACTTTCAAGAGGAATTTAGTTCCAGTGTAATAATCTTATTTGTATCATAGAGTTGGAGAGAAAAACCACACAGTAGGCAGATGATCTTCAGGGGGGGGGGGAATGGTTACTGGATCAGTCAACGCTTTCTGGGGACCCCCATAAAAGTTACCAGTTAAAAAATAATAGAGGAGATGTTGTAAAAAAGGGTCTAAAACAGCTTCGCATAACACAGTCCATTAAGCGGTGGCATCATGTGTCTGGTTTCCTTTTGATCACTGAAGAGCTTCTTCCTTTCTCATGCATGTCCTTTGTCTTGCACAGTCTCCAGGGAACCAGTTCCTTTGTGGATCCCCCTAGGAGAGGGATTCTCAACAACTAGGCCAAGGGGTTCCTCGTATGTTAAATCATTTCAACAACACTGGAATCTGAAGAAACCTTTGTCTTGGTCTTGTTGGACTTTCTCTTCTTTCTCTTCTCTTCCTGTGGATAGGACTCCTTGTCTGGGGAAAAAAGGCAGATATTTATTTACAAGATGAAGCAGGGCCAGACCTTCTTTCTGAGTATGCTTATATTTTCTTATGTTGTGACTCTACATAGCAAAAACCATTCTACATCGTGCATCCTTCTTTCTTTGTTTTTTGCATGAGAAGCAAGTGAAGTAAGAAAGAGGGGGAAAAGAAAAGAAAATATATAAGAAGAGGGGAGAACAAAATACAATACCATGCATAAATTCAAGGGAAACATATTGTCATTTAAACTTTCCAGAAATGTAAAAATAAGGTCCTTTCCAATAGGATGTTAACTGCCTGTAAGTCCTAGAAGATACCAGGGTCTTCTCAAGTCGTGTGTGTGTGCGCCTACCAAAAATGGCTTTTAATTTACAAGCTTAAATATTTGTAGACAACTAGGGAGCCCATGACCAACATACCCTTGTGGTAATTTGGTGCCCTGTACAAAAATTGCCTCCTTAGTTTTGGGTGGCTCCATTTCATTGATAAGCACTCAACCACCTAAGTTCAATATTAGAGGGAGTTGCAGCTAGTCTCTTTCAATGAGACCCACAAATATACTGTTGCATGGATCAGAGCCAATGTGATTAATTCAATGTAGTGTTTAATTTCCTGTTTTGCATTGCAAGTCTAACAATGCCTAAGCAGAAGTAGGTCCTATTGAATTTCACGGGGTTTACTACCAGGTAAGTGGGGATGGGATTACAGTCTTAGTTTAGCACTGAAATCATTTTGCTCATGACCAACAGTCTCTTGTGCTAATTTTTGGTGTTCTATACAAAAATGAGTTAAACAAGTCTTTGCTGATGTTCCTGTTG
Organism: Podarcis gaigeae; assembly: GCF_964106915.1. Classification (NCBI taxonomy): domain Eukaryota; kingdom Metazoa; phylum Chordata; class Lepidosauria; order Squamata; family Lacertidae; genus Podarcis; species Podarcis gaigeae. The sequence continues at coordinate 36,656,529 of NC_139685.1, forward strand.
GCAGCAAAGTAGAAGTAAAAAGTAACAACATCAACAACATGGGCATTGGATGACCCAGTTACCATATTTAATCACCTGAAATAATTCCCCTTGACGAATCAAAGCCAGAGCTTCTTTTTGACTTTTACTGTGGAACTGCCATAAAACTGCTTATTCTCCCCCAATGTTGCAGACATGTTCTGATATGAAGGCAGTGCTGGGTTGTCATTGAAAGAGCAACCCTGACATATGATGACTTACTGCTTGTGTTGCAAAAATCTGCTATGCATTCAATTGGATTCATATTTTCATGCTTAATATACGATGGAGCATATTTCCTGTTGATAAACACATCCTCCTCCCTAACTTCAAAAGAAAAGAAAGACTGAAAAAATGCTGTGCTGCTAAAACATTAATCAGATTAGCACGATGGGTGGTTAGAAGATGGAATGAAGTGCTGAAGTCAGCTCCAGAAATGTGGAGCGTAAATCAAATCAAGGAGAAGCTGGACACATTTATGGGATGAAGATAGAAAAATATAGGTTTAATGGCATTTGTTGAGTTTATAAGGACAAGCCTTGATGTGCCATATGGTTGCCTTCTCCAGCTCTTATGTAGTGTTGCCGCAAAACCTTTTCATAAATTCCCATATGTGTGATTAAATTATCCCACAATAAAAACCAGAAAATTAAGAACAGATCGTCGGCGTTCCAATCAACAGGGCTGCCCCCAAAGCAACCATTTTAAGAACAGAAAAATCTCAGAAATTCTCCCAGGAGGACGCAATGTATATTCTATTAAGGTGCCGGTTAATAGCTAAGCTTAAATTTAAGATACGACTAAATTATACATGACACGTATGATCTAAGACTTGCTGATACAGCACAGGAGTGCTTATGAAAGCTCCAGAAAACACAAGGTCACCCAGACATTTCAAAGACCAGTTAGTGGATATGTCTTTGCAAAACACTGGGAGCTGCTTTATATCACCCGACTGTCTGTTCATCAGTGGCTACTCTGATTGGGAGGCCAGCTCATCGGGGTCTCAGGCAAAGGTCTCTCCCTTCAATGGCTACCTGATCCTTTTAAACAGGAGATGGTGAGGATGGAAGCCAGGGCCTTCTGCATTAGAAACTTGTGCTCTGCCACTGAGCTATGGCCCAATCCTGTACCCAACCATGTGGGATCAGAGGAACATAGGATCTACTGCCAAGGAGCGCATCATGCTTCCTTTCTTCATTGTTGGAGCATTGTTTCTCAGTGGCTGTAGCTGCTGCTGCTGTTCTAGCACTCCAGAGGAGCCTCAACAATGACTGGAGTCCAGATCCTTTGCTGTCCAGAGTGGCCCGCCAGTAAAGCATATTGCTATCCAGAGTGCCATCAACTTTCATTTTGGATATTACACTTAGATGTACATTGTTCGGAGGCCTGATGAATTATAACTATACATCTCAGATTATTTAGGACCATCCTTTCATCCAGGTTGCCATAAGCTTATATAAACCTGAAGAAATGTCCTTCCTATGGAAATGCCTACAGAGTTCCTGTCTAAAGGTACTCTTCACATCAAAAGGATTGAAGGGCAATCAATGGCAACCATAGTTTGGCACATTGTTGATGCTAAACACTTTAGTACTTGACTGGCATGAGTGGTGAACATAGGCAAGGCATTAATGTTAGATTTAAACTGTATGTAATTGTGTATCAGATTTGTTACAACATCAGGAATCCTTCCCCCTTATTTCCCAAGAGAATAATACATTGTGTTAAACAAGTATAACTATGTTGTTGTCCCTTATCCAGAATGTCAGTATTTTGTGGGAAGAATTCATATACAGTGGTACCTCGGGTTAAGTACTTAATTTGTTCCGGAGGTCTGTTCTTAACCTGAAACTGTTCTTAACCTGAAGCACCACTTTAGCTAATGGGGCGCCCTGCTGCTGCCGCGCCGCCAGAGCACGATTTCTGTTCTCATCCTGAAGCAAAGTTCTTAACCGGAAGCACTATTTCTGGGTTAGCGGAGTGTGTAACCTGAAGCGTATGTAACCTGAAGCATATGTAACCCGAGGTACCACTGTAAGTTTAGTTTTGCACAGTTAAAGTGGATTACAGTGCTCTGCCGCTCTAGAAAACATTTTTTTCCCAGAGTTCCCCCTGAGGGACTGACCGTTAAACCACTGTGGGAACTGTAGCTCTGGGAGAGGAATACGGTTCCTAACAAATCTCATCACCCTTAACTACAGCTCCCAGAATTCTTTGAGTTGGGAGCTTTAAATGTATGATGTGAATGTTGCCTGCATCTCAAAACTATTGAGGGTCATTCGGCCTCATTTCTTTAAGGTTTGTGCTACAAAAGTGTCTGGTGAGCTGTACTCTTGGGGTATCATCTAGCATAGTAGTTCTAAATCGGTGGTCCATGGACCCCAGGGGGTCTGCATAGCCCACCCAGGGTGTCCATGGCACCATTCACATTTTTTAAAAAATCTACACAGAGATGCCAATATTTTCAAAAGTAGGGGGTCCATGGCTTGGCTTTTGAAAAACAAATTGCCCACAGTACTTGGTTAATTGGGAACCATTGAGGATTCTAGCACATCCACTAAAGGCCAAATACAATAAATGAAAGTTTTGTAGGGAACAGAACAGAATGCATTGCACCCTGGGTGCTGAAGCAGCTGTTGGCATTAGGAAGTCTGTGTTAGATATGTTAGAAGCAGTGATTCATTTTAAAAGGCCCAGGCATTGTGAACAACAGTATCAATCAACATTTATTTGTAATATTGTGTAGTATCTATCACAGGGTGTTTTAGCATCCTAGGAGGTAAAACTGGAATTATAACCCTAATAAAACTAGATGCACAGGCAGTGTGATAACTTCAGAATTATGTTGTGGTTGCTTTTTAGTCTTGTATAGCACACTATATTATTCATGTAGATTTTGAAGTTAGCCCTCCTGGGGGAGAAGCATAGATCCGCAACATTTGCATAAAACTAGGTCACTCAAATGGTTCCTACAAAGGCAGTGAAAGTATATTCAGGAAGGCTAAGCATCTAGTTCTCCAAGGTTTTTCACAGCAGGTATTCCTGTGTTGTCCTATATTGTACTTTGATTTTTCTGTACTTAAAAAAAAAAGAAGGCAATCCCATTTTAACCTCAAATATATTGAAATATTTTTCAGGTTCAAGAAGCTTAGCTATTGCTTTCACTACATTGGTAGTTTGATTACTGTAGTTGGCTACTTTATAACACTGCCAATGTATGCTAGAGATGGTGCCAAAGTTCACCATTCGCAGGCTCTGGTTATGAACTCTGGTGGTTGCTTCAAATAAGAGGTGAGAATTAGAAACCCCAAATTCTTCTCTGACTTGGATTTTAAGCAGATGGTGCAGATTTCAATTTCTTCCTCTCTCCCATCTTCTTCCCTTACTGCTGCTGCTGCTCTGCATTATGGGAAGGGAAGCTCAGAGCTGGATTAGGGAGGGACACCACCCCCAATATCATGGCAGGGCAATGAAAAGGGGCTAGTTCTACTCAAAATAGCTCAGAATATAAAACAGGTTATTCCCTGTTTTATGTGTGAAATAACTCCTTATTTGAACCTAATTTGAGGAGAATGGGATGAAGGTGTGAATGATAGACAGATCATTCACATGTATATATGCAACACAAAATGTACAAAATACTTGTTGTTGTTCAGGCACTTTTATCCTAGCTTTCTATTGAAATAATTGGCTAGATTCCTGCCTTGCCCAGCTTTATTTTGTATTAATTGATGTATTACATATACAGCTCCCCCTTCTGTGCACTGCACTCAAGGAGGCCAGCAGCAGCAGCTCTCTAAATTTCTACAGTGGGGGTGGTTGTGATGCGCAGACAGGGAGGCAAAGGAAGAGTTAAGGAACGTGGGAGGCAAGAACAACATGGGATGCATGTGAACACATGCAGTTACAGCATGTACAGTACTTATAGTGCCATCCTCGCCAAGGCTACTCAGATGTAAGTCCTACTGAATTCAGTGGGACTTACTCTCAGCTAGGTGGAGTTTGGATTGCAGCCTTGGGACTTTGTTTTGCTTGGGCATGAAGCTGCAATCCTGTATTCAGTTAGGTGGGAGTAAGCCCCATTGGACTCAATAGGACTTCTTTCTGAGCAGACACCCATAGGATCTCACTATGAGGATTAGAGTATGCCTTAACTTTTTCCTTTTCTCCATAGCCCTTCCGTACTATACAAAGTTTGTTTTTCTGTTTTTGATTGCGATAGGGAAAATTAGATTCTCCCCTAATTGTCATGTCATTTTAATGTCACGTTGAGCTCAGGCATTTATCTGTCTTGTCTTCCCCCCATCAAGCAGCAGCAATCTTCATGCTCTCACAATTGCTCCATGGGATTGTGTTTTTGCATTCCTTCCATAAATATAATTGATGTTGTCTAAGGGTTAAAACCTTTCATCTTGTTTATATGGAGAGCATTTTCTTATAATAAAGATAAATGGGATTAGGCTCTTGTTCTGAACGCATACTAGGTCTCCAGTCGATGACCTCTAACTGCAGAGTTCTGACAATGCTTTTACAGATCTTTGGGCACTTCTCTGTGATAGGCTCCAGATGCTGAATTTTTAAAAAAGAAATGTGCTTGGTGCACATTGGGCACTAACATGCATATTTCCCCATTTTTGCTGTTCTGCAAATCCTCTTGGTACAAATTTCCTATGGCAAAATTAGGAGGGGGGGTATTTTTCCCCTTTGAAGGTGAATCTTTACAATGTTTTAAAGGGGATCAGATGTTTTAAAGGGGCTCTCCATAGATAAAAGACAGGTGAAGCACAATAGTTCATATTGAAGGATCTGTGGTTACTGTACACTCTTCCATTATCAAATTCAAATATGTTAATTTCCACTCCTCCTGGCAAGTTTTAATCTTCAAAATTAAAACTTATGCTTTAAAAATGTCCTAGCCCACTGCCAAAGAGCTTGGTTGTGTACACACTATCCTGTCAAAACACATTTGAAGCACGTTTTTCCCCTCAAATAATTCTGTGCATTTTAGTTTGCTAAGTATTGCTTGGAATTCTAACTCTGTGATGGGTAAACTACAGTGCCCAGAATTCTTTGAGGGAAAGAATGTGCTTTAAATGAATAGTGTGTACACAGCTCCTGTAAATTTTGCTGCCTAAATGAAGGACAAGAGGGTGCCCCTTCAGCTAGTGTTCTGCTGAAACTTGGTCTTCCAGTTTCTTTTCCTGAAAAAGAGGCTGACATTTTCCTGCCTCATTCACAGGCAACTGAGAATTGCTTTAACATTTTGGTTAGTGCAGGTCTTGAACTTAGGTTATCATTGCAAGGTGACCAAGAAAATACTGAATCAAAGGGTTGCCTCCAATGCTGCCTTGAGCAGAACTCTATGTGGGCAACAGGTCTTCCCCTTCCCCTTCTCCCTCACATCTCCAAATATTTGGTTTTGAGGGAAGAGGGGCTGCAGGAGAGGAGAGGAAACTTCTGTTCCACATGGAAGCTTTGTGTTAACAGAACAATGGAGACTTCCCAAAGTGATTTGAATGCCATTCAGAAATGCTAGCATGCCTTAACCCTTTTTTCCAGGAAAACCTTATTTTAAACAGAGGACAGTTTTGTTCAATAAATACCCTTTTTTTTGGCACTCTCAGTATTCCAGTTTGCCTTCATCACTTAGATTGGTGTTGAGGTTTTGCTAAAAATGCTTCAAGATACGTTACGCTTCATCAGTGCGCTATATTTATAAGACCATTACCATTTATAGCTTAGTTCTGCAATGTGCGAAGTTTTCTGAAGGATGTGACTGAAAAGCTCAGGGATCTGAAAGCTGTTACTTCTCAATTCCTACCACTGAGTGTAGAATGTTTATTCTTAATTATGACTCCCAAGGAATATACAAGTAGAATAAGGTAAATAAAAGTGAAGGGCTACACATAGTGCTCTGCTTGCGGGGAGGCTACTGATGGCAGGGGGTGACAGCGAACTTCTGTGCATGCACAGAACAGCACATATGGGAGATGGTGGGGAGGATGTCTGAATCATGCCTGAAATGTATATATTCTGCACACGCATGCACACACATTCTGCTGCAGATATATGCTCTCATTCTATAAATATACTGTGAATAATGCACAAAACAGTGCATTAGAACAGTCTAATTTAGGGCAAATATTTCTGTCTTTGCATCATTTGTCATGGATGGCATTCTGTATTGACCAGAATTATACTTCATTATAGTCTATTTCTTTTTTAATGGAAAACATCAGACCAAATGATTCAGAAGTGTTGCATAAGCTCCCCTGTCCCACAAAAGGGCACAACCTTTTTGAATTACCTGTGCTTTCCTTGTTTTAAGCCGTGGGTGGAGAACTTCTGCCCCATAAGCTTAATGAGCTCTGCAGGGCTTCTGCTTTTGACCTGTGAGACCATTTCAGTCAAGTCATCTGTCCTACAACTGGTATCATAGATATCAGATGGTGGGGCATGTTAAGGACCTGAGTCAGCCAAAAGGGGTTCACAGACACCACCAATCAGCAGATGTGCTAGCACAGTTTAGAGGTTTGATCTGGCCCTGCACATGGTGACAGCTTGGACTTCCTGCTTCCTTCATCCACATCTGCTCCCCACAAGGCACCAGCAACTTTACTCCTCTTCAAACCACCTGAATAGCAAGCCCATCTTAAAGAGTATTTCCACATATGGCACCAGAAGTGCTTTGTGCTTCCTTCTTCTCTGAATATGATGCACATCGTGGCTATATTGAGAGCTGTGAGCTGAGTCAGAAACTATGTAAAGTTCACAACTGTAAAATCAACAGACCAATACTGCTGAAAATAAGTTGCTTAGGTTCCAATAGTAATCACAATAGTAATCTGCACCTCCCGACACTGTAAAATTGGGAAATTTCAAAGGCTGAGACACCATGGTGACTAGAGAGCTCCATCCAGTGGGAAAACTGTGGACTGTATTTGAAGCAGCGTGCTTTCCCCCTCCCGACGAACAGAATATACAGTTGTACATTAGTGGTATATCTTATTTGCTTACATGCCTTTGACATCGTCGTTTCTCAGTTCACAACAGAAATTTATTAGTGGGTGGAGTGCACCTCCCTTGTAGCATTCATGAATATGCATGGACTTTTATCACCATAGAGTAATAAATAATGAACAACAGCTTCGGAACAATGGTTCTTTCCCCAGCCAACAGGCATAATAATACAGGAGAGGGGTGTTCATGTTCAACCCTCTGTTAACATAGCCCTCAAGAAGGACCTCTGAGAATCTGGTGGTTCGACCCCCTCCACACCACTGTTAATGTGAGCTAAAACAAAAAAGATGCCACAGCTCAGTATATTTATCCTGACATGCCTTTGACAACTTCATTTTTCACTTCAGAACAGGATTCTCATTGGGTGGAGTGTGCTTCCTTTGTAACATTCATGAATATTTATTGCAGGAATTTATAGTGAAAACAAATACCTGGCACACCCATAGATACCAAGATTTACTCTGCTTTCTCTGTTTTAACCTAAGAAATGCTGCTAGAGACCTGCAGCACATTTAAAAGGTTGTCTTAGAGAAAGACAACTATTTTCCCTCCGGGCAAGGGTCCAAATTTCTTGTGCCAGATTTAGGCTGAAAATCAAAGGGAAACGCACTTTGCAACTTTACAACTGGTTATGCAATGAAACGAGTTGTCTAGGACAGTCAGTGTTGACATCTTTCTCTGGAGGTCTGTGAAACCAGACTGGGTGGGCATTGTTTTCTTAAAGAAATCCTTCCAGCATGCCCGAGGAGCCAATTTTATACACATTTACTCAGCAGTAAGCCCCATTAAAGGGATGCAGGTGGCGCTGTGGTCTAAACCACAGAGCCTAGGGCTTGCCGATCAGAAGGTCGGCAGTTCGAATCCCCGCGATGGGGTGAGCTCCTGTTGTTCGGTCCCTGTTCCTGCCAACCTAGTGGTTCAAAAGCACGTCAAAGTGCAAGTAGATAAATAGGTACCACTCCGGCGGGAAGGTAAACGGTGTCTCCGTGCACTGCTCTGGTTCACCAGAAGCAGCTTGGTCGTGCTGGCCACATGACCCGGAAGCTGTACACCGGCTCCCTCAGCCAATAAAGTGAGATGAGCGCTGCAACTCCAGAGTTGTTCGCGACTGGACTTAACGGTAAGGGGTCCCTTTACCTTTAAAAGGTAAAGGTACCCCTGCCCGTACGGGCCAGTCTTGACAGACTCTAGGGTTGTGCGCTCATCTCAGTCTAGAGGCCAGGAGCCAGCGCTGTCCGCAGACACTTCCGGGTCACGTGGCTAGCGTGACAAAGCTGCTCTGGCGAACCAGCACCAGAGCAGCACACGGAAACGCCGTTTACCTTCCCGCTATATAAAGCGGTACCTATTTATCTACTTGCACTTAAGGGTGCTTTCGAACTGCTAGGTGGGCAGGAGCTGGGACCGAACGACGGGAGCTCACCCCGCCGCAGGGATTCGAACAGCCTACCATGTGATCGGCAAGTCCTAGGTGCTGAGGTTTTACCCACAGTGCCACCCGCGTCCCCCCTTTACCTTTAAGTCCCATTAAACGGGATAAGACGTCTCTCAGTAAACCTGAATAGGATCAGTCAGCAAATGTGTATCATTTTGTAGCCTATACATGGAACAACATCAAGACCCATTGTGAGGCAATATGAAAGATAATAATGAACACTCTGTGGATGAGTGTTTTGCACACGACTCTTTGAATGAACCAAGATTTCATAGCAACCACATATTTGCTTAGGAAAACCCCCCTATAAATTCCAATGATCCTCTTTGTGTCTCCCCCCAATCTTTCACCATATCTGAATCTATAAAAATGATGCACATTGAAATAAGCACTTTCTCAATTGTCTCCTATTTGCATTATGATTAATATACATATGTATTTGTTTAACTGGAAGGAAAACATCCTATAAAGAGAAGGACTCTTTGTTATGCAGCCTCCTGTCGAGACTGACCACCCTGCTACACCACCAAATGCAATGAGAACAATTCTTTATTAACAGGCCATTGCTGCTAAGCAACAAGCTTGGAGAAGGGGAGGGGGGATGCTATTTTTATATAGCAGAAAATTAACTCCTTTGTGGTTGATTCAATGCCCATTTATGCAGAAGTAATCCTAGCAAAGCAGCTGAAGCACCCCAGTTGACATAGGGTGTAATCCAGAGTAAATTAAGCACACCTAAAGAGATTTAAATCAATATAAAACAAATTCCTTAAGCCAGGGGGGTCCCAAACAGTGGTCCATGAATTTTGTTCAGGTGGTCCATGGTGGATTTCTGGTTGGAGATGGGAGAGCACATCCATCACATTAAATACTCACACTGTGCTAGATGCCGTGTGATTTTGAATTGTATGTATTTCAATTGTTTCTTTTTATAAAAAAATATATATATTATACTCTGAATTCTATGGACTTAGATTGCAATGCAATAAAATATAAAATATAAGAAATAAAAGAACTAAATATACAATTAAAAATCATACAGCATCTAGCACAGTGTTTTATAATTGCTACAATATGCAGGAAAATCATTAAGTGCTTCCCCAAGACCCTTGACAATCTTCCAATGGTCCATGGGGAAGATAAGTTTGGGAATCACTGGCTTAAGTTAACAGGAATCAAATGCTTAACTACTGTATGTTCTTAAGTCCCATTTGTGTCCAGAAGGATACACTTTATCTCAGGCATCCCCAAACTCAGCCCTCCAGATGTTTTAGGATTACAATTCCCATCATCCCTGACCACTGGTCCTGTTAACTAGGGATGATGGGAGTTGTAGTCCTAAAACATCTGGAGGGCTGAGTTTGGGAATGCCTTCTTTATCTGGATTGTGCCTGGCAGTCTGTAGGCAGTTTAACTAAACCACTTCAAACCTGCTGCCTTTAATATTGTCTGGTGATAAATGGATAGATTTCCAGATCTGTCAGGAAGAGAGAACTACCTCCTTGCATTGTAGAATCATCTCTGTTCTTTCCCCCCAAAGTCTTCTGACATAAGTTACAGGACAAGCCAGCTACAGCCAATGAAAATGAACTATGATTCGGTCACACCCAACACAGGCCCACGTTGCAGATTCCAGAGTTCAGGGCAAAAGCAAACGTAATTCTCCCCTTGACTAAGATGCTTATAAATGTGCCACAGCATAGCAGCAATAAAAGTGCATGTAATGTTCTAGTATAACATTATGGGAGTTCCCATAAAACATACAATCTGGTTTCCTCAAGAGGCTGAAGCTCAAGTAGTGGTGAGAGAACTGCACAGCCATGGGCATAGCCAGGATTAATCTTGTTTGGGGGGCAGGATTTGTGTCGGGGGCGGAGAACCAATTTATCTGTGACACAATTGGTCAGTTAGTTAAGTATTTTTATTTATTTACTTGATGGGGGGGCAGTGACCTCATTTGAGGGGTGGTACATCAATGGGTCACAGTGAGAGATCAGTTAAAGGCAAAAATTTACAATTGGAACCACAGGCTGTTCTTTTAGAAAGTATGCTTCCGTCAGACTACATCTGGGTTTCGCGCCTACATTACTGAACTCCTCTAGTTCAATGGTTTGTTAGCCCATTCCACATTTTTGTAGTGTGGGTTCAGGTGATAATAAAATCAATTTTATTAGATGGCACTACAAGCCCTCTTCAAGCATTCTTCTTTCCACATAAGTAAATATATGAGGGATGACTGTGGGAACAAGTTTTGTCCCTTTTGCCATTACCCTCCTTGAGTTGGAGGTGAACTGAAGCAGGGACCCTCCTGCATTCGTTATTATTTCGGCTATTTATATACAGTGGTACCTCGGGTTACCATTAGCCCCATTAGCCAAAGTGGTGCTTCAGGTTAAGAACAGTTTCAGGTTAAGAACGGGCCTCAGGAACGAATTAAGTACTTAACCCGAGGTACCACTGTACTGCTTTATCACTAAAAATTCTCACTAGTGTACAATAAAATTACAAAAAACCCCATGGTGGATAAAATCAATTAAAAGTATTAATAAAAACAAAAGACTTACTTAAAATGCCTGCTGAAAAAGGAAGCATTTGATAAGCACCTGAAATTCAATAGAGAAGGGGCCTGTCTGATCTTAGTCGGGAGGCAGTTCCGCAAAACTGAGCCCACAATAAAAGCCATGCATTTGACTCATGGGGAACGCCGTCAGATTCCCATGAAGATCTCAGCGATTGCACAGATGTAAGGAATCAGGGGATCCTTAAGATAACCTGGACCCAAGTTGTCAAGGGATTTGTAAATTCGTATAAGAACCTTGAACCTGGCCATTGGGCAGTCAGTCAGTGTTATGGGATGACAACAGTCTGTCCCCCATCACCTGTCTATCAGCATCATTTTGTACCAGTTGGAGCTTGTGGATTAGACCCAAGGGCCACCCGACATAGAGCGCATTGCTCTGGGGAGCTTCCCACTTCACAAGCCTGCCTTCCAACTCTGGGAAGGAAACAGGAAGTGTGATGGGGAGGAGCTTGTCCCCCTGATGACCAGTCATGTGTTTATGTAGTGAAAAGAACAAAACCTGAATGGGACTGCAGTTAAAGGCCAATGTATTTTCCTATAACAGGCAACATAAGATGGTATAATCGCATCTGGTATATGAGATGACAAGGCAGCACGGCAGCACCATGTTTTTGCCAAGCACACAGTGGCCTAAGGAGGGATTAAATAGCATTGCTTATCACTGAATAACAATGAGCGGAAAAGGGCCAGCAGTATTTACCTTCATCCTTTGCCTCAGGTTCAGTGTAGATGGAAGCCAGGATAAATAAGGTGAAAATGACAAAAGCCAGCAGGATGAAAGCTGCTTCGAGGTTTGTGAATGGCAACTCCATGAGACATTACCTAAAGAAAATGCAAACAGTTACTTGGCATACAACTTTTAGAACACTTCTAGAAGCAGACGTTTTGAGCTGCTTACGTAGGTTCCCATGAAGGATACTAGATCCTGGTCAAACAGGTTGAGGGACTTGTGCAGGAAAGGAAACAAAGTTATTTGTTTACAAAAGGAACAATTTGGCCCCTTCCTGCAGCAGGTTTCTCTCAGAGAAGTTGGATCTTAAAGTTTGGCATGTGTAAGAGAGGGTGTGTGTGCCCTAATCTGGATCAGGATCTCCTGTTGAAAGAAAGAAAGAAAGAAAGAAAGAAAGAAAGAAAGAAAGAAAGAAAGAAAGAACATGTGATCATACATCTAATATACTTCTTTATTTATCTACACCACACCTTTCAGGTCGAACCCTCACCAGGATTCCAGCTGTAGAATTCTGTGTCTGTGAAAATCTATTTAAAAACAGGAGGAGCTGAAATGGCTTCAGGTGGTGCAACATAGCATCATGTCTGGTCCTCTGAGTGTCCTTTGGAATGTACACTCAGAGCAGTGCGAGACCAGTGCTAGTTCAATTGTTAAAGGCATGCAACTAAACCCCTCCTTGGGCAAGGACCTTCTCTGTTGTTCTTTTTGTACCTGTTGAAGATGTTCCTCTTTCAATAATCCTCCTAAGTAGATATATATCTCCATATCCCATTTGGATATTGGATTTGACTAGATTTTATATGTGTGTTTTTGTTGTTGTTATATACGTCTAAATATATTTTGAATAGTTTTTATATAGGCAAATGTTTATACAATTTTTATATGCACAATTGCTCTCTCTCTTTTTATTGTATTTTTAATCACTTTGATATGCCTCACAGGAAGCCATTCTTAAATGAAATAAATAGTTTAATCTTTTCATTTTTAATGTGCATATTCTTCAACATTTCTCTGATGAAAATAGGGACATCCTATTCTTTCTCTTTTTTTGATAATAATTTTTATTAGTTTTCAATTACAACAATCCAATAATAGCCTCATTATAAAAATGCCAAATTATAATACAGTTAATAATACCAATCATTGAGATGCCAAATTATACAATTTACATGGCCCCCTGTGTACCATAATTAATGGTTTGATGATTATCTTTGTTTCTGCGTTCCAAAATCTGATGAATTTCAGTTATGCTCAAGTCCAAATACCAATCCCTTATATGCAGCTGCAACCTATTCATAATAATTTATTATTTGTACTGAACCCATCTGACAGGGTTGCCCCAGCCACCATGGGCAGCTTCCAACATATATGAAAACATAATAAAACATCAGACATTAAAAACTTCCCTACACAGGACCGCCTTCAGAAGTCTTTTAAAGGTTATAAAGTTACTTATCTCCTGGCTGTGGCTCGCATAAGTCCATACCCTTCAACTTTTCTCTAATGAAAATAGGGACATCCTAAGGAAAAGCAGGACATTCCAGGATCAACTCAGAAACTGGGGTGGCTTCTGTAAATCCGGGATTGTCCCTGGAAAACAGGGACACTTGGAGTATCTGAATGTGTTTTCTTTCTGAAGTAGTTTCTTCCTGTAGTATTCAAGTGTGTAGGCATTCATCAAAGCCTTTGAAAGAGAGATATCATTTCTCTTTCTCTGCCTTGCCTTTGCCCTTTGAACCCTGTGTGTTTTCTGTCTCTCTGAATGCTAGAGCACTCACATCCCCTCACTTGTAAAACATTTTAAAAGTGTTGGCTGGTCTCTCCCATAATGCAGTTATCTCTACCATCCATTTGAGGACAGGATAGCACATTAAGCTGTAGATTAGGGTGAGTGCTAGTATATAATTCTGAAAGAAGAAGCATAGTGTTTGGGGTTGTTTCAAAAGGCTCTTTGACAATTTCTGTTCTTTGTACAAAGTGAGCAAGGGAAAAGAAATGATTTACGAAAATATATGGGTTGAATCCAGACTATGTTAGCTAGGCTTTGGTCTCATTGAAATTATCATTGTTGTTGTTTAGTCATTTAGTCGTGTCCAACTCTTCATGACCCCATGGACCAGAGCACGCCAGGCACTCCTGTCTTCCACTGACTCCCGCAGTTTGGTCAAACTCATGCTGGTAGCTTTGAGAACACTGTCCAACCACCTCGTCCTCTGTCATCCCCTTCTCCTTGTGCCCTCCATCCTTCCCAACATGTCTTTTCCCAAGGGTCTTTTCCAGGGAGTCTTCTCTTCTCATGAGGTGGCCAAAGTATTGGAGCCTCTGCTTCAGGATCTTTCCTTCCAGTGAGCATTCAGGGCTGATTTCCTTAAGAATGGATAGGTTTGATCTTCTTGCAGTCCATGGGACTCTCAAGAGTCTCCTCCAGCACCATAATTCAAAAGCATCAATTATTTGGCGATCAGCCTTCTTTATGGTCCAGCTCTCACTACTCTCATCACTACTAGGAAAACCATAGCTTTAACTATACAGACCTTTTTTGGCAAGGTGATGTCTCTGCTTTTTAAGATCCTGTCTAGGTTTGTCATTGCTTTTCTTCCAAGAAGCAGGTGTCTTTTAATTTCATGACTGCTGTCACCATCTGAAGTGATCATGGAGCCCAAGAAAGTAAAATCTCTCACTTGCCTCCATTTCTTCCCCTTCTATTTTCCAGAAGGTGATGGGCCCAGTGGCCATGATCTTAGTTTTTTTTTACGTTGAGCTTCAGACCATATTTTGCACTCTCCTCTTTCACCCTCATTAAAAGGTTCTTTAATTCCTCCTCACTTTCTGCCATCAAGGTTGTGTCATCTGCATATCTGAGGTTGATAGCCAGGACTAACTTAAACCCCTTTACAGATAGGTAGCCGTGTTGGTCTGCCATAGTCAAAACAAAAAAATTCCTTCCAGTAGCACCTTAAAGACCAACTAAGTTAGTTCTTGGTATGAGCTTTCTTGTGCATGCACACTTCTTCAGATACACTGCTTCAGATACACTCCAGTGTATCTGAAGAAGTGTGCATGCACACGAAAGCTCATACCAAGAACTAACTTAGTTGGTCTTTAAGGTGCTACTGGAAGGAATTTTTTTGTTTAAACCCCTTTGCTTTCAAAGAACCTAAAGCAGTGGTCTTCAACTGGTGGGTTGAAGGTTGTGGTTTGATCTAAGGTGGGAGGTGGTAGAAGCACTACCACCATTTCAGTGTAGTGTTGTGACTATAGTGTTGGACTAGGCTGAAATTCCTATTCAGCCATGAAGCTCACTGGGTGACCACAGGCCAGTTGCTCACTCTCAGCCCAACCCACCTCACAGGGCTGTCGCAGAGGAGAACTATGTATGCCACCTTGAGCTCCATGGAGGAAAAGTAGGATATGAATAGAAAAACAAATAAAAATCTATGGTAAAAAAAGAGAAAGATATGGGTTGCCAAAAGCGCATTTGGACTAAAGGTGGATCCTGGGTCTGATTTTTTGGGGGGAAAGACTACTGCTCTAAAGTGTGACACACACACAATTTATGCACACACACAAACACAGTAATTGTAGAGCAGATATACCATAACATTTAGTGTCTGAATAAAGTCCAAACCAAGAACCCACTGCAGTTGACTTAATGCTAGTAACTGCCTTTGAATACTGGGCTCTAAAAGACAGCCCTTCAGTTTCACATAATAAACCGCACACAATCCAATATATTTTTTCCTATGTGCATTCAAGAAAATTGCCACACATTTTCAGAAAGCCAAAAGGGTAGAATATAAAAGGGAAGGCAAGCCTCTCTGTTCACTGGGCCCTGGAGTTGATGGCTAGATTCCAAGGAGAATAATTTTCCTGAGACTTCAAAATTGCCTCCCTTTCCCTCCCTCCCTTCCAAGTGACTCCACACCTTATTCTTGAGCTATTTATTGGGGCACTGGAAGAGCTTAGTGCAAAGGTTTAGAGATGCTTTCAGGCTTTCCTTATTGAAGGAAGCATTTTCCTGATTCTAATTGATGCCTAACTCATAAAAAGGTCTGGCACACATAAAGATAGAGGTCAGAGAACTGCAGTAAAAGCACTAAGGAGGATATTTGTTTCACCTTGTGGTTTCCTGCACCTACTCATGTGCTGTTAGGAGTGCAGGAGGAGGGAGGGGAATTAGTTTAGAATGTGAGATGAGGCCTGCAGGATCAGACCATCCAGTGGCAATCCATCATCTTCTTTACCACAGTGACTGACCGGATGCCACATGAGAGATGGGGTAGGGCCCATGGATGCCAAAGGCTGAGTCAAATACAGATGCATAAACAGAAATGGGGTGAAATTTTGTACTGGCTCCTTCCATTTTTGTATTGGCATCATTTTCTCTCCTGTTTAGTTTCAGTACAGTGGTACCTTGGGTTACATACACTTCAGGTTACATACGCTTCAGGTTACAGACTCCTCTAACCCAGAAATAATGCTTCAGTTTAAGAACTTTGCTTCAGGATAAGAACAGAAATCTTGCTCTGGCAGCGTGGCAGCAGCAGGAGGCCCCATTAGCTAAAGTGGTGCTTCAGGTTAAGAACAGTTTCAGGTTAAGAACGGACCTCCGGAACGAATTAAGTACTTAGCCCGAGGTACCACTGTACTTTTAATTACTTTGATTTATTTCACAATATTGTAGGGGCTGATTTTTATTTTGGTACATTTTGATATTGTGATTATTGATCAATGTTTCTAATATGTTTTGAAATGCTAAACTTATAGTTCATTTGGTACGGTGTGAGCCACTTTGCACACAATTTTGTGGGGAAGTGGCATACGTATAGATGATGAGATGGCATAGCTGTCAACTTACAGATTTGAAAATAAGGGACCAGCAGCCTTGAAAATAAGGGATCAGCAGCCAAAATAAGGGATTTTCTGGGCACAGGTATGTTCAACTTCTGAGCCCTTCCGAGCCAAAGGCAGAAAGCCCAGCCAGCAGCCAAACGAAGCCTCATCAATATGGGACAGCAGTGGGACATGGCGCTGGGATAAGGGACTGTCCCGCCAAATAAGGGATGCTTGACAGCTATGTAAGATGGTGATTGATGCCTCTCAGAAGCCTGTAAGCAAGACAGAAAGGCAATACTCTTTCTCATACTCTTTGTCCCAACCAGAAGCATTTATTTATGTATGTATTTATTATTCATTTCACATTACTCCATGGTCCCAGTGCTTTCCCTGGGAAAACCCACATTTTACTGCTGAATTGGAGCAAATGGTGCAATCCATAGAAAACCTGATTGCTGGTTGCTGTAATTCAGTGGTAAAAAGTGGGTTTTCTTAGGGAAAGCACCAGGACAAAAACAAAAAAAAAACATTGGTCACGGAGCTTTAAAGCCCAGATCTGTGCCAAGAAACATGGCACAAAAGGCAGTCTGGATAAGCCCTAAATGTTGGCCACATCTGCTCCTTCTTCCAGATATGATTTTCCTGATTTTCACATCAACAAATGCATGATTGGCACATGCATTAGATCTTCAGGGATACTTCAACCCAAATGAGTACCAGAAGGGCTTAACAGGAACAAATTTCTGAGTGAGGAGACTGAATTTAAAATGTGGATATTCCTCAGGAGCCATTATCTCATCAAACACCTAAGTGAAAGGCATATCAAGTATTGCTTAATTTAATTTGAAATTAATGTGAATAAGCTATATCTCAGTTGTGGCAGTTCCAGAGGGACTATGTGTGCAAGATCCCCTCCCCTTCTGGACTATAGACATTTTAGTGAGCCTCTTTAGAAGTGCTTTCAGGGCTGAAGTCTTACTACTGTGCTTCAGAAGTCTGGCATGGAATTTTCTACCACATGACAACAGATTAGCACTTAACAGTGACTGGCATTCCGTGAAAAGGGGGGAAATAATGTAAATGGCGTGGGACTCAGAGCAGAATTTTGATATTGCAGTGATGTATAATAGCGATAATTGTAGCAAAGTAAACAGAATTTCATCCATTAGAGAGACCCGTGTGGAAAGGAGGGTTAAGTGCTTCCTTCCCTTTTAAAGTTGCGTTGTGTAGCAGAGGAGGATTGTTCTAGGACTGGCCTAAACCATAGAGGGAAAGTAGGAAATTTTCTGGGGTGCTACAACCCAATGTCTGCCAGTGGCGTAGCATGGGGGGTGTAGGGGGGGCCGGCCGCACTGGGTGCAACATCTGGGGGTTAGGGTTAGGGGACGCAAATCCACGGGTTAGGGGCGCAAATTACTTGCCTTGCCCTGGGTGTTGACAACCCACGCTACGCCACTGATGTCTGCTATGGAATTCATGGAAGAAAAGAGGGAGGGAGAAAGAAACATTAATATTATGACACTCAGAATATGGTAATGCAAGTGGGTGAAGATTTTTAATTTACAGTGAAGCAAAATACCCAACAACCCTTGGTTGCCTCACTTGTGTCAGCTTACTTAAGTACCTTTTTCTAGCAGGGTTGTCTACATTGATCTGTGGGGGAGCCTGCTGTGGTGGACAACCTATCTTGCATGCAACCTGGAAAGGGGCAAAATCAGGCGTGACGTTACTTCGTGAAATCCTTCTAAGGGTGCTTCCAGACTGTTGCTGTTTTTGGGTGGGACTGAATCATATCCTGGCAAAATTAGTGATAGTTGATTTGGAACAACAAACCCACATCCTGACATGCAAGACTTTTTGCAAGAAGGAAAGTGAGGAGAAATACATGGAAAGCATGGGAGAACATTTGCCTTCCATCTAACCTCCCTGCAAACAAATCAGAATGAAAGCTTATGGAATGTTGTCTAATCTCCCAGGAAACAAATCAGGATGAATACTCAATAAGAAGGTCATCTGAAAGTGCACTAAGTCTTACTTGGAGTAGACCTATTGATTTAATTGAGTCTACTCCAAGTATGACAAATGTTGAAGATCACCAGACAGTTAGTATCTGATGTGTTATCTCTCACTGCATAAAATGAGGGAGGTTTGGGTATTAGAGAGTCCCAGAGCTTGAAGCAATGAAATGGAGAAATAGAATAGGACATTTGTGCATTCAGTGCATCAAATGTTCAGAGCAAAAGCTGGAGCAGCCAAACTATTTGAAAACCACTTAGAATATCATATTTTTAAAGCTTAAGCTGCGGAGTCATTATGCTGAAGCAGACTTTTAAATCACATTGTCACTAATAACAGGGGCAAGCGAACTCTTTAAATATTCCTTTGGCACTAGTATCCTGAAGTGACTTATATTTTAAATCATTTTCTCTCAAATAGCCTACTTTGGTGGCCATTCTAAATCTCTCTGACACTAACAGCCTACCTTTTGAGCATTCTGTCCCTGTTCCCCCATTTTTTAAAGACTTTGACTTTGGTAGGTTACAACGGCACGCACTACATATTTTTCGCTTCTCTGTAATATCAGACTGGTACAGATGCCCAGCTGTTTCCATTTGCAAGTATAAGAGAAACCTTCATTTCATCTTACCTGTTTTGATGCTCATGCCAAACAGGGCTTCTATAAGACAGACTTCCAAAACTTAGTACCATGCAGATGTTTAAGGCACCAACCCCCATCTGCCCTGTCAAAATGGCCAATGGATAGAGAGGATGAGAGTTGTAGTCTGAAATGTCTGAAGAGCATCAGGTTTGGAAAGACTGCCAGAGGACTGGAGTTAAGCACCCACTCGCCCAGTTTCAATCTGTATTACAATTTGAAAATTAATGATTCACATGTCTGAAGAATTATCAATTACCAGTAATTTTACTGATGCTACCTTAAGTCTCTTCTATATCGTGAACATGAGAATGGTGAAAGGCTTCTTCTCTCAAAACAAGACTCAAAACATGAGATAATATTATGTTTGCTTAGCTGTCAACTTAGCATTTCACCCACTCTGGATGTTGGCAAGCTTTTAACCTATGCCAGGACGAAATTCATTATGGCTTACATCCATAGCCTTTAATTAAAATAAATGCTAAACTGAGCCATCTACTGGTGTAACTCTGGAAAGACTGCAATTCTCTGCTGTAGAAAGCCATTCACAAGGGAATTCTTGGTGCTGAATAGCAGCCTGCGAACTGGGGATTTGATTAATATTAAATATGAATGTAGCCTTCTAATGCCAGTTCTAATCTATGAAAATATACAACTGTCAAACCGGTATCATGGCACTGCTTAAACAATGCCTTTATCAGGGCAAGTGCAAAGAAAGTTTGTATAAATACCAAATAACTCTGAAGGATGAGCCATATCTGTAATCTGTATAGAGTTGCCTTGTTTCTTGTTAGTGTGATTTTTGGGAGGTGGGGAAGGGGAATTGGGGAAAATGGAGAAGAATTGAGCTGTGTCCCATATCTCCAACATATAATTGGAGGGATTCTTCTTTGTGAACAATCCTGAAAGCATTTTCAATAAAGAATAAAGCTTATGCAACCCCCCCTGCATGTTTTTCAATAAACTTTTGTTTCTACTTACCTGTGCATTGTTCTTACACACATATTGAAATGGAAATCTTTCTCTTGATGATGTATTCTGTCTGGACAGGCACCTCTGAAGTAACTTTGCACATTCATATTTCAGCAGGCAATGGATTTTCTTCGGATTGATCTTTACAACAATGTAAAAGTTAGATGAGCTCCAGCCCAACACACATGCTTGAAAAAGCAGGGAATGGGGCTTTCAGATTTCTTTGTTTCCTTTTACCAAGTTGGCAGGATTGGTTTATATATATAATTTCAGCCACTGCTGGAAACCATTCAGTCTTTCCGCTCAAAACTCGAGTTCAAGGTTCAACACATTGGCAATGCAAGTATGACGTGTTCCAGCTGAACCTAGTTACTGTTAGTTAAAGCTGATAACACATAGCAATTACTTTATTCAGGCTGAGTAAATATGATCTTTGGTAATCAGTGTGTTAACAAACTGTTTATCTTAAGGAGAATGAAATAGGCACTTTTGGCTATTGAATTATGTTTCTTCTCATTGCATCATCCACTCCACAAGGTCTCTTCCTGGGAGACAAATATATCTGTAGAAGACAAATATATAGCTATCCCTCTTTTCCCTCCAAACTGTTAATATTTTTGTTGATTTCAGCAGAGGGCCTCTCCAGACAACCTTTTTATTGCACATTCATGAAGATTTCTGCACATTATGCTACTGTGTGATCACACATGATCCTGTTTTTAATAATGTTTGTGCCTGCAAAAGCCTTGGGGCAGTCACTCTCCTTCTTTCCCAATCAGTGAATATCTGGTAAACTCCTGTGGAAATCCCCTATTTTTAAAAAACACACAAATATTCTGGTTTATTTCTGTTCCATTTCTGTTGCACTATGGCCCCTTTGGATTGTAATAACGTGGTAGCATTGAAGAAGCATCACAGAGCAAGTAATAAAGCAGAACAACCGCATCACTAACACACTATCATTGTGTCAAGAACTTGCTACAGAACATGCTTATGATAAAACACCAGGATGGAGGTGCCTGAAGTCATGCAAACTGCAGCTTGTTTATGCAGCTGGGAGAAAGATAGGAGACAAGAAGAATACTCACCTGGTGACTACTGCAGATTGTCCATAGTTTAGCATTCTGTGCAAACACAGCCCCATTGTGTAATATCTGATATTCTCTCATCGTAGTAGTATCTGGGGTGGGGGACTGATTTACTCTTCTGTTTGAACACAACTATTTGCAAACTGTTACACCTGAGTCGACAGATGGCTGAATTTCCCATTGCTTAGACAGGTAGCAAACTTTATAATTGTTAGGGAATACCACCTGAGCCATTAGCACAAACTGGTTTCTTTTCGTGGAGGTGCTCACCTTGCAGCTCCATTCTTTGGTTAGCAGTTGACTCACAGAATGACTCTCCCTTTGGCACCCCACATATTATCAATTGAAGACTGCCAAGGTTTGATTTGTACAGGCTCATAGGTGAAGCCCGTATATTTTTATGCAGACCCTGCACACCCAGTCACAAAGGTTGGGCCAGAGGTGCAAGTTTGGGGGGGCATCGTTGTGCGTCACATGTGTGACATCATGCATACAACATGCACTGCACAACATCACACATGTCTCCCAACACCACACAGGCCGGTGCAGCCTTCTGTGACATCATGCTGGGCCCCCTCAGCATTGAAGGGACCCATGTGTTGGTGTGCCTGGGCTGGGCTATTTGCATGTAATATCAGTGTCCCGGCGACTGATGCTTTGTGCAGGTGTGTTGCCAGCACCACATAGGTATGAGCCAGCACATGGGGCTAAATGTGATGTAGGACACATGAAATGCTTACACATATATGGGCTTATCCTGTATAAATGAGCCGAAGTGAAAACACATCAAGAAGGAACTGAAGCAGTGTAGGCAGCTGAATGCCAAAGCTAATAAGGACACAGAGCATAAGTGAAAGTAGATTTGTGAAACTGCATGGAAAAGTGCAATTAAGCTGTTGAGTGAACTTTGGGGACTGCTTTGAAGAAAAATAAAGAGCATAGGTGTGGCCTGTATCTCAGCTCATGTATTCCAGTGTTATGTTTTGTTTGGCTACCGTGGGCTTGTACCCTCGTATGTGTTAGGACACTAAGTGCTGCCGTTTCTGCATTTGAAAACACTGTGGTTTTGCACTTAGGTTTTACTTTTCTCCAGTGTCCTTTTTTTTGGTCTGCTCTTGATAAATTCCACCAATATTACGTACGTTATCTCAATATGCAAAGGACAAACACTTCCCTCAATGTATTCTCTAAATGAGCTCTCTCTCCATTGCCATGTAATTGCTAGCAAGGCAGCCATGGCCTCTGTCAAATGAAACAAGAAATGAGAAAGATAATTCACAGGAACTATAAATAGACAAGGGGGAAGGTTCAAATAAGATGGGGAAAATCTGCTTCCAGTGGCAAATGGCTCACATCTTTGAGAAGCCTGATAAAATGGTTTCTAATGATCACAAAATAACAGCTTTAAATGTTGGTTCCATCCTGTAGATAATAAGCTAAACAACAGAGTTGCCCTGAAAAAGCCTACTAAAACATCTCTCTGTTTTCAGTTTTTTTTGTTTTGTGTGGTGCTTAGCGAAATATTTGTATTTGAAGAATTTCATAAAATTGTCCCCTTTCAAGAAAAAGAAAACAACAGGTTTTGAGAGAGATTGTACAATATATTCTTCTTCCTAAAAGTGTGACTGATGGTTAGGAAAATAAATGTAGCAGGGCAAGAAAATATGGTTGCAACATTATATACACTCCCCTGGGAGTAAAGCCCACTGAACACAGTGGGACATACTTCTTAGTAGGCATATATACAATTACAGTGGCAGAGTATTAACAGAGACTTGTTCTCTACAGAGAAAATGCCAATGGATGTATTATTACGTGCTTGCAAATATTCCGTATGTTACCTGCTTCATACCAGCTACTTGTTCTGTAGCTGGTATGAAGGCAACAAATGGTACTAGAACTGGAGAAACTGCAAGCTTGGTTACTGCTGTAACTTGAGTCAATTGAGTGCTAGAGTCAATTCAACACTAGAGGGGCTAGAGTGGCCTGGGCTCCTGCACCTTTAAGAAAAGATAGGTTTATCATGCAGACTAAATCTGCTGAAATTCCCTCTTCTGCACAACTGTCCTCTTTCTGCATCTGACCACCCTGAGGCAAAGTGTTTATGGAAGGGTCTTCCAGCACACAAGGCTGTTGATAGCACCATGTCCCACTGCCACCTAAGGTAGTCTTCAATTCAGATGACTCACAAGCCACCACACTTGTGAGGAAGCGCCTCCTCTACACCATCACAGCTTAAGGTGCAAGAAGAACCACTGAAGAGAAGACCTTGACAGTCTTCAGATGTCTCTGTTCCTTTGCTGAGAGAACATTTTCCAACGCTCAACCAGCAGGGCTCATGGAGAGCTGCCCAGGGTCCTAATTCACTTTGCATTGCCTGAAAGGCTCTGGTAACTGCAACCACCTCTGTGGGAAGAGCACCAAGTCCTAGGCAAACAGGATAGATAACAATGGGCGGTGTTGACCTACCCAAACCTTGGATCGGCCAAATTGCAACTGCAACAGCTGGTTAGATAAGAAAGTGCCTCAGATCTTCATTTCAAACTGTAGACTTCATTAAAGGCAGAGCTGTATCGGTACATCAAAGAGGGCAATTTGACTTGGATTAGCCGTCTGACCTCACTTCAGCAGCATGTGGACCACACTTAGAGAAACATAAACATGAACCATGACAACAGTTTTCTACCCGGCGCCATCATAGGATTGCTGGTTGCGGTACCTGTTTACAGCTGCTTCATATAACACATTCTGCCACATAAACATGTGAATGAGGACAGTTGGGGCTGCTTGTATATATGCAGAGGGGCTGGGTTCAATGGTAGAGTGATGCAAAAAGTATTGGTTCCGTTCCCCAAATCTCCAGGTAGAGTTGGGAAAAGACACTTAGAGAGCCGCTGCCAACCAGTGTAGGTGCTACTGAGTTAGTTGGACTGTTGTCTTAATTCAGCATAAGACAGCTTCCAGGTGACCCTTTTCACTCTATCTTCTACCTTTTCTTTAGAAAGCTTTAAGTGGCTTACCTGAGGCTCCTGGTGCCCTCCCAGGTAGATGCGGATCAGGTCCAGGTGTGCTTAGCTTTGCCATCAGTTGCACCTACACCATTAATTGGGTCACCATGTGAACTTGCCCCTTGAAACTCATTCTCTTAATCCTGACCTAAGTAAATATGTATAGTTTGTATAACATGATACAAGCACCTGATAAACTGAAGCGGAGGTGGCATGAACATTTGGTAGAAGAATTTAGGAATAACAACAACAACTAGACGGATACACTGAACAATCTGTACAACCATCTGAGCCTTCAGTAACACTTTTATTTCCTCAGCTAAACATTTTTCTCCTTTTATATAAACACTGACAGACCTGTCAGCTCCCCCAGATCTTATTTTTACAACCGGCCACAGTTTTGTCAGTGCTTAAGGAGATTTTGTGGGGGCTCACGTTGTGACTGACTCCATGATTGCCTTCCAGCTGTCATTATTTAGATACGTTAAGGATAATTAAAGAAAAAGGCCCTGGTGAATGAAGCAAAGGAAAGAGCTGGTTGTTTTTCTGTAGTTTCTGCATTATGTCAAGTGTCTTGAGGAACTAGAGAGAGAGCGAGAGAGAGCGCAAGCTTGTTAATTTTTCTGCAGTTCATAATTTGCAATACTATGTGAATTAATGGCTTGCTCAGAAGTGGTGCTTGATGGGTCTATATATGGCACCACTAATAGTTTGCAGTGGGTCGACTTCCTACATATCAAGTTGGCTCAGTATTTCCATGCTTTCTGTGCCAGTGCTTGGAAAAGGTTTGTCTGTTTTCCAAGCGTTCTCTCCCAGCTTGTAATTTTGATTCATTTGCATTGATGTGTCAACATACATGTCCATTACTGCATTGCTTCAGTTCTTTACTGTTCCCTTTCTTCTCAATCTTACACTAGTTTGAAGCTGCAATCCTAGGCAGCATCTGAAGCCCCTTCGTCACGTGCCTCCTCTGCGAGTGGTCCAGAGGGTGGCGACACGAGACTGGGCCTTTTCTGTGGTGACTCCCCATTTGTGGAATGCTCTTTCCAGAGAGGCTTACCTGGTGCCTTCCTTACATGTCTTTAGGTGCCAGGCAAAATATTCCTCTTCACTCAACCCTTTGGCTAATTAAACAATCTATGGCCTTTTAAACTGTGTGTGTGTGTGTGTGTGTGTGTGTGTGTGTGTGTGTGTAGGGGGTATTATTTTTATTTGTTACTATGATATACATTTTTGTTTTTTTATATTGTGAAGCACCTTGTGATCCTTGGATGAAGGGCAGTACAGAAATTTAACAACAACAACAATAACAATAATAAAATTCTGAGCAGACATGTTTAAGGTTTCAGTGTTAGTTTGTGTATTATTTTTGTTTTGGGAGAAAAATGCTTGGTGTCCTTGAATTTTCTGCATTTTGAGGAAATCACACAGATTACAATCATATTTCCACCTTCATCTCCCTTTGAAATGCAATTGTTGCAAGATATAAATATGAGAGCAATTTGTAGCAAGATTTGGTTTTCACAAACAGTTTGAAACTACCTGTCGTGACACATAGGTGTTCCCGTGCATTAGATGGTTGCATTCAACTACATGGAAGGTTTTTTTTTTAAAAAAAATAAAATAAAAAAGCTGTTATAAGCACATTATTGAACTGTTGCTTTCCAGAAAAATGTCAACTCAATTAGCATTTCTTAAGGTGCCTGTGAACAATTCTGCCTATTGAAATTGATACAAGTAGTAATTGGCTGCCTGATTCTATGACCACAGTGATTTAAGCAGTAGCTCACATGCTACTGCACTTTGTAGTCTGATTCCATGCTTAAATAATGAGGTGTTTTTGTACCTCCATCCTCAGAAATCCCCCCTTCATTCCCGTGGCTAGAAGTGGGTTCAGGACAAACAAAAGGAAGCTTTTATTCACACACTGTGTCATGAAGCAAATGAATCTGAGGACCAAACTAGGTGAGATGACAGGAAATCCATAATCGGATCTCCTGTGGTTTGCTTGTTTTTAAGGGAAGAACACCTCAATTGTATCCAGGCTGCAGTACTGGGAGCAGGATGGGTGAATTAGTTTACTATCCTCACTATATTGTTTTCCAAATCTGAATTGCCTCCCTTTCAGAGCTGCATATATATACTTGCCTCTGTCTTGTGCCCTGTGGTGCAAATAGCAGCTCTGGGGTGAATGTGTGTGTGTGTATTCATGCATGTTCAGATTTGAAAATGGCGGAAGGGCTAACTTACCCAGTCCTCCCCCCTGGCAGCTCAGTGATGTGTTCACTTTTGATCTACATTTAGCCTTCCCCCCTTCAAAAACTGTGTGAGATCTGACCAGTCTTGTCCAGAGGCCAATCTAGATAGGATGACTTGGGAACTGGTGTTCTTCAAGCCGGTTCTTGACACAATCATACTTGCCCCGCATGATCAGAGTCGTAGCCTTGATCTGGGATTAATCTCATTGTCAGGTTGCTGCATTGGCTTTACCCAATAATATTTGGTGCACCAACTTCATCCTTTGTTGAAATATCACAATCATGACAACATGCACATGATATGTACAGGGGAGGGTGATGCTCAGTTGCCAGAGATGATGTAAGCATCAATAGCCAGTCGGGTTGACTACTCTACAAACAATGGAGGCAGGAGTGTGTTCTCTTATCCTTCACTAGGGAGGTCTTTTCACATGTCCCCTGGTCCTAGGATATATGGGGGCGAGAACCAAGACTTTCTCAGCTGAGGCACCTGGTCTTTGGAACTTCATGCTCTCCCAGCTTTCAGCAAAGTGATAAAATCCTTCCACTTTAAGAAGGTATTTGTTGCTCTACCAGGTTTTTTTATTTAAAAAAATCCAATTCAGTTTATACAATTTATGTATCATTTCATGCTGCCAGGAGTCCCAAAGCCATTTCCAGGGACAATAACCTACAAAAAGTAATATACAATAAAACCCAATTAAAACAAAACTAATATACTACAAGTGAACATCCACAAAAGTCACCCGACAATATAAAATAACCACCCTGCCCATGTAAGAATGAACTTCAGAAGTAGACAACCTAAAGCCAGTGCTGTCCTATTTGGCATCTAATCATTTTGGTCAAAAGTTCTATCAGAGCTCCTAGCTTTATATGGCTTTGTTTTTTTTAAAAAAAGGATTAGACAATTGTGTGGAGCAAATAAAAGACAGGAAGCTAGTAAAGCTAGTTCAAAAGGAGCAAATGTCTGATTACTATATGCCAACAACAGGGAAAGGTTATTTCCATCATGCCCTGCTTGTGAACTAGCAGGGACCTTGTGGCTTGCTGCTGTTTGGCAATAAAATGCTATACTAGACCACATGACCATAAGTAGAGCCCTTCTGGATTGAGCCAAATTATCTGCTCACCACAGTGGTCAGCCAGGTGTCTATGGGAAGCCCACAAGAAAGACCTGATTGCAACAGGTCTTCATCCACTTGAGATTCCCAGCAATTGTTATTCAGAGGCATGCTGCCTCCAGCGAGATGGTTCTTTGGTTGGATACAATAAGGCAGTTCTTCAGCTATGGCTAGCCTACATGTGCTCCAGTGTCTGTGAATCTTACGGGCCCCAAACAGGCTATATCACTTGTAGATCCCTCTTTCTGAAACACTTTCTGTTATGCTCAGCTATTAAAGGCAGCCTAATGGCAAGAATTCGACCACCCGCTACTGTAAAATGACTGCTCCATGCAGGCATTGGCATTCCAGCCTTGCAAATCCCCCCCCTCCATGTGTGCCTACTCCTTCATCTCTTAAATGCAGAGGCAATCTGTCTTCTTCCTGGGAGCCTTGACAGAATCGATGTTATATGTGATGTGCAACAATTTATGAAGCAACCATGAGCACCTGAGTCCACATCTGAGGAACATTTTGCAATTTCTCTGTGAAGGTAATATAGTGTTATATGACTTATGACATTTAACATGCATGGATTCCACACACGGTTTATTCATAATAAGTAGCACCATTTTCCAGAGTTTATGACTGAAGTTATTTGTGATGACTGACCAGTCATATTTCCTGGGCAGCAGTAATAAAAATATAACACTCCTACATACTTTGTGTAGAGCAGTCCCCATAAACAGGGTGTGTTTTTTTGCAGGCTGTTATCCTGCTCTCCCCCTCCCTAGTTCTCTTTAAATGTCAGACAGCTGATGGTTTTGGCTTGGAATTAATAGCCGAATGAAACCAGTCAAGAACAGCAGACAAAAGCAAGGGGGAGGGGAAGGAGAGGAAAGGAAAGAAAGGGTTCAGGATGATGAATAGACAAAGTACACAACATGATGAGATCAGCTAGATTTTCAACACCTGCACACCAGCTTGTTCCACCTGTCTTCCTTAGACCATGCACGGATGTGGAACAAAAAGTCAAATATTAATTTGTTCCTTGTTGATGCTCCGGGCTGACAAAAGTGTTTTGGTTCCACCTGACTAACATCCAATATTTGAAAATGAATAAATTGCATCCTCTTTTGGCAAAGGGAAACATTAAATAACAGAAGGGCATGTTTATCACTGAATCTCTGCGTCTTCTTCCGGTGGGGTCCTGAATGATGAAAGGAGCTGTTGGATGATGTGCGCAGTATTGGGTTGGGGGAAGGAAGAGGGAATTAAGATCACAGCCAACATGTTTGAACATGAAAAAAGAGACAAATATGTTTCTGCGCCTAATTGACTTAGAACCATTTTATCTAGAGGGCTCTCTTTTGCCACTCAGACCCCAAGATCATATATGGGTGCCTCTCGGGGGGGGGGGGGTTCTCACCAAAACAGATGGAGTGGATGGCTGTGAAAGAAAGGGACTTTTCAGTTGTGTAGCCCTGGTTGTTGAATACCCTCCCTAGAAAGCCTTGCCTGGCACTTAAAGGTTGGTCTTTTTAACACCAGGCAAAGACTTTCTATTTTCTCAAGCTTACCATGTTATCGGGCTTTGCAAATCTCTGGAACAACACTGTTTTCTCCCCTGGGGTTTTTATTTTGGTTTATTTTAATGCTGTCTTATATATGTTTCTAATTTTATATCCAGGACTTCCGGAGGCGGCGCAAAACGGCAATGGCGGTCCTCTTTACTCTGTGAAGAGGGGCTCCGCGAAAAAGGGTCGTCCGCTGCGGCAAAGCGGAGACCCACTAAGAAAAACCACAGGCAGAGCGAGCCTGTGGCCGTGGGACTCGGCGGGCGCCAAAAGCCCCCCCAGAAACGAAGAAGGAACCTCGTAAGGGGCTCCGGAACGTGAAAGGGGGAGCGGCGCTGTGAGTTCATCGCTCTTTTCGTGTAAGCAAAGCCGCGCTGCTGCTGCCGATGAGCGCTGACCTTTCTTCTTGAAAACACCGGAATTGGCTGTAACATACCCGTGAGTAAGGGGAACTAAATATTGGACTAAATTTGTGGAATTTGGCTGAAAACGGGAGGCGAGTAACAGGAAGTCCGTCTCCCGACCTTGCTAACTAGATCAAAGCAACGGCTTAGAAGTGTGCTGAAGCGCTTAAAAGGGATCGTAAAAGCAGAACAAAGGTGCATTGATAGACTTTGTATTGAAAAGACAAGAGGGAAATCTTTGTAAAACTTGTGGACTCTATTCTTGGAACTTTCTTCCTATTTTTGAGCTATGCGGAGTTAAAAGGGACAACCCAGTTGTCGGACTGTCAGCGCGTAAAAGAGAACTGTCAAACTGCTGATACTGTTGTTGGAGTTTAAACTGTTACATAGACTGAGATACTAATGCTTAAACATTGTTGCTGGGACCCTTCTTGACACCTTGTGGCCCTTTTTCAAGAAATAGAAAGCCCGGGGAACCTTCCTTTTGTGTTCTGGAATTACTAAGACTTAATATGGGGAATATAGGAACTTCAATGGCGGAAAAGAGTTCTCTCCTTCCTTGAAACTTTGAAACACCCCCCCTAGAGGATTGTGGAGACATAGAGGCCTGGGAACTGTATTTTATTGAGACTTTCTGTGGTTTAATTGTTTACACTCTGGATTTGTCTGTCTCATGGAATAAAAGATAATTTGACCTTGAACAGAGGCAGGTGTGGAATGAGCGGCTCAGAGAGAACAAGAGCAGCCAAAGCTAAAGAAAAAGAAAAGAAATCGGTGCAACTTGTTCAAACAACCTTAACTCATCAACGTAGATCATCTGTCCCAACAGTGCTGACAGCACAGGAGGTGGAAGTTGAACAGCCTGCTGCAGAAGACATGGCAACTGGAGGATATGAAACAGTCCTGAAACAAATTTTGGAACAACTGGCAATTTTAAATCAAAAAGTGGACAATCAATCATCAAAAATTGATCAAGCTACATCCTCTATTAGTAAATTATCTGATCAGGTTTCCCAGCACACCCAGGCAATTGAGAAATTGCAAGGAGCCACGGCTGAAAATTATAAACTAGCTGTGGAAGCCAGTCAAAAAGCAGAACAGGCGAACAAAAAGGTTGATGAGATCAAGGGGGAAGTAAGGCCTCTGAAAAGACAGGTAGGGGAACAACAAGCCTACCTGTCATTGGTTGAACTGAAAAGCAAGGAAAATAATCTCAGGTTAAGGGCCATCCCAGAATTGGAGGAAGGAAATCTAGAGGGATTTTTGACACTTTTGTTCTCCAAATTCTGGGGAATTGAGCAAGACAAGGATTTTAAAATTGTGACGGCTTTTAGACTGGGAAGATCGATAAAGAAAGATAAGTCCAGAGACTGTTTGGTTATTTTGAGATCAAGAGAGGAAAGAGACAAGATACTAGGCCTACATTTTAAAAAATCTTTGGAGATAGAAGGTAAAAAGGCTGAAATCTATAGAGATATACCCAAACATCTTTTGGATCTTAGGACCACCTATACAGATCTGACCAAATTGCTGAGACACAACGCAATTCCTTATAGGTGGGAGCTTCCGCAAGGACTATCATTTACTTACAAAGGAAGGAAAGTAAGAATTAAAACACCTGAGGACCAGCAGAAGTTCCTATACGACCACGAGGAGGACCTCCAGAAAGGAGCTGCAGCTTCTTGGCCACCGCCACCACCGGGACCTTCTCCAAAACCTACACCGTCTGGATCTGGACCAGCACTACCACCTCCGGGATCGGAGGGAAACCTAGACACCCCACTGTAGGACCCACTAATTAGACCAGGATGTCTCTGCAGCTTCTTAGCTGGAATATAAATGGCGAAAATTCTCCGGAAAAAAGAAGAAAAGTATTTCATATTTTGAAAAAAGAACAACTGGACATTATTTGCTTGCAAGAAACACATGTGACAAGGCTCCACAGAAAAGTGCTAATTAACAAAAGATTAGGCCAAGAATTTATTTCTTCGGACAAAGTCAAGAAAAGAGGAGTGGTGATATATGCAAAGGAGAGCCTGTCACCGAAATTTTTATTTAAAGATGAACACGGCAGAATTTTGGCGATTGAAATCCAGACACAAGGAGAAAAATTTTTGATATTAGGAATATATGCTCCAAATGAAGGAAAATCGGAATTCTTCAGGAAGCTGCACGAGATTATGCTGGACTATTTAGATTATAACAACATCATTATGTTGGGCGATATGAATGGGGTTGTGTCTGTAAATATGGATAAGTCGTAAAGCGCTAACATAACGAAAGATGGCAGACTACCTAAAACTTTTTTTGAAATGACTGACAATATGGACTTAATTGACATATGGAGGGTTAAGAACCCCCTAGGAAAAGAAGGAACTTTCTTTTCTGAAGCTCATCTGACATGGACACGAATCGACCAAATGTGGATAACTAGAGGACTGGCACCCAAGACTAGAAAGGTGGAAATCTGCCCAAAAACCTGCTCCGACCATAACGCCCTGAAAGTGGAACTGAGACTAAACACAACCGGATCCTTTAGATGGAAAATGAATGACACCTTACTAAGGGATGAGAAGATTGTTAAAAAGGCCCAAAAAACTTTAAAGGACTATTTTGAGATAAATTTAAACACCAATGTGGAAAAAAGAACAATCTGGGACGCAAGTAAAGCAGTTATGAGCGGGTTTCTAATACAACAAAACACGATTAAGAAAAAGTTCTGGAATGAAAAGAAGGAGAAGATATTGGAAAAAATAAGAGATGAAGAGAAAAAATTAAGATCTAGGCCCAAGTCAAAGGAAGTGCTGAGAGAAGTGAAATTTTTCCAAGCACAATATTTGAAATTGATAAATCAAGAGGTGGAATGGAAAATTAAACAAATGAAACAAAGATCTTTTGAATCAGCAAACAAGTGTGGGAAACTGCTAGCATGGCAGCTGAAAAAGAGACAAAAACTTAATACAGTTACAAATCTAGAGATTGAAGGGAGAATGGTTCAGAAACCCGAGGAAATTAGAAAGTGCTTCCAGAGATATTTCAAAGAACTTTATTCACAAGGGCCGCAGAAAGATTCAGAGGTGGACCAATTTCTTAAAACTAACGGATTACAGAAAATACCTCAGGAAATGAGAACAACCCTGAATAGTAATATCACACAGCAAGAAATTGAAAGTGCCATTCAGAACCTTCAATTAGGCAAATCTCCAGGCCCCGATGGACTTACCTCCAAATATTATAAGGTTTTGAAGGACTATTTGATACAACCTCTGTTGGAGGTCTGTAACCAGATTATGGAGGGGAGGAAGGCACCGGAAACGTGGAAAGAAGCTTTCATCGCATTGATACCTAAACTAGAAACTGAAAAGACCCAGCTTAAGAACTACCGCCCCATCTCACTCCTAAATGTGGATTACAAAATTTTCGCGGACATTTTGGCAAGTAGGTTTAAAAAAGTGCTTAATGAAGTGATCCATAAGGACCAGGCCGGCTTTCTCCCTGGTAGGCATTTGTTTGATAACACAAGAAACATTATTGACATTTTGGAACTTCTACAAACAAATCTTAACACTAGAGCGGTTTTAATTTTTATTGATGCGGAGAAAGCCTTTGACAATATCTCTTGGATGTTTATGAAGAAAAATTTGGAAGGGATGGGAGTGGGGCGGGGGTTTGAAAATGGAATAGAAGCAATATATTCAGAACAAAAAGCTAAATTGATAGTAAACAATGTGGTGACAGAGGAGTTTAAAATTGAAAAAGGGACACGGCAGGGGTGCCCTCTATGCCCCCTACTGTTTATTTCAGTTCTGGAGGTGCTATTGAACATGATTAGAAAGGACCGGTTGGTACAGGGAATTGAGGTCGGAGTGAAACAATATAAATTGAAAGCATTTGCAGATGACCTGGTATTAACATTACAGGAGCCAGTCTCTAGTACTAAAAGAGTGTTAGAATTAATTTCTGACTTTGGTCGGGTGGCGGGATTTAAGCTGAACAAGCAAAAAACTAAGGTTCTAGCAAAAAAATTGACAACTATAGAAACAGATGAGTTCCTGAAAGAAACAGAACTAAATGTGGTTAAAAAAGTAAAATACCTAGGGGTGTATCTGACCTCCAAAAATTTGAATTTGTTTAAAGATAATTACGAGAAATGTTGGTCAGAAATCAAAAGAGATTTGGAAAAATGGTCAAGATTGAAACTTTCCTTGTTGGGCCGAATAGCAGCTATAAAGATGAATGTATTGCCGAAAATGTTATTTTTGTTTCAGGCCCTACAGATCGTGGACAAGGTGGAATGTTTTGGAAAGTGGCAGAAGGATATTTCCAAGTTTGTTTGGCAGGGCAAAAAGCCCCGAATAAAGTTTAAAATATTAACTGAGGCGAAAGAAAGAGGGGGATTTGCCCTGCCAGACTTGAGGTTATATTACGAATCTGCAGCCTTCTGCTGGTTGAAAGATTGGATCTTACTGGAAAACACTGATGTCCTAGATCTGGAAGGGTTTGACAATGCTTTTGGGTGGCATGCATATTTGTGGTATGACAAGGTCAAAGTGCACAAATTGTTTAAAAACCACATTGTCAGAAGAGCAATTTTGATGGTCTGGACAAAATATAAAGACTTATTGGAGAGTAAGACTCCGAGGTGGCTCTCACCGGTGGAGGCCAAGGCACGTAAGAGACTTAACATGGAGGCCAATTGGCCTAAATATGGGGAAATAATTGAAAAAATTGGAGACAATTGGGGGTTGCAGAGCTTGGAAAAACTAAAAAACAAGGTGCGAGATTGATTGCACTATGCACAAATTCAGGAGGTTTGTAAAGTGGACAAGAAGGTTGGATTCCAGGTGGAAAAATCGAAACTAGAGACAGAACTGTTAGAGCCAAAAAATAAACTACTTTCGAGAATGTATAACTTGCTGCTTAAATGGAATACTCAGGATGAGACAGTCAAATCCGCCATGATAAAATGGGCGCAGGATTTGGGGCATAACATTATGTTTGAAGACTGGGAAAGGTTATGGAACACCGGAATGAAATTTACGGCATGTAGTGCCTTGAAGGAAAACATTATGAAAATGATATACCGGTGGTACATGACCCCAGTCAAGCTTGCTAAGATATATCACCTGTCTGACAATAAATGTTGGAAATGTAAAGAGGCGGAAGGGACATTCTTTCACCTCTGGTGGACCTGCCCGAAAGTGAAGGCCTTTTGGGAAATGATTCATAATGAACTAAAAAAGGTACTTAGATATACCTTACCTAAGAAACCGGAGGCCTTTCTTCTGGGCATGGTGGACCAGAGAGTGTTTAAGAAAGATAGAACTTTTTTTATGTATGCCACTACAGCAGCAAGGATCCTGATTGCAAAGCATTGGAAGACACAAGATCTACCCACGCTGGAGGAATGGCACACGCAGTTGATGGACTACATGGAACTGGCCGAAATGACTGGCAGAATCCGAGACTCGGGAGAAGAAACAATTGAGGAGGACTGGAAAAAATTTAAGGACTATTTGAAAAAACATTATAAGCTGTACGAATGTTAAAAAATGCACCCTCTAGGAAACTCTAGCTTCAGCAATGGTAAATTAATGAAATGGAAATTAAGGCACAAGAAGTCAGAGGTAGAATAATGAAATAACTTTATTGTGTTTAAGTGAAAATGTATAAGATTTGGGTTATAACATCTTTGAAATTAGGTAACATGATAAAATGAAGGATACAATAAGTATTGAAACAAGTTAAGAAATTGCTGATGTTCTGTACCACAGAGAATGCAGGGTTTGGAGGATGTGGGGAAGTCCACTAGACTTGATGGAAAAAAAGAACATGGAAATTTGTAACTTTTCTATTTTATTTCTTATATCTATCTTCTATTCTTTTTTTCTGTATTTCATAAACTTAATAAAAATATAATAATAATAATAATAATTTTATATCCATGTTGTATTTTATAGGGCCTTTTTTTAGGGGGGGGGGGAATCTGTATACTGCACAGAAATACCTTTTTGTTAATGGGCAGCATGAAAAGAAAGAAGCAAATGCATTATTGCCCTAAGGTTTAATTTTCTGTGTTCCACAATTCTGGATTTTATCCTGCTTTTTCAAAGCTGTTTATTTAAAGGTTTAAATCATCTCCAGGACCTTAGAACAAAATCAGGGTGGTGCAATTTTGATGTAGAATTCCATCCCCAGCATTGCAGTTGTGAACAGCAATAAATAGGCTTCCCAATTCCCCCAAGCATTGAACTGAATCCTCTGTAGATTTCCTGGTCAGATAGCACAGCAGCTGTATATCTAAACCCATGTCATTTTGTAAAAGAGTCACAAGGGGGAACCATTGTCAACAGCATCAGAGAAGATGATCTTAGATGGTGGCAGAACATGACCCTGAACCTGAAGAGGGAAGTGGGTATCGCTGGATCAACTCTTCCTCACTTGAAGGCACCCAATCTTTGAACTGTCACAAAGATATGAAAGCTTGATAAAGATTTTTCAGACCAACTGAGGCCTGTCAAATAATGTTACTGGCTCAGCCTCAGGTGCTTTTGTTTTGCAAAAGCAGTATCAACAATCTGTGACTGAGTCCCAATGACATGAAGCGGATAACCCATCTTGGTTGAGTTCCTGAGCCCAGCTGGGACCCAACAGCAGTGTGTGGCGCCATTTTGTTGACATGTCCATCCAGCCATTGTACTGTACAGTGATGCAATCCCACTGATAGTACTTCACATAGGATCTCATGAGTTTTTGGACTACTTTCCAGTCTGTATCTAATTGCATGCCTTTATTCATAAGTCCACACCATCTTGTTTTTGCATTAATCACTGATTTTTAAAAACTTGTATTTAAGAACTTAATTCAACTAGAATTTTATCACAGAATATGTATTTTAAAATCTATTGCCGCTTGAGAGATACATTTCTAAACATTATATCCTAAAGCACACATTTTTACAACACCTTTTAGTACAGGCCATTCCTCATTTATGCAGGGGTTACGTTTTGAGGCACCACACATTTATGTTACATAGTGTATATAGTATTAGGAACACCATTGAAAAAGCCTACAAACAGCCTTGAAACCTCTGGAAACCCTTGAAAAACCCTTTTAAGAACCTGCAGCACTTACCAGATGCCAAATTGAGCCAAACACCTCCACAATCGCTCCCTCCCAACCTCCCTGCTCCAATTCTGCATACCTAAATGGTCAGTTTAGGCCTGTGGGCTTGCTAGGTGCTGTTTTCACACCATTTTCACCACTCTTCTAAGGATGCTTTTGTGCTTTTGATCCTTCTTGCGCCACTTCTGGTTTCACAGCGACGTGTGTCATGCGGGCGCATGTGCCTTGAATCTTCATAAATGGGGAGTTGCCTGTATCTGAGTCAAGAATTGTATCACCTCGAGAGGAAAGGATATAGCTCAGTGGAAGGCTATCTCTTCTGTATGCAGAAGGTTCCAGGCTCAATTCCTGGCATTTCCTAGTGGGGCTGGGAATGTCCCCATCTGAAACCTCAAAGAGCTACTACCAGTACAGTGGTACCTCCGGTTAAATACTTAATTCGTTCTGGAGGTCCATACTTAACCTGAAACTGTTCTTAACCTGAAGCACCACTTTAGCTAATAGGGCCTCCTGCTTCCGCCATGCCGCCGGAGCACAATTTCTGTTCTCATCCTGAAGCAAATTTCTTAACTTGAAGCACTATTTCTGGGTTAGTGGAGTCTGTAACCTGAAGCGTATGTAACCTGAAGTGTATGTAACCTGAGGTACCACTGTATTCAGTGCAGACCTAGATGGGCCAGTGGTACTTCTGACTTGGGACTCAGCTATACAGCTGCAAATATAATGTTTTAAGTGTGTTTTAAGTGCATTATACAAATGTGACATAGATGGCGACTGTGAGCTTATGGTAAATTCAATATACTTTGTAAAACTTTTTTTAAAAAAGTATTTTCACAGCGTTTTTGTTTTTTTAAAATGTGTGTCTACATTCCACCTTGGTGTAAGGCAGTTTCCTATGAGTTTAAATTGTTCCTATTGCAAAATTTGGAGAAGTGTGAATTTCAAAGGATAATTATGTTCCAACCTGACTATTAGTTCAGGAGGTGTGAATTATCTCAGTTGGCTTTAAAATGTGAACAAATCAGAGTTATGTTCCAGCCCTAATCCAAGGACTAAGGGAAAGAAGCAGACGTACTTGTGCACATCAGGGAAGACAAAGTTGTCCAGCATAGCCCTATATCCTAGGTAGGCATAGGCAGACAGCAAAGCTGGAATGGAATGTGTTTCTAGGATGGGGATACTTGCCTGTTATTGCAAGGAAGAGCAGGAAATATACTGTTGTTGACAGAGAGCTATCATAGTTGTAGGGTTGGAGGGGATCCAAAGATTCATCTAGTCCAGCCCCCCACAATGCAGGAATCTTTCGTCCAACATGGGACTTGAACCCACAACCTTGAGATTCAATGTCTCATGCTCTACCGACTGAGCTACAATTCTTCTGAGAGGGATGCACTGCCCACCTGACCAGATCCATGCTGCAGTGTGTCTGTCAGTATTTGAGCTCTGTTTAAAATGGTTTCCTGCCACTGCTGTAAACTGTGTGCTGTCTCATTCCAAAAGGATAAACGTGTGCAAATGTTTAACTAGAAGGTGCACTGACACTCTGCCTTTGCCTTTTCTTCTGCGCTGGCTTTTAGAAACTTCACTGAGAAGCTGTGAAACTGTGCTGGACTAGGGGGAGATTGGCCAAGCATTTTGCATGTACCTTCCCTAATCACATTAGTGCAGAGTCATCGAGTATGACATCCTCCTTGCATTTTTCATCCACTGCCTCGGTGGTGAGAGGTATGAGCCCTCAACACCTTTAAATTACGGCTCCAAGCTATTTGCATATAATTCTACAATATTTATTAGTCACATTCAACCCTGGAAGGAGCCCCCGTTTGTGCATAAAACATTCTCCATTTTATGCCAAAGTGAGACCTCAGTTTGTGATCCATCATAATGACATTTAGTTGTATAAAAGATGGCCTTCCACTAGGGGTACACGAGACACAAATAAAACCAGGAGATTACCAGGATTGTAGGTGATACATCAAAGAAAGGAGAGTGTTGGTGTTTTACATATTAAATCAGTACCAAGCAGCAGGTATTGTTCCCAAGTTCAAACTTGCATTTCATTGGAATCAATTTCTTTTCTTCCCTTTTTTTGTAGAAGAGCTGGGAGGAAG
This sequence comes from Podarcis gaigeae, assembly GCF_964106915.1. Classification (NCBI taxonomy): domain Eukaryota; kingdom Metazoa; phylum Chordata; class Lepidosauria; order Squamata; family Lacertidae; genus Podarcis; species Podarcis gaigeae. The sequence continues at coordinate 36,695,454 of NC_139685.1, forward strand.
TAATAAATCTCTGTCAGGAGGGAAGCTATTTATAGGTTCCTAAATCAGATTATTCTGAGGTTGGTGACTTTTACATAGTCAATTAACTCTTTCTGACATGCCACATTCAAGGTTTGTGTAACACATATTCCTACATTTAACTGAAATTAAATCTGGACAAGTCAGAAGTGCTATTGGTCAACACATGTAGAGGTCTTGGGATATGATGTTAGACTTTTCTGGACTGAGTCGTCCCCCCCCCCCAAAGATCTGGTTTGTAGCTTTGGAGTACTCCTTGCTACTAAGGACTTACTTGTCTGTGCACCAGCTGATGATGCACCAGCTTTGCTCATTTCTGGTTCTGTCAGAGTTGACTGTGGTCCTACCTGTAATAAAAGGTAAAGGTACCCCTGACCATTAGGTCCACTTGCAGACGACTCTGGGGTTGTGGGCTCATCTCACTCCATAAGCTGAGGGAGCTGGCGTTTGTCCGCAGACAGCTTCCTGGTCATGTGGCCAGCATGACTAAGCCACTTCTGGCGAACCAGAGCAGTGCACGGAAACGCCGTTTACCTTCCCGCCAGAGAGGTACCTATTTATGTACTTGCACTTGACGTCCTTTCAAACTGCTAGGTTGGCAGGAGCAGGGACTGAGCAACGGGAGCTCACCCTGTCGCGGGGATTCAAACCACCAACCTTCTGATCGGCAAGCCCTAGGCTCTGTGGTTTAGACCACAGTGCCACCCGTGTCCCTCCTACCTGCAATAGTTGCACCTTAATTGGATTTCATGGGACTGTCCCCGGAAACCACTTTGGAACATCAATTGGTGCAGAATACTGCTGTTAAAATTTTGATTGAGGCCATATACTGTGACCATGTGACCCTCTTATTGTACTGGCTGAACTAGCTGCTAGTTTGAGTGCAATTCAGGGCACGGGTTATAATCTTTAAAGAGCTAAACAGCCCTGGGACCAAGCTACTTGAATTCATGGAGGTTAAGGCAATCAGCAGCTGCTGGCCACAATGACTATGGTCTATCTCTATTGTCAGAGACAGAATACCTCTGAATACCAGTTGCTGGAAATCACAAGTGTGGAGAGCATTGTTGTACTCATGTCCTGCTTGTGGGATTACCGTAGGCAACTGGTTGGCAAGTGTGAAAACAAGATGCAGGACTAGAGGATACTTTGGCCTGATCCAGGAGGGCTCTGGAACTCATGTTCTTATTCCCTTTCCTTCTGAGTTCAAGAGGCCTTTCCCTGACGCAACTTCTTGTATGTAGAACTCCCTGCCCAAGGCATTTGGCTTATCTTCCTCTTTATTTGTGCTCTGCCAGAATTTGAAGACTTTTCTGTTTAAACAATAAATAAGACAATAGAAACCTTTGGTTCAATTGTATTCTTAGCTCTTTCCCCTGGGGCCCATTTTTAGTAGCCCTTTTAGCCTTGAATTGTGTTGGTATTTATCCAACTGTTTTAATAATGCCTTCTAGTATTTTGCTAGCCACTCCTTTCAGAGGGGAAAAGCAGGGCATTTTTGTACAAATAAATATATCAACTTACATAAAGGTAAAGGTAAAGGTACCCCTGCCCGTACGGGCCAGTCTTGACAGACTCTGGGGTTGTGCGCCCATCTCACTTAAGAGGCCAGGGGCCAGCGCTGTCCGGAGACACTTCCGGGTCACGTGGCCAGCGTGACATAGCTGCTCTGGCGAGCCAGAGCTGCACACGGAAACGGCGTTTACCTTCCCGCTAGTAAGCAGTCCCTATTTATCTACTTGCACCCGGGGGTGCTTTCAAACTGCTAGGTTGGCAGGCGCTGGGACCGAGCAACGGGAGCGCACCCCGCCGCGGGGATTCGAACCGCTGACCTTTCGATCGGCAAGCCCTAGGCACTGAGGCTTTTACCCACAGCGCCACCCGCGTCCCATCAACTTAATATGAAATCCCAACACAGATTCTGCCTTTGTGAGTAAAGGTTGGGAGCAGAGCTATTCACTCCCTTATAGAGGAGTTTTAAAAAGAGAGGGGAGAAGAAATGAAAGCAAATAATTTCCAGACACATCCTTCTTCTAAATCAGCACACATTTAATAATACCCATTTTGTCATTTTGGAATACTAATGTTTATGTGCATTTCTCAATTTCACAGCAACTTACATTTGATTTTTTTTTTTTAATGTTAACTATCAACTTACATGGTTAACATTAAAAAAAAAAATCAAATGTAAGTTGCTGTGAAATTGAGAAATGCACATAAACATTAGTATTCCAAAATGACAAAATGGGTATTATTAAATGTGTGCTGATTTATAAGAAGGATGTGTCTGGAAATTATTTGCTTTCATTTCTTCTCCCCTCTCTTTTTAAAACTCCTCTATAAGGGAGTGAATAGCTCTGCTCCCAACCTTTACTCACAAAGGCAGAATCTGTGTTGGGATTTCATATTCATACATGTTGCAGGATTCCATGTCACAGTTGCCACAGCAACTGTAACTTGGACACATGGCATATATAGGCAGGGAGGTTCTCTGGCAGCACTGCAAGACAAGAGGCTTCTAAAAGAGGGATTCTGCAGGGCGATTTATTTACTTTTTATGGTCTACAGCAATGTGACTTGGAGCACAATGCAGAATTTTCACTGGCTTCAGTACAACCACACACACTTAAAGTTAGGCACATGCATAATTCCTGGCTTTGACACTGAGCTGGTGCAATTTTTACACCTACTGTATCCTGCTACTTTGAATTGTTTCAAGTGTTGCCATGCTGATCCCCTCCATATGTTCACTGGCCCTTCCAGTAGAAAGCTTGATGGCATCATTAGGAAGGGACAGCTTTGTTTGTGAGTTAGTTGTAGCTAAGCACTTTAAAAACTTGGACGTGTCTCAGCTCTGCAAATAGTATGCTTCACTTTCTCCTTTCTCATCCAAGAGGAAACAAGCAATGTGCCTACAATGTGAAGCTTATTCAGTTAAAGGCTTTTGGGGTCAAGGACAAAATGCAAACATAGCCTAGAATTGGCGGGGCCTGTTGCATCGTAATTCATAATTTGCAATACTATGTGAATTAATGGCTTGCTCAGAAGAGGTGCTTGATGGGTCTATATATGGCACCACTAATAGTTTGCAGTGGGTTGACTTCCTACATCTCAGTTGGCTCAGTATTTCCATGCTTTCTGTGCCAGTGCTTGGAAAAAGTTTGTCTGTTTTCCAAGCGTTCTCTCCCAGCTTGTAATTTTGATTCATTTGCGTTGTTGGTGTCAACATACATGCCCATTACTGCATTGCTTCAGTTCTTTACTGTTCCCTTTCTTCTCAATCTTACACTAGTTTGAAGCTGCAGTCTTAGGCAGCATCTGAGGCCCCTTCGTCACGTGCCTCCTCTGCGAGTGGTCCAGAGGGTGGCGACACAAGAATGGGCCTTTTCTGTGGTGGCTCCCCATTTGTAGAATGCACTTTCCAGAAAGGCTTACCTGGTGCCTTCATTACATGTCTTTAGGTGCCAGGCAAAATATTCCTCTTCACTTTGGCTAATTAAACAATCTATGGCCTTTTAAACTGTGTGTGTGTGTAGGGGGTATTATTTTTATTTGTTAGTATGATATACATTTTTTTTATATTGTGAACCGCCTTGTGATCCTTGGATGAAGGACAGTACAGAAATAATAATAATAATAATAATAATAATAATAATAATAATAATAATAATAATAATAATAATAATAATAATAAATTCTGAGCAGACATGTTTAAGGTTTCCGTGTTAGTTTGTGCATTACTTTTGTTTTGGGAGAAAAATGCTTGGTGTTCTTGAATTTTCTGCATTTTGAGGAAATCTCTCAGATTACAATCATATTTCCACCTCCATCTCCCTTTGAAATACAGTTCTTGCTGGGCCTCTTGATGCTTAGAGTGATGGACTAGAACCTGGGAAACCAGGGTTCGAATCCCAACTTGGCATGAGGCTCACTGGGTGACCTTGGGCCAGTCACTGCCTCTCAGCCTAACCTACCTCACAGAGTTGTTGTGAGGATTAAACTAGGGAAGAGACTAACTATAGAACACCTTGGAACACCTGTTTGGTTCTGGCAAATGGGGAAAGAGAGAACAATCATTGTAATTGGTGAAATGGACACAGAGGCTACAAACACAGTTAGATGGGTGCTTCCCCCCCCCGCCCCACCGAATCCTTCAACCATGATGGTGCCACGTAGATGGTGCAGCAGACTTGGAGTTTGTACCCCAGGAGTATAATGTAATTAACCTGCAGACAACTCTCCTAAATATTCCGGACAGAGAACACTTTGGCCACTAGACATGGTAGTTGGAGAGAAAAGCCACCCTCACATCAAATAATTTTAGAATTTTGTTCTTTTCCAAGGGGTGGGAGGAGATACCAAGATTTGAAATAAAATTTATTGCTTAAAGTTTGTGGTTTGGAGCTCACATTCGGGGAGATGGAGATGGCAGTGGAACCTCTGGAGTTCATGGAAAGAGGACAACTTCAGTCTTCCTAATGGTAGGGTCAACTAAGACAGTGAAGTGCTCCTAGGATTTGGAGCTTTGCCACTCACCAAGTAGGCCATTGTCTCCCCTAAACTGAAGTGATTTTTACTGGACTGGAAGTATCTACTATGTCTAAGTCCTGGCTCTTGCTCAGTGACTTCCTATGGCTCAGTACTGGCAAAATGACATAGTTGTGCCTTCCCAAGTCTATGCACATGATAACTATTATTGCTGTATATGCACATTATCATTGAATTATGCTGAACACAAGACTCGCAACCCCAACATTTCCCACACTTAAGCATCTTGAAATCTCAGGCATGACGCTGATGAAATATAACTTCCCCTGCTGTACCTAAACATATCTTTATTATTGTAATAACTGTTGAAGTTGAGCCTGTGAGGTGGAACTGCCTTACAGTAAACATGTACATAAATTACAAAGGTTTTAGGCTGTTGTAATAGTTTTCTGGAAACCCAAATGCATCAAACATGAGTTTCTGCATTAGATAAAAGAAGATTGGTAGGAAATCTGCTTAGTCACATTAGAATATATGAGAATTAGGATTGTGCTAGTCTAAACATGTCACAGTCTGTCTGGTTAAAGCCCACTCTGTTTGTTTGGGGATTTTGCATATTTAAAGCTTTTGCATTCTGTGCCTCGATGCATCCTTTGAACTGGCACAGGCACAAGCATACCACATTTTAATAATATCTCTGCAAGAGGAAGAGTGTTCATAGCAGTTGCAGTTTCTGGGCTTTGCCAAGTATATTGTGGCCAATGTACAATTGCCAGTGGGTGGTCTGAGAGTTTTATCAACACAATACCATCACCTCACGACACACAACCACACACCCCATATGTGGGTGGCTTCATTCCACAAACTGGCAATGTGTTTAGCATGCAAAGTGCTCTCAGCTTGTCCTCTTGGTGATGGATTCAGATCCTCTTTCCACTATGCCACATGTCTGCATGTTGAAGATGGTGGCATAGCTCCCTAGTCAAGAGCAGACGATCACAGGGTCAAACTCTAGTTGAAGGGCCTTGGGTCACAGGTGGTGTGGAAGGCCTGAGTGCCTGGAGAGCTGCCGCCAATCACACGAAGCAGGACTGGGCTAGATGGACTAATGGTATAAAGCAGCTCCCTCTGTTCGTAACACTGCAGCTCATTGTGAATCTTGCCATGCAGCTTGAATGGTGGAAAACAATTCCGTTTGCCATGATTACAGCTCAATCTGTGTAGACAGGAAAAATTGTCTGACAAAGAGCAGAGTGATCAGCAGAATTTCCCCTTACCTAGAGACTTCATCACGATAATGTTCAGGATGAAGTTTTTATAACTACAAAGGGAGCGATTGAACAAGAGCTCATGTTTCTCTAAATGAAGGCAGCTTAATGACGTTTCTGCTCTCTTTCTTTTCTGCTTAATTCATGTGTTGAAAATAATTTTATCTAGCATCAGTTTGCATGCAGTCTCTGCAGCATGGCCAGAGATTTCAGTTGTAGGCTGCAATTCTAACCGCACTTACCTGGCCCTTTGAATTCAGTAGGACTTACTTTTGAGTAAACTCACATAGGCTTGTGCTCTGAATCAGTAATCAAGGAGGTTGTGGAGCTGAGTAAAACATTGCTAATCAAGCTATAAACTAAAATGATAATTATGTGAAGCCAGCCTAAAACAAGCAAACTAAGAAAAGGCAGTCCTTCCACCCTTTCAAATGTGAGAACTTGGACACAATTCAAGTTTTCTGACCTCTTCTGTATCTTGAAACACATATACCTGGTTCATTTTAATGGAAAACTGAATGAAATGTAGTATATAATACGATTGTGGCTGAATTTTAAACTTGGAGCAATGTAAGGACGCTAAAATATCCCGTCCTCATATTAAACAGGGAACAAACATCCACTGCACCCACACTAGCAGAGCAGTTGTTGTATCTAGTGCATGCTCAGTCCAGGAAGGGGGAAATGCAGATTCACAGGGAGCTCTCCAAGGTGCTGAGCTGGCTCCCTCAACTTTAAACCTTGTGATTATCAGGAATGTTCACTAACCACAAGAATTGACTTGGACTCAGCTCTGCTGTTCTGGAAAACAGCAAGATTTGGCCTGAATCTCTTCCAAGAATGTTTGAATTGGCTCTGATTCTGGAATCAGAAAAAGAAAGCTTCATGCCTGCTCCATTCACTATGATGGGGAAATAAAAGATGGTGCAACCTTCCACCCCTTTTTGACATTGCTTTTTCTTTTCTTTTCTTGCAAGAGCGGCCTTTTCAGTTTTGGGATGGGTGAAAATGGGTTCACTTAATCTTCCCTAGTGAGGTCAAAGTGTTTTTGGGCTAGGAACCTTTGAAGTTGATTTTTCGGGGGAAATAAATAAAAGTGATTTGCTTTCCTCTTTGTGGGCAGTGATTTTATTATGAAAATGGCATACTTTCTTAGGAGCAGCTTTATGATGTCGCTAGTGAAATTTCAGAAGCATCGGAGCAGGGAATAAGGTGTTATGATGAATGACAAAACAAAAAACCAAAACCAAAACAAGCCTCAAGCTTGTAACACTATAAATCACAGAAACAGAGTGCAAAGCTGATTTGACAGGAGCAGGTATATGGTCATGTTGCAAGGGCCAGAAGGACTGGAATGTCCAGCACCACTAGCAGAATTAGCAAAGAGCACAGAGTAATCAAGAACCAGGTGATACATTACTTCAGCATCTTTTCCCCCAGAGCACTGTGATTGGAGCATGCTGCTAGATTAATTCCTTCTGACTAGAATGTAAACCTGTCATTTTTACAGTATTTTTATTTTAAAGAACTATCTCTCTCCCCAGTCTGACATTTTGCTTATATGGCAAGCTTGGGGAGAACTGCTAGAGTTTTCTCACAACCACTATCTGCAGCACTTTTAAGTGCCTGAATTTCTAAAGCATTTTGAAAGTTTCTCCTTCAATTCTGGGTGCTTTGATCCTGCTTTGGATTGAACAAGTCCCAGATTTGCCTGAAGTGGCCTGATTTGGTTCTGGAGTCAGGATCAATCTTTCTTTCTTTTTTTGCATACCTTTAGTGATTATCCATGATTTGACTATGGTTACATGGCAAGTACCTGGTATGACTATTCTTACTGTGACTCCCCCTAAAGTGATACTATTGATGGTTCTTCCCCTCAAGTAAGTCCTGGGTCCATGCAAAACAACACAGCAGCCCTCACACTTAGACAAACTGAAGCAATTGGGAGGAGCTCTGCATGGACCAATAGCCTGACTGTGATATGAGCCAACCAGCTGTTTTAACCCACCTCCACTTGGCAGTCCATCTGTGGAGTCTATACCTTCCACTTCTCCTGATAAGACAGCCCTGCCAGGTAGGATCCCAGCAGTGTAGAAGTGATGGCACGTAGGCCTTCCCCTGCAGCCACCCACATCTAATTTGTGGATATTGGGGACAAGAATGAGGTTCTAGAAAACCATGGGGTACAGCCAGAGGAGTAGCCCCTTTAATGTGTGATGCGCCTTCATGCAATGCATTTTGAGTGTACATAGGTACGGAGCATATCTTTGAAACGGTGTGTGTGGGGCTAGTGGTGGCAATCCCAGTCACTGTTCTACTCATTTATCCCCTCCACGCCAAATTCAGAACAACCAAGTAGGTTCAGCGTACTATAGAGGAGAGAAATTATTTAGGCCAGGAAGCTACAGAACTCCGCAGAGTATAAATTCTGTGTGTCAGAACTCCATTATTCTGGAATATTTAACTTGATTAAAACTGCAGTTACTTAATTCAGTTCTAATTAAAACTGTAACTCGTTCACACTGTCACAAGATTTACAAGGCAAATGTCTATGTGCATTTTAGCAATTTAGATAACATGATTTTGCATTTCTTTCATTAGGCCTGCATTTATTGTGTGAAATACAGAAAATGATGCCAGCACTGAGTATTTCTAGATGGTTTTATAGCTCAGTCATCACTTTTCAGGAAGGAACAGTTTAAATTATTGGTAATCAATAGCAAACAATTTTTTAAAAATGAAGATTGAAGAGAGATCATTTATTCAGGTGTTTTTTTAAAAAAAGCTTTTTGATATATAAGCAATACATTCTAAGGTATGAGTAGCCATTGCATTTTTCTTTTATATTTCTGGCTGGCTTAGCTGCAGTGTTCCTTTTATTGTTATGTCCTAATTTCATCCTTGCTCATTTTAAGAGTTAGATGGCAATGTTGACCTCAAATGATCCTTGGCAGAGGGCTTTTGAAACAACTTGGAGCAAAGAAGTAATATCCTTAAATAGACAATTTGTAAAAATTCCACATCTGAAATTGAACAACTGAACTGAGCGCTCCAATATATTTGATTGTAGATTAATAATTCAAATCCTTTCTGATTTTTTTTTTAAAAGGAAAAACCCAAGATGAGCTGCAGCTACTACTGCTTGTGCCAAGAAATTAATAGTTGGTGAGTAGGAAATCGACATTCTTGATCCTCAAGTTGGTAGCAACTGATACAATGAGAGGATAATTGCAGATACCAAGCTAGAGAGTGATGACTTTCTTAGGTTAAGGACTTGGGTCTGGAGTGCCACTGGAGAAGCCCAGGTGTAGTTTTGGCCATCCTCTGCATAAACTGTAGCAACTGTTTTGAAGAGGATAGCAGAGAAGTTGGAAGAGGGAACTGAACAGCAGAGGGAGCCAAATAAACATAGCCCGGAGACAGTGGAGAAGGCATCGCACTGCCAATTACTTGTCTTTGTAGGATATACAGAAGCAAGAGTATAACAACGATCTACCTCATGAGCCCTGATAACTCTAGTGATAGGATCAAGGCTGAAGGCATTAGTCTGGATCACTGCATCTATAGTTTCGCCCAGCAAAGTAACTAGAAAGATAAAGGACTATATATGCTTTTGTAAAATGAGTATCACAACAACTTGTAGTGAATTCTTCATGCCATGCCATGTGTGTGTGTGTGTGTGTGTGTGTGTGGAAGAGAGAGAGAGAGAGAGAGAGAGAGAGAGAGAGAGAGAGAGAGAAAGAGAGAAAGAGAGAATGGATATGGAGATAATGGACATACATTTCCCCATACCATTTTTGCACACTTCATTGCATGAAATAGGTGCACCAGTCTCTGTGGCGTGCAGAACATAGCCACATTTTTTCCTTGTCTGGAACTGGTCTGTCACTAAAGAAATTCAAACTCTCTTATGAGTACAACCATCTTGACTAGGAGAGCAGGGCCATGCTCTCACCATTGCATGCCTGATGGCCCAGCTTGTTCACTGCCCACAACTTGGGGCAGGAGGTTTGAAGTGAGGAAGTGTGCAATTTAGAACTCTGTACAATCAGGGTTCTAAGTCACATGGGCACCTACACATGAACAGAGGTCTCCAGATCTTATCCCCAATGTGTGGACTGGAATGAGGTTGAGCTGTCAGGGATGGGACAGTGCATCAGGTCCAGTGGGTGTGACCCCATCCTCCTGGTCCATGTGATTATTTTTTAACTGAAGTCTTTCTTACAGTTTTTGAGCAATGCAATTAAGATAATACACTGACAAAAATTAAAAGGGTACATCAGAACAGGAAACGGGGATATAGGCTGAAGTGTTTTGCCCATATAAAATGGTTAATACAAATGTACTTCCATCATGCTTAAAGAGTGATTTTTCTTAGTGTCATTTGATAGAAATGGACTGAAAATAGGAAGGGGAATGTTTCTTAATACCTGTGTATGTCTCCCCTGTCTCAAAAGATGGGGAATTTAGCCTTCAGTGGGCAACTCCATTCAGATCCAGAAACAAGAGTAAAAAGAAATGGGAATTGTGCAGTTTGAATAGGAAAAGAGGGGAGTTGACAGAATTGAAGTTCCACCTTTCAAGGGCTATAACAGCTGGTCTATGGAGATTTATGCAATATTGGGGGGTTTGCTGTCTGTTGAAGGAGTGCCTGTTTGCTTCTGTGATGTCCTGCTAATATATTGGTGAATCAACCAAGTATTACAAGGACACCATAACTCTCCAGAACTCTTTGTCAAAGAAAAGAAAACAATTTAATGATGTCCCTGGAACTTCTCACTGCTTAGAAATAGAGAGTGCATACAAACATATAGCAATTAATTGTCCTAACTTTACAGCAATAATCAAAATGAAATGTGAGAACCAAACTTGTGTTTCTGAGTAGCATTTAGGTTTAAACAATGACAAATGTTTGAGTATTGCTTCTAAGTTTCAGAGGAAACATGCAGTGCTGGCATAGGATACTCTCTGAGTCTACAATGAAGCTAAATATCAAGCAAATCCACACATCAACCCCAGCGATTTAGCAAGAATCATATGAGCCTGTATTTTAAGTAAATGTCTTTGTATTCTGAGAATATTAATTACTGGGTAACCATATAGCTATAATTAAATAAATAAAAATGTCCAGAGATTAAGCTGTAGTCAATGGATTTAAAGCTTCAATAAGTAACACAGCCATTTTGTTCCAAATAATGATCCTGAGATGCAAACATTCCATTTACTTGTTCAAAAGGCAAGTTCTCCTCAATAAAAAAAAAAAAATCAGGTAGAAGGACTATCTGAATGCAATATGTTGAGCATACATTTTAAAACCAGAATTGCTATGGAGCTTGTATCTTGTTCTTTTGGAAGTGCTGAATTCTGCTCCCCACCCCCCAGTATAGTGTTGTTTGTTTTAAGTGAAAGCAAAGCCCTCTTCTGAAAGGGAATCATCTGCATGTCCCTGTCCTGTCATAGTGCCTGGCAAAGTGATGGGCATATTCCTTCACATCTCTACCCCCCCCCCCATTTCTGGATGAAGGTGCCAAAATCCATCAATAATTGAAAGTGCTGACATGATGATACATTGCAGCAGAGCCTCAGGAGACATTATGATGCATTTCCTCATAGTGGTAAAGAAACACTGTGAAATTAATGTAGATATAATTTGATATTTAAATAAATGATGGAAGTGATTATAAGCTTATACTATGGAGAATTCCATTTTGAAACATGAATAAAACATAGTCTGGAATCATTTCCTCCCAAGTTCCACAATGCCCCAGCTCATAGTATATGCCACCTGGTATATGTTGAGGATAAAATAAGGTGTTTTAGTTATATGCAATTAATAGCTGTTAATATTTTAATAGCTTATTATGCTCCAGGTGAGGCATTATCGTGAATTTAGAATGTGTGTCTGAACGTTGCAGATCTTTGCACATTTTTCACAATCTATGTAAAAAGTACTGTCAGCATCAAATCCTACAAATAGGCAGTGATTTGATACAAAAGCTGCACCCTTACATACTTATCTATACATATTTACCCAGGAGTAAATCCCATGGAGTTCTATGGGACTTACCTCTTTTTAGGCAAGTGGAAGGTTGCACTCCATATGTGTTAAACAGTTCGCTGCAGTGCTAATGTTCCATTTGTTTCATTTTTATTATATCTTTGACAAAATGGTTTTTATTTATTTATTGTTTTAACTGAGTGCAAGACCTTTAGCAAATTGTAACTATGTCCTGAATCAGTGTATGTATTTAGATCTACTATATTACTATGCTGCACAACTATGGAAAGTTCTTGGGCAGTTTACAGTAAAGGTTAAAACCTATAAAGTATACAAATAAAACAAAGGCATAAAATCCAAAAGAGAGTAAAAACTGCAGCAGGATAACAACAGAAAAGGGGATGAAGGATAGTCCAGAAGCTCTGAAAGCACTAAGCATTTCCTTTTGGAGGACCACAAACAATTAACTGCATGTGTGAAAGTCACTGGAGACAAAGATAATCTGGTCTAAAGTTCCCTACATGTGCTCAGGGTTAAGCTCCAGGTTGCTGATGTGGGTAGGATTTGCCATCTAGTTCAGGGGTTTGGGACAGTGGCAGGGGTGGCTATAAGGGAATATGGGCACACACACCCTCTTTTGCACAAACACAGAGGCACCCAGCCCCCTCTTCAGCTGATCCATACAGATCAGCTGAGAACAGGGGGGGCTATTGTTAGGAAATAACTGGTGAATACCAATTAATGTGGGGGGGGGGACAACAAAGGAAAATGGCTGACTGCCTGAATTTTTAAATACAAATCTAATTCCCCTTTCATTTGACGATCTATACAATTTGCATATTCAGGAATGGGTATGAAAAAATGGGCATGAGTTGGCCCTGAAGGGGGAGAGGAATGACCTTTTTCTTGGACAATTCAAAGGATCTGATGTTTTCTCCCAACATTTGAGCAATGCATTGTGCTTTCAAGGGTTGTGAGTAAACAGTTGAGTACTTATTGCATTGTTATTAAATGCTCTTTCATGTGGAATGCTTGATAGTGAAGAATACCAGTCACAACAATGCAGATACTCAATGTCTTGCAAAATCAGAAACTGGGCATCTCTTGCCAAGTAATATTTCCAAGTGTTATTTTTATTGCAGTTCAGCCCATGAGTTCTTATTAGTGTTTATAAGTTGATCCATAAATGATTACAGACTACACTTTCAGATCTATTTCTGGATTCAGAATCTTTGATTTAAGCATGTATTAATGGTGGGTGTAAGTAGAAATTGTGTAGGAGTTGAGATCAGGCGACAATCCATTTGGGAATGTTTGTGCCTCCCTCTTTGGAAGTTTATTTGTTTACAAAGCAACAGAAATTAAAATAATAAGCTGCAGAAAATATTGGCTGGGCAAAATGACAACAGCACAGGCATTATAATTATTATAGCAGCTCACATGCATACCTCAAATTAAGCAATATTGGCTTTGTAGTATTCAGTTTCTGGTTGAATCCTAGGTATATTCTAAATACTTCTGTGTTCCTTGAAAACAACTTTTTAAAACCTACTGTGGCATATTTGGATAGCTTCTGGTTACCAAGCCCAAATGCTGAATATTCAGGGAAAGAACAAGCAGGTCATACATAAAGTGGCTCCGCTGAAGATGCCCTTGATTTCTGTCCTGTATCTGCAATGAAGACGGATTTTGGTTATTTGAAATGTTGATGTTTTGATCTCTTTCCAATGTAATAGCAACCTTGTGGCTGAGATGAATAGTCCATCTTGTTGACAGCCGAGGTGGTTTAAAACAAAACAAAACTATATTTATTTGTTTGCAGCTGTCTTGTAATGAGATCCTCATGAAATCTGGTCTAGTAAAATGTCTATGTATGTCGTTCCCCAGCTCCCATGTCAATGGCAGCCTGAATATTGGGGCTTCCCAAGTATTCCAACTCTAACAACTTCAGGTAGTTTACAGGAAGAGCATGCTAGTGGATAGGTAGGGTTGCTGTTAGTGTTGAGCTCCACTCTCACCATGTGAACCCTTCCATTTACTCTAGTAGTTCTGATAGAGCAGACTCAGTTACGTCCACCTGAAGCATGGGATTGATATAAGTCTGCATGAAAAGAATTGGGATGCACTCTACCCCACTTTGGAGACACAGGTGGCGCTGTGGGTTAAACCACAGAGCCTAGGGCTTGCTGATCAGAAGGTTGGCGGTTCAAATCCCCATGACGGGGTGAGCTCCCATTGCTCGGTCCCTGCACCTGCCCACCTAGCAGTTCAAAAGCTTGTCAAATTGCTAGTAGATAAATAGATACTGCTCCGGCAGGAAGGTAAACGGCGTTTCTGTGCACTGCTCTGGTTTGCCAGCAGTGGCTTAGTCATGCTGGCCACATGACCCAGAAGCTGTCTTTGGACAAATGCCAGCTCCCTTGGCCTATAGAGCAAGATGAGCGCAGCAACCCCAGAGTCATCTGCGACTGGACCTAACGGTTAGGGGAACTTTTACCTACCCCACTTCAAGCACTGCCGTAAGCAGGGGCTGCCAACCATTTTGGACTATGTACTGGTCACATTTTGAATTTTGAGAGAGTGTTGGGTGTGCCAGTCACAATATTGCTTGCCATGGAAGGTGGCATTTGCTCTGATATAGTTGCCTAATGTAGCATTCCAAGGTATCGCTATTCATATTGCAAGGGATGTTGAAGTTGGCAATTTCCATACCATTAAACCGACTGATATTTTCACCGCAGATTCCAAATGCTGTACAGAGAAGAAATACCAGCACGGCAAAGAAAATAGTTGCCATTTCCATCTCTGTGTAGGGGGAGCCCATGGCTGTCTTTCTGGTGATCTGTTGATAAAAGGAGAATCAAAACATTTATGAATAAGTATTATGTTAGTTCAGGAGAGCATCCATAATCTGAAACTAGTTTCATTTAAATTCCTAACTGCCAGAACCAATCTTTTGGAGCATCTCTCCCAATATGAAATCATCATTAAATCTTCACCCTTTTCTAGGTGCCCCCTCTGAGGGAAGCTTTTCAGTTGTGTCTCCCCACTTGTGGAACACTTTCCCCAATGGTGTCATCATTAACATCCTTTTGTAACCAGGTCAAAAAACGTATCTTTTCTCCCTGACATATGCTGCCTTATGATGGTTTTGCTGTCTGTTGATAATGTGTCCACTGAAGTTTTGGGTGCTATGTGTTTTATAGTTCACCAGCAGCCTTGCACTCAGTGTTGTTCAGGAATTCCTAAAAAGCAAATGATCACTGCAGTTTTTTAAATCAGTGCAGTTTGAAAGTTTCAGTCCAGGATATTGATTTTAAATGGTGTCCATTTGTTTCCAAACACAAAGGAAACCTGCTTCTTGATCTCAGGAACCTTCATGCA
Organism: Podarcis gaigeae; assembly: GCF_964106915.1. Lineage (NCBI taxonomy): Eukaryota > Metazoa > Chordata > Lepidosauria > Squamata > Lacertidae > Podarcis > Podarcis gaigeae. Next base: position 36,710,610 of record NC_139685.1, read on the forward strand.
AATGTGGTTAGTATATCTTAAGAGGTGTCTGAATGCATAGCAAATAAGACAAACAACTTTAAAAATATATAGTCGTTTGTTCAGTTTTTATCGCAATATGTTGTTTTTTTCTGATATTTTTATATTTTTGTAAACTGCTTGGAGATTCCTTATGTGTCAAGTAATTCACAATCTGAAAAAATACTGCTGCAGCTAAGAATAATGTAAAGTAGTAACACAGCAATGCAAACCAGCATTTTGCTGAAATCTCTTTTCTACTGAGAGGTAGATGCAATGATAAGAGGAGAGTATGTGCTTGTGCTATATGTTTTATTTTATTTTGCTTTGCTTTTCCACTTTTTTCCACTTTTAGAAGGTGTCTTTTAATTGCTTTGTGTCATCAGATGCTGTTTTTGTCAATGTAATTTGGTTCACATGTTCTCAGCCTGTGGCAAGCTATGGCATGAACTGCCAGAGTTTGATTTGCAGGAAATTGGTGTGAGCAGTCCTGTCTTGTTACAGGAGGCTGGAATACTTGGCCTTTTGTGGTCTCACCCTGTTGTAAGATTCTATGCATTGTCTCCACCCCCATCATTCTGCCTGGACACTAAGGTCCAGCTCCGAGGGCCTTCTGCCAGTTCCTCCCTGCGAGAAGCAAAGTTACAGTGAACCAGGCAGAGCGCCTTCTCAATAGTGGCGCCTGCCCTGTTAAACACCCTCCCATCAGATGTCAAAGAAATAAACAACTATCTAATGTTTAGAAGACATCTGAAGGAAGTCTTGTTAGGGAAGTTTTTAATGTCTGATGTTTAAATGTATTTTAATCTTTTGTTGGAAGCCACCCAGAGTGGCTGGGGAAACCCAGCCAGATGGGTGGGGTATAAATATATTATTATTATTATTATTATTATTATTATTATTATTATTATTATTACATGAGTGACATTTGCAAGATTTGTCTTTCCTGCCTCAGAAATACCATCAACTTGTGGTGGTCACTTCAGATACAATATAAACACGATAGACTGAAAGTTCTGGGGAAGCCACATTTCAGTGCATTCCTAAGCCTTTCCTTGTAGCCCTAATAGTGGTGAATCGGAAAGAGAAAAGATGGATGGGGAGACTGCCCTGCTTTGCTCCATCCCATTTCTGCTGCCAGAAGAGGAAGTCAGGCCTGGGCTGGATTGAAAAGGGGATTTGGGGGGAGGCATAGGAACAATGTGTTTGTATATATTGCTGTACACCACCTTGATATATTACGTGAGATGGTGTCATATAAGCATTTTTGTAAATATCAATAATATAAATACCAAAAAAACCATGTGTTCAACTAGGCCAGTATTCTGACACTGACTGGCAGTGTTTTCCAGGGTTTCAGGAAGGAGTCATTCCCAAACCTATTTGGAAACCCTGGGAATTGAACCCGGGATTATTGATAAATCTGATAGGCTGGGGTTTGCAGAATTGAAGTTTAGCAAATGGTTGCTCACTTTTTGGTCAGAATTGCAGACGTTGTGTGTGTGTGTGTGTGTGTGTGTGTGTGTGTGTGTGACCTGTCAGATGACATAGCTATAATTAGGTGGCACAGCTATAAAAGAGACACCCCCCAGAGACCAATTCCAGGATATTTAGTGCCAAACACACCCATGTAACTAAAATGATAAGGACAAAATGAACAGGAGCCAGTTATAACTAATAACAGACGAACAGCTCAGCAGAATAAAAATAGGCAACCCAGAACTTTGCAGGTAAGGCTAAAAGATTGGGAGGTAGTTTCAGAGCCTGGGTGCAGTCACTGGAAATACCTCTCTCTTGTTCCCCACCAATAGCCATTGTTACTGGGATCCAGGGGAGACTGGAACAGAAAATAAATGGAAGCTGTACCAGAAAGCTGGGGTTCAAGTACAAGTGTTGGATAATCTATATCCAAGCTGTGGTGTAGACTGTGCGTGGAATAAAGTAATTTGTTTTAACAATGTTCAGTGAATTAGTTCAAAAATCTCTGAACTACACCTGAAAGTTGTTCCCATAATTGCTGCTGGGAGAATTGAACATGAATTAAGTTTATTATTTTTTTGGGGGGGTGTTAAGAACTTTGAATGTCTTCCTTCTTCTTTAGACACTTTGAGCCTTTAAGCTTAAACATGATAATTGTTGAGAAAAACTAATTAATCATTTTGCATTCCACTCTTCTTAAGTATGTTTTACACTTTAGCACAGCAGTTCTCAGCATTCTGAATGCTGGGGGGAAATAGCCAAGGAGCATTTGGATGAATTTGAATAGAACTGTGAACTGAACCTGAACCCAACTGGTTCATTTTGTATAAAAGGACAAGTGGGAACTGGAATCTGTTCCTTTTTGGACATGTTGAACTTGAACTAGTTGCTTTTAAAAATGAACTTTCCAAGCTCATATACAAAATAGGGAGAGTATGCAATGCCTTAATTTCTAGCTTCTTCAGAAGTTAGGAGGAAATATTGCATTTATCTACAGTTTGTGGATATGGGATATATCCTGTTAAATTAAAATAATACCCATCTGTTGTGTTCTGTCTGCATCACCCCAGGTTAATCCACCAGAAGGCATGGTTTTGAAAACCTGTTGGTATACAGTGTGTGTGTGTGTGTGTGTGCACGCACGCACATACACACACTGTACATATATTCTTTAAGGCCGTAATTAGACCTGTCAGATAACACTGATATAATTAGCACATTGTAAAGGGACTTTTTTTATGAGACCAATTGTGGGATTTTAGGGCCAAGGCAGATGGGGGCTTCAGAACTACATTAGCACTGAACTATCCAAATTGCACACCCACTACTTCTCATCAGAATAGAAATAGCCGTAATGTTATACATAAATCCATGCCAATACTTTTAGTCCTCTCTTTTGATGACATCAGACTTTGCACTTCTCCACACAGAAAGGTTTGAACTTGCGCAGCAGCTCAAAAGTTAATCCTACACTGTTTGTTAGTTAAGCAGCAGTGTGCTCAAATGACAGGGATATCATGCCCTCCATGGTAGGAGATACCAGGAAGCATCTGATATTTAAAGCTGGTGCTTCACGTTCTGAATGATATCACTCAGTTTAAAAAAAAAACCTTAGGAGTAAGTGAATAGACAGAATGGATGGGATATAGGTTGAATGAACCAATAAAGCTGGAGTAGGTAATGGCTGCGCTGTGGGTTAAACCACAGAGCCTAGGACTTGCCTATCCGAAGCTTGGCGGTTCGAATCCCCGCGAAGGGGTGAGCTCCCATTGCTCGGTCCCTGCTCCTGCCAACCTAGCAGTTCGAAAGCACGTCAAAGTGCAAGTAGATCAATAGGTACCACTCCGGCAGGAAGGTAAATGGCGTTTCCGTGTGATGCTCTGGTTCGCCAGAAGCGGCTTAGTCATGCTGGTCACATGACCCGGAAGCTGTACGCCAGCTCCCTCGGCCAATAAAGCGAGATGAGCGCCGCAACCCCAGAGTCGGCCACGGTTGGACCTAATGGTCAGGGGTCCCTTTACCTTTACCTTTAGGTAATTGCAAGCCCGGGGTGGGTGTATACGAATGTGGCACTTCAGACCTCCTTATCTGGCTCTCAGGATCAAGGCCATTTCATCTCATCAGATCACCCCCCTCATTGGCCCTGTTCTGCACCCTCTTTGAGTATTTTTACCTCGCTGAAATGTGTCCTTGAACTACCACAATGCATCTTTCTTGCTTGTAGGGAGAGGTGGAGGAGGATGCAGAAACATTTGGCTTTTGCATAGCTGGAATATAGCTTAGTCTACAGAGCTAAAGGTCCTCTCCATTGGCACACAATCCAGTGGCACACAGTTCCCAGAATATATACGTCTGGACATATCTGGATTACTGCAGTTGGCATCATGGTCTGGCCGTAACTTTGGCCCCAAAAAACTCAACAACTTTTCTGTCTGGATTTTCACTGTTTGAAATATGGCAACCCTACCAGAAGATTCCCTGTGAGGGAATCGGAACATAGGAAACTGTCTCACACTTACGCAGACCATTGGTCCGTTTTACATAGCATTGTCTACACTGACTTGCAACAGCTCTCGAAGGTTCCAAGCAGGGAATGTCTGCCATCCCTACTTGGTGATGCCCCAGTTTCAGGGGTGCTGATTTGGGCCCCAGGTTATGGGTGCCCATCGTGCACAACATGAGGTCATGACGTGACATTGCGATGTGACGTCATGACATCACATGCCCTACAGCCTCAGAACCTGTCTTGTGGCACTGGAAGTCAGGTTCTGAGGTCTTGCAAGGCCTCAGACGGCATCTCCAAGGTCTCAGAAGGCCTCAGGCATGACCTCTGGTGCTTCGCAAGGCACTGGAAGTTGCATCAGGGGTCTTGCAGTGTGGGTGCTGAGCACCCACAACAAATATTGTCTGGTTGCTCGGGCCCCTAATCCCCCCTATTGTTGGCTCCTCTGCCCAGTTTGAACGTTGAACTTTCTGATTGCTCTACCACTGAGCTGTGGTCCTTCCTTCTGGTTTAGAAAGGGTTCTTCACCACTGCAATAAAGGTTATTTTTTTAAAAATGCCTTTTGCTGTATTTGTTTCATTCCCATATTGAGGTCACATAGTTTCTGAAAATCTACAGCTTGCAAAAATCTAGCTTTACTGAGTTGGCCTAAAAACAACAGCAACAACATTTACTAGCCAGTTGCCCGTTCTATAAAGATGTGAATTCTTTAGGATCAAAATTTAAGAAGTTCCACATAATAAGCAACTTAGGGCACAATTATGCACATTGCTATTCAAAACTAAGTCCCGTTCAGCTAACTGCAGCTTACTCCCATGAAAGTGGATATAGGACAGGAGCTATAGTATTTCTTACAGCCAAATGCTTTGGAATTAGTTTTGACATGAGATGGTTTCAGTGCAAACAATTATCTGGAAAGGAAATAAGAAAATAGTCCTTGTAGATGTGAACAAATAATTTTGGGGGAGTTGGGGGAACATCTCTAGCATACCACTGTACATTTTGAAAGTAATAACTAAAATTGATATCTTTATTTGTGGGCTTCTAACCTTCAGAGGCTGCACAAACACCCTATATTCACCTAAAAAATAAATAAATGAGCAGGTTTCTGAGACTATTTTCTTTGAGCACTCTCAAAACCTCATGGGCTTTCCCAGGTTCTCAGGGGAGAAAGTGGTTGCAATTCCATGTGTCTCATGTGCCTGTTGAGATCAATGTCTCCATCCACATCTATTTGAACATACATTTTTAAACCCACATAATGTCCAGAAATGGTGGTGGTGGTAAACAGTGGATAACCCTGCAGCATTCATCCTACTCACCCCTAGCCAGAAACATATCTGATTTGTTGGGTGATAATACAAAGTGATACAGAATCACACAAGTAAGAGAAGATCGAATTAGAGCATCTTGACTGTTAGTCCTGAAGTTGAGACAATGAAATGGGTTTCATTTTAACCGGAGGCTGTCACCATAGGCTAATGAGGATGAAGCTTCTGGATGGAGACAGCCCTGGCGGATGGTCAAGGTTCCAACCTGAGCTTTGTCCACCCACCTACTAAAGCTTCTTCCACCTCTCTTGCCTCCAACTCCACTTTGCATGTTCCTAGCAAATGTGCTTTGCAAGACAAATACCTACTTGATGGTATCACTGAAGTTTGTGTTTACCTAGCTCATAATACCAAGTTGGCAAGCTGAGCATGCTTACCTGATATATGTATTGAGGACTATCAGCCATGCATGCCGCAGGGCATTATTCCAAGCTTGTGTGATTTTAAACTAAAAGTGGTGTGTACAACAATCTGCATGGGGCTCCCTTCCTGCTCTGCATCTTCATCTGGTCTGTTCCTGGTCTCGATCCATGTGCTAGTAGAAGTAACTGCTCACAAAATGGTGACACCCACTTTCCCAACTCACAGAATGGTGGCACCTGCTATGTTCAGCGCATGGGTAATGCAAGTGAACAACAAACTCCCCAGGAGTAATGCAGGTATGACCTACACTCAGTCAGCTTGTGCCAACACTACAAATCCAGGAGACCCCTTGGTGACAAAAACACAAACTTTCTCTAAATGCTTACTGAGAGAGCTTGAAATGAATGAGCCAAGAATGGTAGATCATCTGTCATTTGCTGCAACACTTCAGCCCCTCCTAAGTACTGTATTATTTTCTGCTTTATCTAATAAATGTAGCATTTACATAGCAGGATGCAAATGATAGGATTGCAAGCTAAATTCACAGAAAATGAGTGGCATCACATCTTTTTGTTTTAGGCATTCTTTGCCAAACCAGTACCTGTGAATCCCTGCTAGAGAAAGCATGGCAGATGACCGAAAGGATATCTGAAATTGGGTTGGGTTAACCATAATGCATTTCTGTATTTGAAAGTACTTAATAAGCCTATCTCCAAAGGAAAACAAATGTAGCTGTTTGCTTATCGAGTTATATCTATCACCTATCTATCTATCATCTAATCTATCTATCTATCATCTATCTATCATCTATCTATCTAGGGTGCGGGTGGTACTGTGGGTTAAACCACAGAGTCTAGGACTGCCGATCAGAAGGTCAGTGGTTCAAATCCCCATGACGGGGTGAGCTCCCGTTGCTTGGTCCCTGCTCCTGCCAACCTAGCAGTTCGAAAGCACAAAGTGCAAGTAGATAAATAGGTACCGCTCTGGCGGGAAGGTAAACGGCATTTCCGTGCGCTGCTCTGGTTTGCCAGAAGTGGCTTAGTCATGCTGGCCGCATGACCTGGAAGCTGTACGCCAGCTCCTTCGGCCAATAAAGCGAGATGAGCGCCGCAACCCCAGAGTCGGCCACGACTGGACCTAATGGTCAGGGTTCCCTTTACCTTTCTATCTATTATCTATCTATCTATCTATCTATCTATCTATCTATCTATCTATCATCTATCTATCTATCTATCTATCTATCTATCTATCTATCATCTATCTATCTATCTATCTATCTATCTATCTATCTATCTATCATCTATCTATCTATCATCTATCTATCTATCTATCTATCTATCTATCTATCTATCTATCTCTATCTATCTATCTATCTATCTATCTATCTATCTATCTATCATCTATCATCTATCTATCTATCTATCATCTATCTATCTATCATCTATCATCTATCTATATCTATCTATCTATCTATCTATCTATCTATCTATCTATCTATCTATCTATATCTATCTATCTATCATCTATCTATTTATCTATCATCTATCTATCATCTATCATCTATCTATATCTATCTATCTATCTATCTATCTATCTATCTATATCTATCTATCTATCATCTATCTATTTATCTATCATCTATCTATCATCTATCTATCTATCTATCATCTATCTATCTATCTATCTATCTATCTATCTATCTATCTATCTATCTAATCTATCTATCTATCTATCTATCTATCTATCTATCTATCTATCTCTATCTATCATCTATCTATTATCTATCTATTATCTATCTATCTAGTGTTCTCTCTTTCTCAAATCGTGCCAAGAGTTAATTTGTTACATCAAATAGTCACACATGGTCACATTCATAAACACAGCAGGGAATGTTTTACAGCAACAATGAAGCCCTGGTGAAAGGTCTTGTTTTCATATTGAGAGGGATCTTTCCCCAGGAATTACAAATCATTTAAAAAGTCATTGCTGTACATAGTGACTATACATAATTCTCACTAATCCACTTTGTGAAACATGGTTTGAAAATCTTGTGTTGCTAACCGAAGGTGGCTTTGGGCTGTCAAAAACTCTTTTGTATTCTGAGATGTCTAGATGTTGATTCGCTATTAAATAAATTGTCGTCAGGAAGACAATCTTTTCAGTTATTCTCCCAGCATGAATCTTTTATGAACTTCAAATCCCCCAGGGATAGATCTAAAGCAGACAAGGTCCTGATCTGACCACCAAAGACGGTTTAGTGCTGTCTTGTTTCAGTGCTGGCAATACCCAGTCTTGATGACTGACAGAAGTTGTTCCAGTTGGGGAGATTCAGATAAGCCACCTGAGTTCTTTAATTTTACAATGATTGACAGTCAAACTTCTTATTGCTAAATATTTTTTTTTTACAAACCTACATTCTACAAACAACATTTCCAGCTCTATTGAAACTGTGGCAGATGGTGCATAAATGCATTGGGAAATGCAAAACTGGTGATCATACCTTTACTTCATTCACAGTTAATGAGATGTTTGAGATAATAGGGAGCCCCTTAATCTAAGAAAATAGGTTGTTCCATTTTATTTATTTCTGTAACATAGTCCTGGCATATACCTAACCAGCAGTGGGAACTACTACTAAATGGAAAATCCAGTTGTATTTGCTGGAAGCATGCCATGTGAATAGGAATGGCAGCGTGGTTAGGGTGACACTGGTGTAGGAGATAAATCTAGCTGTAATCCTCTACTCACTTACTTTGGAGTAAGCATAACTGAACTCAATGGAAGTTAGTTCTCAGTAAATAGTATACAACTAAACTGTACACCCCCATACACCCCAATCAGATGTTACCAAAGAGTCAAGGAACAGCCATGGTGCAATACCCTATATGTATGCTGGTAATAGTAGAAAAAAGGGATGCCAGTGGTGCTGTGGTTTAAACCATTGAGCCTCTTGGGCTTTCTGATCAGAAGGGTGGTGGTTCAAATCCCTGTGATGGGGTTAGCTCCCATTGCTCTCTCCCAGCTCCTGATAACCTAGCAGTTCAAAAGCATGCCAGTACAAGTTAATGAATAGTACCACTGCGACGGGAAGGTAAATGGCGTTTCTGTGTGCTCTGGTTATAACTTTTTTTCCTTTGGACAAATTTGGATGAAATCTGTATACAGTGGTACCTCAGGTTACATACACTTCAGGTAACAGACACCACTAACCCAGAAATAGTACCTCGGGTTAAGAACTTTACCTCAGGAGTAGAACAGAAATCGTGCGGTGGTGCAGCAGCAGCAGCAGGAGGCCCCATTAGCTAAAGTGGTACCTCAGGTTAAGAACAGTTTCAGGTTAAGAATGGACCTCCAGAATGAATTAAGTTATTAACCCAAGGTACCACTGTAATATAATGACCTCTATAATTTGGCAAACTTAACCACTCTATGAAGTGGTTAAAGACTTCCCAATTATAGGCAAATAAGTCCAGGGCCTTTTGTGTTTTTTCCTTTTTAAAAAAGGAAAAAGCCACCCATAATTTTTTTTTTTTTTTGGCCAGAATTGGCAGAGGAAAAATCTTGCAAATTTTAGGTTTCGTCCACCATCCCATTCTGGAGTTATGGTAAACTTAGAGTAATTTATTATGCTTTCAGCAAATGCTTGACCATAGCATTAGTGTAATGCCCACATCGTCAAGGTGCCCAAAAGGTGCCACCTCCTAGAAATAGCACTTCAACTCTGAGAATCCAGTCCAAGGTATCCTGCTTTGTTTTGTGAGTCATCCCAATACAATGCACATCCCTTGAGATATGCTTTTAAACAGTTAACATTTCTTGCAAATTTATTGTTTCTACTGTTTGAGAGATTTAAAGCAGTTCAAGAAAATCCAGTTGACACAAGTTGCTTTAGCCTTGCGGGTGAAAACACCCTTATATTCCAAACTTTAAATTGGGAAAGTCAAATAAACATAAAAAGGTATGAGAAAGCAACCAGACTTACCTACAGTTCAGCATAAAATGGGAAATGTGGGGACCCAGCATGACAGTTTAGAGATGTCCTATTAGCTTTGCATGTGTCTTTGCTGTCTCATAATGAATGGCTAAATCCTGACATTCAATATAGAGACTCAATACACCCATTTTATTAGATATTATTTCCTATCTGGAAAGGGTTTGGGGGGGAGGGGGGAGGGGAGGTTTGCCAGGGAGGGGCTATCAGCATTATTGCCACATTACCTACAGTAAGAGAAGATATACAGATTAGTTTTTCCAAAACAACACCTGCTTCCTTGCTAGCACCACAGTAAAGTTCAGTTGTCCTCCTTTGTATGACATCTCTTTTTTCAGAGACATTTGCATTGTATGCATTCTTGTAATAACAACATTAAGGTGAGGCCAGATCACATTTCCTATCCATACTCAAAAGAGCACATTAGTGAACAGGTGCACCATGGATGCAAACAATATGAATGCATAGAGAATTGGCTGTCTTACTTAATCATTTATGGGAGAATCTAGTTACTGTTTGGAATGACCTTCTTTTGTGCTGGCACCAGTAAACTCGTTGTGCCTTTCATATAGCTCTTTTCCATCACTTTGCCCATTTTTTTCCTTCTGAAAGTTCCTTTCCTGGACAAAACACAAATTATACTTGCCTACATACCTAGAATGTGATTTAGTCAAAGTAAAGCCCCTTTACATTTTTATTTTTTTGGCAGGGTGGGATTAGTTGATTCACTTACACATCAAGGTACAAGAGAACTGAAGTACTGAACAAGATGTGCTATTGCCGTCATTGTTTCAATATTCCAGAAAAATGGCACAGGGATCACTTTTTAAAATCATCTGATAGTCCTGTTTCTAAAGAACGGGGTTTTTTTTTGGTTATCTGTGGACCACATGGAAATATAGTTAATGATACAGCTAAATGAGTAAAATGTTAAAATATCATAAGTGGGTAATCTTCAGAGGATTGTATTTTGGAATTAAAAAATAGTTCACTGCTTGATACGGACTGTGGAGAATCTTCTTGATATTTCCATTTGATGATTTAACATCCAGCATTAATTTTATATAGGTTAAAAAAAAAAAAAATTCTGTAAGGAATGGTTGTACTGTAATCTCCCCTTGCCCCCGCCTGCCCAATGGGTGATTTCCCCAATTACAGTATTTCCCATATGCTGTGCTTTGCTTGGGTGGGAAAGAGGTTGTGAATTTTGTCCCTTTTAGAACAAGATAAAAGCATGTTTTCACTCATTCTAACTTGTGTGATGAGAATCTCTGGAGGATGAAGTGTAATGTGTGCAGTTCATTGAGACAGACGGCTGCTCACTCAAACAGAACAAAATCCAGATTCAAAGGTTCTTTCTTTTGTTTATACAAACTCAGCGTTGTTTTTTTAAAGATATTTATCCTAGACAGACATAGTTTCCTCCATTTTAAAAAAAATGAAGGAAATGTACACCATAAATATAGAAGATCTCAGTAGGAAGAAATGGTGAAAGCACATAACCTTCTATTTTCAGCAGACAGGAAGTGGGCTAACACTGTTATCCAGCAACTCCAAAACTTTGGGAATTCTACTGCTCAACACAAGAGTACCATATTCCACCTTAATCTCCTCATTCTTTTTAGAAATCTTTCATTTTCTAGTGTGCTCCCAGCAGTATATTTGCAGGGAGCGGATGGCGCTAGTGGACTAAACTACTGATCCTCTTGGACTTGCTGATCGGGAGGTCAGCGGTTCGAATCCCCATGACGGGGTGAGCTCCCATTGCTCTGTCCCAGCTTCTGCCAACCTAGCAGTTCAAAAGCACACCAGTGCGAGTAGATAAATAGGTTCCACTGCAGTGGAAAGGTAAATGGCGCTTCCATGCACTCTAGCAGTTGTCATGGTCCTCCTTACACGAGAAGCGGTTTAGTCATGCTGGTCACATGACCTGGAAAACTGTCTGTGGCTAAACACCAGGCCTGAAGCAAGATGAGTGCCACACCCCATAGTCGTCTTTGACTGGACTTAACTGTTGAGGGGTCCTTTACCTCAGAAAATTGTAATAGACATGCAAGAATGAGGTCTGGAACACGTGACCAGCTGAGAAGATCCTGGAGCAATGGAAGGGAAGGAAGGGGTAAATACATGGGATGCAGCCTTTTCTGTTCTCATCCTGAAGCAAAGTTATTAACCCAAGGTACTATTTCTGGGTTAGCGGAGTCTGTAACCTGAAGCGTATGTAACCTGAAGCATATGTTACCAGAGGTACCACTGTTCACTTATTTTACTATGGGCTATTTCTGGGGTAGACTTGGACCTAACTTACCTGTATGTATTTCTACCTTCTCCAATCTACTGCCCTTTAGACTTACTGTACATTTTCCCCAGTTTCAGCCAGCACATATATAGAGGGGACTTGGTTGGGGAGGTTGACCCGGGGCATTATTTTTCTGCCTCATGACATTGCCTGCTTTCTTTGAGTCACAAGTGCTGTCTTTGCAGGGCCCTGGGTACACAAAACTTCCACTGTGGGTGACCCAACATGTTGCATGTGTGATGTCCCACTCGATGGAGCTCATCACAGCCATGGTAGGGTCTGATGGGGCCTGTCGCATCATGTGATGCTATGCATGCACCACGTTGTGCTGTGTAACATTATGTGTGTCATCACACATGCGCTGGGGCAACCCCAATGTGGAGTGGAACCTGGCACACCTGCTTTGAGTTCATTACACAAAGGCCATTATGATGGGGAAAGGGGGAGGCAAAATGATAAACAACTGTGTAAGAAGAAATATAAAGATGATCTTGGTGTGATTCTCTTGGGCTTGAACCCTACAGACTATTTGAGATTTGGACTTTTTGGTCTGCTACCTTGTAACATAAGAAATGTCCCTATTGTACCTACTTTATATGTTTGTGTGACTTTATTATTTTCTGTGCCAGTTTCTGTGTTTCAAATAAAACATTAAACCTTTTAACTCAGTGTCTGAACTACCAATTTAAGTTGAACAAGGCTCCGAGGACCAGAGATTAAATTGATCGAGAGGTCTGTAGGATATCTTGAAGTCAGGTTTGGTACCATTTTTAAAAATCACCCTGAAATTAAATTCCTACAGCATCTCACATTTTGCTGTGTGATCAGTAATACTAGTGTACCTCGTGGTGCCTTTTCAACAAACACCTTTCAGCACCATATGGATGGAGCAAGATGATGATGTACAACCTGTGGAGCTGAAAACAATTAGGCTATTGATGGTCATGCCAGAATAAAAGTGTTCACGGCTTGTAATTTGCAATGGATTTTAGTACCAGTACCTGAAAAGATGGTCTCTGCTTTTGAGCAGACAGAGATCCTGTTGGATAAAATGGGAAGTCACAAATGTCATGCCATTCATGCTGTGGCTCATGGTGAGCACTCTCAGTTGGCTTGTGCATCTGTACAAGTAATTGGTTTTGAAGTGCAGCTTATCAAATGTGTTTGCCTCTGAAAAGGGGGAGAGAGAGAGAGAGGGGGGGGGGGGATTGAGAGCAAAATTTGTTTATGGGAAGACGAGGTTGGCATTCAGGTTCATCAGAAGCAGTGCCTTGCTTTGAGAAAACAGGAAGGATGGCGCCAAAAGGAAAATAAACACAAGATTAATTAGCAGTAACTGCGCCTCCAAGCACTGGCAGATAAGCTTCTGAAAGATAGGGATGTGGCCAGAGAGCAAAGATGGCCCATTAAGCCACTGAAATCCTGTTTATTTTTTATAGTTAGATATGGCCCAACCATTTCCAGAAAACTAGGATGTGTATGAAAGCAGATGAAAGAGTACAATGTGGCAGAATAGAGAGAAGCTAGCCAGGGTTGCTACGTTGTTATCAAGCTGTCCTAGAAATGAAGGTCCAATTATGCCATTACCTATAATAATTTAAACCAAATAAACCATGTCAAGTTCCTTACCTCAGTAACAGTCTAGGCCTAAGTAAGAGCTACTGAAGGACAAATAAATGGACTGCTGTTCCAGTACCTTGTAGTAATCTATGTTGCCATTCTGGCATTTGAATTAACATCTGATGACACTGTAACAATGCAACAGCTTTGGGGCTGACCACTGACGAAATTTCCAAATGGAGCAATGAAGTATGCAAAGCTATTATTTTGCAAACAAAATGGATGCACAATGTGTTTGATACAGGCTGTCCAAAGTATATAACTATGCTGAATTTTATGCACTTGACAAAGCAATTAAGCTAGTATAATGCTAATGCTGATGCTAATGATCTATACAGTTGTACCTTGGTTTTTGAACAACTTAGTTCTTGAACATTTTGGCTCCTGAACGCCGCAAATCCGGAAGTGACTTTTCCAATTTGCGAACTATTTTTGGAAGCCGAATGTCCGAAGGGCCTTCCATGGCTTCTGATTGGCTGCAGGAGCTTCCTGCATCCAATCAGAAGCCGCACTTTGGTTTCCTAACGTTTTGGAAGTCAAACGGACTTCTGGAACGGATTCCATTCTACTTCCAAGGTACTACTATATAGGTGCAAAACAGACCAGTACAACTCATGTCACATATCGTAGTATATAGCTATAATAATACTTAGCTTTATAACTTTAAGCTATTTTAGGTTTCTCGGTTAGGCCAGTGGCAGATAATCTATTGCTGGCAGCAGTTCTCCATAGCCTTTTCACTATCACATCCGTCTTTGAGTGTAAGGCTATAACAATGCCTAATATGTCCACAGCACAACTGCTTAAAACCACTAGAGGAGGAACTCAAGACATTTATGAGGAGCAGCTGTTGGACATTTGTAGTTTCAGTAACTGAAAGTGTCCAATCAACACAGCCACACAGGATGTCGTTACTGATTGGGTCTTCATGTTGCATTGTGTCCAATTGTTATTGAAAATGTTGAGCCATCAGTGATGTTTAGGCAATTTCATTCTGCTCCTCTACAAGATTCCTAGTGTCGGAGCTCATCAAGATGAGTCTCCTGCTTTGACAGCTCTTGGACAGCATAATACCAATGTACAACCTTCTTTTATTCTAGATAATCACAAACGTGCAATCATGGCCATTATCCTATTGTTGCAACCTGTTGGGGGGTATTCTTGATGACTGCCAGGAAGCTGGAAATGCTAACAGCAAATTCTTTATTGAGCATGCAGTCCATTTTCAAAGGAGTACTTATCAATCACAGTACAATGTTCACCCTTCCACATACTAAAGCAGCTGTAGAAAAGACAGAGAGCGATGCCTGTGTGTAGCATTGCCTAGGCAAAAATAGCCTAGAGGTTACTAAGATAGTAGTTACTTTAGACATTCTGCATGTAAGGTTTTTGCTGTTGTTGTGGTTACTTATAATATCGTTTTGAACATTGCCTGATGTATTGGTGTTTTCTTAATGGAAAAGTAGATGCTGCATCCCTTTTAAAATGCTGCAACTCAGTCATGGCAACAGTGACAAAGATTTATGCTGAAAACCAATGTGCAATATCTCATGTTGCTCTTAACATGTTAAACCTGAATGATGAGGCAATTTAGAAACAATTTTACATGTCATTTGCTCTCTAATGGCATCTTTGGAACCATGTTTTTCATTATCCCCTTTTCACCAATGGCGAAATGTTGTCAAACGATTCCACGAAGTGAATTGACAGCCTCACTTTCTCAGTTTTGGGGGTTCCTAAAACATAAATCAGAAAAGAACAGCTCCGCTACATGACTTCTATGCTACTTCTGGTCAATTTCAGTGTGATTTAGTTGTGACTCAATTTTGCTAGACTATGCCCACAATGTTAGTGGTGGGGGGACAAATCTTAAGATTTAGATAAATTTATTGTCATTGTCCGTATATACACAGTATACACAACAACGAAAATCAAACACCCGAGACCGGACTCACATACACATTCGCACGTATCTCCAACACTCTCATCCTATGCAGACATAATCTATTAGAACATAACATAATCCAGAATATAACATAACCTATTTGAAGCATAGCATAACCTAAAACCTATCTCTGTGCACATGAAAATTGTGAGAGATATGTCACAGTTAAAAGGTCTGAAAAAGTACTTAATCCATCTTTACCATATTGTATAATGAGATGTCTTAACAGCTTGTTGACATTCTGAAGTTGCTCACAAACCAATGTGTTTGCTGGCAACAAGTTGTTAGAGGAAATGTGGAAGGGATCAAAGGTTGTGCTAAGCAACCTTTTCTGTCATTATGCCTATCATCAAATCCCTGACCCTTGGGGTAGGGTGAACCAAAGCTGAAGCAAGACATGCTGAATTTATCTGTGGAAGCCCCGTTAGGAACTCCTATTTCATCAAAGACTCAGGAGAGACTGGTAGGTATATATCCTGCCAGGCAGACCCTCTTCCAGGTCATCTGCTGGGTCCCAATCCACACTTGGTTCTTCTTTGGCTTCTGCTTCTGGCAGCCAGGCTCTTTCGCTAGTTCTGGATTTCTTGTTGAACCTGATGCTACCTCTGCTCCTGACAAGTTGGAGTAAAAGCAGGAGAGACAGAGGTTGCAGCCAGAGTCCAGGTACAGTTGAGGGGGGCAGGCAAGGTGGCATAAAGACCTACATTGGCTCCCGGTATGTTTCCAAGCAAAAATTCAAAGTGTTGGTGCTGAAGCCCTGAACGGCTTTGGCCCAGTATACCTGAAGGAGCGTCTCCACTCCCAGACACTGAGATCCACTTCTGAGGGCCTTCTGGTGATTCCCTCCCTGCGAGAAGCAAGGTTGCAGGGAACCAGGCAGAGGGCCTTCTCAGTAGTGGTGCCCATGCTGTGGAATCCCCTCCCATGTGATGTCAAAGAAATAAACAACTATCTGATTTTAGAAGACATCTGAAGGCAACCCTGTTTAGGGAAGTTTTAAATGTTTGATGTTTTATCATGATTTTAATATTCTGTTGAGAGCCACCAAGAGTGGCTGGGAAAACAGCCAGATGGACGGGGTATAAATTGTTATTGCTATTGTTATTGTTCAGCTTGCTTTATAATGATTCTTTGGGGTCCTCAGTTGTGCTGGAATTCTTCACATGGCCACCACGTCCCCTAGACCCTGACACCTTAAAGTTATCTCATTGTATTATTATTATTTTCTCTGTGGATTTCATTCAGTATCTTCCTCTCCCCAGCATGTTTAAAATTTAGCTATTATCAGTTGTATGTTGCTGCCTTTCTCTCCCTATTAAACTTCTTTAAATCCTCTTTCTTAAATAGGTCCCAAACCCAACTACCTCTTTTGCTACCCTGCTTTATTTTCCCTCATAGCCTTTGTGTGTCTCAAATTTTGAAGAAAAAAACAAAAAAGTTATAAAATGCAGTGGGCTATGCTGATGTTGCACTACCTAAACCATTTCACAGCTAACAGGTTTTTGGAGTGCTAATTCTTTTTGAAGTATGAAATCCATTGTTTTGGTGAAACACCTGGAACAAAGATGTGTTAAAAACAAACTAATGGTTCCCCCGCTTTCTGAACTGAAATAGCTGTGTTGGGCTGATATGTAAATAATAGAGTTATTCATACCATCTGTCACTCTTGTATGGGGGAAATAATTTGGTGGTTCTTGTATGCAATTGAGCCTAGCTGTTCTGTTTTCATGAGTGATAAGTGTAAAACATTGCCACTGTCAACAACTGTATATTCTCATGTCATTTCTCATTTTAATGGAGCAAAAGGTGCTGAAAACAAATGCTCCGAGCTGATACTAATCTTCTGCTAGATTAGTATCCATTCTGAAAGTACATAGCGCATGAAAGAGACTGCATAGCTTTGTCTCCAGGATTCCATGATCATATGCACAAGGAATTTTTAATTGATGATGAAAAGAGGGGAAAGTCTTTAATGTTTTTGCATCTGATTAGATCTGAATCCAACTGGTTGGAAGCCATACACTGCATACATTAAAGCAGAATGATGCAGTAATTTTACAATGTGTGGCGTGGGTTGCTAAATATTGTTGCAAAAAAATAATAATACTTCCAAGCTCTGCAATTTGTTCAAAATGTAATTTTAAATGGGAAAATGTTTCATGGGGCTCAAGGGACTAGATTCAAACATGCATTTCTACTTTTTTTGGTGGGGGGTTGTTTCAGTCTCTTTTAAAGCTGTGCACACACACCTGTTTTCTTATGGTTCTCAATTAGCATTAAATTGTGGAGGAACTATATCTGTCTTAAGAGGGTTTTGGTTTTGCCAAATACAATAGAATCACATAGCTGGTGAGGTTATTGTAGGCCGCTAGTCCAGCTATTTGATGCAAGACATCTAGAGACACAAATGAAGACCTGCAGCACAGCCTATCACCAGTTGTTGTTGTTGTTAGAATTTATATACCGTCCTATACCTGGAGGTCTCAGGGTGGTTCACAGAATAAAATCAAAATATAAAACCACAAAATATATAATCAAAATAAAAGCAACAACCCAATAAGCCCCCCCCAACCCATAGGATGTCAATCAAATCAACCAAAGTTCTGGTTAAAAAAGAACATTTTTGCCTGGTGCCTAAAGGCATAGAATGAAGGCGCCAGGCAAACTTCCCTGGGGGGAGCATTCCATAGACAGGGAGCCACTTCAGAGAATGCCTGTTTTCTGGACCCCTTGAGGAAGAGTTCCATTGTTGAACTGCTCTTGCCATCAGTAACGGCCAGTAGACTTCTCCTAACATTCTATTGAAACCTACACTTCTGTAACTTAGGTCCAATTCTGCAAAAATAGAGTGTAGCTTCTTAGCTCATTACCGTAGCTCAATGGTGGGGAAGGACTGTAGAGCCCATGTGTTATGTCCAAAAGGTCCCGGGTTCAATCCTTAACATCTCCTGCTAGGGCTTTCTGAAAACATGAAATCTCAGAGAGCTTCTGCCAATCACTGCAGACAATACCAAGCTAGATAAACCAATCAGACTCAGGAATAGAGGACTCTATCTGTTTATTCTAAGCATAGTTTATTCTGGTGGAACTACTGCTGTGCCCCAAACTTCTCTCATTATTACTGCAGTTTTAGCTCATTCTTCTGATAAGGTAAACTCAAAATCCCATTCCCACAGAAATAAATGCTGAAGTATTCTGAGATCGAGGCAGAAAATCCTGCTTCTCAGGACTGCAATGTTTCTGTCTTGGCTGGTTGGGGCTGATGGCATCTGGACTCCAACACCAGAAGGGCCACGGGCTCCTCATCTCTGCTGTAGCTAAATATTTATCATAAAAAAATATTTATTTATTGTAAAATTTACACCCCATTCTTCCTCCCAAAGGAGCCCAGGATGGTAAGCAACAAAAGCCTCTTGAAAACAATTCCAACAGGGGATTTAAAAGTATAGATGCTACAACCCTAAATGCCAAATTCCTACATTGTGCGGAATTCTTCCTGCATCACAGGGAGTGAACTAGATGTCCCTTGGGATCTCTTCCAACCCTACAGTTTTATGATTCTATGATGTCAATGCAGATAAGAAATAAGGTATGGGAGAGCCCGATCTTGACCTCCTAATAAAATGGTATCTGCAGAAGGCTTTCAACTATAGAGTGCAGGGATCAGTTGGATATGCAAGTGATGAGATGCTCTTTTAAGCATCCTGGCTATGAGGTGTACAGGGCTTTATACACCAAAACCAGAACCTTGAACTTAGCTTGGTATCTAAAAGTATTTCAGATAGCACCATTAGTAAAGACTTCTGTCTGACACTCTAGAGAGCCTTTCTCTAAGGCAACTTCATATACAGACTCCAGAAGAGGGACAATGTAGAATCTGGATCTGCTTCAAATACCACAGGGATGTTGCCTACTGTAAACAAACATGTTGATTTAATCCTCTGTGGATGTGACAGAAAACATATGTTCAGTTGCACAAATGGAAGGCTCTCGAGGCAAACCAGTGGAATGAAGCAGAAGTATTCCTTCAGGATTTAGTGACCAGTCAGTCCCTGAATGGGAATAAAAACCCCAGTCCAGTGAACCATCCTCCTTTTAGTGGGAACTGAGCAGATGTCTAGAGCAGATGGGATGCTGCTGAATACCTGGCCAGACTATTTGTCCTTCTAGCTCAGTATTGTCTATCTGGGCTAAGCCAACCTGGTGCCCTTGAGATGTTTTGGACTATAATTCCATTCATCCTTGACCATTGTCCCTTTAGTCTGTGGCTGATGGGAGCTGGAGGGCACCAGCTTGACTGCTAGGTTCCTAGTCTACTCTAGGTTCTTGGGCAGATGGCTTATTTATTTATTTATTTATTTATTTAACAATAATAGTAATTTTAAAGCATATGCTCTACTGCTGAGCTCTGTTTCTTCGTCCAGATGCAAGATAAGTGCTGCATTTCTTAACTTTGGAAAGTAACTCCTTCCCCCCGTCCCAAGTTTTCAGGTGATTTTCCTCCATAGTCTTTTATGTTGCATTCTCCATTCCCTACACAATTATTGAAATAGAGTCTAAATAATAGGTCTCTGTTTTTTGCACCTCTGTTTTGTTTTTTTTAAAGTCCTCCTAAGACTTTTTATTCTCTACTGCTTTAAATTATAAGGCACATCTTTTTAGGTATGCTAGATGCTGAGCTATGCTAAGACTTAAAGCCAAATAATCAGTTTACTGCTGGGACCAAAGGTAGAATAGACCCCTTAGATCACAGCCTTTGAAGAACCTGGACAACACAATGTAAATTAAGGAAGGTACAGATTTTCAGTCATTACCCCATATTTCTCTCTTGCAGAATAGCCCCGTTCATCATATCTGGTTGCTGACTGGCAAGATTTATTAAAGCAAGTGTGACTGCATCTTTATTGAGAGAGGTGTACAGCATGCTGGAAATATATGTGGTCTATCTATAGTAGTTTATATGTCTGCAAGAAGCATCTTCACTATATTTTTTGCCTGCCTTGAGTGATAAATGAGTTTAAAGTCACCAAGATTAAAGAACTGGACGACTCTCCTCTCCCAGCCCCCAAACCCCATGATTTCTCTCTCGCAATTTTCAGCCGATGACTCCAGAATGGCATAAGCAGCCTCTGAAATTCTGCTGGCATCAAACCTTAATGTTAAATTGGAGGTAGCCTTTGATCCCCCGGCTCCACACAGAGGTGGTGCCCGGAGGTCTCAAGAACTGATTGTCAATTTCATCTCAGGCCACCAGTAACGGGCCGCACATTGCCCCCAACAATGTGTAAAGGAGGCTGTGTTTTAGCTCTTCACATTCTACATTTTGCTTCTTCATAGAAACCAGAAAAAAAATTAGACTGTTCCGCTGTCAGTGCTTCTTCCATGATTTTCATTTGGTGCCTTTCTTTACAGGCATTCAGTGCTAGCAAAGATGATACAAAACAGGAGCAAGATCTGTATATCATTCTCATTATGAGAAATTATGCTGGACATTTCTAAGAGGAACAAGTAGCACAGCTGTTTATATGTGTACGTCACAGGGATTCTTCAACCATGAATATAGGGAACACACATAGAGGGAGGGACATGGTGTCTACCCCTGAGACATTTGCATTCATTGGACTGGTACAGGCTCTACACATGTAGGGACCATAGCTCAGTGGCAGAGTGTTTGCCTTGCAAGCAGAATGCACCATGCAACTGGAATCCTGCAATAATAATAATAATAATAATAATAATAATAATAATAATAATAATAATACTACATTATTATTACCCTGCCCATCTGGCTGGGTTTCCCCAACCACGCTAGGCAGCTTCCAACAAAATATTAAAAATACAATAAAACATCAGACATTAAAAACTTCCCTAAACAGGGCTGCCTTCAAATGTCTTCTAAAAGTCAGATAGTTGTTTATTTCTTTGACATCTGATGGGAGGGCATTCCACAGGGTGGGCACCACAACCGAGAAGGCCCTTGGCGCTGGGCCTCAGTGTCTAGGCTGAACAATGGGGGGTGGAGACGCTCCTTCAGGTATACTGGGCCAAGGCTGTTCAGGGCTTTAAAGATCAGCACCAACACTTTGAATTGTGCTTGGAAACGTACTGGGAGCCAATGTAGGTCTTTTAAGATCAGTGTTATACGGTCTCTGCAGCCATTCCCACTCACCAGTCTAGCTGCCGCATTCTGGATTAGTTGCAGTTTCCAAGTATCCTTCAAAGGTAGCTGCACACAAAGCACATTGCAGTAGTCTAAGTGGAAGATAACCAGAGCATGCACCACGTTTGCGAGACAGTCCGCAGGCAGGTAGTATCTCAGCCTACATACCAGATGGAGCTGGTAGACAGCTGCCCTGGACACATAATTGACCTGTGCCTCCATGGACAGCTGCTAGACCGACCAACCCTTTTAAAGGATCTGCTCTCCAGTCTTCTCCTGAGATCTCACTGGGCCTTGCAAGAGGAAGACCCCCTCATGATATCCCAGATTTGGAGAATTGGTCCCTCGCCTGGTCATGGCGGCATTTGTGCCACCCCACGATCCAGCTTCTATGTCAATTCTTTTCTGGGCGGATGTTTCTAGCACTGATAACAAAACTTGTTGGACAGAACTGGCAAAACTTATTGGCTAGCATTCAGCTGGCGCGTGGGCTCCGATGGGGAGACACAGCCCTAAGGATCAAAGGTCCTAGGTCAAAGCTCAGCAGAAGCTACTTGCTGGTGTTGACAGAATGGCTGTGGCCTTCACCAGAAAGTGCAGACATCCCCATCCTATTGTTCCCTGTCTCCATTGAAGGAATTTTTTTGCAAAGCAGTCATTTTCATCCCTATTTTAGTAGTGTGTGTATGCATTATTTTACACAGTGCGTCATAAAATATATAAGACATTTATTTAGAGTGACAGCATAAAGAACCGAGGGCCAAAGGTCTGCTTCTCTGTTTTAAGGATTTTCCTTTCTGTATTTTTCACATGAGCCAGTTAGAACAAATAACAACTATTAAAGCAGCTGCAGTATGAAAAAGGGTCTCGTAGGATATGCATCTGTGGAATGTTTGAATCAGGTTGCCCTGGCAATATATTACTCCAGTATATATAATACAAAAGCCAGTTCTCTGAAGATGTCTGACACTCACCACATATTATATTCTTGAAAACAAATATCTGCTTGTTTTCTGGTGTATATTTGTGTCAAATAATTCTACTGTTGATAAAGTGGGGGCCTTGGCTGATTTTCTACAATCTAAATAACACCCGTGTGCAGGATGGGCAAATTCTGAAGCTCCTTTTTACCATCAGGGAATGGGTAGCAATGGAAGCAGGGCAAGTAACAGTGTTGTACTTGAATATGTGGACCCCAGTGAATATGCCATTGGCAGCCTCTGAGTATTGTGTTTCCAACAGAAGGTGATAAAGATGCTTGTGTCCTTGTAAGGAAAGGTATGTGGGTGAGTGACAATGGGATAGATCAAGCAGTACCGCTCTCTGAATCAGCCCATATACATGGAAAGGGGGTTGGAATGTACTTTCCCTTCACACTCACTTAGCTTATCTCCTCCATCTCCAACTACCTCAGACATCCATGTTGGTAAATCCCATTTGAATATGGCTATGCGCAAGTCCAGTGTATGCAGGCCTAGAGCATCACTATTGGATATTATCTAAGAACTTGGCATTATGGGTTGGATATTCAGGTCAAGTGTGGAGCATGAATATTGGGTGAGGATGCATGGCTAGTTGCACCCTTGGTCTCCACTGTGTGTATGAACTGGATTGGGAAGAGATGCCATCCAATCTGTGTTTATAGGGGGACTTAACAATTCCATGTAGAACAAAAGGATACAAGGAAGAAGTTTGTGTGAGTGGGAGGGGGATATATCCTTGGAAAGACTTGCATGGGGTCTAAATTCGGATTTGCCAATAGCATGAAAACTCCTTTTACCTGCACTAGATTAGTATCAGTTGGAATTTAGAATATTGCTTGGGCATTGAGAGCTGATGACCAATTACAACAACTAAATGATAATTGTGTAACTGTTTCAAACACACCCACCCACCCACCCACACACACACACACAGTATGTTACCAAATACCCAAGACAGAAGTATAGTTCTCAGCTGTATGCTTTGAACAACTGCACATAATATTTTTACTGTGCCTGTGTAAAATGTTCTTCTTACCCATCCACACAGATGTTTTGCTTGCTTTCATCAACAAACCATCAGCTGCTGTTTGTTTAATATATTTCCTTGATCAACAATAAAATTTTCTCATTCCGTGTTCTCTTGTGATAAAATATTAAACCTGATGCATTTGAAGCCATTTTGATGACAGCACTAAAGCCAAATTATTGTCACAAGTATCAATATTTGAAAGGCTATCCCATTGCACTACAACATGCTCAGTCCTTTGTTTCTGTTACTTATGTAGGAATCAACATGGTCTAGAGATAAGTGGTTTTCAACCAGTGTGTCGTGGCATCCTAGGGTGCCCTGAATGATGGTCAGGAAGGCCATGGGCAACACTAGCCTCTGTCCCTCTTTCCTTCCCCCCTTCCTGTGATGCCCTCTCACGTCTCTGCCTCCCAAAGGCTTGCACAGCTGTTTGTTGCAGCAGCCCTGGCTACAAACTCCCCAGGCAAATGGTGCCTCTGGGAGGCACCTATCCTTGGGGCGGTGGCGGTTGGGAGCTCAGAGACCAAGGATGGTAGCAGTAGCTGCCTGGAGGACTCCCAATGAGAGGGTAGGGAAGAGGAGGCTGAAGGAACACTACACAAGAGAGGGTGCTCGAAAAAGAGGGAGAGGCTGCCAGCTCCGCAAGCAAGAGGTGACATAACTGGGCTCCTAAACCCCACAGGAGTGCCACAGAAACAATGTAGTTGGTCATGGGAGCTATGGACTCAAAAAGGTTGAAAACCTCTGGTCTAGATGATACCATTCAGAGGCCCAGGTGCAAGCAGCAATCCAAACTGAATAAAGCTGTTCTTCTTTTGTCCTGTAAAAAGTACTATTTGGGCCAAGGTGGGCTCTCATTCTCCTCCTTTGTGTGTATGTCAGTTACTTTAAAAACATGGGGTGGTATTCAAAGTTAACCCAATGCTGAAGTCCACTGATTTCAATGGGTTTACATGACTAATATTGAATGTAACCCATCACCTGATGTTCAAAAACAGGGGGGAAAGGCTCTACCCACTCTATAAAGATATTTTCTGCCAAAATACGACAAGTCTCATTCAAGCTTTTACTACACTGGCATCAGAACCTTGTTAGGCTGTCACATATTCCGAAAGATGCCTCGCTACTATGCTGGATAACCTGTTGTCACAAAGGCACGTTACTTCATATGTGGTGGGAGTTCAAAAAATTAACAGCTTGACTGTCTATAATACTTTAATAGTTAGAGTGTGAGGGCTCTGACACGATCTTGGAATCCTCTTGGCAGGCATCAAATGTTAACTTCTCATAGTGCAACATATTACCAAGGTCTGCACATGGTTGTTTTGAGGATAAAACAGGGAGGGCAGAATTATGTATATTACCTTGAGCTCCTTGGAGGAAAATGTGGTGTGGGTGTGTTGTGATGCATTCCGGGTCGCAATATGTATGTGGTGCCCTTGACAACTTCTCTGGTTTGCATACGTGCCCCAAAGCCCCAAACATCTAGCACAGTGTTTCCCAACCTTGTGCCTCCAGATGTTTTGAGACTACAGTTCCCATCATCCCTGACCACTGGTCTTGCTAGCTAGGGATGATGGGAGTTGTAGGCCAAAAACATCTGGAGGCACAAGGTTGGGAAACACTGATCTAGCAACCCTATGCGTAGTGCAACCAGCAATCACATTACCAATGGCAGTGTAAACTGGTTGCTTTTGTGTGCCACATGTTCCTAGCAGTAAAAATATTGTTCTCTCTTGCAGCCACAACAGATGTGCTACCTTGAGGGGAAACGTTTATATACGCCCACTCAGCAAATAAACAATTGAACATTTGTTGTGTGATTGTGGTGCTGGTGCTGATAAAAATAATGTGCAAGGCTAACACAGCATATACTCCTAGGCTGGAATAAATATGTGCAACAGACTTTTGAAGATGCAGCATTATTATACATAGCTAGAATTGCCAATCCTGTCTTCTTTGTCAACATCTCTGAATGAAATTCATTTGAATGGCAAAACAGATGTTGGCCATTATGAACACATTTGCTTGAGTGGAAGAACTAGGTATGGGTATCTTTGGAGAATAATGTGATAAATGTAGTTAATTTCTCAGGTTCCCAGAGTAGGTAGGTGATCACGCAGGAGTGTGCTTTCCTTTCTGAGTGAAGAAAAACACAGCCTGTAGAATATTTATATCCTTCTCCCCCAATTTCCATGCATTTAGATTTCTAAAAGCAGAAAGTTGAGAGGAGCAAGATAAATAAATGTAGAGATGTCTGTGCCAGAAATGAAGTGCACAGACGTAAGCCCCAATGCATTCAATGAGAAGTACTCCCAGGTTGTAGAGTAGTGGCAAATTGAGAAGAACAGGGTCCCTTCATGAGAACCACAGCCTTGCTCCCACACATCCACGCCCCCTTCTCAGATTATGCAACAATCTTAGACAATAATGATAACTGGGTTGCATTGCAACGAATATGCAGTTCTCCATGTGCTGTACTGTACTATTTTCAGTGCATGTACATGGGCAAGTTGTGTGGAGTGTTCCAATGTCTTTTGGAGTGACTCAGACTGCGGCAGTTACACTGGTGACTGGGAGCCACCGCTGAGACCACATAACATCATTCTTGACATTACCTACATTGGCTCCCAGTACATTTACGAGCACAATTCAAAGTTTTTGTGCTGAGCTTTAAAGCCCTGAACAGCCTCAGCCCAGTATACCTGAAGGAGCTTCTCCACCACCATCGCTCAGCCCAAACACTGAGGTCCAGCACCGAGGGCCTTCTGGCGGTTCCCTCACTGCGAGAAGTGAGGTTACAGGGAACCAGGCAGAGGGCCTTCTCGGTTGTGGCGCCCTCACATCAGATGTCATAGAAATAAACAACTACCTGACTTTTAGAAGACATCTGAAGGCAGACCTGCTTAGGGAAGTTTTTAATGTCTGATGTTTTAATGTATTTTTAATATTTTGTTGGAAGCAGCCCAGAGTGGCTGGGGAAACCCAGCCAGATGGTGGGGTATAAATAACAATAAGTTGTTGTTGTTGTTTTCCTTGTATATAACAGAACTTGCACATTGTTTTCTTGAAACTGAAGTACCTTGTGTTCCTAAGTGCTTAGCTGTGGAGCAAACAGAACAGCACCTCAATGGTGTTCTTCCTGTGTGCCTTCTCCAGAAGGATCTTAGAAAGCCATCCTCCATTGCTAACTCCTCCTTTCACTTTGATTCGCTCCGATCAGCGCAAAGGTGAGAAGACTTAGTGGCTAAAAAGCTTCCCTTTCATGCTGATTGGGTGACTCTGGAATGCTGGAGACTGAGACCCAGCTGCAGAAATAGTAACAGGTCTTTAGCTCCCCCTCACTCTCAACCATTTCACCTCTGCTCCCAGGTTATGGTGTACAGGGTTGCAGCATGGATCAAAACAGGTATTGAAAGTTATAATGAATATTGCTTATATTGTAAGCAATAAATGTTGTTTACTGCTTTTCTGCTGAAAGGTTACAAGTCCACACAACCAATTTCCATCCTAATTCCATTCACAATGCCATAGTATCTTGGCAATATGTCACTGTAAACAAAGATTGTCCGTGGACCTAGAGAGGTCAGAGGAGATTTTGCGGAAAATTGAAAACTAGCCTAACTGTACTCTTGTCAGGAGGGCCCCTCTTACTTTCTTCTCAGCATCATTTACTGCAATGAATTTTAATTTTTAATAGAGGTAGAGACGTCTTGACATAGCGCTCCAGAACAACAAGGCAGCTCTGCTTTATCGTCTGTGCTGTCTTATAAACAGTTGTGTTTTGTTAAGTACTCTTGGGTGTGCTGAGGAGACCTTTCATAGCTGACTTCCTTTTGTGTGTGCTTTTAACTCGTGGGCTGCTAGCCATAGCAAAACAAGTAACAGCAACACAATACAATAAAATAAAATGTTAGGTCCTATTGAAATCCACCCAAGGGAAGTCAGATGTGCTGATACCTTTACCACTGAAGCAAGGACAAGATGTGTTTATCAAATATGTGGCTTTTATTTATCATGGAATTTCTCGTGGCTTTTATTTCTCATGGAAAAGCTTTGCTTTTAAAAAGAGTGTATGAACCAACGTCGGGTTAGAAAAGGATATGAAGGAGAATGAAAACCAGCATCCCTTAATGCGCCAGCTTGTGTAAGGTAATATTTGCAGGGTTGTTGCTTGTTTTAGGCAATGCAATTCCATACTTGCCTACTCAGAAGTAAGCCATGCTGACTTCAGTGGGACTTGCTCCCAAGATTGTGGCCTAAAACAGTTTTAAAGTACGAGCCTAGCCATGTCTACTCAGAAGTCAGCCCTGTTTAAATTGACAGGGCTTACTGCCAACCCCCTCCAGTGATGCATTGTGGAGTGGCAGGATGATTGCTGCATCTGCAACCCTGCAGCTCACACCAGCTGCAGCAGAAGGCAGACGGGAGGGGGGGGGCAAGATGACTGAGCTCAATTCAAGCCCTATGCAATTGCAGGATGACAGCGAGAATGGCTTGAGATTCAGTGGATCCAGGGCTGGTTTGGCCCTGCTCCCTCCCTGCCCTCAAAACCCCTCATTTAGGGCTTTCTGCCATCTCGTGCCAGCAAGGATTCCACCAGGAGGCCTCCTATTCATCTGATGTCTACCCAATAGGAGGCTAGCTCAGCCAGCAGAAGAGAATTTTTGGATTGTTCTGCACATCAATTAATAGCATGCATGTGTGCAGATGCAATAAGTATAATTTTAGTTTGATTGTCTGAATAGGCCATAGGTCAGCAGGAAAAGCATTCTTTCTTTGGTTTTTAGATGATATACCTATTTTGAGGGGAGCGGGTGGCTCTGTGGTCTAAACCATTGAGCCTCTTGGGCTTGCTGATCAGAAGGTTGGTGGTTCGTATCCCCATGATGGGGTGAGCTTCCATTGCTCTGTCCCAGCTTCTGCCAACCTAGCAGTCCGAAAGCATACCAGTACAAGTAGATAAATAGGTACCACTGTGGCAGGAAGGTAAATGACATTTCCATGCACTCTGGTTTCCATCACAGTGTCCCATTGCACCAGAAACGCTTTAGTCATGTTGGCCACATGACCCGAAAGCTGTCTGTGCAGAAATGCCAGCTCCCTCGGCCTGAAGCGAGAGGAGCGCCACACCCCATAGTTGCCTTTGACTGCACTTAACCGCCCAAGGGTCCTTTACCTTTTTACCTTTTTATACCTGTTTCATACCAGGCACCATTTCAGAAGAGCAGAAGCACGCTTGTTGCGGGGCAGATACAGCAATAGCCTCTCAGCGATGGTCTTGCTGCCACTTAGGCTCCAATCTTATACCCATCTTCTTGTAATTAAGCCTCATTAAACTGTATAGGACTTACATTTGAGAAGACCAGTATGGGCTTGCAGTTCTACTGAATTCATTAAAACTATTTTTGATATATATGTAGCTAGGAATTAGGCTCCAGGTTTGATGTGAAGGTAGACTTTGGAACACTTGTTCCACAAACTACTTTTTTTGACATTGTGAGCCACAACCAGTATCATTGCTAATGGATGTCCCAGGGGGTAAAGTCCCTGATCTTTAACCCTAAGCCCCAGAACTCCTGCCCTTCATCCTTTTAAAGAGTCTTTTTTATTCTGCAGAGCACAGTGTCAATGATATTCCACCCACCCACCATATTAATTCATTAAGATGCCAAAATGTCCATCAATACAGATAAATTAGCATAGACAAATTTTTGACAAGACTGTGTTATGGGCCTATGCTTTGCTTCTGAGCCTTTTAAGTACTGATCAGTGCCCCTATTCATGCTTTCAAGGTGTTATCACTGGGGGATCCTCCTTTAATTATTGGGCTTCCTTTCTAAAATAGTTTCTGACATGTAGATGTGATAGGGAATGATGTCATGCACTGTGTAGGAATCACAGATGTGGGGGAAACGACTCGTTTCATAACAACTTGAGTTTCCATCAGCCCCCGTTTTCTGACTCTCTCAGAACACCCACTTATCTCCTGACAAAACAGCTTTGATGCCCAATATGTTGAGTCACTTGTTACTCAGTGTTTCTCGAAGGAATAACAAAGTGTTGTTCTTTCACGCAAACCAGTGATGATCCTGAATTAGAACGAGGTTGGGTAGCTGTTACCGTGCCTTGTTCAGATTAAGCTGAATGAAGCATTGATGAAATACGAGCAGGGCCTCCAGTCATTTTGCATCTCTCACTAGAACTCCCATTCATTTTCAAAATCGGTGCGGTTCAGCATTTTGTTAACATCATCCACCCCCAATCCATCTGTAAAATGTGACACATTCACTTTATAATATTAACAGAAATAGCCTTTGGGATTTGCATGGCGTATCCCAAAGAAAGAACTGCTCTGTAAAGCCAGTTTGCTCCCTGCAAGTTGAGAGGTGTTGTTGTAAATCAACCCCCCCAAACCAAGAATTTTTGCACTGATTTATATTATGAAATAGAATTTGCTTCCTGAATTTTGACCATTGAGTATCAATAATATTCCTGTTTTATAGTATGCAGCGTCTCAGACTATATGCACATCACTCCCTCCCCCCAAGCCTAACTGCATGTGTGATATTTGATGGGCAGTGGTGGCACACAGCAGTGAGAGAGAGCCAATGATATCCCCCAGATAGCTCCTGCACTGCAATTATATTTGGGGCAGGGGAAACATTGGCTCCATTGCTGGGTTACTGGTGACCTTCATCAGATAGTTCATCAGCATGAATGAGATCCTCCATTTCACCTGTGTGCATACTTTGAAAGACTTGACCTTTCCCCCTCTATATTGACACAGATTGTGGTTAATGGGTAGTTAAATGGGTATCAAGGGAATACAGTGGTACCTTGGGTTACAGACGCTTCAGTTTACAGACTCCACTAACCCAGAAATAGTATCTCGGGTTAAGAACTTTGTGTCAGGATGAGAACAGAAATCGCATGATGGCAGCACGGCGGCAGCAGGAGGCCCCATTAGCTCAAGTGGTACCTCAGGTTAAGAACAGTTTCAGGTTAAGAATGGACCTCCAGAATGAATTAAGTTCTTAACCCAAGGTACCACTGTACTGTAGCATAGTATTCAACTTAGTTTTCCTCCAAGTAGGCCCATTGAAATTAATGAACATAACTTAGTCCATTAATTCCAATAGGTGTCCTCTGAGAAAAGCTAAGTTGGATATCACTCCTTGGCAGTATAGTATATCCTTAGAAAGCCTCAAGGTATCCAGTTTGAGGGAGATTCTTGTCATCAAACATGGACTAAGTTTTTACTTCTAAATGTTTCTGTGGTTTCTATTACATGAGATAAATGAGTTTCTGTAGGGCTTCTTCAATTCAGTATATGGCTTGTGGTCAGTGTTTCTGCAATGCTATAAGCTAATAGGAGTTAGAATAATTCAAAAAGTATAATGCAGATGTGGACCTGTAGCCATATTTTATTGAATTCCTTTATGTGGAACCCTTTCACCCTATAGATGATATATTGAAAAGACAGAGGGAAGACCACAGCATATGGAATTCCAGCACACATACACACTGCCCCAATTCAGTCTTTTCTCTTCACAACCATCTATGATATAGCCCTGGCAAAGCTAGTAATGCTTAGGGATGAAAAATTCAGGTGGTGTGACTTCTTAGAGTTAGAGTTAATGTTCTCGACTTCATTCCTGAGGCAAAATCTGGAATGGAAATGGGGAATCACAGCCTCACAGCTTCTGAATAGCAATAGGGTTTAATATTACTTTCTGTTAAAGTTCATGACTTCACAATCCCAAAGTAATAGCACTCCTCTCTTACCTTTTAATGAAGGTAGTGAATGCTGACTGTCTACATTCATAATTCACTGTGAACTGAGCGTAGGGGGAAGTAAGACTGTGCGTAGGGGGGAAAATGAAAAAAAAATACGGGTCTACTCAGAAAGGAGCTCCATTTAATTCAGTGGGACTTGTTCCTAGGTAAGTGTGTGTAGGGTGAAGTATTAGAGAATATGCCTCAGGCTGTTTCACACATAGTAGATTTAGGAAAATGCTTCAGACATACACTGCAGTACACCATGACACCTGATACATATTTCATGGTGTGTGAGAACCTACTTGAGCCACTATGGTCAATCACAGCTCCCATGTGGTGATATGTACCAAATAAGTTTGATGTTTTTGTGAATATATTTACATGGACTATTACCTTTGGTCTTCTCGTCTGGACAGCCTAGGACCTCCATGCGCACTGCTTAGGCTTGTGCCCTGGAGTCACATTGGTGCTGCTAATGCAGCAAAAAGAACAAGGGAGGCAGCAGTTTCTAGTTTCTGGTCTTTGAAGCCACAGCAGACAGTGTGCTTCTCCAGAGGTTTGCCTTCACCCCTGGAGGTGCAATCTATTGCCTCCTAAGATGCCAACAATTTTGTAATATGATCAGTTCAAAACTGTATAAATTAACAGATCTTTGGAATGAATGCCAGCTCTCCACAAAGTTTACCAAAGTGGAATGGTTGCTGATGTCTATCTTAAATAAACAAGACTTTAAAAATATGGTGAAACAACATTCTTTGGAATTTGAATGTTATGTTTCAGGACAGTTGTGTCAAGAGGTTCCTCATTGGGGGTCTGGAAGATGATACAAAAGCCCTTGCAATCCCGAGACCTAGTGACACCAAGATGGGGTGCAAAGTCCTTACATTCATGGGAAGGTGTACTTACCGCATGGTCCTTTCAATCCAAAGGAGCATCTACAACTAACACATCAATCTTGAACAGGTATCTTGAACCTTTTGAGACCCAGGGCCCACTTTTAACCCAAGCATCATTGGGGGATCCATTTCTTAATCTCTTACCATGCATCTGTATGGTGGCATTGCTTCTGTTGCGACCTGCCTTGCATCAGGCCATGACCTGCCTGTTGAAGACCAGTGGTCTAGAAGACTGAGCAGCGAGTATAAGAACTTTGGAGTCAAAGCCATCTTTGGGTGAAGAACTTTGCTGAAGCACCCCAAGGAACAGTGTGTAGCGTCTACCTTGTCTTACTCCATTTTCTGTGCTACTAGAATCAAGTTAAGCAGAGCCACTATAGTTGGTTAACTATATCTTTCTGGAGAATGTGTGAATGTTTATGAGAATGCTTGAATAAAAGAAGTTTTTGAAAACTGGTACCATTCCCCCCCCCCCATCTCAGGTTGCATCCATGACAGCTGGATATGTCTACAGTGAAATAGACGTGTGTGTTCAGATATAAGGGGGCACCATATGTGTACACTCAATGCACATTCGTGATCTGTAATGTAGTTTATGCAACTTTGGTAATATGATCAGTTGCATAACTATGTATATAAATGCAAATAGATTCACCCTGTCATCTAACTTTTTCACAGATTACAATCATACTCAATCTAGTTGTACTTAAGCCTTCCAAAGTCAATCAAAAGCTGTTTTCATTTTCTCAGCTCCCTTGATGAATATGCTTCACACTTGACCTCCTGTTAGAATAATCAAACACAGAGCAACAATTTCTCAATATAATGA
The DNA here is from genome assembly GCF_964106915.1 of Podarcis gaigeae. Lineage (NCBI taxonomy): Eukaryota > Metazoa > Chordata > Lepidosauria > Squamata > Lacertidae > Podarcis > Podarcis gaigeae. The sequence continues at coordinate 36,743,819 of NC_139685.1, forward strand.
CATTTATCTGAATTTCTTTTGGCTGTCATGCAGCTGTTAAATGCATACGGCTGACTGATATGCACAGATAAATGTTAATGAGATACCAAAAACCAGTAAGGTTGTAGGCCCTTGATTTTCTAAAATAAATTCATTAAAGTAATCCTTGGAGTAAATGCACACTGTCTTAGTTTATCATCACAAAAAATTTGTCTTTTCCATTCATTGGTCAAAAAGTTATAACACAAGGGAAAAACTGCAGTTTTCTATAACACAGGAAAATGAGTGGAACATTTCAAAACCCAGGTATGCAAGGTCTGCTAACTTTTCACCCAGTTTCTTGATCTGCAGCTATTAGCAGGTGAGCGTGTTATTTCCATGTCATGAAAAATGTCACCTAGTTATGCTAGCAGAGCAGGAGTGGGGCACTGTGGCCCTCCAGATATTGCTGGACTAGAACTCCCATCAACCCTCTCCTTCCAATAGCTCAGTTGGTAGAGCATTAGACTCCTAATCCAGGGGTTGTTGGTTTGAGCCCCACACTGGGCAAAAGATCCCTGCATTTCAGGGGGTTAAACTAGATGACCCCCCTGGTCCCTTCTACATCTACAATTCGATGATTCTATTGGCCATGCTGGCTAGACCTGATAGCAGTTGCAGTCCAGTAACATCTGGAGGACCACAGACTCACAATCTCTGGTGTAGAGTGTCAAAGCACATCCCATTTTATCCATAGATTGCTCTACTAATTGAAAAACAGTTGAACTGAGGTAAACCAATCTCCTGAGATACTACTAGTAATTAACTAGAGGTGATCAAGAATTTGCTGGAGAACAGGCAGCCTACCTCCTGAGGAACATGAAGACAGACAGCAAATAGCCCAGGTGTTAAACTAAAACGTCATTCATGCACAAGCCTGGACAGAAAAAATAGATTATGTTTTCCCCACTCACATTAAGGCCCAGTATCTCCAGAGCTTCTGTCATTCCAGTTTGATAAAAGCTAATTATATACATCTTACCTTGATCTATTTCTCACTGAGGAAGTCAAATGTGGCATTTGCCAGCTGGCCACCTTCTCTCAGGTTATGTGAAGGACTCTATTTTACTACGGTTATTTCAGGCACCTTACTTTTTGCCTCTGGGCTTCTGTGCATAATTTTTTGACAAGAAGCTTTTTATGAAAGGAAGTGTCGGTTTTTCCAAAAGGACCTTTTTCTATAGGCTTTAAAAAGCAAACAATGCAATGGAGAAGCAAAGCCACATTAAAGTAAAACGTAAAGGGAACTTTAGAACACACAGGAAATAATGGCATACACACACATCCCAGCATCTTCAGGTCTTCCTTAGAGGTTCCTTTGCCAGAGTTAGAGCTCCTGTAATTTCCCTTCGAAGTTCCTTTGGATTCCACAGTCATTTTCCTCCATCAATTTTCTTCCCTGTGCCACAAGGCTGAGTAACTGTAACCACAAATGAATGCATTTGTTCTTTTTCAAATGAGCTGCAGACAGAATATCATTACTTTGTCCTGCACTGCCACTTAGTTTCCTTCCAGAGCAGCATTAAGTTTCATTTTTTTAAAGTATTTTTATTGATTTTCAATATACACATATTAACAACAAACAAGGTGTGGAGTACAGTTTTTCCATTTACAGTTCCTTAAATATCCTAATCATTCGAAGCAACAAGTGTATTCTGTTTATGAACAGCCAGCAGCTTAAAAGGATAGGCTCATCACTATTGAATTTCTGTTTTGTTGAGTACCACTGTGTAAAGGCAAAATGCTCTTCTGCATTTAAGCAGATTGAAAGATTTCCACTATTGAGTCTCCATATTTGAACTCCGTCAGATTTTGCTAGGCTCTCTAGATCTTCTCTGTAACACAATATCTTTCAAATCGCGCTGTTGGAGACTCAACAGATTGTTGTCTAGGTCCCAAGGCTCTGTGAGCACATACAAAATCCTCTGCTGAAAGAATGTGTCCCAGATTTAAACTATTAACCCAGGATGCCATAAAGGAAGGCATATCAGCCCACACTTCCTTTTCAAAGATCCCTCTCTAGTGTAAATGTTATCTTCAGTTATGATCCGCTGAACCTCCAAATAATAAACTGTCAGTTTTAGGCATTTAACTTTGTTTGGATTATCCAGACCCAACTTCAAGGCCTTGTTAGCTGCCTTAGGACTCAGCTAGACTGGTAAAGAAAATGTGATTTATATGCATTGTATATGCGATATAGCATTGTGCCAGCAGATGGCGATGTGGAGTCCCGTTCTTCTCTGCCTGTTTTCCCTGTTTAAATTTACATCGCTTTAAACTGAAACGCTTTTTTGATGTGCATAGATCCAGCCTTAATCAAATCATGCATGTGAGAAAAAAGTGCAGCCAATTTGTCTTCCATAGGCTTTAATGCCTCTGACAAGTCACTAGCTGGCCATATTTTAGTAACATATCTGAATCCTTCTGCAAGAGACTGGTCAATTCTGCACCTTTCGAAGTGTTCAAGCCCCAGGTAGCATTTTGAGAATTTTATATTCACTGTCTGACAGAATGGGCAGGTTCATATTGTTTTCTGTTCCCTCAGTTAAATTGGGAATTTTTGCACTATTCCAAATATTTGCCCTCTGCATTACCTTATGTTATCAGCAAGTTGGAACAGATTACAGACATTAATCAAGGCGTTCCTTTCAGCGTTTGTCCCATGGGTAATGGAGACTCAGCACTACCCATTCCATTTGCAGGCAACCCATACCCCCTCCCCTCCAAACTGGTTTTATTTATGTTTACTGCCGGACATATTCAAAGGATTTGTAGAAACATCTTTCCCTAGATGCAGATGCCACAAGAGACTTAGAACTGGGCAAAAACAGAGAAAGAAAAAGTAAAAGACCTCCTAACCTTCAGTGGTCTCCATAAACATATTTACATCAGACCTACAAAGTTTTCAGCACATAGAATATAAGAATTTATCTACCTCTGTCTGAAACTACTTTGATCTAAAATGATGACAACAGCTACAATGTTTTTGCAGCAATGACATATAAGCTTGATTATGGAGGCTGAGAAGCAGAGCACATGACTTTGCTCTTCAAGTGTCAAGTAAAAGGATCAGGTAGTGATCACTTCAGCAGCCCATCACCATTGCACAAAATGTTTATCATGAGGAGCTAAGATCACTTACTGCCTACCTGCATCAACAGAGAGGTTGTCCTTTATTACTATGCAAAAATGGATAACACCTTGAGATAGATAGCAGTGAAATATGTTATATTGACTCCTTATATTGAACAAAATTGAATTCCTACCTGACAATCGATGTCTGCATAATGAAATGTAGACATTATACAATGGTATGTATGTAAGCGTGTCAACACATACTAATCCTAAGGTATGTGCTTAGGAACCTTAAGAACAAATGTGGCACACTATTGATTTATGAGCTGACTGAGATTTATAGCTCTTGGAACAGCTACACCATTCCAACAGCTCTGGGAAGAGTATACACATATTTATAATGCTATATTAGAAAGTGGGGAGAGACCCTTAGCTCAAAAGTCTAATAATGCTCAGTACACTTGATATTCTGCTTCAAGTAGGCCAAACCACAAATTACATTAAGTGCATGATTGCTACTGGCACTGTAAGTGGCTTTCCTCCCGAGACACATAAATTCCTCTTCCCATTTGCTGTTATCCCACTCTTTTCAAAAAGCTGAGAATAGTACAGCAGGAGCAAATTCTTCTGTGTTGTACACATTCACTCAAAGAAGACAGTGGGACATACAACAGTATGCATGAACCACAGGTAATGACGCCACTTTAAATAGCACCTCCATCTCTCTTAAGGCATTCTCTCTCTCTGGTGTATGTATAAACAATGTCAGTATAGAGAATATGTATAACCACCCCGATTTCCTCATGAGCACAAATCATCCTGAAGGCACAATTAAAAAGGACTTCTGGAGGGGCCCTGTAAAAGGTAAAGTTAAAGGTACCCCTGACCATTAGGTCCAGTCGTGGCCAACTCTGGGGTTGCGGTGCTCATCTCGCTTTATTGGCTGAGGGAGCCGGCGTACAGCTTCCAGGTCATGTGGCCAGCATGACTGAGACGCTTCTGGCGAACCAGAGCAGCGCACGGAAATGCCGTTTACCTTCCCGTCGGAGTGGTAACTATTTATCTACTTGCACTTTGATGTGCTTTCGAACTGCTAGGTTTGCAGTAGCAAGGGCCGAGCAATGGGAACTCACCCCGTTGTGGGGATTCGAACCACCGACCTTCTGATTGGCAAGTCCTAGGCTCTGTGGTTTAACCCACAGTGCCACCCGCATCCCAGGGAGGGCCCCTGAGTCTCCCCTAATTTGAAACTTCCCTTTTCCCTCTCTCCACAACCCCTGTCTATTTCAAGCACTGAAATAATGCCATGGGTTTAACTCACATAGCCCGGTTCAACCTCATCACCAAAATATATGCTAATACTTTTAAGTCCAGAGCCACAGGATTTAATGTTTGGCTAGGCCAATATCACTGGAAAATCCCAATAACTGAATGCCAAAATACAGTTATCTTTTGTAGCAAATTGACCTTGTTAGAGCATGTGTTTTCTTGTTCATTCCAACCCCTCTTATCAGTATTGTTTGTCTAAGCCAGCATCTTGACAAGCAACATAAACAGGAGAGAAAAAAGAAAAGAACTGAGGCTCCGGATTATCTAAAGGCGTATAATAAAATGTAAAGACAGGAATGTATAAATGTCACCATTGGGAAAGTGCTAAGAAATAAACTTGCTGATCCAGAATTAATGTAATGTTCGAAAGCAATTTTGTAGAAATCTGTCTTCAGTGATTACTTTCTCATGGGTCAATGAGCCTGTGTTATGCAGCTTGGGAATATTTCAAGTTGCCGCCAAGGAAAAAAGTGATTTTTATTTTTTTTGTATGTGAAGGCTAAGCAAAGGCAGAATTGAATGAGACTTATCTCATCAGGCTATGCATAAAATTACTTAGGTAACACATTTATGAGTAAAGCAACTGAAGATATACTGCAACTACACTGCCAGAACAGTTGCCACATCCTAGGCATGTTTAGCCTGGTAGGGGGAAACACACAAGCAGGTATATATATATATATATATATGCAGGTTTTGGTGTCCTCGGGTGTCTTCCCGTGTAAAAGTTGGGGTGTCTAGGCGACGTTTCGACGAGGTCTCACTCGTCATCTTCAGGCTGGTGCTTTCGGCTTCTTGTTACTGGAACAGAGCGGGATCTCAATGTTTGAGTTCCTATAAATACTGTAGAGGGGGTGTGGTGTCTAGCCTCCAATGTTCTGGGCAGAGAGGAAGTTCCCAGGCTAGTGTGCCTTTTCTTCTTTTGTTCCTTAATTACTTGAGAGATACCTTGAGTGATTTCTTGAGTGATATCCTGAGTACCACTTAGGTGGGTCATTAGGTGTGGATTAGTTGCTAAAGTCTTTGTGTCTTGACCTCTTGAACTTTGTGAAGAGTTTTCCTGAGAAGATGGCTGTATTGCACTTAGTTGTGCTTTGGCTTGGCTTCGTGTATAGGGGCGAGCTGTGGTTTTGTGGCTTGTGTCAGCCAGATCTGTGTAGGGATTGCAGGGGGGTGCAGCATCCGGAGGTGCCACCATGGATTGGCTACTGGATGGTGTCAGTAATTCATCTGTGGAGAGGGTCTGGGTTTGGGTCTGGTGTGGTTGATTGGTGTTGGCGTTCTGTGTGCCTCTGGATCTGGTGTCAGTTTTTGTGGGGAGGGCTAATTTCCAGATGTCTGGCAAGCGGGATGTGTCGTCACGCTTGTTCATGTTGTGAGGGTGTTTCTCTATCTCGATGGCTTCCATGATTATTCTCTTGTGGTGATGTTCCGTGTTAAAGAGCAATTTGGAATCTGCAAAATTAATTTCGTGTCCTGTTTCTTTCATGTGTTGGAAAAGAGAGGAAGTTTTTTCTTCTTTTTTGACGGCATTCTTGTGTTCTGCGATACGTGCATTTATTCGTCTGTTTGTTTGTCCAATGTACGTGGCTGGGCAGACTTTGCAGGGTATTTCATAGATCCCTTGGTTTTCCAACTGGATTTTATCCTTGGGGTTTCTGAGGATATTGGCTATTTTTTGGTTGGTGCAAAAGGCTGTTTTGATATTGTGTTTATGGAGGATTTTGCTAATTTTATCTGTAGTGCCCTTGATATAAGGAAGGAGGGCCATGCCATTGTTTTCTTCTGTGTCTTGGTTTTTGGGGGGTGTTTCCTTTTGGATTAGCTTCGTAATCCTGTTTTGCTGGTATCCATTGGCAATTAACACATTTGAGAGATTCTGTAACTCAGTTGTCAAGTGGTCTTTGTCAGCCAGGCGTTTGGTTCTGGAGATGAGAGTCTTGGCTACGGAGTTTATTTGTGCAGGGTGGTGGTGTGATTGTGCATGTAAGTAGCGGTTGGTGTGTGTTTTTTTCTGGTAGATAGTGTGTCCTAGGGAGCCATCAGGTTTTTTGTAGATTAGGACGTCAAGGAAGGGAAGTTGGTTGTTGGCTTCTATTTCCATAGTGAATTGTATTTTGGGGTGTAAGTTGTTGAGATGTGTGAGGAAGCTATCCAGTTTTTCCTTCCCGTGTGGCCAAATTACAAAGGTGTCGTCAACATATCTGAGCCAAAGTTTGGGTTTGTGTTCTGACTTGTCTAAAGCATTGGTTTCAAAGTGTTCCATGTACAGGTTTGCGATGACCGGTGAGAGGGGTGATCCCATAGGTGCTCCTTCTATCTGTTTGTATCTTTGTCCATTGTGGATGAAGTACGTGTTGGTTAGGCAGTGGTTGGTCAGGTCCAAGATGTATTCGGGGGGATTGTATTTGTTTTGAATAGCTGTCAAGGCTTCATTAATGGGCACTTGTGTGAAGAGAGATACAACATCGAAGCTCACAAGTAGGTCATTAGGATGTAGGTTTTGCTTCTTTATTGTTTCTATGAACTGGAAGGAGTTTGGTACGTGTGAAGAGATGGATTCTGCATAGGGCTGAAGTTGCTTGGCGAGAAATTTAGCGAGATTTTGTAGAGGTGAGCCTATGGAGCTGACTATTGGTCTGAGTGGTGTTCCTTCTTTGTGTATCTTGGGGAGGCCGTAGAGTTTGGGGCATCTGGATGATTTTTCTCTGGGGATGATTCTTAGCTGGATTTCTTCACTGATAGGAGAGGCTTTTATTTTGGATTTGGTGGTTTTTTCCAGATAGGTGGTGGGATCTGTTTTTATAGGTTTGTAGGCAGGATCTTGGAGTAGCTTTGATAGTTTTGCTTGGTAGTCCGATGTGTTCATCACCACTGTGGCATTACCTTTGTCTGCTGGGAGAATGATTATGTTGTTGTCTTTCCTCAGGTTGGTGAGTGCTTTCTGTTCTTCTTTGTGTAAATTGCTTCTGGGTGGTTTGCTGGAGCAGAGGATGTTGGTGACTTCAAGTCTGATTTTATTGGCTTCATCTGGGTTGAATTTGGTTAGGCTAGCTTCGACTCCGCATATGATGTTTTCCGTGGGGATGCGTCTCGGGGCGACTGCAAAGTTGAAACCTTTGGAGAGTACTTTGGTTTCAGTTGTGGTGAGGATCCTGTCTGATATGTTATGTACTGTTTGTTTCATGGGTTGCTGTGGAGGGTGGCCGGGCTTCTGGCGTTTCTCTAGTTTGTGGAGTTTGTTGGTGTGTGTGTCTGTCTTATGTGAGGTCTCCGTTTCAGCTCTCCAGACGGCTAGTTGTTTGCATTTGTCCCAGAGTGCAGGGTGGATTTTGTTACAGAGTTTGAGGTGAAGAGTGAGTAGATCTTTGTTGGTTTGGTCTAGTAGGTATCTTTTCTTGTGTAGTTCGTTTCTGATTAGGGATAGTTCAGTTCGTTTCAGGATCCTTTCGGTGGCTGGGGTTTTAGAATGGAATTTAAGTTGGAAGCATGTGGGAATTAATTTGTTGTCTCGGCAGTTGCGTAGGAACAAGAGATCACATAAGATGGTGGCTCTTCGGACTTCTAGTTTCTCGTAGGTTCTAGTCAGCTGGAAGGTTTCCTCCCCGTAGAGGTAAGATATTTGCTTTCGTAGATTTTCACGGGTACAGGAATGCAGGTTTTGGTGTCCTCGGGTGTCTTCCCGTGTAAAAGTTGGGGTGTCTAGGCGACGTTTCGACGAGGTCTCACTCGTCATCTTCAGGCTGGTGCTTTCGGCTTCTTGTTACTGGAACAGAGCGGGATCTCAATGTTTGAGTTCCTATAAATACTGTAGAGGGGGTGTGGTGTCTAGCCTCCAATGTTCTGGGCAGAGAGGAAGTTCCCAGGCTAGTGTGCCTTTTCTTCTTTTGTTCCTTAATTACTTGAGAGATACCTTGAGTGATTTCTTGAGTGATATCCTGAGTACCACTTAGGTGGGTCATTAGGTGTGGATTAGTTGCTAAAGTCTTTGTGTCTTGACCTCTTGAACTTTGTGAAGAGTTTTCCTGAGAAGATGGCTGTATTGCACTTAGTTGTGCTTTGGCTTGGCTTCGTGTATAGGGGCGAGCTGTGGTTTTGTGGCTTGTGTCAGCCAGATCTGTGTAGGGATTGCAGGGGGGTGCAGCATCCGGAGGTGCCACCATGGATTGGCTACTGGATGGTGTCAGTAATTCATCTGTGGAGAGGGTCTGGGTTTGGGTCTGGTGTGGTTGATTGGTGTTGGCGTTCTGTGTGCCTCTGGATCTGGTGTCAGTTTTTGTGGGGAGGGCTAATTTCCAGATGTCTGGCAAGCGGGATGTGTCGTCACGCTTGTTCATGTTGTGAGGGTGTTTCTCTATCTCGATGGCTTCCATGATTATTCTCTTGTGGTGATGTTCCGTGTTAAAGAGCAATTTGGAATCTGCAAAATTAATTTCGTGTCCTGTTTCTTTCATGTGTTGGAAAAGAGAGGAAGTTTTTTCTTCTTTTTTGACGGCATTCTTGTGTTCTGCGATACGTGCATTTATTCGTCTGTTTGTTTGTCCAATGTACGTGGCTGGGCAGACTTTGCAGGGTATTTCATAGATCCCTTGGTTTTCCAACTGGATTTTATCCTTGGGGTTTCTGAGGATATTGGCTATTTTTTGGTTGGTGCAAAAGGCTGTTTTGATATTGTGTTTATGGAGGATTTTGCTAATTTTATCTGTAGTGCCCTTGATATAAGGAAGGAGGGCCATGCCATTGTTTTCTTCTGTGTCTTGGTTTTTGGGGGGTGTTTCCTTTTGGATTAGCTTCGTAATCCTGTTTTGCTGGTATCCATTGGCAATTAACACATTTGAGAGATTCTGTAACTCAGTTGTCAAGTGGTCTTTGTCAGCCAGGCGTTTGGTTCTCTCCACAGATGAATTACTGACACCATCCAGTAGCCAATCCATGGTGGCACCTCCGGATGCTGCACCCCCCTGCAATCCCTACACAGATCTGGCTGACACAAGCCACAAAACCACAGCTCGCCCCTATACACGAAGCCAAGCCAAAGCACAACTAAGTGCAATACAGCCATCTTCTCAGGAAAACTCTTCACAAAGTTCAAGAGGTCAAGACACAAAGACTTTAGCAACTAATCCACACCTAATGACCCACCTAAGTGGTACTCAGGATATCACTCAAGAAATCACTCAAGGTATCTCTCAAGTAATTAAGGAACAAAAGAAGAAAAGGCACACTAGCCTGGGAACTTCCTCTCTGCCCAGAACATTGGAGGCTAGACACCACACCCCCTCTACAGTATTTATAGGAACTCAAACATTGAGATCCCGCTCTGTTCCAGTAACAAGAAGCCGAAAGCACCAGCCTGAAGATGACGAGTGAGACCTCGTCGAAACGTCGCCTAGACACCCCAACTTTTACACGGGAAGACACCCGAGGACACCAAAACCTGCATTCCTGTACCCGTGAAAATCTACGAAAGCAAATATCTTACCTCTACGGGGAGGAAACCTTCCAGCTGACTAGAACCTACGAGAAACTAGAAGTCCGAAGAGCCACCATCTTATGTGATCTCTTGTTCCTACGCAACTGCCGAGACAACAAATTAATTCCCACATGCTTCCAACTTAAATTCCATTCTAAAACCCCAGCCACCGAAAGGATCCTGAAACGAACTGAACTATCCCTAATCAGAAACGAACTACACAAGAAAAGATACCTACTAGACCAAACCAACAAAGATCTACTCACTCTTCACCTCAAACTCTGTAACAAAATCCACCCTGCACTCTGGGACAAATGCAAACAACTAGCCGTCTGGAGAGCTGAAACGGAGACCTCACATAAGACAGACACACACACCAACAAACTCCACAAACTAGAGAAACGCCAGAAGCCCGGCCACCCTCCACAGCAACCCATGAAACAAACAGTACATAACATATCAGACAGGATCCTCACCACAACTGAAACCAAAGTACTCTCCAAAGGTTTCAACTTTGCAGTCGCCCCGAGACGCATCCCCACGGAAAACATCATATGCGGAGTCGAAGCTAGCCTAACCAAATTCAACCCAGATGAAGCCAATAAAATCAGACTTGAAGTCACCAACATCCTCTGCTCCAGCAAACCACCCAGAAGCAATTTACACAAAGAAGAACAGAAAGCACTCACCAACCTGAGGAAAGACAACAACATAATCATTCTCCCAGCAGACAAAGGTAATGCCACAGTGGTGATGAACACATCGGACTACCAAGCAAAACTATCAAAGCTACTCCAAGATCCTGCCTACAAACCTATAAAAACAGATCCCACCACCTATCTGGAAAAAACCACCAAATCCAAAATAAAAGCCTCTCCTATCAGTGAAGAAATCCAGCTAAGAATCATCCCCAGAGAAAAATCATCCAGATGCCCCAAACTCTACGGCCTCCCCAAGATACACAAAGAAGGAACACCACTCAGACCAATAGTCAGCTCCATAGGCTCACCTCTACAAAATCTCGCTAAATTTCTCGCCAAGCAACTTCAGCCCTATGCAGAATCCATCTCTTCACACGTACCAAACTCCTTCCAGTTCATAGAAACAATAAAGAAGCAAAACCTACATCCTAATGACCTACTTGTGAGCTTCGATGTTGTATCTCTCTTCACACAAGTGCCCATTAATGAAGCCTTGACAGCTATTCAAAACAAATACAATCCCCCCGAATACATCTTGGACCTGACCAACCACTGCCTAACCAACACGTACTTCATCCACAATGGACAAAGATACAAACAGATAGAAGGAGCACCTATGGGATCACCCCTCTCACCGGTCATCGCAAACCTGTACATGGAACACTTTGAAACCAATGCTTTAGACAAGTCAGAACACAAACCCAAACTTTGGCTCAGATATGTTGACGACACCTTTGTAATTTGGCCACACGGGAAGGAAAAACTGGATAGCTTCCTCACACATCTCAACAACTTACACCCCAAAATACAATTCACTATGGAAATAGAAGCCAACAACCAACTTCCCTTCCTTGACGTCCTAATCTACAAAAAACCTGATGGCTCCCTAGGACACACTATCTACCAGAAAAAAACACACACCAACCGCTACTTACATGCACAATCACACCACCACCCTGCACAAATAAACTCCGTAGCCAAGACTCTCATCTCCAGAACCAAACGCCTGGCTGACAAAGACCACTTGACAACTGAGTTACAGAATCTCTCAAATGTGTTAATTGCCAATGGATACCAGCAAAACAGGATTACGAAGCTAATCCAAAAGGAAACACCCCCCAAAAACCAAGACACAGAAGAAAACAATGGCATGGCCCTCCTTCCTTATATCAAGGGCACTACAGATAAAATTAGCAAAATCCTCCATAAACACAATATCAAAACAGCCTTTTGCACCAACCAAAAAATAGCCAATATCCTCAGAAACCCCAAGGATAAAATCCAGTTGGAAAACCAAGGGATCTATGAAATACCCTGCAAAGTCTGCCCAGCCACGTACATTGGACAAACAAACAGACGAATAAATGCACGTATCGCAGAACACAAGAATGCCGTCAAAAAAGAAGAAAAAACTTCCTCTCTTTTCCAACACATGAAAGAAACAGGACACGAAATTAATTTTGCAGATTCCAAATTGCTCTTTAACACGGAACATCACCACAAGAGAATAATCATGGAAGCCATCGAGATAGAGAAACACCCTCACAACATGAACAAGCGTGACGACACATCCCGCTTGCCAGACATCTGGAAATTAGCCCTCCCCACAAAAACTGACACCAGATCCAGAGGCACACAGAACGCCAACACCAATCAACCACACCAGACCCAAACCCAGACCCTCTCCACAGATGAATTACTGACACCATCCAGTAGCCAATCCATGGTGGCACCTCCGGATGCTGCACCCCCCTGCAATCCCTACACAGATCTGGCTGACACAAGCCACAAAACCACAGCTCGCCCCTATACACGAAGCCAAGCCAAAGCACAACTAAGTGCAATACAGCCATCTTCTCAGGAAAACTCTTCACAAAGTTCAAGAGGTCAAGACACAAAGACTTTAGCAACTAATCCACACCTAATGACCCACCTAAGTGGTACTCAGGATATCACTCAAGAAATCACTCAAGGTATCTCTCAAGTAATTAAGGAACAAAAGAAGAAAAGGCACACTAGCCTGGGAACTTCCTCTCTGCCCAGAACATTGGAGGCTAGACACCACACCCCCTCTACAGTATTTATAGGAACTCAAACATTGAGATCCCGCTCTGTTCCAGTAACAAGAAGCCGAAAGCACCAGCCTGAAGATGACGAGTGAGACCTCGTCGAAACGTCGCCTAGACACCCCAACTTTTACATGGGAAGACACCCGAGGACACCAAAACCTGCATTCCTGTACCCGTGAAAATCTACGAAAGCAAATATATATATATATATATATATATATGCATAACAATGACAGACACACCCACAGTATTCCTGGAAATAGTTCCACAGTCAGGGACTGTGCTGGTGACCACATCCGCATTATTTACTTATATAGTATAGTTCATCACTTTTTACAAAAAAAGTCTTAAAGTGACCTACAGAATATTTTAAAGCACATGTTTTAAAGAATGTTTAAAGTGTTGGACCATGACCTGGGAAACCAGGGTTAAGATCCCTACTCAGCCATGAAGCTCACTGGGCGAACTTGGGCCTGTCACCATCTCTAATGCTAGCCTACCTCACAAGGTTGTTGTGATGGTAATATGGAGAGGAGAGCCACATACATCACCTTGACCTCCTTGGAGGAAAGGTGGGATGTAAAAACATAACAAACAAACAAACAAACAAACCCTGTGCTATTTCCCTAAGAGTCTTGGGGGCACAAACCTAGCAAGGCTAAAGATGAAGCTCTCTGTTGTTTATCTAGTACAGCACAAAGGCATGAAGTCAGGTAGCTATTACAGGTAAGCACAACTATTCCAGGGGAAGTCATTGAAAACCTATTTGGCTAGATTGATCCTCAAGTTTGGCTCTCAAAACTAGATTCTTCTCAGTTTTTAATCCATGGAAGGATGGCACCTACCTGCTCGTTTTTCCTGCTGAGCAATACTGGCTTCAATGATGTCTTGTGATGGAGGTCAAGATAGCCTGCACTTGTTTCTCCTCCATCTCCTTGGCTGTGCCTCAATTTCTTTCAAAGGAAACAAAGATAGGTAGCCTCTGTTCAAGGCTGTCCACCCACTTTCTGCCCCTTCACCTATTTTGCCCAGTTTTCAGTTTCCAAACCAGCCTGTGGCCCACTGGCACCCATGTTTGGCATCACTGACCTTCAGTACCCTGGGGCACAGGACAGCACACAGCAAGCTCTCATTCACAGCCCAAATGAGAAAAACTGGAAATACTTATTTGTTAGAGCAGAACATATTGGCTACCCTGAACCTTCCTTTTAATTCCCTCCCCACCTTTTTATAAAAGAGTGCAATAGCTCACATTTTTTAGTAAATGCTGTAAAACGAAAGCTAAACAAGTGAAGCTAAACAAGTGAAGATGCTCGCTGTATAGCCTTGTGAGTTGATGAATTTTGTGTTTAGTGGAAGGGCAAAACCTCTGGAGAGTTAGAGGTCTCTACAACTTTGCAGGCTTAAATGAATGTTTCAATTTAACCAACAGTGTGAATAATGTGATGCTGTTAGAACTTAACTGTAAAAAGTGCAGCGTGTCTTTCTGTATCAATGGCAGTTCAGCTTTAGGATCCAAGAGGAAAATAATTAATAGCCACAAAGTTACATCTAAAATGAATGAACATTGGTTGGGTGGATGCTGCTAGCCTACATATTCATTCAAGGTGAAATCTCCTCCTAATTACTTCAGATATATTTATTACATTTGTATCCCTCCAAGGTTATTTCTTTTGGCAGGGAGCCCCACAGATGAACACACTTATAGCATATGCTGAAAGCACATCATTTTCTCTGAAGAATCCTAGAATATATAGTTGGTTAATGGTGCTGGGAACTGTAGCTCTGTGAGGAGTCAGCTAAAGTTCCCAGGATTCTCTGGGAGAAAATAATGTGCTTTCAAAGCCCAAGTCTTTCTGTATTCTCAGAAATACCTTGAGTTTTCCTGAGATCCCTTTCAAGAAGCTCAGGAAAAAAACCCATGTTAATTGTGTGACAAGTCATATACAGACTAGGCTAAAATACACCAATCTGCTGCTATTATTATTATTATTATTATTACATGTGGTGCAATCTGCTGTGATCCTATGTGCATTCTTCTGCAAGCAGGCTTGTTGAACAGTCATGACTGTATCAAAAACTGTTTTAATGGCTTTCTTTACTAAAACTTAAGTAAAAACATAGTTTGTTCTGGAAACATTTGGTCTGACATCTTGCCGTTTGCCCCATGCCTAGGTGCCACACCACTGTACCAGACATATGGAGCAGATTGGCCCAGTTAAAATCCAGAAGGCATAATGGCTGTTTGGTGGAGGCAGCTGCAGAAAAACAAAGAGATCCACTTGGTGGCAGTGCTGAAAATAATATGCAGCAGGGGCTGGTTTGCTTGCATCCCTCTCCTCTCATGCTGCAAGCTACCGGCTGCATGTCACACACTCACAGGCAGTCTGGATCCTTAGCATGCACTGAGCATATATGCATGTATCGTTGCCGTAGGCTGATCAAAACCTGGATGGTATGGAGAAGAGAAGGGGGAGAGAGGATAAATGTAACTTCATTTAAATGAAGCTTCCTCAAAGGTCATTTGAACAGGCCATTAATTGTAGGTTCGCAAAATGAGTACTTGAAGCAATCTGAATTTTTGAAGCATTTCAGTGACTTGAATAGTTAAAATCTTACTTAGGGTCTTCCTTAAGGAAAGTCTAGTCACTTTTAACTGTGCATTTTAACAAAAATGCTGTGTGTTTTTGCTCTCGTCTTGGTGCTCTTCCATACGTTACATTTTATCTGCATTGACATCATAGAATCCTAGAACTGTAGAGTCGGAAGGGACCCTAAGGATAATCTAGTGCAACCCCATGCAATGTGCTGAAAAAAAGTTTTTTTTATTCTGTTGTGGTTGTTGGCCTCCATCTGTCTCAGAGACAATGGAGGAAGTGTGTCTTTGGGGGCGAAGTCAAACTGTTGGAAGATTACAGCACCTGTAATCTGCTCTGGTCAGACCTCACCTGGAGTACTGTGTCCAGTTCTGGGCACCACAGTTCAAGAAGGACACTGACAAACTGGAACGTGTCCAGAGGAGGGCAACCAAAATGGTCAAAGGCCTGGAAACGATGCCTTATGAGGAACGGCTAAGGGAACTGGGCATGTTTAGCCTGGAGAAGAGGAGGTTAAGGGGTGATATGATAGCCATGTTCAAATATATAAAAGGATGTCACATAGAGGAGGGAGAAAGGTTGTTTTCTGCTGCTCCAGAGAAGCAATGGATCCAAACTACAAGAAAGAAGATTCCACCTAAACATTAGGAAGAACTTCCTGACAGTAAGAGCTGTTCGACAGTGGAATTTGCTGCCAAGGAGTGTGGTGGAGTCTCCTTCTTTGGAGGTCTTTAAGCAGAGGCTTGACAACCATATGTCAGGAGTGCTCTGATGGTGTTTCCTGCTTGGTTGGACTCGATGGCCCTTGTGGTCTCTTCCAACTCTATGATTCTATGTTGTGGCTGGAGAGACTGGTGTGGGAGAGACATGTTTTGTTGCAGCTGGGGCAGATGAAGGCATCCTGTTGCGCTGTTGCGGACGCACCATGGTGTTTCTTCTCTCTGCGCCCCTCCCAGACGTCACTCCTCTGAAGGTCACAACTATGGATACACAACCTGTCTGTCTGTCTGTAGGTGCTGCGATCATCTACACATTGGTCTCTCCCTATCCATAAAGCCTTGCCATTCCATTTCTCCCTGTTGCATCACCTTCCATATATTACAATATGCATGTTAGGAAAAATGGCTGGGTAGATTAGGGATGGGGAAACTGCAGCGCTGCAGATGCTTTTAGACTCCAGCTCCCATCAACCCCAACCAGCATAGCCAGTGAGCAGGGATGGTGGGAACTGGAACCCAGCAACATTGGGAGTGGTGGTTCAAGTTCCACATCTCTGCAGTAAACCCAAACTTTCCTTCTTTAAATTTGCAGCTCCCTGACCTTGAGCAAATTGTCCCATTTCCTCTATAAGTGAGGCTTTTCACATTTTGCCTGTTCTACAATTATGCAGTTATGCTGTTGAAAACTGAGGCTGCCCTGCAGTTAAGAATACTGGATGCTATTGCTGCTATTCGTCTATCTGAACCTTTGTTTATTCATCTACTGATAATTTATTTTAATTTTTCTCTTGCTTCAAACAACCACACTTGAATATGGTCTCTACTGTTGGATGCCATGCATCTTAGGCTTCTCTGCCCCCCCTCCCCATTTCCTCTCCGTGATTCAGCAATGACTTCTTCCTAGCTAAATGATGTGTCACTGCCCTTATTTTGCATTTGGCGCACAAGGATAGGGCCCCTGGCTTTCGAGTCTCACATAATTCCTCTTGGAGGCAACTAACTAAGATTCCGGTGCTTTGCTAGCAATGATTTCTGTAACTTAGCAATTCAATTAGATGGCAGCTGTCCTACATAATGTTTCATGAGACCATAAATGAGGTATTTTGATTTACTGTCCTGGCTTAGAGCAATCAGCAGAGGGTGCTTACTATGCTGGAGCTGGCAGATGCATGCTTGATGGCAGGAAAACAAGCTGAGCAAATACATTCTGCCTCTCTCCCCGAGATGAAGTGTGCCACCAAGATCAGAAGGAAGGAAATGAATTGGCATTCCAGTTTTGCATTGCACTGGGAGCAGAATGAACACTGTCCTCCCCTTTGTTCCCAAGCTGTGGGAACCTGGAACCCAGACAGAAACTCCTACTCTTGAGGTCCCTCTAGCTGACAGCCAAGTAAAATATGATTGGATATCAGCTGCTGGAATGAGGGTAGCTTTGGTTCCTGCTTTACAGAGGACACCCCCTCATTTGAAGGGCTATCAGAGGACAGTTCCCAGACAGTTCTCTATTTGTAGGACTGGAAAGGAGGGTCCTTGAAGTTTCCCACCAACAGCACCTGGACAACAGACTGAGCAGGCACACAGATCAACCAGTCACAGGTTTCCCACTATGGTGAGAAATCTAAAAACCCACCAAATAGCAGTTACTGGGAACAATGGGGCCAAACTACATGTGCCAGTAAACACACTATTTGATGTTTCAACTGTAAATGGTTCTCTCTGGAACTCAGGATCAGAATTTCAGCACCAGGCTATTTCAGCACACCAAGGTCCCGATCGTATCCCATCCTTCCCCATGACTGCTATTCACAGTTTTTAAAAGATGCATGCAACAAGCAGGAGGACGGTTCTACTTCTGACCCTCAAGTGTTCACAGCCACTTGCAGTATATACACCTGATGCTTCCAGTGGCCTGGGCTGATTCTTGGTTACAGCTGCTAGAGATGGATGAATCTATCACTTCTGGTTTCTCTTAGCTTCTTATTTTCCCAAATAAATCCAGTTCTTCACTCTTCCTCATCAGTTTGAAAAAAATAATTAAGTCCTCCTGACAATTCACCAGCACTTTATTGCTGCTTTCTCCAGATACGCACATGCTCGCTTACAATTTTGCCTAATACACACATTTTTACAAAGAATTTCCCCAGTAAAACAATGCATATTTGAATGTCATTTTCACAAACATATTCATTCTTATGAACACTTTACTCCAGCATGTGCATTTTTGCACACATGAATTGGCTGGAGAACTGCACTGCCAAATTTGGAGAAGTGCAAATTTCAAAGGATGGTTGCATTTCGGTTCTTGTATTGTTTTAGAAAGTGCTAATTGGGTAGGTTTTGAACTGTAAATGTGCACTGAATTGAGTTTCTCTCCCTATCTGCTACCACTTTATTTAGAAAGTGTATTTTTTTGGGGGGGGGAGAGAAAGAAAAAACGGACAAAAAATAATACAAACATACACTACAGAAAGTTCTTCCATGCTTGGTTCAGGCAGTAGCCATTCATTTATATTACATAGGTGTATACATGCAGAGCCATCATGAATCAAGGCAGCTGGGAGCAGGCAGTCAATGGAGATGCAGAGGGAGAGAGAGAGAGAATGAGATGCCATTACAGTAATAGTGAAGAAAGGTTAAGGGAAATGACAAAGGCTCAGTTGGGTGTCTGATGATATGGCCTACAAGGCAGTAGGTAATTCAGGGATGAAGCTACATAGAGATCTAGCTCCTTCACACAGACTCTGTGGTGCAGATATTTTTGTGCTATAATTGTTTTCAGTTTTACATTGAGATAATTTTAAAGGGGTGGGCAGGTAGAAATGTATGACTGACAATTCAAAGTGTTTATGTGGCTCATGGGAGAGAAGTTCTAAACAGAAGTTTGTTTGCAATGGGGCGGTAATGATATGCCCTCTGGTAGATTCCTGCGGTGTACAATCAGGAGTGATTTTCCAGATTTTCCTTTTCTAATAGGGCAAATTAGTTCCCTGTTTCCTTTGCCTGAGGAATCAAAACATGATTAGCATAATTAGTTATGTTAATGTAGGAGAATCACAGGTTAGCAGGTGCCAAAAATATGAATTTGGAATCTGTTTTTAAATAAAGATAGCTGCCGATTTCCTGGTTACTAACCAAATGATAGCTTTTCAAGCTGGAAAGGGGATGATCTGTTAGGTCATAGAAACTTAAACCTTTACCTATGGACGAGATGATGATGATAACAATAATAATAATAATAATAGATTGCAACTGCATTCTGTTGGAGGGAAACTTTTAAACAATTGCTAAGATGCTTTATTAGATTATGTAGCTTAACTAAGGATATGCTAATTACCAAATGCACACTGAGTAGAATGGGGTTTTTAATGGCTTTTTAAATAGAGAAAGAGATAAAGCTGGATGTATTTTCAGCTGAACACCTGCAGAGTACTTAGCAAATTTAGCAGCTGGGGATCTGGTGCATATTTTTCTTCTCTGAGTCTTTAATCCTTTCTTCCTGACCACTGACTCAAGAGTATAAAAAGATGGAGTTTTGCTCGAACAGTTTTATTTTCTGGCCTCTGCATTTAGTTTCAACCTGAGGGTAAAACACCATAAAAAGACACAAGGAGACCAATCAGCTTAGCATGCCTGGCCTCGCAGAGGAAATGATCTTGTTCTGTAACAAAGTTGTAGGCGTGTTGCCAGCCTTTTAATACCTGACGTTTCTCCATCCCTCAAACACTGCTTCATCAGAACTACACTGTCAACCAGTAACTTAATACATCTCTTGAAATACTGTGCACCATCCCAGACATGTTAACTATTATTGACACACAAATATTTCATGGCGGAGCTGAAATAAGGCCATCATCTGTTTCTGACTGGAGGAGATTTTGGAGGCTTACAGTGGGAGTACTGAGAGCATCTGCCATAGGAAGGCTAGTGAAAGCCACCATGTTAGTTGCCACCTGTAGGATTTTACATATACTACAAATAACTGCTGAAATGCAAGAGATAAAGAGAGAGAGAGAGAGGTCTCTATTAAAATAAAAATTAAAAAGCATTAAGAAGGTCCTGGGGTGTGTGTGAGAGGGGGAGTCCCTCAATTTCACCAAACCCACAGGGTTATGTTGATTCTGGTACACAAGGTAGAATAATGAACTGAATTTGAAATAATCAGTGAATTTTGTCACAATGGAAAGATGTAACAGAAACAGAAACATTCTCCAAGTACATATGGTGTTTATGATAGAGTGGCTGATGACGTTTCATTCAGGTGGAGTTTTTTATGTCAATTTGTGGAGTGGGGTGTTTTCAGACCCCAGTTTGAAGTCTGCCTGAAATCTCCAGGTGTCTGAAACAACATGAAAGGACCTGGTTGTCCCCAAAGGATTCTAGATTGACTGATGATGTTAAGAGTTAAGTGCTGAGGCTTAGAGGGATTTGAGCCTGCAGTATCCCTCCTGGCATGGAATGGGTTGTCCTAACCATCTAGATTACATTATGGAGATCATAGCAAGGACTTGAACCATGATGGGAGAGACACAGGAAGCTCTGAAGCATCCAAACCAGAGATTAGATTTAGAATTCATCAGAAGACTCAGTGAAATTTTGGAATTGATGGGACATTGCCCCATTTCTAATCTATTCTAAAGGCTTGCCTTGAAGAAGAAAAAAATCATACAAGTGTTCATGTGTTTTCAATTTTCTGATATAAATGGGAGAGTAATTAAGGCCATAATGTATAGTAGGTTGCATTGGGCCTAGAGGAATTTACTTCTGTGTAAACATATATAGATTGCACTGTCTATCTAGCATATGTAGAGGGAATCTGCTGATCTAGAACAGGGAGGAAAATGTATAAGGATGCCAATTTCTATTAGAATTGTGCTGTTCTCCACCCATTATGTCTCCTGCTTCCTTAGCTTTTTTTGGTCTAGAAAAAGCCCTGAGCAGGCTGGATTTATACATTAGAGTATTACGGTTGACTACGTTTTTATGTACTGTCACAACCAATGAAAAATCGCTAGGGAGCTCTTTCAGGAGCCATACTCATGCGCCATTAATTTTAAGGCCACCTTCAACGGCATACTCTTCATGCTAACTTGTGAATACTTTTTATCCTCCATGGAAATGATCACATCTACAATAATTTATATTCTATTTCAAGAAGGTATCCTCTTTCTCAGTCCATAGACAAGGAAAATTAATGATTCAATTGAGCTGAGTAAGTTTTTGTTGTAAAACTCACACTCTTTAGTGACATAAATGGCTGCTAATCCAAACCACCAGTCATTACAAAGAGATTGGCTGTAATATTAACTACATGTGGCTCTCCTGCTAGTATGGAGGTTAGATGCAAAGCTGGAAAGATCAGCAATTAGCATGATACACAAGACCCAGGTATAAAAATGTAGGATTTCTGGTAAGTAAGCATTTATGCATAATGAGCTATATACTGTTGGATAACCTATATAGAAATCGCTAGAGGCAACTGCCATTCTTAGATTTTTTTGAAAATAAGTGCGCTATTACCACTGTTCTTGTAGTTGATTCATCACAAAGTTTGAAATATAGCACTGACACCAGGCATCTTCAGAAAACTATTATCATTAACTCTAAAAACAGTTCACAGGGGCTTCTGTTGGTCATGCACAGTCCCACTTTAATATAGCTGATAGTGGGGGTGGGGGGGCGGGAATCGCAGCTCCACTCCCACCTTCACAATAAATAAATGAAACAATAAATTTTAGAATGAAAACTTGTTTTGTTTTTGATATATCATCTAGCGGGATGTGATACAAAGATCCATGGAGTTCCGAGAATGAAATCTGGAAGCCTCTTCCAAGATACCAGAGCCAAACAGTGAAACTGGTGAGCCTGATAATGCCGCAGGACCGACCATTCTTTACTACTATTTATTATTAAATTTGTATACAACCCTTCCTCCGAAGACCATCGGGTGGTTCACAACATAAAAATACAAAATGAAAGTATAAAATACATAATAAAAGAGAAACAAACCAATAACCCCCTCTCACAAACACACTTAAAAGGCCATAATTGGCCCAAGGCCTGGTTGCTGTTGTTATTTTTTGAATTTGTTTACCACCCTCCATCTGCACATCACAGGGAGGTTCACAACATGAAACCACCATTCTGAACTGGTCTTTGACCATAAGAAAAAATTATTATTACTGCATTAAAATATGAAATAAAAAATAAACCACCATATAAAAGTACTAAATGCATAGTAAAACTGAGGGTGGGGGTATAAGAATCCCTCCTCCTACAACATATTTAAAAGGGCATTGGATGTCAATCAGCCAGAGAAACGTTTTTGCATGGCTCCTAAAGACATGCAATGATGGCGCCAGGTGAGTTTCCCTGGGGAGAGCATTCCACAAACAGGGAGCCACCACAGAAAATGCCCATTCTTGTGATGCCACCCTCCAGACCTCTTGCAGAGGGGGCCAATGAAGATGAGCCTCAGATGATGACTGCAGGGTCTGGATCAGTTCATATGTGGAGAGGCGGACCATGCCACCGAAAGGGACAAAGAGGAAGCAATGGCAAAGGTAGCCAGTGTGATCAAATTACTCAGAAAAGTAATTTGAACACACAGGTGCTTAGCCACAGGAGGCCACAGGACTGTCTGTAAATATCACAGATAGAGCTGCCACAGTGACTGAGGTCATGGAGAGCAGCATTTGACAACTATTTAAACTTTCACAAACTACAGTAGAGTTGATGCTGAAAATGGAGATTGAGAACTATGGTTACTGCCCCAGTTTTTATATAAAAAGGCCTGCCAGAGTTGGTGGGAAAGTGAGACTTAATTACTTAACTTGTAGTGAGGCTTCAAGTACTGTACCTGGAGGTGGAGGTGAATTGAAGTGATATAAAATGGGTCTGTCAGGTGCCATATTAGAAACCTCCACTCAGAGCATAGCCCCAATACCTTATTGTTAAATTTTCCAATTCAGATGTAAAAAATGGATGTTGCACAATACAAAAAGGCTCTGAGAGACGCTCAAATTCCCTACCTGTGCAAATGAGGGCTACTAATGAGGGCTCCGCTTTCAACTGATGGAAGACCAGGAGACAATGATTATTATGTATGAGGATTCAGGGAAATTCCTAGCAGTTCTCAACACAGGTGAGGAGAGGAGATGAAGATGGAATAAACGAGGAGGATCCATGTGGTAAGCTCTATGATTGACCATATTTCTTAAAGAGAAACAAAAAGCCAGAGCTCTGTAAAGAAACCCAAACTAAAATTAGAGGGGTGCTTTTTTAAAGGTCCCAGGCATTGTACTCGGCATCCTTTTTCTATTAGCAGGATGTAGAGGCTGGATTGGATAAGAAACATGAAAAGAATTCACTGAACATACTCCAGAGTGCAACTCAGCAATAAAACTCATATTTATTGCACAGGTAGGGAATTGGATCTAGCAATAATTGGTGACCAACCTCAAACTGAAGACAGAGATGGGTCCAGCCCTATGGCTAGATCTAGTTCCCCACCTAATAGAAAAAGGATGTCATGGGCCAAACAGGGAGGCTTGGTGGGCAACAGTGTGTGAGCAAACCATTGTTTCATTTCCACACGGATCTCTCTGGATCAGGCACTCTGTATATAATAGTCTACCTTCAAACACTCATTGTCACTGCAGCGTGGCTTGCTATTCTGGAGCAAAAGTGACTTAATATTTTGGAATGTGTCAGCAAGGGATTTGAAACCAGCTTTGCTATATATTCTACCAAATAAGAAATCATAATTACAGTAATTAGAAAGATTTGGTTTTAGTCATTCTTGGTAGTAGAGCTTTCTCTCTTTGCTAATTGTGTCAAAAGAATTATCTGATGACATGATGTATAACTAACAGGGAACCGGTTTCCCCTCACTTCAGTTAATATTTTTGACTGTGAAACAGGTTCGCTCTATCCCAGGAACACCCTGCAGTCCAGAAATCTAATTACATTTACACATAGGATCCCTTGTGGTTAGTAAAAGGCTTTATATCATCAATTACTGTCATTTGATCATAGCATCCACACACTACAGAGGAATCTGATGACAGAACAGAGTGATTTTATATGATAAGTTGTGGGGCTCAAGAGTCTCTGGCAATGTACAGCCTTACAAGTGTCCGACGGATTAGCTCCTTGCCTGTGTTAGGGTCTGTAATGTTTTCTCATTTTATGGAGAATTTGGCTTGAAAAGCGAAAAACATAAAACATGACGCTCCAGTTAGCACAGCAATAAAATGGGCATCTGCTTATTTTGATTCAAGTCCAGCTTCATCCTGCCTTTCTGCTGTAATATGGCCTCTGCAGAAGTATTTTTTCCATGTGCACACTAGAGATGTGTAGTGTTTGGTCATTTCAGAGAAATCTAGGTTCCTTCTTTTACGGCAATACTTTTGTTGTAGAGAAATCACTTTTCCACAATACTCAAAAGCATAATAATTGATGTAGGAATGGCTAAGTGGACTCATATTAGATTCAAAGAAAAAAGACAATATATATATTTGTAATATACTGGAATCCATTTATTGAATATAGTAAGAAAACTGGGCCATTATCAGATTCAAACAATGGCTTTAGAATATTTCGACAGCTCAGAATTTATGGTACGTATATGTGAATATGGTGTGTGTGTATATGTATGTATGTGTGTGTGTGTGTGTGTGTGCGTACACACACACACACACACACACACACACACACAGTAATAATGAACAATATATATCATAGGGCAGCTGTTCTACAGATGTGTCCTTATTCCATCGCATTTCACTGAAGATGCCATCAATTGTCCCAAGTTTCTTCCCTTGATAGACATCTTTGCATTTCCAGTGGTGGCGGACAGTCTCTTTACAAGTTACCTGCCTCTCTAGAAACTAGGACAGTAACTTGCATCATGTATTTTGTGTGGGACAACTGAGAGATGCATGCTAATTTCACACTTATCATGAGACTTTGTAGAGTTTGTCACCAGGCAGCTCTAAAGCGGCAAGCCATCATTTACATTGGGAATAATGGGATGAGGCCACAGTAACCAATGGTAACTCATATAATAAGTGCACTGTGAAATCTGAGGATGGGAATGAAATTAATTAGCTGTTGACACCACAGTGGGCTTGCAGTTTGAGGATTCTGCACTGCACTGCAGATAGTCTGGTGTTTAGCTGGGGGGAGAATGCTTTTTCACAGAAAAATCCATGATGTCTGTGTGATCAAACAAAACTGCAATAACAAAAGAGATGAGAACAAAGCTGAGAGACATTTTACATCCAACTTGTTTAACTGAGATCTTTATGAGTTTGCTTTTAATTAAACATGGGACAGCTTAAATCCCTTCTCAGGAAATAGCCAGATTGCAGTGATTATTTGGATGAAGGGGAGCTGGCATGTCTTCTGAAGTAGAATCATTGCGACCTTTTCCTCCTGATTATGCTTATCTTTTAAAAAGTTTACAATTTGATGGAAAACCTTGAGGCAGATTTTCAAAATGTGCCTTATGCAAATAACAAAGCAAGTTATTTTAGGCTGTCCCTTATGATTCCCCGCCCCCCGCTTTTATTTCATTTTCCAGTTCCATAATAAATATTCTTCCAGTTAGAAGCAGTTCATTAACTCATGCTTAATGCTTCCAACAACAATAACCATTTCCTCCCTAAAAAAGCTCCACAGATTGAATCCTAGCCTCCCATATCTGCTTCCATCTTGTTATTTTATTCATAAACATTATTTTCCAAATTTGCTTCTTTCTGAAGCCTCTTGTTGGTACCATGCCAGTTTTCCACATTTTAACTACTGGAACCCAAGCAGTTGCAAAGGAACTTTGTGGAACCTGGTGTTCAATGTCACCTAGTAGCAATGTGAAGGGATCTACATGTAAATTGGTGCCTGTTGTTCCTTGAATTTATCCTTTGACATTCCTCCAAAAATCTTTAATCATCTCGTAGTAAAACCAGACACCTCTTCTCTCATAATACTGGAACTAGGGGACACCCAATGAAGCTGAACATTGGGAGAATGAAGAGAAACAAAAGAAAGTGCTTCTTCACACAGTGCCTAGTTAACTTATGGAAGCCACTCCCACAGAAGACAGTGAAGGTCACCAACTTTGATGTCTTTAAATTCATGGAAGAGAAGGTTATAAATGGCTATTGACCACAATGGCTATGTTCTGTTTCCATGGTCAGAAGCAGTACACTTCTAAATACCAGTGGCCAGAAACCACAGGAGGTGGCTGTGTTGTTGTGCTCAGGTTCTGCTCCCATAAGTATCTGGCCTTTGTGAGACTAGGATGCTGAGCTAGATGGGCATAATGTAGGGAAAACAGCACAGCCCCTCAGCTTCAGCATCTGATACATTTTTCTCATTTTGGCTGCTTTTATTTCTGTAGCATTCCCCTCCCCCCACCCCCTTTTAAAAATTCCAAATAGCTTTTACTGGTTTTCAAGCTACCAAGAGTTTCATGTGCACTTCTGGGGCTTCCCTCCTCTCTGAACCAGCAAATACATGCTCCTACCTTCTTCCTAATTTTGATATTCAGTTGGTCTATACTTGCTGCATTGTTTTTTTACTTACAATTTTCACAGGGTTTGTTCTGAAGGCATATGAGGCCACCATCTTGCTGAAGCTAAGTAGGTCTGGGTCTGGTCAGTGCCTGCATTGGTTGGGAACAAAATGTACACTCTCTTTGGTTTCATGATAGAAGAAAGATATAAGAAAATAGATAAAAATAAGTATTTTTTTAAAAGAAACAAATGGTTGGATTAGGCGAAAATTGATGACAAAACTTTATGTCTCTGAAACAGCTTGTAATGTATGTTATCAGTGGTATAGATGGACAAATGAAAGGAAGAAGCAATGGTTAGGTGTGAAAATGATAAATGGCATAGGTACTCATCATAAGTACTATATGAATATAAGAGGCATGAAAAGGCAAGAGATGCATTAACTAGTTAGTAAAATTAATGCAGTGATCACAAGTGCATTGTGTTTATTTTCATTTTTTTAAAAAAACTACATTACTGGAGGTTGCCTTAACTGACAAAATATATTATTGCCATCAACTGGTGTAGATACTTACTATTTAGCGTATTTTTAATCCTACCCTCAAGCAGATAAGGGAAAATGTGGAGTTTAATCACATTTTATATTCACAACAAACCTATAAGATAGATGAGACTGAGAGAATGTCATTTGTCCAAAGACATTTGGATGTACCAGAGGTCAGCCAGGGCTTCAACAGGAGCACCAGTCATATCAGCCAAAATTTTCCCCAGAGCTGTGTGGAAACCCATTGGATCTATCCCCCAGAGCCATCTAGCAACTACTCCGATCCATTAACCTCCAAGGGCAGACCACCCTATTAGGTTCTCCACCTCTGCAGAATGGAAAAGCTGCTGAAAGCCTGAATCTCCACAGGAAATGATTTGACCATGACAAGGGACTGATGTCAATACCCCCCCACTTTCAGATCACTGTCTTCCTGCCCAGCTGAGAGAACAAGGTCCAGAGTGTGGCCTGCCACATGCGTTGGGCCAAAGACATGTTGGGACAGCTTCATGGCAGCCATGAAGTCATGAACCACCCCAGAGTCAGTTGCCTCAGCGTAGATGTTGAAAACCCCAAATCCTCAAAACCAGCAGTCTGCAAGTCCTCACTGCCTCTGAGACCAGCTCAGGCAGCTCAGGCAGGGAGACTGCTGGGCAGCAAGGTGGGTGGTTAGCCAGCAGAATTTATGATCTGTCCCAATTGCCCAGTGCCAGGAACACACTAGATCCCCCATCAGCTGCACAGAGAGCCTGGAGAGAGAGGGAGAGAGAATCTCTATGGACTACAGCAGCTCCCTGTCTTTGACCCTTAAGTCTGCCCTGGTGCTGCCCTGAGTACCCAGATGAGCACAGCTGGCTGAGACCAACTCCACCCTGCTTACCCACCCAGATCTTTGTGGTACAGATGATCATCCTCTGATGATCAGCCTCCTCATCCATAATCAGATCAGAGCCAACCTGGCACTCAGCAAGTGCAGCCACAGACCCAAGGGTTGGCTGAGAGGACAACGGCATTTCTCTAAGTTGCAGGAGGGGCTGGCACATGGCACAGTCACTAACTGCCTGTGCCATGTGCTCCTTATCTCGCCTGCCCCACCCACCCATACCTCTCCTTTCCCAGAACCAGGTTGCCCTGCTCTCCCCAAATTACGAAGCAAAAACTTTCTGCATATTACTGGAACTTAAAAACGTTCAATTTGGATTTAGCTTCAGCTAAATTTGGATTTAGCTTCAGCACAGAAATGTTTTACCTGACATTTCTGTGCTAACTTTATATGTTCTATATTCCGAAGGCATTTGGGTACATAACATGGACAGTGGTATACACTCACCTCTCTTGCCACAGGGTTCTGTTGGCATTTTAGCCTTGGGACTATATTCCATAACACTTAGCTCCATGTGGAGAAGATTATGGGGAGAATATATAATATTATCTATTTGCTTTGGCACCAGTTTTCAGAACGATGCCAGAAATGGCTAATATGAAAGAGAGAGAGAGTGAGTCTAATTTTACCCATGAAAGAGATAAATTTATCATAGCTGTTAACCACATCAAAGATAGTTATTGCTCATAGGCCTGCTAAGATACTTGTTAAAAATGCAATCAAATATGGTTTGAGGCAGATAAAATTTTGTTTATTTAATATTCTGCTTCTCCTCAGAAAGTACATTGGTCACTCAGGAGAGCTATGTTTATTCTGGTGAGCAAAGTCATTATATGCCTATGGATGTCAAAAACAAGCTGAAGTGTGAGAGCCGTGAGGAACCTCATTCCAAATAGTGAGGAGGAGGAGGAGGAGGAGGAGGAGGAGGAGGAGGAGGAGGAGGAGAAGAAGAAGAAGAAGAAGAAGAAGAAGAAGAAGAAGAAGAAGAAGAAGAGGACCGAAGCCTTATTCTTTAATTCAGGGGTTTTACTTAATATCTACAAGCAGCCATCAGGCTTTAAGCAGATACAGTTCAATCTGAAGTGCAAATGAGTTCCATGACCAAAGGTTGTTTTTTTAATTTTCAGTTTTATAAAGGCTCTACTTAGATGCAAACCATTGTGTTTTAATTGCTACAGCAACTCTATAAATTCCAAAAAGAAGAAACTTGATTGAAACAATGCAATTTCAACTGGGATTTTCCCCCCTTGGTGAATTATTTCAATGATTTAAGTGTGCTTGATTTAAATCAATCCACTCTGTTACAAACAGCTGATCAGGGCAGTTATCAAATTTGTAAATTCCTGGTTTTGCACATATGTGAGGTTTACAATCAGAACTTGCCTGCCCTCAAGCTAGACCTACTGGGGCAAAAGGAACAAGTTCTCAGGTCCTAGTGCTGGTCTGGGTTGGTGTAGCGAAGGGCAGATGACAGAGCCATGGCAACCTGGGCTGTTTGGGCAGCAGAGAGGCTGAACTTGTGGATAACTTTTATTTGAACAGCAGCTGCCTTGTGTCTCATGCAGGGCTGTTTCCCATTGCCTGCTACTTTATGCTTTCAACTCTAGATGCCAAAGATTGACATTCTGCATGCAAAACCTATGCTCTCTCACTGAGCTTTGGTGCCTCCCCCATCTTCAGAGTGGAATAACTGCCTGTAGTACAGGGATGGGGATCCTATAGCTTTCCAGATGTTGTTGGACTACAGTTCTCATCATCCCCAATCAATGGCCATTCTTGCTATAGCTGATGGGTGTTGGAATCCAACAATACTTAGGGGGTCACAAGCTCCTTATCACCATTATAGTGGACACTTTGTGTCTCTCAAGCACATGACAATCTTTGCAGCTTTACTCTTAATTTCAAGAATTTAGGCCAGCAGAAATTGATCCGGATCAGATCTCAGTCTGATTATAATTGTGTAGTAATAAATTATTGGGAATGTACCATCTTGCCATGGTATTGCATTCTATCCACAAATGGTTATCCTGTGATATAGTTTTGTAGCCTATATTCAAGCAAGCACGTACAGTGAGTTGCTGATGGGTGTCAAGGTGGGGGTTAATTGCTCCAGTGCAGTGAGCTATAGCGAAAATGCTTCAGCAAGGATGTAACTTAATTGACAAGCAGGTGCACCTAATTACGGAGCCATAAGTTGAGTATGCAGGAGTTGAGTTAGAAACAGAGTGCTGGAGAGAAAAGTAATACTTGTAGTTAGTGGTATTCAAAAGTCATTTTGTGGCAGTCACATGCCCTCCAAACCGGGGACACCATCTTCTGTTTCCAAAATCCTGTGTGAGTCACGTGATCCGTGTGAGATTGCAGACCCAGGAAAATCACTTTTTCGGGTACAGCACCCATAAATGTGCATTTTGTGGTGCTGCACAAGATCATAGACCTGAAGAAAATGCTTTTTTCAGGGCAAGAACTTGACCCAAAATTGCACAAGAGAAAGGTGCCAAAAATGGGCATCATACTCTCAGTAGGATCCTGGTCCAGATTGGGCCCCTCCCCCCACGACACCTATTTCCTTTAAAAATGCCATTTACAAGTCTCATGTAATTTGATCCTAAAAGAAAGTATGGATAATGTGGGAATGTAGCAACCTGGTGGAACAGTGCCCTGACCAGAGCCTATTTTATTTTCAAATAAGTTTTCTAAACAGCACAATCCTGTGCCTGTTTATTCAGAGGTTCTATGTTCTACGGGCTTTACCCCCAGTTAAATGCTCAAAGAAATGTATAAGATTGGATGAGACCTGGAAGTCTCTGCTGTTTTTAAAATTACAACCGAATTCTAATTTACCAGATCAAAGCTGGGCTTAATGAAATGGTCCAGGTGGATGAATCGGGCATCTGCCAAACATAATAAGCGCAGAACATTGTCCCTTTCACCACCGACTCTACATAAGCCACAACATTCAGTAGGTGTCTTATGAGCTTATTGCCTGCTGTTGGTCACAAGCAGTGATAAGATGCACAGAGCATGAAATATGTACAGCCATGACAGCTTCTTTCTGAAAGAAGCGGTAATTGGAGATCCCTCAGAGAATTCCTAAGGAGTTCCCTCCCCATCCCCATCGTCTTCCTGTTGGGTTTTTCTCAGGCATAAAAGCATCTGTTATCTGTTTCCAAAGTTTAAAGCACTTCCCTCCCCCACTTAATCTGAACGGTCTCAACTTTTACTTTATCTCTTTCAACTTCTTAGGCTACATAATATAGTTGGTCTTTAAAATGATGCCTCAACCCCAGGAATTTTGAGGAACGCAAGCTGTTCTCTCTAAGTGCTGTAAGGTTTCAGTTGTGTTGTGGAACAAATTTAATTCTCAGGAGGAAGGGGGAATGTAGCTCAATTGCTCCCTCATATTCTCTGTGGGTTATTTTTAGAATAATAAGTGTTTTCTTAGCAGCAAGATGAAATGGAAAATAAGGTTTGCATACAGTGAGAAACTTCAGTCATCAGGGACTGGCTTCAAGTAAGATTTTTCAGAATGGAAAATCATTCCTGATTGTGTGGGAAATTCCCCCTCCCCACAGTTTGTAGTGGCTTATGTTGTGTGCAAGTAACTCTACAAGCTCATCTCTCCCACCCACATTCCTGTGGAACAGCCTACATAGTAGCTGAGATACACAGGAGGCTTCTAAATTATAACTAGTATGCTCCCCCACCTTTCCCCTTTGTGTCTTTGTTATGCAACATCCTGGTGTTTTACACAATGGTCCATGTTTAGGGAACCATTTTTTTCAGTCTATGCAACCTTCTAAGGGCTGAAGGCAAAAGTGGGCAGAAAAATTAGTGTAAAATTTACCTTTGTACAATAAGCTAGTTTCCACACACACACACACACACACACACACACACACTCACATCTCCCTCACTGTCTTCCATTTGGAGAAGCAACACACATTTGTCAGGCTGGTTGCATTCCAGCCAGGCAAAAACTCTCAAAGGAGGTGCAAGGCAGGGCTGGTAGGGGGCATGGCCTGGGGAGAGTCTTGGGGTCCAGACAGAGAGCTTTGAAGGGCTACATTTGGCCCCTGGGCTTGAGGTTCATCACCCCTGCTGTACTCCCTTCTTTCCAAAGATTAATGGCATCCCAAGAGCACCAAGGAATTTTCTATAACTCAAGTGCATAGAAATTCCATCTTGCGGCCATGAAGTCTCTCAAGAAACAGTGCACAGGTTGGAAAGTATGAGGCCATGTTACATTTAGGTAGGGTGTGAAAAGGCCTACCCACCCCTGAAACACCTAGCTTTGTTGTTTGTGTGTTGTTGCAGCCATGCCAGTTAGGTGGCAGAAATTAAATGGGGGGAAAGTGGATGCTGGAGTTTTTTCAGGAAGCACCGATATTTTTATGGGACGAGGCAGGGTTTCCTGTTGCTACTGAACTTCAAGCACCATCTGTTACTAATGGGGTCTCAATAGGTGCTTTCGTGCTCTCTCATTTGCTCCCTCCCCAAAATCATGCTGTGTATTCATTCAGTGTGTGTGCAGCTTTGTGAGAGAGGACCCTTGTTTTAACAGGGGCATCACACCTAAGCCACATTCCCCTCTGACCATGGATTCCATTCCCTTCTCTTGTTTTTGCCATCAAACATAGCTTTCCATAAACTTATTTCCAAGTTGTCTCTTTATCCCAGCTTATACTTACACTGGAAAGGAAAAACTAAGACTATACAGTAAATCCCATGGAAGCCAGTGATTATAGTGAGTACATCCTATGGAAGTCAGTTCTGTAAAATGGCTTTTTTCTTTGAAAAGGGTCAGACTGTGCAATATAAATATCGGTGTCAAGTGTGAGTTGCTGAAAAGTTGTGGCTGAGGAAGCATGGAAACCACCTTGTGGAAATGCATCAGCTTTCACCACAATGTGGAGGGCCATTGGGATTCGCTATTTCACCAATGCCTCCAAAATGCAGTGTTTGTCCTATTTTAGTTTTTGAATTATTTACAGGTGTAAGAGCCCAAGTGCATTCCCTGCCACATACCATATATTAAAAGTATCTGCTTTCTTTACCCCCGTATAGTTCCACTGTCACCATGTATTTCCATCAAATGCTTGAAACTCAAAGAAAGATTTTGTACAGTAATTTGTTAATGCCTATTTATAACATTATTAGTTTACTTGCAGGTAAACAGCAGCAGCAATAGCTATCAGATGGTACTTTTGCTTTAAGTCAACTATAGTGGCTTACTGTTGCGTTAATAAGGCTTCTATGCATTTGTTCTGGTTCTAATCCTTATAGAAAAACTATTAGCCAATTCCCCTTCCTATGTTTGCATTAGTTACATTGTAGGCTTGTTCAGAAGGCTTCACTGGAAGTCTTCCATCTGGTTAGTGATCCATCTGAGGTTTTCACCAGAAGTCTTCTCTTTGCTCAAGAATCACCAATTGCTGGCAGACCAGCCATAGTTTCCTCTAAGGATACTGCTGAAGTGTTCTTCTCCAATGCAGCAGACCTTCTTAGCTTCTGTCTTCAGTGATTTCAGACCCCAGGGTAGCTCCTCAGTTACGGTTGCCATATCTTGAAGAGCAAAAAAGAGGACAGCATGAGCCACTGCCAGTCTGAGCTGCCCAAACCCGAGCCCCCCCCAAACCCCAGACGTTTACGTTAAAATGTAAAAATCTGCCTGGATGGGCATGTTGGCCCCTCAAAAGAGGTCCAAAGGAACACAAGCGAACAACAAAGAACCTGCACAAGCAATGCTGACACCAAACCCTACATATAGTAATTAACATAGAAAAATTGTGACCCGACCCCACCCCCACCCATCTTTCCCCCTCCTCCACCTCTTTCCCCCTTTCTTCCTAATGTCTCAACAAATGAAACTGATTTGTAAAAATGTTACATGGTGGTGGTGGGGAATACAAGAGAGACATTGCAAACATTTTTGTAAATCAAGAAAATCTTTAATAAAAAAATAATATAAAAAAGAGGACATGTCTGGGTTTTCCTGTACGTATGGGAGCCCTATGACTTCACTCTTATTCAGCTGCTATTACTCTTCTTGGACCCCTAACTGAACCTACTATTACAGTCTCCTAAAGACTGACTGACCTGCAGACAGTGCTGAACCTGTCTTTATTTTCCTGTCCAGCCAGAACTGTCTAACCAATCACCATGTTTCCAATGGACCCTCATTGACTTATAATTATGGGCCAACAAGTTTGAATGAAACCTTCACAAAATGACCAATCATGAACTATTTTTGGATGCTCCTGCCTCATATATAAAAGCTGTTTAACTGAAGCATCGCATGCTACATTAGCAACAGATTAGCTGTCACTGGAACCCACATAGCCAGGAGTAAGAACAACAACTGCCCCCTCACATAGTTAACTACTTTCATACCAAGCAGAGTTGATTTCATAACAACATTCGTACATTTAAAATTTACCTCAAAAATATCCATTATCTTCACAGGAAGTTAACAGAGTTTAGGATTACACTCCACTGAACACAGTGGGACTTACTTTTAAGAAGACAATAGGATCAAGCTGTATATGATCCTGAGGTACTTATACCCTGGATTACCTATTTAAGAACCCTGAAGTGTTCTTTATCTTTCACAAATTAACGTTGGATTGGGGGATTTTTCCTGTATAGTTCGTGTAGGCATTACGTGTAATCCTCTGGGTTGTATTTCTTGATGAGATCACAGCTTTGATGTGGTAATGTGCCTGATATGTTTATAAAGATAAAGAAATCCCTACATCCAGCTGTGGTTTCAAAGGTATAAAATAAGAAAGAGGCTGCCCTGTCAAAGCATTCTTTTAAATGAGTGCACTCAAATGGTGCCAAAGTTATTTATACACACAATTTAAAGCAGTATAAAAAGCAGACATTGGTACCTGCATTAGATGGAGCCTTGAGTCTCCAGAAGACTCAATATACTGTGCAGCAGCATGCATGGAAGGGCAAGAACTGGTATGGTGCAGGACTAGAAAGGCAGGAGGAATTGGATTCGTTTGGGTATTAAATACAAACCTTCCTAATTTGCACTCCCAGAAACAATACGTGAACTCAAATGCAGCCCATCAGAACTTGCACATCTCTGAAATTTTATGAATTTTGTGGAGCAGTTCTACCAACAGATGTGTGCAGAAATGCAAATGTACAAAAATGCAGACATTAGTGAAAAGAGTATAGACAATTATATTAAGGTTTGTTTGTTTGTTTGTTTTGCTAAATGTGTACATTGCATTGAAAAACATGTATACTGTATTAGGAGAAATGTGCACTAAGGTGCAGATGAATTTTCATGATGACTTCAAAAATCACGGACTAACGTGGAAACACAGAAAACTGATTTTACGATGGGAAAAAACAGAAACTGGCAGGAAAAGAAACTGACATGATTTGAGGAGACTAGAGTGCTGTGTTTGGATGGCGGGAAGGGGAGAGGACACCCATAAAGCTGTGCAGGTGGAGCTGAGAGATCCCTTCTTCAGCTTATTGTTGTTGTTACAGGTACAAAATTATGGGATCAACTGCACTTATTTAAGTTTCCGAGAACAGGTGTGGGGAATGTTTGACCCACCAGATGTTGCTGCGATACAACTCATATCAGGAAATTACATGTTCATTTATACATAGGTGCCTCAAAAATGTAACAAGCACAGAACCTACTCTGAGTCAAAGTCACAGAGAATGTGCTTGTGCCAGAAATCTTAAAAATATTGAAACCAAAAAATTCCTTCCAGTAGCACCTTAAAGACCAACTAAGTTAGTTCTAGGTATGAGCTTTCGTGTGCATGCACACTTCTTCAGATAAAAATATTGATTGGCAACCTCATTTGCAACAGCTGGTGCACAGTAGGCTGTGTTACTCCTTGTTAAAAATTCAAGCAAATGTAATCTGAAGCACTAAAGAGTATTTGGATGTTTCCTGTTAAAAGTACTCTCTGTAGAGCCTCATCTTATAGCTTTGTGTTTGTTTTTTAAACATTAGTCTGTTTGTGGGAGAATTTCTCTTCACAGTGCCTCCAGGAATGCCTTTGTGGAGAAATATCTACACCAAAATAAGTACATGGAGAAGCTGTTTCTTAGCATGTCAAAGGTGTGGCTGGCTGCTGTTTGAAGCACACTCCTCCTACAGAGTATGCGAATAATTTCCTTACAGCCACCCACTTGGAGTCTTTTAGTTTTCCAATGTTTCCCGTTTTATTCCGGATCAATGTCCCAATGCTTTAGCCCCTGGACTCTGAAGAGAGTGGAGCTTTTTTTGAGAGAGAGAAAGAGAGGATGGGTAATTATTTTTATACAGTGAAAAACCAAATGCTACAAACACTTCGCCCTGTGAGTGACCCATGCTTTAGAAGACTGGTTTTCCTCCCTCAAATCTGTGAGATAAAGAAAAGAGTTTTTTTATTTTTCTTTCCACAATGGATGTACTCTCAGCTGGGGAGAGTCCTGCCTTGGAAAAAGAAGTGTGGCTGCCTTTGTTAAGTCACATTTTTGTTATTTTCTTTAACACCCCTTTCTGATTATTTTACTTAATAAAGCATATCTTTATAGCTAGGTAATTAGACATTTTATCAGTGTGAATAGTTGGTAATCCTAACCAGAGGGGGACTTTTTCTCTTTTTTTCTTTATAGTGGAGAATAATAATGCCTTCTTCTAATAAAACCAGCCCAAACAATGTTAAGCCTGTCTAGTATTTATATCTCACATCACTCAGCCGACTTCAAGAAATTGGCATATGTTTGTTGTGCATTTCCAAACACTTATTTTCTTCTGTTGAAAAGAAAAGAAAGAACTCACATCCGCCTTAGGCTTGAAACATTTTTTAAAGCTTCCACTAATAGCCCATTGTGTATCCATGGAAAATAGACTGATACTGCAAAAGGATCATTAAAGTTAATTAAATGCTAAAACTATTTAAAAGCAAAAACAGACCATCTGAATACAAAAGAGCAACCTCCAAGGACAAAGGAGCAGCTCATGGGTTGCCTTCAAGCACTTTCTTGCACATTTGTCTATGTGAGGAGTGCAGAGGCAAACAAAAAAGATCACACCTGTGTTCCTGGATGTGCTCTGAAACTGGAAGTCTTCTCATAGATGCTTATCTCTGAGTTGAAGAACACAAGAAGAGTCTGTTAGATCAGGCACAAATAGTTCAGCGTCCTGTTCTCACTGTGACCAACCAGATGCCCGTGGGAAACATGCGAGCACTCTCTCCTCCTGTGGCAGAGGCACCACCTTCCAAAGAAGAATGGGGGGCCAGTGATATGCCGTGTGTGATGTCAGTACATCAGAGGAGCTGTGGGCGGAGCCAAGTGTGGCAGCAGAGCAGCGGCAGCATGGCTTCAATGGTCGCAGCTCCTCCTGCCGCCACCACCAGCCTAGGGCTGCTTCCCACCTCCTTCCCCTTCATGGCAGCAGGAGAAGAAGGAGCCACAGCCATTGAAGCCATGTCGTGCTTGGCTCTGTGTTCAGCCTCCTTGGAAGGAGCTGAGCACGGCGGCTTCTATGGCCGTGGTTCTGCCTCCTCCTGTTGCCACCGGCCTGGGGCTGCTTCCCACCACCTTTGGACTTTGTGGTGGCCTGGTTCCCTCACAAAATATATCAGGGAGGAGCCCAAAGGGGCTTGGCCCCTAGGAATTGTTGCCCCTGTCCTAAGGTTTCCAGCAGCAGGTATGCAAATCAGATGAATGAATTACTAAGGTATTAGCTTCAATAGTGGTAGATAAGATACTGCTAAATGGCCACATATAAGTTGTGATCATTGGCGACAGTAGAGGACTTTGAAGTATCTTTAATTGTGACATATGTATATATACAGTAGAAAAGTGAAGTAGTTTACTGTTGGTGTTAGTGTGCAAGTGCATAAGTTAGAAAAGCTAGGCAAGAACCCACTTTTGTATGTTTGTATGGAGAAATCCATGTATATTTCGACATTATAGCCACATACCCATTTCTAGGGGAAGGAATATAATTTCAGAATCTAATGCAGAACACTGGGTCTTTGAAACAGCTGAGATATGTTTCATATCTTTTTGTCATTTTCTAACAGTAAGCTACCATTATGTAAGGTACTTAGCTTTTTCAAAATTGGCACTAGGAGTCTTTGAGGGTTTTTTCAGTTTCAGTAGGACTTATTGTCTACGTTTTGCATCTATAACTATGAGGTCCGTCCTCAGGTATAATTTGGGAGTGCCTTGGTGAGCTTCCTTCTGTCACTTGTGTTTGTTCTGTCTCAAGAGTAATTTCACTCAGTGTTCCTCTTGAAATTAAACATCTCTGAATGAGTAAGATCAACCTTCCCTGAACCTTAGTGAACTAAGCAAATACTTTTTCTGTCTATGTCTTTAGAGCTAAAGGCTTGAAGGAGCAAACACAAGTCTAATTTCTTCCCTGACTTGAGACAGAGGAGAAATAATTGGTGTTTAATGGAAGTGTTTACTAAAAGGCATTGCATGGAAAATATATCTTAGTGCTTCAGGTTTGCTCCTGAATGGGAAAGGGGTGGGGCGGGGGGGGGAGAGAGAATAATTCTCTTGACAAGGTGGAGAAAAAAAGTTCTTATTTTTAGAGTGACAAAAGAAGCCTTCTTTGTTGCAGAAACAGGGAAGGGTGAGATCATAACCTTTTTTCAGACCAGGAGTTGGGTAAGAATACAAAAATCATCTTAATCAAGTCATGTTACCTGGGATAGCTCAGCTGGTAGCGTAGGAGACTCCTAATCTCAGTGTTTGACGGTGCACCAAATGTTTTTCAGTGCCGATGAGTCATGGGCCTGATCCATATGTGCAAACTCCCCCTGCTGCAGCCCATCAACCCTTGCAGGATGGTGCATTCAAAGTTTGAACCTTGTTGGTCTTCTGCCTGTAATTGTTGAGATGCTTGTTGTTGCAATGATTGAGGTGCTTGCTGCTGTAACAATTGTTGTAATTGTTGAGATGCTATGTATTGTAATGTTTATATCAGGGGTCAGCAAACTTTTTCAGCAGTCTACTGTCCCTCAGACCTTGTGGTGGGCTGGACTATATTTTTTTTTTGGGGGGGGAGGATGAACGAATTCCTATGCCCCACAAATAACCCAGAGATGCATTTTAAATAAAAGGGGACATTCTACTCATGTAAAAACATGCTGATTCCCAGACCATCCACGGGCTGGATTTAGAAGGCAGTTGGGCCAAATCTGGTTTATATAAACCCATGGTTTATATAGATACAGCATATTTTAGTTTTGGATCCACAGGATGCCACAGAAACATACTTTGTACAGTGTTTCTTTTGCACCACATTTCAACGTTGACTTCTGGAGTCTTGGAATGAAGACCAATAAATATTCTAAGTTGGTGGACAGGTCGGAAAGCACAGTTCAGAGCTCTCTGATGCCATTTGTTTTGAGGGCAGATAATGTGCCTCCAAAGCACTTCCACACACAACAGTAGGTCTGATTTCACTTTCAGCCATGTCAATATCATGTGCCAATGCCTATGAGCAGCTGTCTGTGCTTTTGTTCCTCTCCATGCAGGTACCACGCAGTAGAAATAAATGCACAGCCGTGCTGGTGATGGCAGCACTGGCAAGGACAATTTAAGGGGAAAGGCTGCAATGTCCATGAGACACATTTTGTGTCTTTCCCTTTAGGGGAGCAATTCATTTGTCTTTGTTTGACATTTTAGTCACTGCTCAGGAAAGTTGTTGTTTTCCCCCTTGCTGTTTCTTTCTGTCGAAATTACCTGTTCCTAATCTGCAAAAGAAAAAATAGAAAAGAAAAGCCACCCACTGTTCTGAATGAAAAAAAGGTTGTTATTCCTGTATTGTGACTTATAAGGACTCATTCTGTTGTTGGTGAGGTCATGGCTTGGTGTTATCAGCACCATTGTCTCCACTGGAGAGAAAAATCCAATAGTGCAGCCCTAACAATTTGCTTCATGCATTAACAAAATGCTGCTGAAATGTGGGTATTTGGATGAATTATTATATTAAGCAATAGAGATTGCTTGTATTAAGTCTTTTCAGTGGTCTTCCTTCCAAACTATGAATTATACATAAAATATGCAGTCAGATCTAGCCTGTTCATATTTCCCTATTGTGTTAGTTTATCTCCATATTGCAATGAAAGGGAGAGATAGGCCACTTGGCAGCAGCCCAGAAAATGTTGGGAGGTGGTACAGAGCTTTGGGGGAGTATAAGAGCTGTACCATAAAGGTAAAGGGACCCCTGACCATTAGGTCCAGTCGTGACCAACTCTGGGATTGCGGCGCTCATCTTGCTTTATTGGCTGAGGGAGCCGGTGCACAGCTTCCGGGTCATGTGGCCAGCATGACTAAGCCGCTTCTGGCGAACCAGAGCAGTGCATGGAAAAGTCATTTACTCCCCCCCTGGAGTGGTATCTATTTATCTACTTGCACTTTGACGTGCTTTCGAACTGCTAGGTGGGTAGGAGCAGGGACTGAACAATGGGAGCTCACCCCATCGTGGGGATTCGAACCACGAACCTTATGATTGGCAAGCCCTAGGCTTTGTGGTTTAACCCACAGCACCATACAGACATGCTTTTTTCCCCAAGCTAGTCTTGCCATTGGGTTTCTCAGGCAAGTTGACAAGTTTGACTACCGCTGTAAGACTCTAGAAATAGCTTCCTGTGGACCCAAAGGACATTAAACTCCTTCAGTAGTACCGCATGCCTGTTTCACTGAGTGCTGTGGTGTAACTTTTTGTGTAACTTTTAAGTTCACATGTGCATTGCAGCATTCCTGTGCAGAGATCCAGATAGATCTTTATTGTTGAATTTTCTGTTACTGTTTATTCCAATGTTCTGAACTTTTGAAATAAAATTACTTTATTTATGAAGGAGCTAAGGCAAACAATAATGTATCTCAGGAGCTCACCATTCTTTAATTTGGGTTGAAGTCCTCTGTCTATCTTCTTGATATGCCCTGGTTGTATAATGGCATCAGGAAGCATTTCCTTTATCCAAGACACAAAAGCCTCACATAAGTTGTTGGTGTCTTCAAAGCAATCTGGAGCCCCTCAAAGGTGCAGATTAGCACAGCCTTTACTAGCCTTGTGCTACCCAGATGCTTTGGACTACAATTCCCATCAGGTTGTACTGACTGAAGCTGATGGAAATTGTAGTCCAAAATATATGGAGGGCACCAAGTTGGCAAAGGCTGAATTAATACATAAGAGAAATTAAAGCCAACATCTCAGCAGGCCTGAGACCTGGAGAAAAAGAAATGTCTTAGCACAGTGGCAGAAAGCCATCAGAAAATGACTGAGACGAGCCTCTCTTGGGCGGCAAAGTTTCTGCCAAAGTTTAAGTGTGGCCATGAAGAAGCCCTTTCCACAAGTATAAGATAGAAAACAGCATCTATTTCTTGGCCCCCACTTCCGCTCTCTGTTTTTTGTTTAAATTGCATCTCTACAAGGATATGATAAAAAGAGGAAAACTAAATTGAATTATAAATTTATACAGTCTAAATTGCTCTCAATAAGAACATTAGGAAGAGAAAGGTAATGTTTT
The DNA here is from genome assembly GCF_964106915.1 of Podarcis gaigeae. Taxonomy (NCBI): domain Eukaryota; kingdom Metazoa; phylum Chordata; class Lepidosauria; order Squamata; family Lacertidae; genus Podarcis; species Podarcis gaigeae. The sequence goes on from NC_139685.1 coordinate 36,785,264, forward strand.
TCTTCTTCACTGTGTGCACTGTATTCCCCACTTCCCCATTAACCTGCTGTGAAGACCAACCTGCAGGTTTATATATTGAGGGCCTGGAAATCTATTTAATTATTTTTGGCTTTAGTCCTTATGCTCCTGTGCTAATTGCATGAATCTAAGAGCGTGTCTCTGGTGTGGTCAAAAAGCTCTTTCTGCTTAAGGGAATGAGCTATACAGCTTCACTTTTAGTACTGATCAGCTACTGTTGACAGAGTCATAAGCTCTTCATTACATAGCTGGGAGAAGATTAGATGCTTCAGAGTCCAGATTATAATTAGGGTTTTCACCCTTTGCTTTAAAGCTAAACTTCCAAACGTATTCCTCATGTTAAATATTTCTTTTAAATAGATACAGTGAAATGAAGTATTTCTGTTAATTCCATAACTTTGAGGAGTGATTTCCCCAGGACCCATTTCTGAGATACTTGACAGAAGAAACAAGGAAGTATCTAGATTAGAGAAAAAATGAATAATGGTGAAGATCATGCCCTTTTTTCTTTTTTTGCTGCAATAATAATAAATTGGTTTAATTCTTAAATTGTGTCTTGAGGGGACAGTTTGCTATAAATTAGTTGGGATTTGATCTAGCCAAAGTTAAGCACATAAGTCCTATTGATTTCAGTGAGAGAGTTTGACGCATGCTAAACTCTTGGAAAAATGAGTGGAATCTAATGTCACCTGCCCTGCAATCCCATTGGGCCATGTGAAGGGGTACAAATATTTTATGTTGTGAACCACCCTGAGATCTGTGGATGAAGGGTGGTATATAAATTTAAGAAACAAACAAACAAACAAACAAACAAACAAACAAACAAACAAACAAAAAACTGCCTGTGCTTAGAATGGACAAGTCATGCTCCAAGTAGTCCTAATGAATTCAATGGACTTGTTTAGTTCTGATTAATTTAAATCTATGGATTTCAATTGATCTACTACTTCTGACCTTTAATGATGGCTAATAGCTGATATACATAACTCAATTTTAATGCTGAGGATATTTCATGACAGCATTTTTCATTGATTGATGGGCACGGGGATCACCCTTGCTTCTTGGGCAAGCTTTGGCATAATTCAAGACTGCAGCTCACTAGCTCCTTAGAAAATATTCAAAATATGAGCTAGGGCCAAAGATTGCATGTTTGGCATGCCTCTCTGAATATATGTCTAATATTTGATATCTGAACTTGCCCTATGGGGTTATGAACAGATCATACCCCCCACTTCTTCAATTCTAGTTACAGCCATGTGTGACAGACACATCTCTCTCATCACCATGTTGCACAGATACAAACAACTACATCTCTTGAATTTCTCCATGCCTACATGGCTATTAAAAGCAAACACATTTCAAGATCAAAAGATGATATATCTCATTTAGAAGCACTGCAGAGCCATTTAGTTTCCCAGCAGCCACTAAAGACTGAAGTGAGGCTCCAGGTCTGTAGCTGGTGCCATGCAAAAGTGACAATTACTTCTTATAAATGACAGTAACTTAATTGTAAAATTGCTTGGTCCCTGCTCCTCCCAACCTAGCAGTTCGAAAGCACACCAAAGTTGCCTTCCAGTGGGAAGGTAAACAGTGTTTCCGTGCGTTGCTCTGGTTCACCAGAAGCGACTTATTCATGCTGGCCACATGACCCGGAAGCTGTACGCTGGCTCCCTTGGCCAACAAAGCAAGATGAGCGCCGCAACCCCAGTCAGCCGCGACTGGACCTAATTGTCAGGAGTCCCTTTACCTTTACTTTTTACCTGTTTTGCTAGTTAGTTCTACGCCATACAGATAGGGTACTACTGTGTCCATGGAACAGGCCAGGTTGAAGAAGTGTTTCAAGTTAAAAGCCCCTTTGTGCTTGTAACAATAAGGCCTTGTTCTCACAGTTGAAAGGGAGGCAAAATTTCATCTTCAGAGTGGACATGAATTTTTATAAGGAATTCAATCCCAATGAAATGTGCCATAAACATTGGGTTTCCATAGCATGCTCACTTACTGTCATATTCAACAGTTTTTGAGATATTCTTTAAAAAATGTAAAGAAATATTCTGAAGACACTTCTAGACCTGAGGGGAAAAGAAGCAGTAACAACTTGGTGAGCTGCCTCTATCCACCTCCTACTGGTGTTTTGGCTTGTGCACTTACGGAGCCAAGGCTGGTGGTTGCCGTACCATGGATACCTTAGAATGAGCAACAAGGGCTGGTGGGTGAACTGAGGTTTTATGAATCCCTCCAAGCATTCCTTCATAAACTCCATCCCCTTGGCCTGAAGACTGTGCTCTTAAAGGGTTAGCCACCTGACCTGCATCTTTGCCTTTCTGTTTCCTTGTCCCTGGCATGTCCCTGGCATGTTCCTATGCTGTTAAGCAGATGCAGCATCCTCTGATGAGTTAGGGGTCAACATCCACGAGGGATCCAGCTCAGACTCTAGGCCACCAGCCTCAGATTCTGTAGGCTCTGAACCACCAAGCTTGGGCTCTGTTGGTTCTGAAACACCAGCACCTGGGCCTTCTTGAATTCTCTAGCTGGTAGTACAGCAGTCCTGGACTTAGCTAGCAACTCCTGCTTTGACTCTGAGGCCATCCCACTGCCTTAGGGACACCACTCTGGATTTGTGTAGGGTTTACTCCTTAGCCTTTTATTCTCCCCAATATATCTGTTACCCACCCTGTTGCAAGCAGCTTTTTACACTACCAAATATGGGGGGGAAAACCCAACTTACAATATGCAAGGAAGGAGGGCTGTTCAGCCAATGGTTTCCTTCATATGCATGTGAAATCTCCTGCATGCTCATAAAGGAATCGTGGCCACTATGCTTTGTTTTTGGCTTTTGTTTTATTTTTTACCCCTATAGAATTATTCCTGGTGAAAATCAGAAGAAGCTCTTGAACTAGCCATTACAATGAAAAATGAGATTTGCCCCTGCCAAATGTGTAAATGTTTTGACAGTTCTTCTGAAGGAGTTTGTAAAGTATGAATAAGCAATTAGTATCTTATTGAGGAGGCATTGGTATAATTCTCTAAAGTGTTTTAATTAATTTTTATGAAGCAATTACATAAAGCAAAGTTTATAAATGTCCAATTAAACAGAATAAACCCAATTAGCCAGTAATAAGGAAGAGGATCCATTGTAAAATTGCAATAACAAAAATTGTGATTATTTTTTTCCAGCCTGACTCATTTTCCAGTGAAAATGCTTTTAAGAAATACTTTGTAATAAATATGCATGTTTGGCGCTTGCTTTCCTGTTCCTACTTGAGAATAGGTATAGTGAAACAGCACAATGAAACAGTCATTTAAGCTAAATAATTTCATAATTTAAAAGGGTTATAGTAATATCATTACTGAGATAATAATGGCTTTTCAGGCACCTAGCTGCTATAGTGAGTGCCCAAACTTTGGTGAATATTTCAATTCTCATGTGAGTGTTGATAATATCAGCCAAATTTTGTGAATATCTGCAAATAAATATATATTTTCTCCACTGGTCAGACAGAAAGCCTCGAATGTTTGCAATCTGGCTGGTGACTGTTAACAGTCACTTACATATATATCTTTAGGCTTAATGTAATTCACAAAGTTCTCCTAGGGTTAATCTTAATAAATAACATGTTTTGGATTTTCCTTGTAATACACACAACTCCCAGAGTTAACAGTGCTTCAACTTTATTGTTGGGGAAAAGTTGAAGAGCAGATCTTCAAATATGCTTTGCAAACATGCTCCAAATACATGGCATCCCATGTGTATGCTAGTTATACCTCTTGCTTCTGTAAAATGTAATCCAAACTGTCATGTTGTCAAGAGAGGACATGGAACAGCATAGTTCAAGAGGGAATAAAATTAACAAAGCTGGAATGAAATTAACATGCTGCTTAACAAACTGAAGTCCTAACAAGCTGTATACTGTATCCCAGTAGGTAATTGCACATAGTAAAGTGTGTCGTCTTTAGAGTCACTCGTAGAGTATGAAATAGACATAACAGACCCTTAATAGAGGCTAATTGACCTACATGGAAGGGGAAGTACACAGTTCAATACACATGACTCTTAACAGAGCAAATAGTGAAAAGGTGTGCTTTTAACTGGAGAGTCAATTATCATGTCAGTGGAGCTGATGTGAAGTGACTTTCAGGCCAGATAGCTTGCTATCAGAAGCTCATTCAGACACACAGTAAAAATGGTTTATATCATGCAAAAATCTGTGGGTGTCATGGCTGGTGCTTGGATAAACAATGGAACAGATGCTTCAATATGAGCCAGTATAGACTTGCCCATGTTTATTGGGAAATCACAAAATGTCCCTCCTGACATCCCATCCTTTGC